>NC_090933.1:1021812870-1022437870 GCF_040938575.1 Ambystoma mexicanum
TACTCAGAACTTTTCTTTTTAAGTACTATGGGTGAAACAACATTAGTGTGTGTTTTCCACAGTTGTTGTTTCTGTGACTATAATCATTGGGTCATTAGGGAAAAAAACAGTATAGCAGCGTAACTGATGTACTCATGGGCCAATTGGTGTATGCTAAATTGTTTCAGTTCCACAGGGCAGAATGTGATTTTTCACTTGCAGTTACATATATGTTGCTGGGTATTGAGCAGCTGGTTATGCTACTTTTGTAGATCAGTGAGTACATTTTGGTTTCAAGAACATTAAGTTGGAATTTGTAAGATTTGCTGGTAATCTCTGCTTCAGAGTAATAGAAGTATCATTGCATTCAAACCACCCTTATTTCTTTTTTTTTTTTATTATTTTATTTGTCTTGGTTCTATTACAAAGCAACAGAACCTTTGCAAAAGTGAAGTATCAAGTGGTCGTTACAGTGTAATTCATACAAAATGTCAGATCAAAATTCAATAAAACTTCATCATAAAACATTTCCTATATGAAGGAAAACAATGTAAAATCAAAGTTCAATGAAAATGTTTACAATAGAAACAAACATATTCAAGTTAAGAGAAAAAAAAACAAAATTGGAGAGAAAAAAAGGTATAACATCAAGAACATATCTCTTTTCATTAATTAGTGAAATTCACCATGCAATTCATCAAATCACAATTAACATGCTTATCCAATTCCTTTTCTATAAGTTTACAGAATTTGGTTAAGGCAAAGATGAGAGGTTTGTGATTGCCTTGCATCATTCGAGCCCAAAGGAACGGTAAGCAATCAGTGAAATTTATGTTCACAAATTCCATGAGTAAGAGAGATCTTGGGGAGTTAAAATATGGACAATATAAAATCAAGTGTTTCAATGTTTCTATAGGTTCGGTACACAGGGGAAATCTGCAATGCCTATTTTCAATGCCCGTCTTCAGGACAGCCCAATTCGCAGTCCTTTCTTTAGTATACAATAAATTGAATTTAAATCGTATAAAGACCTTGCGAGTGTGGTTACAGGGAAATACGGTGATGTGCTCATATCGCGGTATTCGTTTCTTTGTGAATAAGTAGTACTCCTTGTAAAGTTTGTAAGATCCTATCTGATCAATAGTTAGACGCCAATCAAGTTCAAATAACTTGCGTTTGGCATAAGCAGATCTAATATAAACGTCATCCACTGTGATGTCGGCATCATGTAAAATGGCGTGTATTTTTGTCAAATAATGATCCATGAGGATCGTTTGTCTAGAGTGAATTGATTGTTTAAGGTCCTCATATAAAGAGTTTGATTTCGGGTACATTATTTTTGCAAAGCTGGTGAGAAGACGCCATTTCCGTCGAGTGGATAACGCTATTAGACCTAGCTTGTGCCTTAAAACCGCGTTGGGTAATGACATGGGAAGAGACATTGCACGTTTCAGTGGTGTCCCTTGAATTTGGTCTAAAATTGCACCAATGTCGACAAGACATATATCTACTGCATAGAGAATAACAGTTTCAATTTTCAACGTGAAGAATTCGATAAAAGGGATTAATGAGAATTTACAGTATTTTGCATGTATAATTTTTAGTTGTGATATCAGGGGTCGGATCTTGTCATTTAGTATTTCAGTCCACATTTTGATGGAATTTTTTTCAGATAGATAGTACCCTAGGTAAATCCCATCTGTATGAACAGGAATGATAGTTTGCATAATAGTCCATTGAAATTTCCCTGTTTTTATATGAACACCAAATTTCATCACTGCTGTTTTAGCAGGATTGGGGGTTAGATTATGTGCTAATGCAAACTCCTCAAATAATTGCAATTTCAGTTGGAGGCCTGCAGGAGTGGGATCGAATAGGATAATGTCGTCTGCAAATGCGAGCCATTTTAGTCGAAGAAGGCCGATTTTTGCAGAGAACAAAGTTTTCTCATCCCAACATTTGTTGAGGTCTGCTAGATACAGGTTGAAAAGGGTAGCAGCTAGATTACATCCTTGTTTGAGGCCTATTTCGGTGTTAATAGGTTTTGTGGTGCATCCTTCAGAAGTAAGTTTGATTTTATAGGAGGTGTTCGTGTATAGGGCAATGAATCAATATATCAGCACAGGAGGTATTCCCACTTCAATTAGTTAAGCCCATAATAAGTCGCGTATTACCGTGTCGAAAGCCGAAGTCATGTCGATCAGTGCAATATAGACCGGATTTGCAGATGGCTGTTTTGCTCCCCCAATGGTAAAGGCCATAATCATGGCGTTGAGAGAGGTACTTAGCCCTTTTCTAAACCCAGTTTGATATTTGGAGTATACCTGATTCATTTCGGTATGCTTTTCAAGAACGTAAAGAAGAAGAACAGCAAAGAGTTTGGCTTCCGTGTCAATTAAAGCGATAGGCCGGTAGTTCCGTGGCAAGGACAGGTCTCTTTTTTGAATATCGGAATGATATTAGCCGAGAGCCAAGAAGTGGGAATAATTCCGGAGTCGATAATGGCCTGAAATTTGGTTTTAAGAAGGATGGCCCATAGATTCGGATCTGCCTTGTACAAGCAGGGAGGAAAACCGTCAGGACCAGCTGATTTAGAGTAGGTCAATCTTGATACAGCCCACTTAATGTCATCGAAGGTCCAATTTAGTCGAGGTAGATCGTGATAAGGTAAAGAAATGGTACTGATATTCAAGAACTGCTTAGGGGTGCAAAATTTGGTTATAATGTACGTGTGCCAAGTAGATTCAGATATGGCATTCGGAATTCAGAGTGATAATTGATTATCATTGTTTTTAATAGTTCGCCAGATGGTGCGTGTATCATGGGCTGTAATGGCTCTTATGAGGTTACAATTAATTTCATTGTATCTGAGTATCCTTATGTGTTTGATGTTTTGTTTATATAATGTTATGATACGATTCCGTTGAACCTGATACATTTCATGAGATAGATCGTTATTTTTCTTCAAGTCTCTAAGAGCCTTGTTTTTATTCCATTTCTGAATTTTACAGAGGGGATCAAATGTGTGAGGATGTTTGGTAGCAGTGATTTTATTTTTACTAAAATGTAGTAAAGTAGCGTGAATGATTACAGCGTAGATTGACTCCATCACACTGTGCGGGGTTTCCTCTGGGATGTGACTATTTGCAATAGTCAGCATTACGTGTTGGACAAATTTGATGCATAATGCTTTACTCCATCTCAGGGAAATCTGTGGACGATCTATTGCAGGCAGCATAGTCGAAGAATCAACTATCAGAATAGGGAAGTTGATTTTCGACTGGCCCAGTATTTGTGCATGGTCACCGAATGGCATCAAAGTAATTTTTAACAGCACTGATGTTAAAAGCAGATTATGGGTGACAAATATAAAGTCAATCGTTGAGACTTTAGTGTCTCTAGACCATGTGGACCAGTTTGATTGTTCATCAGGTATGATGATATCCAAGTCCCAATCTTTTAGAAAATTCCTCCATCGTGAGCCTCTGTGCTTTGAT
Organism: Ambystoma mexicanum; assembly: GCF_040938575.1. Lineage (NCBI taxonomy): Eukaryota > Metazoa > Chordata > Amphibia > Caudata > Ambystomatidae > Ambystoma > Ambystoma mexicanum. Next base: position 1,021,816,347 of record NC_090933.1, read on the forward strand.
AAAATATTTGTTTTAGGGCCCATAAACTCAGTAGTGGTCCTGCAGTCGCAATTGAAATCGCCTCCTAGTATTATCTCAATATCTTGATATTCCTGTGTGCCGAATTCCAGGCAATTCTCAACCGAGGTAATCATCACATCAATAGGTGAAAGCACCGGATTCCAATAAATTGAGATTATAATTATATTACGATACTTGGGGATGTTAGTTGTCAACAGTATCACAAGAAGATTCACGGCCTTCCAAATGATCTTAGAACTGAACATTAAGGCATTGTCAACTGCTATCAAGATGCCTCCGGCGGGACGACCGACAGTCGATCATGTTGCCGGTAAGCAGTGAGTAGTGTAATCCGGTAGCGAAAGGACAGTCATTTTCATGGTTTCTTGTATCAATAATATTGATGGACGGGTATCACAGTCTAACATTGAATACCACTTCATAAGGTTGTTATAACCACATGAGTTCCAAGATAAGAAGGTTAAGGTTGATTTTGATGAAGGCTATGGTGTAGAATTAGGTTCTTTAGCTTTGTAGAGAGAATTAAGCAAGGGGGCTAGCCACGGGAGATCATGAGAGATACCTGCTTTGTTCAATAATTCATTAATAGCTGCATTTGGATCCACATTAGTTTTAAGTATGGAAGCGGTTCGTGAATCAAAAATAGATGGTTGAGGACAGCTATGGTCAATGAATTTAATAGCTTCAGGTTCATTTTCTATTGAGCTTAGAACCAAGCCTTCTTCTTTTATACCTTCCCTGTTAAACCATAGATATTTCATAACGGCTTCCGAAGACAAGTAGCAGACAGCGCGATAGTTATTTTCTATGGACAATGATACCCGGAGGATATCTTCTGTTTTAAACATCCGTAATCGGGGGATCCGACCAAAGAGCGTTAAAAGAAAGGCTCGATTGATACGATTAATCCCAAGTAATTTGTGTTTACCTTCAAAGCCAATTAGGTGGAGTTTTTCCGTAATAATGTGTTGTGCCTTGTTAGGGAAGCGGGCATAGGATTTTATATGGGGATCAGAGATGTCCTCCAAAGGGGGAACCTGATTATTCGGGCTAGTCTGCTTTGAGCCTGTTGGTTTGTTATCTAGAGCAGGCTTGATAGATCTCTCATAGAGTTCCTTCCTCAGAATGTCTAGGATATCATGGTGTGTAAGCGATCTGTGTAGCGCAGGGCCATGCACCAGAGCGCTATTGTAATCGGAAGATGGAAAAGCGCTAGGCAAAACCTGATTAGGTGTGTGCAAGGGGAAAGATTCTGTGGATGAACACGTAGTGAAAGATGTCACTTTGCCACATCCATTAACTACTATTTCAGGACGTACAATAGCGGAGGAATCCGTTTGATCATTGCTGGTGATAGAAAGATCCGGTTGAAGTGGTAACTTAATAGAAGGACGTAAAGCATCATTCATGCTGCTTGGGTCCAAATTTTCCGACTGTGAGGGTGAGCACTGAACCACTGGCAGAACTGGTGTAAGTGAACCGGTATCCCGTACAATCTGTGTTGTTACTGAGTCAGTTCTGTTAGAGAGGTCTATAGTTCGGATAGAGCTCGAAGCTGAGTTATTAGCATTTCTGCAGGCTTCACTATAAGATTTGGGCATTGTGGTGGTAGTGGAGCCTAGTAATAAAATTTCATCATGTCGAGTAGTACGAATTCTGCCAGATTTCGGAAAATAATTAGTCAGATTTGATTTGATTCCCGTTAAATGGGTTGAAGCCGGTGTAGTTAGATCATCCGTACACATAGATATCGCTGTGTCTTTTTTATTTCTTTGTTTGGTTGTTATTGGTGCATTACTAATCGCTTTTGCATTTTTTAGTGTTTCTATGTTGACAGATGCAATTTCATTGGCAGATTTAGATTTGATAGGCGATTTTATAGTCACAATTAGGGCTTCTTGACTTTCTTTTGAAAGTTGATCAAGATCAATGTGATCTTCATCTGTTATTTTTGCAATAATGAAGGGTGGTGGTTGGTCAATTAGGGCAGTTTGAATACAAGAACCTTTGGTCAAAGCATTTTTTCTTCGTTTGTCATATCTTTTAATAGCTCTTTGATGGAGTTTTTTAGCTCTCCGAGACATAAAGCCCGTGGCTGTTTCTGTTGGAACCAATATTTGAGAATCTGGCTGCATTTGTTCCAGTGCTTTGACCAGGATAGTAGGACTATCAGGGCTATCTTTGGGTTCCATGGGTTTAGAGGTGTGAAGCGCTATGATGATGTTCATTTTTTCAATAGCTGTTGTTAAATCGATGGAAGCATTTTGATAAGGACATACATGGGGGGTTGGCAAAACATTTGGGGGAATCGCCAGGGGGTGGGAAAAAGGGCAAGAGAGCACAGTATATTTTTATTTTTCAGAGTTGGATTAGTAACCAATAAGTGATTTGGGGATGAAGCAGGTTTAAGATTTTTCAAAGTTTCAGCTGCTAAGATGAATCCTTCGATGCGGCCCATCTTTGATGACATAGATAAGAGAGATGATTTGATCTCCTTCAAGTCGAGGTGGGTCAAATCATGGCCTTTATCAAGAAGGTCTAGAATCCGGATAATAACCGGGAAAGTACCAGGAGAGTGTTGGAGAGGGCTCTCGTTGTATAATGGTGAAAGATGAGGAAGCTGATCATGTATTGTCACAGATTCAGGTGTTTTGGTGGTTGGAGACGGAGGTAACTCTTTATTTATATCGTCAACAATTTCAGCGCTCATGTCCAAAAGATTTTTTGGATAGTTGGGCATGTGCGAATGAAAGGACATGCATTTTTTCGTTGAATTGAATACTATTGGTGTCAGAGTGCCGATGGAACGGCAAACAGCCTGATCAAGGGCCTCCATTTTCTCCATCGTTAGATCAAAGTGCTTTTTGTCAGTTTCAAGAGGCAAGGGTGATTCAGAACAGCTTTTAAAGTCGTCTATGGCCTTACGCACCTCCAGGCTAATGGAGGGGAGAGAGGTAGGGGGCATGAATGTTACAGGGGACAAAGTATGGTTGAATGATTGAGACTTAGTTCGGACATGTATTTGAGACGCATGTAGGCCATTACAAGGCATGGGCATCTCTTCTGGAGCCAAGGTCGCAGTAGAGACCTCAGGGACAGTCGGTTCGACATATGAAGTTTTCCCATGACATATAAGCGAGTCAATGGTACTAGAGGAAAGCGAAGAGGGAGTGGTCAAGTTACCCTTTATGCTTCTTAGTCCATTTGCCATAATTGAAAAGTGAGTGAGAGAAACCACGGATGCTACGAGAGAAAGATTTGCGATACAGGCTATTTGATACAGTTAAGGATGTTAATTCAAAGCACACTGAACAGAAACCAATACATGTACTAGATAGAATGGCAGCACCTTGTCTGAGGTAGCATCAACAACCGAGAGCATGGGAAAACAAGAAGGAAATTTAAGTGTGAGCCACGTTGCTATAACCAGCAGTGGTGTGCACTCTTTCGCCCAGGGTTGTATTGGTTAGGGTAACTGGCAACCAGCTGCCGGCTGCCAGCTAACAGCAAACAGCGCTACTTAGAGCGCGTACTTAATGCGCGCGCGCAAATGCGCGCCAGAAGTAGATTATAAGCACTTCCTGTAGTAGGGGGCGGGGTCAGCTGAAATAATAAGAATAAGGGACATATATAAGTAATATATACTTATATTAGGTTATATAGTAACATAAATGAGGGCAGGTAAGTAAATACCAAGTGTCCAGGCAAGGTCAGGCAGTATTCCTGTAGTCTTGAGCACGTAGGGCAGCAACTCCGGCCAGCAAACAGCGCTACTTAGAGTGCGTACTTAATGCGCGCGCGCAAATGCGCGCCGGAAGTAGATTATAAGCACTTCCTGTAGTAGGGGGCGGGATCAGCAAGTGTCCAGGCAAGGTCAGGCAGTATTCCTGTAGTCTTGAGCACGTAGGGCAGCAACTCCGGCCAGCAAACAGCGCTACTTAGAGCGCGCACTTAATGCGGCAGAATGTGATTTTTCACTTGCAGTTACATATATGTTGGTGGGTATTGGGCAGCTGGTTATGCTACTTTTGTAGATCAGTGAGTACATTTTGGTTTCAAGAACATTAAGTTGGAATTTGTAAGATTTGCTGGTAATCTCTGCTTCAGAGTAATGGAAGTATCATTGCATTCAAACCACCCTTATTTCTTTTTAATGTATGCGTTATAGTGACCTGCAGTGGTTGTGGCACCCGTGTGGTAGATTATGCCTACTGTTGTGAAAGTTTTCTTGCCAAGTGATACTTTCCCGTGTGTGAAACCAGGAAGCCTGCAGTTGTTTTTGGTACCAGCTGCATTGTATCGTAAATGCATTATTATTATGTATTGGCTATTCAAATGTATCTGTAAGGTGGAACGATTGTCTGAATTGCATGTAGCACATAATATGCATTGATTTGCATTTTGTACAAGCTGCTGAAATGGAATGAATTCACAGTTAGGTATAGACACATACACAAAGCACACATTATGCACTTATTTGTGCACCACATGGCTGGAGAGAGTGCCTGTATGTCTCCAGAGGTATGAAATCGGGAAGATTTCATTTATAGGTATGTTTTTGCTTTCCAGTACTTGCATTAAGTACATTAGAACTTTTTGTGGATTGTCTTGTGTGTTTATAGTGAATATCACCATTCCTGCACAGTAGGCCAATGTGTGCCTTATTCCTGAGATACTGTATGTATTCTCAGGGTTGTTTGTTGCATTTCTATGAAGGAGTAGCATTTTTTTCAAACGCAATTGGTCTACGCTGTTTAAGTAAATGTTTTCAACAATCGGTGTCAATTGGAATAGGACATTGATTGCTACGTTTGCATAGCAATTTACACCAATTGTGTTTGAAAGTTTGAATGGACCAGACAGTTCTGTGTTTGAGTCATTTGATGGAAGTCCACTTGTTTTTTTGAAGAGGTACTTCTCTTTGTTTGTGCAGTTTGGATATGCATTTGCCTTCTGTGGTTGTCCTAATTGATGGAGTAGCAGCTGCTCAATTTCTTTGGAGGCACAGCAAAGTCAAGTTGGGAGATCACTTATAGGTTGTGTTTTACTTTTTTGAGGAACAGGGTACATTTGAGATGGGGTGTGTAGAGTGCATGTAGTCTGTTGAACTCTACAATGCAAGGAGTGTCAGGCTTGACTTTGCTTGCATCAAAATTTACTAGAAATAGTCCTTCAAGTGTAAGTAGGTATGACAGTGCTACGTATCTCATGCCTTCTTCAAAGACTGTGCTGCCAATGTCAATCAATGCTTGATGTAGGGTTAAATCTTTGGGTTTATGAATAGTGACTGCATATGCAAGAGACATAGAAAACTGTTCTCTGCATACATACATGTCTTTGACAAGATGGAATCAGGCTGTAGAGTGTCCTATCCTTTTAACTTCTGAAAGTTTGTCAAAGTGGATGTTGACAAACTGAATGCTGTTGTCACATGGGTATGTCTGAAAGCCAACAACTGTACCACATCAAGGTTATGCTTTAGCATTACTATACAGATTAAACACAATGTTAACATTTTCTCCAAACCAGCTGTGTTGGAGATTGAGTTTTCTAAGCTATATAGTCTTGCTGTGGCTTGTTGACACATAGGGACTTGCATACCGTGCACGTCCAGTTTGTCTGTGGAGTAAATTTACACTATTGGTTGCAGTTCTTTTTGTCAACATTGTTTCATTGAATTGTGCACAGCTTGCTAGGGTTGGCATTAAGGACATACATATTACATTTTTGTGTGGTAATTGTTCCATGACATCAGTAGCAGATGTGTTATGCCCGTATAGCTCATGGATGAATCTGCTATTTTAGGTAGACTGTGCCTCCTTAGAAAGCACACCAATCGGAATGCTTTTCAAAATGTTAGCATAGGTGAGGTCTGCAGACTGACGCATGTTTTCAGTTAGTTCTCTGTATTGGAAATGTTGCCAGAGATTTACATTTCCTATGCTGCCAAGTGTGTCACAGCACAGTTTGTGTCCTAAGGTTTTAAAAATAGGTTCACCTTTCACTGTTGTTAATTGAAGAAGATCTCTGAAAACAATACGTGTTTTCCTTTGTAGTTTGTTTTGTGGACCTCATGCAATCTAAGGTGAATCAAAGCCAACATAAGGTTGGAGACCATGCTCACCACATCTATTAGGACATTTTCATTTGTTTCAAAATTCTGCGGCGCTCTATAAGTTTGTAGTAGTCTAATTTGTTTTGGTGTTCTACTGTAAGAAGTACCAGTCGGTGTAAAGTAACGCCACCTATGTTGTAGGCAGCTAAACCTGTGGGGGAAGTTACAACAGCAGAACGCTTGGTGTTTGTCAATTGTTGGAGGAACTTGCTGATGATTTTTATTAAGAATGTTTTGCCTGAACCAGCTTCACCACTTACATACAGGAGTATAGTATTATAGTTTTGACAGGTACAAGTTTTAGTTTCATGCTGCACACCATGTCCAATTTCTTTAGTTACTTCCAGGAAAATGCTACGCTGTTCATCATTCAGTTGTGATTTCAGTACAGCAAAGTTTTCTTCAGATTCATTCAACCCGTTCCGCCACATTACGAGGTCCCTCGCGGGACACGTTAAGCATGCCTGGGAAAACCAGGCGTGCATACCGGGTCCCGTGAGGGGAAGAGGGAGCAAACAACGGGCCATCTCGTGATGGCCCATTGTTTACTCCCTCGCCCATTCCCATTCAGCCCTATGGTGGCTGAAATGGGAATGGGGATGAACCGTGTCCGTGTCCTCGAGTGAGGAATTACCGGGCCATTCGAACTCGGAATGGTCCGGTAAGTCCTCATTCCGAGGACACAGACACGGATGCGGTTTTGCCGGAAGCCATGCCGCCAATAGCGGCATGGCTACCGGCATACCTCGTAATGAGGCCCATGGTGTTTTCTACTTCAGTCATGGCTAATTCCGCCTCATTTATTATGAGTGGCTGTCCAAGTGGTTCTTGGCTTCCTGTAAGAGAAGGTTGACTGCTCTATGGAGTGTCTACATTTAGTTGTGCTTGAAGTTATTCCTCTTGTTCACATTCATTGTCCAACATGTTTCTGTACTGTTTGAAATGTACATCTCTGTTATAGTGCTTTCACTCACATTGAAAGCATCTTCATAGGAGGCATGGGTGTTCAATAAATCTTCTTCTTTTATCCATGGTTTAAAAAGTTGCAGTAGGGACATGTAGTAAAGGTCTCTATGTTGATGAGGTTTAAATGATAGCTTCATATGATTAATGAGGCTCCGTTTGGTAAGTTTAACCAGGCTGCCCTCACAACCTTTGACTATGTATTTACCTTTTTTCGCATCTGGTTTATTATTATTTTTGTATGAGAAGTTTTGGGCTATGTTGTATAGATACATGGTTTCCAAATCAGTGCTCCTGTTTGGGTAGTATGTGTCTAATAATTTGGCTATTGGTATCGTTTTTGGCTATTGTTACTATGTCTTGGTACGTTTTGAGAACTCTTTGTATGGATCCAGCAGGACAACGGCTTAGCCAGACTATGGGCCTCATTCCGAGATTGGAGGTAGTCATGGTCCTATTTGCGCCATGACTGCCTCCAATAACGGTACCGGCCCCAGTCTCGTTCAATGGGGAATTACCGGTGTGGTCCGACCTTTGCAGGACCAGTAAGTCCCCATTGAAAAAACCATTCCCCATAGGGCTCAATGGGAATGGGAAGTAGCTGATAACGGTAACGCAATTTGTGGTACCATTATTAGCTCTGAAGTCCCTTAACGGGTCCCATCCTTAACACCTGGTCAGACCAGGCGTTAAGGAAGGGACCCGCTAAGGGACCTCGTAGTAGGGCGGTAAGGGATTACCGGCACCAGTCTCCTTACCGATACCCGGTATCCCTTACCTCCCTACTCGGAATGAGGCCCTATGTTTTCAGATTTCCCATATAAGGCTGTTCCGGTTAAATGGTCTGTGGCTTCATTTATTTTAGTTTAGTTTATTTATTTGTAGAGCGCAACCAAGCCCGGAGGCATCTGAGCGCTATAAGTTACAGAGACTAAAAATACAGATATAGCATGCAATACTGATACGCATAAAGGTTACATACAAAGAGTTACAAGATATACATCAGTCAGCATTGCAAAATGGGGAAAGGTAACATATGTACAGCAAGAAATGATTGCATCTAGTTAGTCTAACTATTATGCAGCCAGGTTAAGGTCTTACTCATGGAGCCAGCCTTTAACCTTTTTTCAGAATAAAGGGAAAGATGGTTCCTCTCTTAATGATACAGGAAGTGCATTCAATTTCTTTGCAGCGAGGACTGGGAAGCTACCCCCACCTACACGTTGTTTTAAGCGTGGAATGGAAACACAATGCGACTGAGCTGTTCTGGTGGGTCGTGTAGAGGAATGATGTGAGACAGTGTTGGACAGGTAGATAGGCGCTGGGTTGGAAAGGCACTTATGGGCTAGGGAGGGTGTTTTCAGGTCAATTCTTTGCTTGATGTTAAGCCATTTTATTGTTTGTCTGGTTGCGGAAATATGTTGCTTCCTGGGAATGTTAAGGGCTGATCTAATAGCGTTATTTCGCATGACTGCATTTTGTTGAGGTTTTGTTGTGAAGTGCCCAAGTATAGCGTGTTACAATAATTGAGCTTCGATAGGACTAATGCTCTCGCTACTGAGATGCAGTTATTTGTAGTCAGATATGGGCGGCAGGCCATATGAGCTTACAGGTGTGAACTGTGGATGATGACAGGGCACTGGTTTGTCTCGTCAAGGTGAGAGCGGAGTCAATGTAAATTCCCCAGGTGTTCACAACGCTGTCTACTTTAATGATGTTGCCAACAATATTAAATGAGGAAAATAGGGCACCTAGTTTGCTTAATTTGGCTGATGACCCTAAGAGAAGCAGCTCAGTCTTCCCGTCATTGAGGCAGAGCCCAGCCTCGCCATCCAGGTTTGTATAATAGTGTAGATGTCGTTGAGGGTCTTACCGTCTACAATGTGATCACCAGTAATAGGGATGAGTATCTGGGTGTCATCCGTGTAGTTGGTATACGTGACCCCCAGATAGTCAAGTTTATCAAAAAGAGGATTAGTGAACACATTGTAGAGAGTAGAGGACACACAGGATCATTGTGGGACCCCACAGGTAACAGAAGTGGGTGAGGCAGAGGCTGAAGGCGCAAAGACCCACATGAATCTGTTGTTAAGGAATGACTCAAACCAAGCATTTGCTTGGCCCGAAAAGTGTGCAGCAGATGAGAGGTTTTGGCATAAGTTTTTATGGTTCACCAAGTCAAATGCCGCTCATAAGTTGAGTAGCAGTAACAAGTCAAATTTTCTCTTGTCTTTTAGAGTCTGGATTTGAGTCTTCAGGTCGATGACAGCTGTTTCAGTCCCATGTCTGGGTCTAAATCCCGATTGTCTCAGACCTAGCAGGTTGTTGGATTCAAGGTGTTGCTGTATCTGCAGATAGGCTGCTAGGTCCAATGTTTTTAACAGGAAGGGCACCGTTGTGATAGGTCTGTAGTTTTATGGGTTGTTTGGGTCTAATGAGTTTTTTTTTTTTAATAATGGGAGTACCCAGGCATCTTTCAGATTATTAGGTACTGTGCTGGATTTGAATGAAGCATTAATGAAAGTAGTGATGAAGAGGGTAAGTTAATTGGCAGCCTCCTTGATAAGGGCAGCTTGACGGTGGTCAGTCTTAATTTCGAGAAGAAAAAAAAATCGAAAGACAATAATGTCGACACAATAATATAGAGAAAAAAAATATCGATTTTTTTTTTTATTATATATTTATTTTGGGGTCCGGGAATAAAAAAAAATGGGTAAAACAAAAACAGGGGTTTGGGGGGGGGGACCCCCCATTTCGAATAAAAAACGTAATTAAAAAAATGTGACTTTTTTTTTCGATATTTTTTTTTTAGATATGACTTTCAAAATTTTTGTTTTCGAAATTATCACTATAAACCCGGCTGGACAAGTGTCTCCCTGACAGTTGGTTGGTTTGAGTTTCAGGATGATGGTCTCCACCTCTTTGATAGTAAGGGGTGTGAAGTTGAAATGGGGCAAAGTATTTTTTGAGTGGAAGGGAGAGTCCTGAGTAGGAACAGTATCAGCGATAAGGGTTTTCTTAGTTTCTATTTTATTTAGGAGCATGGTTATTTTGTCTTGAAGTGTATTCTGTATGTTGGTGCACCATAAAGTGTCTTTAGTACAAGTATCAGGAGATGGGGCAGGTGATTCCAACTCTTACAGAATGTTGAATAGTTCCTTTGTACTGGACTTAGCTTTGGATATGCGATCGTTGATATTGCCTTTTTTAGCTTGGACAATGGCTACCTTATAGTTCAATGAGGCTGCAGTAAAATTGTTCTTATTTAGTGCTGATGGGGAGCTTTTCCAAGATGCTTCAGCCATTACTTTCAGTTTTCTGAGAGTCTTGCAGTGTGGGTGCGAGGTTTAGATTTACGAAGTTTAAGGGGAGCTATGGTGTTAATGGCCTTAAGGATAGTTTCATTGTACAGGTCTACTAGTGCTGTGGGGTCGGAATGGGGTCGGAATGCATTATAGTGGGTGAGTGATAAGTTGTAGTAAGGGTAAAAGTTTCTCTAAGGTGAGATTGCGTTTATTTCTTGTCATCATGGCAGGTGCTTGAGTGTGAGGTGTAGGTGGCACAGCGTTTATGATAGTGAACGTTATTAGGTGGTGGTCAGTCCAGGCACAAAGGATATTGGCGAGTATGTTGATATCACAGTTGAGGTCCACTAACCAATCTAATGTTCTTCCTTTATTGTGAGTGGGATTGGTTATCCGGTGTGAACCCTAATTCGGTAATAGTATCCTTCAGGGCACATGCTTCGAGGTCTTTGGGATCTTAGTGGTTGGGCCTGGAGGGCGGTAAATCAGGTGGATTGTGATAATAGATGTGGTAGAAGTGGACAGTTTGATAGATAATAATTTGCTTGATGGTAAAGATTTATGGTTGGCAATTCTTAGGCTTGAGTTGTTTTATAGATGAATGCAGTGCCTCCTCCTTTTGAGGTGTTGGCATCTCTGTCAGATCGTATGATAGAGTAGTTGTTTGGGATGGCAAGGGCGAGTGAACGGCCTGAAGCTGGGTGAAGCCATGTTTCCGTGATGGCGATAAAGTCAAGGTCATGGAGTGTTAAAATGTCAGCTATGTCTAATGCATGAACTTGGAGCGATCTTGCATTGATGAGTCCAGCTTTGATAATGGGAGTAGGTTTGCTTTTTTTAGCTTTGTTTGGCCTTAGGTAGCCTGCGACTGATTTCAGATGCAGATGCAGTGGGTGGCTTGATCAATGTGTGGTGTTCACGTGAGGATCTGGAGCTAAGTCTGTGGTTTCTAAGAGCAAGGAGAAGTGGTGCATGTTGTAGAAGTGGGTGTGCCTGGTTGATGTGGCTGGAGGCTGGTATTAAATAGGGGTAGTGATTCAAGTGGTTGTGCTGGTGTGGCATAGGTCGAGTGATGGGCTTTGTGTTCAGTGTTAGAGACTACTGCGGGGAGTCTCTGTGGGTGGTAGAGTTCAGAATGAATGCATGGTTGTAGGAATTTAGACGGTGGTATGTTGGCTGAAGGTGGGAGGCTGGTTGCCAGAGTCAGGCGTGTAGCGAGTACTCTGTGATTGGTTGAGGTGACCATAGGTCTCAAAGGAGGCCAGCCAATCGAGAGTGCTGATACAGGCATGTCTAAGTAGATGAGGCAGTTAACAATGAGGATTAGTAGTAGGTGAGATAGCTGCATGGTTAATTCTGATAAGTTAGGAAGGTATATAGGTATTATTCAAACTACTCAGATAATAGACTGCGCCAGTTTCTTGTAATGGTAAATAATGTATTATATGATGAAATCATATTGCCTTAGTGATGACACGTGTTTCGGTTTATATAAAGCCTTTATCAAATCCAGGCTTAATGTCACTTGTTGTTGTTAAGTCTTGTGTACCTTGTTCAATTATAGTGTTGTTGCCAAAAACATTAGGGTCAGATCCCTTTTGCTCATACGTTAGCACATTCACACGCATCGGCTCGTATCTAGGTATGCACTTTGTGGTTTGGCGTTGGGCTGGGCTCTAGGTTAAGGCTTGTGGGTGTTAACCATGAAGTTCTAGGGCCGTTGCAGATTCATATTGCAGGACTAATATGAGGACTAGTATGTTGGCTGCGAAGGACAGTTGAGATTGCAGGCAAATGCTGGTGCTAGAGGCCTCTTAGCTGGGGGGGGCTGGCTAGGCACAGCAAGAATTCAAATAACATGTTGTAAAACATCATATTACAGTACAGTAAATTGTGCATAGCAAGAGTTCAAAATTACAAGTTGCAAACCGTCATATTACAGTGCAGTAAATTGTGCAGCATGATCCAATTAACATATTTGGTAAGCGACATGGTCGGAAACAATTGCAGTGCGAGATACAGGTGGCGAGAGGTTCATTTACCCTGTCAGGATAAGGACAGCATTGACTTAATTTCTTAGTGTGAGCTGATGCGTCCAAAAGTTACATGAATCCATGTTTAAGATTGTAAGTGATGGAGGGAGGTAACGTTTAGTCTATATGCGTACGCTATGCAGTGCGGCACATTCAGAGTGATATCTCTATATATGTTGTATAGCATTGACTAGTATAAAATGTTAATCAAAAGTCAACCAACATTGTTATAATGCATGATGGAATAGCATGTCACAAGTTGAACAAGAGTGTTAATGATATGGTGCCATGCTACAGCATAGAGTTGTACGCCGAGTTGATCTTAGTGTTTGGGGTTACATGGGCAGTGGGAGGGGGCATGTACAGAGTGTGAGTAGGATTGGGCGTACAGCATTTAGTAGTCGCGGGTCATGATATGGAGCATTAGGGTGGACAAACGCTTAATATAAAGGATATGAAGCAGTAAGTCAGCAAAAAAGTCTCACCAAGTGATCACTGCTTGGATGTGATTTAGGTAGAAGGTATCGACGGGTACAATGTAGTGGTTAAAACTTCGGTATTATAGGTAGCGAAGAGGATAAAAAGCGGCGGGGCTAACAGGGGTGAACAGCTCACAGCTCGGCGTGCTCAGTCAGCTCAGTCAGAGGCATTAGTTACACAGCCTTTGTGTACAAATAGTAGTAGACTAACATAATATTAGGATACACATTCTCTCTGGGAGAGCATTTTTATACCAAAGCTGTATAATTTTTCTGATAGTGTTTTATCAGATGATATGTCATCCCAAAGGTCTTTCAGCTCTGTTTTCTCAGCTTTGGTTAAGTAGGCTGTGACATATCGTGCAATCGCAGTGGAATTGTCTGCAATGTACTGCACATCTATGTTTGCATTCCATAGGAGGGCAATGAATGCATTGTAATCATTGATGTGCTTTGATGCTTCACTTCTTTTAATGCAGTATGTGTTCTTAGGTGATTTGCCTTTCACACTGTGTCTAACAGAAGATATTAAGCTGTTTACTTGTCCTTTTGCTAAAACTGGTCTAGGGAAACAAAGCAGCATTTGGAGTAGTATTTACTTTTGTTTTATATTTGCAGTGACAATACTTGCCACATGTATGTCTTTTAAACCATAAAACATGTGTATGTAGCTCGTTATGTCTGCTTTCTGAAGGGATTTTGCAAGTGACATATTTGTGAATGAACTGCAAAATAGTGGCATCAATGTCCTGACCAAATTTTAGAAGCATCTTTAATCCACAAAAGCATGTGGATGTGTGGTGCTCCTCTGGATTCATATTATTTTCTCCAAAAGAAGTATTGCACTTCTCAGAGCAGAGGAATTGTTTTATTACAGATGAAGTGCACCATGGTAATAAAGCAGTGATGGGAGTACCTTGACACATTTACAGGGTCAAGAGAGCAGAGTTCTCCTTGTGTTTTCATGTCTATCCCAGCTTTGTTTGTGTTTGCTGCATGTGGGTGGGCCATGGTTGTGTAGCATACACCATACATCTGTGTGACGTCAGAACCAGCATTCTTTCGTACCACACATGTTTGCTTAGAGATGTGTAATACTTGACTGTAAAACTTAATCTTTCTCTTGTACCTTTTGAAGTAGCTGCGTAGCAGACATGTTTAAAAAATTGGAACTTGTTTTCAATGTGTGTGCGACTCCATAACATAGAGTTGCTAGTTAACTTTCTACAAAATGTGGACTATGTATTCAACGTTTTGTCTGAATCTGGGGTCTTCAGAATACATTCGTAAAGAGCGGTATTCTGATGCTGTTATTTGTATGCATCTTTCATCATACCTTCCACCTTTTTCAATAGGAAAGAGTAGAGGAAAGGCTTGTGCTTCTACACTTTTTTCCCATATGCTGATTGGAGATCCTTTGGCTTGCCGCAGGTGATATGTTTCTAGTGCATCATCTATGCTGTCTTTGGAGTTGGGTGAATTGTATACTGGTTTCAAATATTGGATGCTGTTGTAGGATCTAGAAGTTCAAGTTGGCCAGTTAATGAGGTATCCTGTATTATTTCAGTGGTTTCTCTCAGGTTTTCTTAAATGTTTATTTCTTTGTAGTATGCATTGTTCTCTTTAAGATATTGCAGGGCTTCTCTAACTTTGTTTAAGTCGACTAGTTGCTGCCAAATATTTTTTGTTTTGTCTTTTTTAGGTACACCATTCACTAGGATAATTAAAGATTGATCTATTGGCTGTTGTACTCCCAGAGTGTCTACATTTTCTTTGAGTTCTAATGGCAAATAAACTACTTTGCCACAAATGCCTTTCAGTAATTCAGATGGAGGCAATTTGGCTGTTTTCGGTTGAAGGTGTATTATTGCTTCAAATAGGTGTACTGTTTGGATTACAATGCTCTCATACAAATTAAGCTGTTGGAGTGGTTTTGGAAGTGGGAATATTTCCAAGTTATTAGTGATAGCACGTGAAGACATTTGGTTATTATCAAGCCTTGCAGTACAGTATGTGCAAAGTATTGAGGGGTTAATAATTTTGCATTTGTTTTCTGCTATAAGGTAGAGAGCTAATTAGAACCATTTGGATTCCTTGGTGCCTTCTATTGTGTATGCTATGTCTACAGTTTTGGTGCTCTTTGTATAAAGAGTTCTGCAACAACACAGAAATACTTGGTTTGGTACTTCAGCAGATGTGTTTTTAAACTTTGTCATTTCTTTTTTGTACGTGTGTAATAGAAGGTTGCCATCTACTCTGTTCTGAAGTTACTGGATTTTGTAAGTGATGTTCACTTCCAAAATATTTGCTTTGGATGTGGTCTATTTCTGCCAGTAGTTATATGGCTGTGCCATGTAGGAGAATGTGATTTAAATGCTCCAGTGCTAAAGCAGGACGTGTTGCATAGTATAGTCTCTGAACGTGATTTTGTCTAGTAGAATGGGGTGTTGCTAACATGGTGGAAGCTGCTCTTGCAAGCAGGTCCAGAAATGCAGGCTAATGAATGTGCTCGCAAGCCTGTGAATTTGCGCACTGGCCAGGAATCCATGGTGTGTAATAGTTTCATTTTTAATTTGCCTTTGGCTTTCACATATTGTTTGAGGAATTTACATAATGATTTGAAGGATTGTTTTTGTATGTTAGACATTGAGGTGCAGAGCAATTTGTAGACGGGACGGATTGGTTCAGTGCAATGGAGGGTTTATTGTAAGTTTATTGGGGATATTCTTCCAATCAGCATTTCTTCTGCCATAATGGTACTGTCTACCTGTTCATACCTTCAGCCACTGCTATGTATGGCAATTGGGTTTGTTTGCTCTTGTTTGTATGCCTCTTAATTGGAATATGGCTCTGTACTGGTTGTGTGAATCCACTCACCCACAAAGGTATCTATGTTGATGTTGTTTATGTTGTGAAGTACTTTATGTAGGTTTCTAATTATTGTTGTTAGTGGTTTCATTCTGTTTAAAATAGATGCTTGCTACATGAGTGCAGAAATCCTTTCCTGTTGTTTCATTTATTTATCCAGATAGCGCTGCTTCCAATGTACACATCCATTTATTTGTTTTCCTTCCAATGGTGCATTTTGTCAATTGTGCAATGTTTGTACTTGACATGGTTTCCTAACATACATACAATTTCCCTTTTCTGTGTGCATTCGAGTCATTTCAAATAGGATCTGGCACCTGAACTTGCTGTGCAAATGTTCCCAATGTGGTTCTTTACAGAACAATCACAGAGAGTGCTGCTAAAATTGAAATATGTGGTTTGCAGCTGTTATTCAAGAGGGCAGTAGAAGAAAACGTTGAAAGCACACAGCATTGTAAGTAACTGTCACTTGATGTCAGGAGATGGGACAAATAAGAGTACAATTATTGAGTAGGTTATGCAGGGTAAGTGGCAGGCAACCTGTTCCTATGCATTCTGCATGTAATCTATATACTTGCTATGCTTTGGTAATATACATACAGCTTTCATTTTCTGTGTGCTTTCTGGGAATTTTACAGCACGTGTGTTAGTGGGGGAAGTGGCTGCAAAAGTGATAGAAGAAAAGAAGAAAATAACAGTTTGAATATTACAATGGGTGATATGGACAAGCATGCATGTCATGGTAATATATTGAAGTTTGTATAGGATATGGCACTTAAACCTGCTGTGCAAATGTTCCCAATGTGTTATTTTACAAACAAATCACAGACAGTGTGCTAAAATTGAAATATGTGGTTTGCAGCTGTTATGGAAGTGGACACTAAAAGAAAACTTTGAAAGCAAACAGCATTGTAAGTAACTGTCAGTTGATGTCAGGAGAAGGGACAACTGAGAATATGATTATTGAGTAGATTGTGCAGGGTAAGTGGCAGGCACCCTGTTCAAAGGCATGCAATCTACGTGCTTGCTATGCTTTGGTAACATACATGCAGTTTTCATTTTCTGTGTTCATTACAAAATATATGCATAACTGTAGTTTGTGTTGATGGATGTAGATGTGGATGAATCTGGAAGTAGAAATCCTGGAGAGTGTTACAGTACTTTTATATGCAGGTGCTTGGAAATCACAGGAGACCTGTGCTCTGAGTGTTGAACAGTACATCTGCAGAGTTGTACTGAGTTGACAGAGTTATATGTTGAGATCTTGGATGGGATTGGTAGATGGGTGTGTGACTGCTTAAAATTAGCCAAAGAGAGAGTTCTGTAAATAGTGAAATGGAAAGGGAAAAAAGGGCTGCCCCTGTGTTATGGGATCCACGAACACTGTGGTAGTACATATATTGCACGTGCCACAGCCGGGGCTTGTCAGCATGCCTGGCATGGACATAGGACTGTGGGGATTAGCCAATCAGGTGTTCAGGGTGTGCTTTACAGGAAGGGATGGTAACACTTTGTTTTCATTACTGTATTAGTTGTGTAGTGAAGATGGCTGTAGTTACTGTATGGATAGTGGGAGATTCCTTTGTATGTGATTTGGAGAAGTATGCAAAGGCAAGAGGTGTTTCTGCTGATCTTGGTTTTCCAGGCCTGGCAGGCTTTGTGGTACAGTCTGCCTGGCCCCAATTTCCAGGCACTGCTTGCTCTTTGCAGAAACATGGGTACTTTTGGTTGTCCTGATGTTTTGGTGGCGCACTGTGGAGGAGAGCTTTTGGGCTACATCAGTCCTCCAAGTTTGGTTCCTGTACTGAAGTTTTTGGCGGAAGAACTGATGCTGCTTTTCCCTACTGCAAAGGTGTTCTTTTCTGAAATACCACCTAGAACACAGTGGAACAACCCCAATATCTTTAATCCCCAGAAAAATGTTGTAAGGCGCCTCGCTAATAGAGGCATGGGTATAGTTTTGCGATGTGCTGAGATGTCTCTAATGACAACATTGACTCCATTAGAGTGCACTATTTTACCCCAGACAGTGTTTTGTTGACCATTCTTGGAAATGCTTGTTTGTTTTGCAATCTAACAAATTCTTTGCAGAGGTTGATGTAAGGCCGTAAGGCCGTAAGGCCGTAAGGAGGAAAAGATGGGAGAAAAAAAAGTGAAATCAAAAGGCATTTGTTCTGTAGGACCTAAATAAATAAACCTTGGGTTAAATGTCTCTCCGTACCCCCTTGAATTGGCTGATTTAACACCGCTGTAGTTCACTGATCATACGTGCAACATCCAGAACTTTTAAGGATGCCATGCATGGAAAAGGGACTGTGGAGGCCAGGGGATAGATCAAAAACGTTCCCTTGGTGTTTTGTGCAAGAAGCGAGTGTGGCAGAGGGTCTGTTTGCTGAGAGGAGTGCAGATGACTATGGCTGTGTGTTTCAGGAGGCAGAATGTCTGGATTCTGGGGGACTCTTGGATACATTGGTTGCAGCTGTATGCAGAGCACTATGGAGTGGCTGCACATCTTGGATTCCCTCATGTGGATGTGCACTGGTATGGAGTGCGTGACATGAAGTGGCTGGATTTGATTCCCCTTTGTGCCACGTTGGTGACGCAGTATCATCTAGCCCTTATTATTATTATCATTATGGAGGGAACAGTTTAGGCCACGTTACTGGAATCTCTCTGCAGTTTGCGATGAAGGAGGCACTTGGGAAAGTGATGGACATCTTCCCAAACTCTCGAGTAATTTTTTCATGCATTGCCCAGAAACAGATGTGGCTGCGCTCTTCTTCATTTGGTTTGAAATGGAGAAAGCTAGGCGCAATGTCAACAAGGCTGTTTGCGCATTTTTTCGAGATGTTGGTATGTCTTATTCCCACAATGAAAGCATGACATTTCGTAGCACCAACATTTTCCGCAGAGATGCCGCCCATCTTACTGATGCTGGCAATCACCTTTTTTTGAGAAATATCCAAAATGCTTTGGAGCCCTTTCTGTGAGTATAGCAAGCATTTGTGCAGTAGGTGACAGCCACTTCAAACGATTGAAACACAACAAAAAGGCTGTTTTCAGAGCCACCACTTTCTCCCACAAAAGAATGCAATGGTTTACATGCTGCCACTACCTGCATGCTCTGGAAGTCCTCAGACTACCGTGCTGTCTGCGGACTTTGCGGACTGCGCAGGGGCCTGCACCATTTCATTGGCACTTCTATTTTTAAACTGTGAAAAGTGGCTCTGAAAAGAAACTTTTTTTGTGTGTTTTCTTGTTTTATATTTCTTTTGGTATTTTTTCAGCAAGACACACAAGGAAGGGAAGGGAAGGAAGGGTAGGGAAGGGGCACCAACCACAGGGATAAGGGGCAGGTGGAAAGAGAAAGATGTTGTGTGGGCCTCATGGAGGTAGGGGGTACTTTCCTTTGTGGTCCCGAACCACAGACTTGAAACCACTCCGAAACTGCTCACCCTTGCAGAGTACTGTGTCGATGTACACACAGTACAGTGACCTTTGAAAGGTAAGGTTCTACTGCGGTGTATATGGCCTTCGAGGCAGAGTCAGGGATCCGCTGCCCCACAGGAGTGAACCTTGTGGTAACAGGAGCAGATGTCGAGGATGCTGGAGTGGAACTCAACCTACTACCCTGTGCGAAGGCGGACGATCCTCCAAACTGCTGCCTTGTGGCTCGACCACAGGTGTCTCTGCATGGAGGAGATGCCATAACTGTACAGCCCCGGTTTGCTGCGACTGAGTACCATTCATTGCAGTGAACCTTGGCTACACAAGCCTTGGCTACCCCCCCAACAGTGGTAAAAAGCCTCCAAATCCAAGACTCACGTCGGCAGCTGGTAGTGGGGACTTTTACTACCTCACCCTCCTCCTCTTCTTGTTCCCTCTGCATCATCATGCCTGTTCCCCTCTCCAGGCCCTTGGGAAGGTGGTGGTCCTGAGGCAGAGGCAACAGATGCAACAGCAGTGGATGTCATTATCCAGATAATTCAGCAAATCAGCAACCCAGCAATCCAGTAATTCAGCAATCCAGCAATGTGGAGCAGTGCTCTTTTCTGATCAGCCAAAAACAGAATGAGAAACAGCACTGGGGTGTGGCCTTTTAAAGGGGTGCTGGGGAGTGCTCCCCGAACATTCGCTCCCTCTGCGAACACATCGAACCCTAAGCTGGACTCAAAACGCTCCAAAAAGTCTCGCCAGGGGCATGGTCTGGGACCTCTGCAAGGGTGAAGTTTCACAGTAAAACTCCTTGGATTGCTCAGAAAGGCACTTTTTTACTGTTCAGGGGCCCGGACCCTGTTCACGAATAAGGACCAAAGCTCAACGTGGGTGTGGTCACATGGACACGTTGCATAAATTTGAGAATGGGACGGCTTTCCATAGGTCATTTATTGCACGGAATCTGTTGTGCACATGCGCCTAGGTGTCCTACGTACAGGGTTGGGCTCCCCAAACTAATTAAAAGTGCAACACACGTGCGGCTGACAGTTCCAAACAGGCGCTGTGTTTGTAGGACCCAGAGGGTGTGATGCGCATGTGCCCATGTGTTCGCCGGAACAAGGTTCGGCACCCCGACCTAATTAAAGTACGTCACTGCTTTGGAGAATGCCGATAGGGACGGGGTTCGTTGGATCCAGGGGACGTGATGTGTATGTGCCCAGGTGTCTGCATGACATGGGTGGGCTCCCAAAACTAATTAAAGTAAGTTACTACTTTGTAGACATGCCGGACAGGCCCGTTGTTCATAGGACCTGGGGGACAAGATGCGCATGTGCCCAGGTGTCTGCCGGACAGGGTCTGGGCTCCTCAAAGTATTTAAAAGTATACCACAACTTTGTGGACATTGGTACTTCATATTGTGCATTATATGCCTTTGAACAAGTAGCTTTAAATCTGCAAAACTATCATTCAACTGGTCCATTTTTGCCCCCAGGCTCACAGTTCATTGGCCACATTGTCAGTTTGGGTTTATATGTGCTCATCAATTGTAATGTCATCATTGATGTCATGGGTGTTATTCTTAGAAGAGCCCGGGGGTGTTGTGAGTTATGGTTGCTTAGCTTACCATAACTGGCAAATTTCTGGGGGTTTTCGATTTTACTTGTAACCATAATATGGATAGGTTTTTATTAGTGCAAAGTAACTATACTGTTCCATTAACAATGTTTTTGCACTGAATTTGATAGGTTTTTATTAGGACAACTGAACCATAAGGTGCCTTTAACATAGTTTTTTCACCGAATATATATATAGTTCAGTTAATTTGTATTGTGTCAGTCAGGGGTGAATAGAATGTTGATCCAGAAGAAGTGGGCGGTGTGACTAGGGACAAACTGCCCCGTGATATGCCCTTGCTTTGCAAGCCCAGTAGTGATACATCAGTACTGCAATTCCTACACCCATCTCTGATATGGCTTCTACTCTTTTGCATCCAACGTTTTCTCCTACTTCTTCTTCCCCATTGTGTTGATAGCACAGTGCTGGTGTAGTTAGGAATTATTGGCATGGGTACAGCTTTGTTGTCTACCCATGTCACCAGCTTTGCGCTTCTGTCCCATTCCTTGAGGCACTTTTCATGTTCTTCTTGCACCTTATTCACTGCTGCCTTGGCTAATGTCAGTGTTTTACTTCCTACTACCCAGTCCCCCCAGCCATCATTTGTATATACTTGTCCATATATTAATATATTTGGCCTCTCCCAGCACCCTGGCTCCCTTCCTACTTCTCTTGCCCTCCCTTAGCATGGCAGGTACTGTAGTGTGATTGTCTTTGTTTCTCCCTTCTCAGGTCCTTCTGTTGTGTACTGGAGTCCTTCACTTAGTTGCCAGTAAGCGTTCATCATGAGTAATGTCTTAATGTAATTTTCCTCGTATGGAAATGTTGCCTTTGACATCCATCTTAATGTTGCTGGCCTCTCTCCTCACCTTTGGAACATTGCTAGATATATTAGACACTGTGCGGTTGCTGCAGGTATTTCTGTTGCTACGAAAGTTCTGGAGGCGGTCACGGCATAGGTGATTAATGAGCAGACATAACATCTCTCCCCATTGGAGTCCCTACCAATTTTGGACATGTGTTTGTACCATATATTGTTTGTTACGTGTGCTGTGTCTGTGAGGTGTGTGTCGACTCCCTTCATGTCTGTGCCAACACTGCGCCTACTCTCCTTACCTTACCAGTGTCTACTGTTCCACCTGACATGGTTGTCCTTGCTGCTTGGGTTGAGGAAACGTTAGTATGGGACACAGAGGACACATGCAAAGCAAAGTATGACTGCTAGAAGGCAGTACCTAAGAGGAGCCACACAATAAACATTATTATTTTTATTATTTGTACAATTTTTACTTATGCCGCTATTGAGCAGCTGATGAGACGATAAAGTTCCCAGCCTCAAAATCGCAAGAAAGGCATCATTGTTTTAGTATTTGTTAATATTATTTAAGCTCTGCATACTAAATAATCACTTAGTGCCCATGCAAATATCTCTTCACAGATTTTCTGTATGGTGTAGTTTAGTAACGTTGGCAGGACAGGGTATTCACTCCGTTCAAGTTGTTGGTATACTTGGGCCAAATACGCTATGAACACCAGATAATATATCTCAGCGGATCGTGCTCTAAAATAGCGGGGTCTTCTAATAGCATGAACACATTTGTTGGAGGATCCTTTCAGAATGATAAATAGGTGTCAACATCAGACAATCTTCTCTAACAATTATATCACAGTTGCAGCACCTTGCATGTGCGAGAAAAGAGAAAAGGCAGTGTTACTGCTGTAGTCGGTGCACTACCTGTATGTACGAAAAGGACATGTTAAATCGTGTTTCTGCTGTTCAACATATGTTTATTTCCGAATTGTTTCTTCTGGAGGGAGTATTCTGGCATGGTGGGAGGGAGCAGAGGGATACATAGATGGTTAGAATGGGGATACTTGGGACTGGGGAAGTGTCTTTCACTGGTGGATTTGTGCCAGTGTTGCTGTGGGAACTTGATTTTGGGAGTACCTGACCATTGGGTCGCCGGAATTCTATAATTCAGGGGTGTCTGGGGCACTTGTTGGAAGCTGTGAAGTGTCAGTGGTTGTAGTTGTAACGTTGGCACTGTCAACCTGTACAGCTGCTCGTGGGGTAAGGCCAATGCTTTATAGGGCTTGACGTCCCACAGGTGGTTCCAGACCAATCTTCCCTGTAGCATTACAGCTCAGTCTGTTACAGCTTCAACGATGTGAGGGCCAGTAAAATGTGGCACATTCCAGTGCCTTATAAAACTTTTAAGGAGGACATAGTCCCCCTACTTGTACAGATTGTTCCTTGTTGTATTCCTGTTCCTGGTTGGTAGTGTATTCTTGTGCACTGTCTTCCGGCCTGCCCAGTGTCCATTGGATCTGCCGAGAGATAAAAGAAGTACTAGATACCAGTGAAGTTACTTAATCTCTTGCCCCAACACATAAGCCACATTTTGACAATCTTTCAAGGACCTAGTAGGTGGAGCCAACGGGAGGTGCATGTGTCATCCTGTCACCACCTCACAGGACATTAAATGGTGGTCGGACCCTGGTTCATTCAGCAGTTCAAATAGGGCTAGGGGCAAGCAATACAACCAGTTCTTCTTGGTACTTTGCAGAATGTTTGCAATTAGTTCTTTTAGTAGTCCGTTGAGGCATTCACACATTCCATTTGCTTGCGGGCGGTATGCACATGCAAATGTGTGTTTATTCCCAAATGGGTGGTTATGTGTTGGAATAATTCATTGGCGAAGTGAGGCTCGTTGTCAGACCGCAGGACCTCACAAACCCCCCATCTTGGGAACACTTATTGAACCAGAAATTTTGCAGCTTGCAGAGTGTCAGCATGGGAACATGGCACAGCATCCACCCATCTTGAGAAAGGACAAACAACTACTATCATGTAGCAATAGCCTTGACATACTTGAATCATGTCCACGTAGTCAACATGGAGACGTAGGTATGGGCCATCGGATCTGGGTATAGTTCCTCTTACTACTCTCAGGGTGTGCCCTGCTGGGAACTGCTGGCACATCAAACAATTGCTGATAAAATTCACATGTTCATTTAGGTTGTGCTAATATTAGTGCCACTAATTCTGCTGCTTGTGCTGAGTAATGTGGAGGCAATCAAACACTTGCTACTGTGTCACTTGTTCCATCATCTTTCATCCTTACTACAGCAGCGCCTGTCCTCCTTATCCCATCAGTCTGATCAATATATGAAGAGCCATTAATATACAGCACTTCTCCCCCCTCAAGTGCATCATCCTCTACTTTACGCATTTCAGTGAATTGCTCAATGTTTTTTGTGCAATCATGGGCCCACTCACCTGACTGGTAGACATCTGCTAAAAATCATGCTTTGTTTACATTTTTACATATTATGATTTTTAATTCTGGTTTTGATAATATAATCTCATATCCTGATACTCTTTGTGTTGTTAGAGTGCTCTTTGGTTTGTGTAGTATCGCAGTAAAGGGTGGTGGTGCACCCCATTGTTATTGCTGAGGCCCTGTCTACTGCAAATGCTGCAGCAGACAATGATTTCTCACACTGATGATGCCCTTTCATTACTGGGTCGAGCTGGCCACTGTAAAAAACAATTGGTGTGTGATCCATGCTTGTCTTTTGGGTTAGAACTGCTTTCATGACCTCACCGTCGGTGTGGGAAAACAGGAAGAATTATTTTTTAGGGCAGCTAAGAGTAGGCAGGCGTAGGAACTGTAGTCAAAAACTCATGCTCTGCAATAGTTGCATAAACTGAGGAACCTCTGCAGTTACCTCACTGTTTTAGGTTGTGGAATGTTGGATATTGACTGAGCCCTCTTTGGGGCAATGTGTATTCCATTTTCGGAGAACAATTGCCCTATGTACAACACTTCCTCTTGGCAGTATTGGAGTTTGATCCTGTCTACTTTGTACACTTTTTCTGCTAGTACCGTGAGCAAGTGCACTGAATCTTTTCTGCATTCCTCCTCTGTTCGGCTGCATATGAGGATGTCATCTACATACTGCAGAACTGTGCTCTCTGTTTGTACACTTCCTAAATCCATTTATATTACCATGTTAAAGATGGATGGTGACTCACAATACCATTTTGGTAGCCTAGAGTGTTTCAATGTCTAGTTAGGGAACATAAAGCTTGTCAAATCTTGTGAATTTGGAGAAGAAGGCATTCTTTAGATCAATAACAGTGAAAAATATAGCCTCTGCTGGGATACCACACAAGATCATTGCAGGGTTTGCTGCTACAGGGTATTCTGCTTCAACAATGTGGTTAAGGGGGCGTAAATCTTGTATGAGACACCACAACCCCCTGTTGGCCTTGCGCACAGGGTACATTGCAGTGTTGCATGGAGATTCTGAGGGTATCAAGAAGCCCCTTTCAACAAATGCGTTGAGAGTTTCATAGATGCCTTCACCTGCTTCCTTTGTTAAGGGGTATTGTTTCACCCGTGGTAGTATTGCTCTGGGTTTGAATCTTATCTTGACTACTCCAATGCTCTCGATGCTCCACACATCATAGGGACTTGTGGTCCATAGTGTGTTGGGCACCTTGGCGAGATCTTCCTCAAAGAATTATGGTGGTGCTTCTAGTGCAGTGTCATCCTCCTTGTATGTGATAGGCAACCAGAAGCGCACACTCATTTCCAGCATTATTTCTGTCTCCCCTCTGTTGTCTGAGAAAAGCTCCTCATTTGCGACCTGTGTTAGCCTGCACTCTTCTGCAACAGCAATTATTGCCCTCCATGCCTTCCCTTGGTCATCAATGGCGTGCACTGCCACCCAGTTTTTACTTGCCACAACACCTTCGATGCCAATGGATGCGATAGCTCTTTCCTTCTCATCTAGTGGTGTCTAGGGCCTGAATAGGTACTCACCTGGTTTCCTTCATACCTTCCCTGCTATTCCTGGCATCCATGCAAGGGCCATGTCTGCCCTGTACTGGAACATTTCAGGGTCTACTGGCTCCCTCCTCTGTACCGTGTTCCCACAATATGCTTGAATGATCTGTCTTGCAGTTATCATGTGTATTCCTGGTGTAGGTGCCTTTGTCTGTGAATGAAATGGTCACGTTCAGTTTGGTCATTATGTTGCGTCCCAATATGCCAACAGGTGCTAGTTTAGAGTAGAGTAGAAGTAAAGATAAATTGTGCTCTCCTATAGATAAAGAGATGTTGTCAGTAAAGGGAACTACTTTTCGAGCCCCAGAGAATCCTTGTGTGTTCATGGCATCGCCTAATAACGCAAATGTCCCTTCTGTCTGTGGGCTGTCCTAATGTGGGTACATTGATAATCAGTTACCAGTGTAAGGGCCATTACCAACTATGGTGACCCTTCCCATCTGTCTGACAGGTACTGTTGTCATTGTGTCCATAGGTTCTGGGGAGTGGTGGTCCTGTATTTGTGTTAGTTGCTGTGCAGCCTCTGTGGGTGCTGTCATGGAAATAGTCACTGGGGTACTCTGAGATTGTGTTCATACTGGATGTGGGGCTTGTTGGTGTACTGTCTGTATCTGCCCATGTTGCTGCTCATGCTGGGGTAGTACCCTTCCTTTCCCCCCTGGTAACCCTTTTGTCCATGCCCTCCCCACCCTTGTTGCTTTCCCCTATTCCGGCATGCACAAGAAATATGTCCTAGCTGCCCGCAGGTCCAACATTGGGGGGATCTCTCATTTGGCATGGGAATCCTCCACTTTCCTCCGGTGCTTGTTGCATCTGCTGTGTGTATCCGCTAACCCCCCCCCCCCACTGGATGATGTGATTGTGGCCTGAAACCTTGCCCTCTTTGGATCCCTCCCCTTCCCCTGTGAAGTTGTTGGTATCCGCCCCTTCCCATGTACCCTCCTCCCATTGACGGTGTGTATTATTGCATGGTGTTGTATGGCAGCTGTTGTTGGTGCTGAGACTGCTGCTGAGTGATCATTGCATGTGTCTGTGCATTGGGGGTCGTTATTAAGGCACCTTCCAAGGCGTATTTTGACAATTTCTTCTGAACGAATTTTGGTTCATCTGCCTTTCTCCCTTCCGCCTTTCTCTTCTTTTTCTCCCGCCATAGCCTGCAATGGTGCACGATGGTGAGGTGTATCTTGTTAAGGCACAGGACACTCCAGACCAGGACTCTTTCTACTGGCTGGGGATGCAGCGCACAATTAAAGCACTTATTTTTATTTATTACTAATTCAGTTTGAGAAGGCACCCAATCCGTATCACACCCACCTTTACAAATCCCCCGGGTCGCAGTGGACCATGGACCAGGCTGGTGTGTAATAATACAATATTCATTTATTTTAAAATTTTAGTGAAAATCACACAAATTTAATATAGGGCAGCAATCACCAGTGTGGCGATAAAAAAACACTGTAAATTGATAGAATACACTAAGTTTGACCTTGATACATAAGATGTATAATGCACAATTGAATAAAAGCTAAATTACTTTTCGGGGATTGTTTGCAGATAGCACCACAGTTAGTATTTCCCCCTGCAACGCTCCCTCAAACCCCTGTAAATTTTGTGTGGGTAGAAAGGAGTAGCATGGAGTCAGGTATACTAGGCAACAAACAGAATGCAAATCCAAACCACGCTCTCTGAATGGGATGCAAAATAGCACTAGAATTACTAAATACTTGTTTTACATGTGGGGTTGAATGAATGAGGTAAAAATGAGTATAGCAGTATCCGAGATGTAAGAACACTAGCAAACTATAAGGCAATGTACTAACAACGGGCATACAGTTCGGAAAATCGACTTGGGAAGGAAAAACAAAGTACAGCCAAATTACACATGGAGAAATTGCATTTGCTTATTTTCACAGGTTTAAAATGAAAAAACAGCTTGAAAAATGGGTTAAACAGACAAAATCAGAATGCGGTTTTGATGCTAAGGGACAAAGGCACATCACAGTTATAATATGGAAATGAAAGGGTAACTCTGGAGGGATGACTATATGAGATTCTTAATGGTAAAGGAAACTTGGTTTTTAAACGGGAATAATTTCAAGTGACAACTCAGTTTGAAAAGGAAATGACTGGTTTTACTGAGACCTTTTGCCTCCATTCCCATTAACTTTGTAAAAGTGTTCTGTACTTTTTCTGGTAATCCTTATATCAAGATGTGATAAAAGATTGCTATCATTTTCTCCCATGGCTCACCTGTTTAGAGACACCAAAGGTCTTGGATTTCTTGAATGTAAGTGACAGGATCTTTGTTGTCACGCATCTTGTGTGACGTAATTGGTCCTATATCTGACGTGTCAGTATATTGTGTCCGTAGGGCCTGCCATAATGTTGTCCTGCAATTCATCGTTTGGCGCACCATCTTGTTCAGTGTTGTGGATAGTGACGTCTGGGAACCCCGCCCTCTTCCAAATGTCATCGGCTGCATCACCCAATATTGAAATCAGTAGGCCCTTGTCATCACCCACTGCCAGCCTGTGCACTACAGTCAGCTTTTCCATTTCATAAATCCACTTTCCCGCCCAGCACTTACTGAGGGCAACCTGTCCTTGACGTTATCGTTGTCAGTATGTTTCCAGGTACCATACTGTGTCTTGTCCCACCCCGCTCTAGTAATGGCATTTGAGAGTAAACTGTTCTTTCCTCTGGTGTCCTTCTATACTACCTGATCTGGATGGGCCCTCTTTCATCCTCAATGACTGCGCATGTTTCTATTGGTTCTATTGCCAGTGTCCGTTGTGGTTGGTCATTGGCCCTAGGCAGTTGTCCCCTGGAACAGGAGTGTCCCCTTGATTGTACAACCATTGCCTCATCCCTTTTGCACCCTGGGAGGTCCTATAGTCTGTTATTTTATGGGCTTGGTGGACCCTCTCCTCCTGTTATGTCGTGTGTCCATTTTCTTTATGTGGTGCCCACCCTTCCTCTGTTCCTCTGATCTGCATTGCCATGATGCCCCATCTCCCATTCTGGTTAGGTAGAGTTTGATGGGCCTCCCCCTTCTATGTCACTGCAGTCATCTTTGTGATCAGACACTTTGTCTGCGTTGTTACAGAACTCATTTGAAAAGTCTAGTTTCCATGTAGTCTGGTTGGGACTATGTGGTGTATTAAGATCAATGTCTGTTAATTGGCATGCATTTTCCTCCTCTCGCACCTTCAAGCGTGCAGCACCTCTACCTACTGACCCTCCGTTGGGGATCCTTATGCTCCCTCGCTCCTGTTGTTTCTCCTCGTCCTGTCTTTTTTTTTTTATTCTAATGTAATTTGTTTGCTTACCTTCCGCCGCACCCGTGCATCCGCATCCTCTCTGTCACTTTCTCTCAACATTCTTTGAAGACTCAACTGCTTTAACCTCTTTACTTAATACTTATGTGTTTCTTGCAATAGTATTTTCTTTCTCCATAGCGCCATCTCTAACTCATTCTCCACCTCTCCCTTCTTTTCCCATTCTTCTCTCTTCTTTTCCCATTCTCCCTTCTGCGTTGTCTCCTCCTGGTCCTGTTCTATGTCTCTCTGTTCCCTTTCTAGCATTTCCAGAGGCTCCTTCCTCTCCTGTTCCCAGAGTTTGACCTCCTTTTCTATCTCCTTTCTCCTCTACCTGTCCTCATGTTCAAGTCTTGCTTCATCGTCCCTACGTTTCTGCTCCTCCTCCTCCCCTTGTGCTGTTCTTCCGCGGCACCCATGTCCCAGTTCCAAGCTCTCTATTGCCTTTGTTGCCCCTTTGACTGTCCCTGTTGTCTTTCCCTTCAATTTTGGAGTATCTGCGCAGCTATCCATTCCTCTTTGCCTATTCCTGCGACTTCTACCTTCGCACGCTGCAGCCCCTCCTCGTCGAGTCCGCAGCTGGTGGCCACTTGCCCTGCCACTTTCTGCGGTTCGTCCTTTGTATATGGCGGTGGTTTATGCATAGGGTTTGAATACCTCTCTGCGGCCTTTAACTCTCTTAATGGATATATGCCCTGCTCCTCCTCTTCTGCATCGTCTGCATCCTCAGACACTACGCTAGGTGATGCCAGAGGGGGAGCAGAAGGGTCTGATCCTTCCTCGTTCACCTCTTGTTATCTCAACATCCATGGCTTTTCCTCATAGAACATACGCCACAATTCAAAAATGGACATACAATTTGCTAGCTTCTTCCCCTTGTATGCACTCTGTAAGTGTGTTAGCAGAGATTGCAGCACATCTTTGGAAAAACCTCTGCTAGGCGGCCATGGTCTTGCAAATTTGCCTGCTGTCTCGTTTGACCACTGTATGCTAAACTTTACTATTTTATCTTTATGCAGGGGCAGGGTCTTATAGGGGTTACTGTCCTATTGTACATAGAGTACTGTATGGGGGCTATTGTTCCATTATACATAGGCTACATGGTGCACCTCGTGTTCTTACCTGACTCTTAATCAAGGGTTTCGATATTCTACTGTTAAGGGGAGCAACATTACAGTGCAATGGTTATCACTGCCAGTTACTACGAGCTCCAGCGGCTCTACACCTTACACATGGCACTCCGTTCACAGCCCCGCCTTCACCAATTTTGCCGCACTCTGGCACCTCAATTCTGCACATGCACCTTCCGCGCAGAGTCACTTGTTCACCTCTCTGCCAGCCAAGTTCACCACGCTAGCTCCTCGCTGTCACAACACACCGTCCTATGCTCCGAACTATGGGTGGCATCACCAACTAATAAACAAACAGAGGGATGGACAAACTGCACACACCAAATAATGACCCGCTGTTCCAACCCCGCACAGAAACCTTGCAATTACACAACCAAACCCCACAGCTGTCTTCCCACCTCTCAGGGGTGTAGTATACTTATTTCTCATGATCAACTGCATCCATTGCATCGCCTAACGTGTGAAAAGCCTCTCTGCAGGAGACTTAACCAGTTGACTCACCTTCCGCAACCTAGAATAGCTCCAGCTAACCCTTACGGGAATACCGACATCTATGCTTCAAGCTAAAATGCCAACTTCATAAAAACACCTATAATCCAAGACCGATTGTGCCCTAGACATAAAAAAAGGACATCTAATTCCACTCAGGTCCCTATGATCATACACATGCTACCGTTATTTGAGAAACACCCTGTATTGCTGTATTTCACAAGTAAAGCCTCCCCCACCCGTACATGTTACACCCACCCTCATACCGCTTTGCAGGTTGCGTGGACCACTTCTTCCATTCAGTGTTCGATGACGTTGCTCAGCCACTGCCAACCACTCGTCTTGCCCTTCTGGCCTGCGTGGACACCTCACCGACCACGGGCGGGATACATTTTGAAGGCGGCTCCCAATGACCTGTCTCCGGTTATGCTGACCGGTTGTCTCGCAATTCCTACGAGGGTCCTGCAGCCTTCTGAGTCTGATGGCTAAGGAGGCAGATTCGGGCCGGTCTGATGTCACAAACCATATCAGCAGTGCCTCCAACTTGTTAGGGTGGTCCACCTGGCAGGCAAAGCTGTCTACTAGGAGCCCACAGGTGCGAAACACGTGGAAGGCCTAACTCTGTTCCAATCCCAAAGGAATGTAAGGTCCACACAAGTATCAAGGTATACTGGGGTTTATTGCAGCCAACAAACGACAGGGAACATGTGCGCGGCAGCGATTCCGAGCACCTCTTGATGAGCTCTGGCTCGCAGGCCAGTCTTGGTTACAGGTGGCATCTCAGTTTGCGTCACATCCCAGCCCTTTTCCAAAAAAATGACCGCCACTCAGGATAGGCTACTGATTGATAGTTCCCCTACATGACTCCATATAGGTGTTAGTCTATTGGCTAGACCAGGTCAGGTGTCAGGGTTGGATCCTCCCCAAATGTTGCACACTATAATTGTTACAGTGTGCTGTGCCCATGATTGGTCGGTGATCCCGTTTACCACCTCTAGGGTCCTGGATTTTCATTGGTTGGGTCACGGCCCCCCAAGCCTGTGACAAACTCTGTTGCCAGGCTGCAAGACACCTGTTCACAGTGCATGTGCAATATTGTATCCATGAGGTGAAACTATGTGTCAGCATCATTACCATGTGTGGAACACTATTGCCGTGAGCACGCCCTGTTCCTAGCGCAGACTATCGCTTGAGTATAACAAGTTTGTTGCGACCATTGTCTGGTCCGTGAGACAGTTGGCTCTTCCCAGTCACCAAATCCTGGCTCCTCCAGCTGGAACACATGCTTGGAGAACACGTTTGGGGACACAGGAGCTCTGAATTATTCCGTATTTTACAGGGAATGGGCAGTACCTGCGACCAGTGTTAATTCAGTTCAGGGTAAGGAATGTCACTTGCAACATTGCAACCTTGGCAGGCTTCACTCCTAAGGCAGTGAATGTGCTTGCACAGCATCCTACATGGTACAGGTTTTCTAAGGCGATCATGGCCTCCCCAGATTTCCTAGGCCATAGTGTGCTTCTATTGTGCCTTCCATGGTATCCATAGGTTAGTGTGCTTATCGCCGTCAGGTCGGTGGAGAGTGCTCATGCCATCTCATAGAATTAGTAGAATGTAAGCATTTGTAAGCATCATCACGTGTTCTTCTTGCTTCTTGCATTCCAGCGGTGCTGCAGCAAACTAATGACAAAATAACAAACATGCAGACTGTATGTGCATGTCACTGTCCTCTAACCCGTAGGACTTTATGCAATGTTCTTCGTGCAGTTGGGTGTGTGAGTATCCTGAATGTGCGGATGGCATGTGTTCTTCATGACGGGTGTAGCTATGTCATCATGGTGTCTCTAACGGCTTGAGGCATAGTTTCTTGACATGTCAGTCGATTCTGTCCATGTAGCTGTCTCCAGCTCTGCCTTGGGCGTCTTCGTCCACCTTGAGTAGGGTCCGCACTGACCCGGGTTGTAGGGTTTAGTGAGAGGGCATCTCTCGCAATAGGTTTCCATCGGGGGAGCAGTGGGAATTGGCATGAGCTCGTATGTTCGACGGCCACGTTATTTCTGGTGCTTCTTCTGGTGAGAGGGTCCTCTGTGACAGGAGGCATATTCTGGTCTACCCTCTTCAATATCATTCTTAATCTCAACAAATTCCTGTTCACACACCACTGTCCATTCAAACTTTATATCCTTTTTGCTCAGTGACCTAATATTTTTGCAAAAACACAGGTGGAATCCCCTTCTTCACAGGCACCTCGGGGTAGAACAATTATGTATTTAGACAAAAATGGTGCCCAGTGGAATTGAGGAGAGCTAGGGAAAGATACAGGAACTGCGGTCCTAATCAAACATTAATTTTTTTTCATTCTTATTTAATATATAAAAAACAGTACACAAATAGTTCATAAGAACATTACTATTTCACTTTCATTTATTCATACTCTATACATACCACTCATTTCTATCATTTTAAAACAATTCATCCACAGAAGTCAGAGTTCTGAGTTCTGAGAATGAAAGAGAATAGTAATGTTTTCATGAACTATTTTTGTACTGTTTTTTTATATATTAAATAAGAATGAAAATAAAATAATGTTTGATTAGGACCGCAGCTCCTGTCTCTTTCCCTAATATTTTTGCAACCATCCTCAAAAGTTCCTTATGAACTTGGAGTAATATTCAACTTCTAGAAATAATACTTCCTGTTTATCTTTTCAATTTTTACGTCCAACAAATGAAGCCACCAGACTTTCGTTGCACAAGACACCTTCTCCAGTAGCTTTGTGCCCTAGGTAATTAATTTCTGGTACCCTGAAACAACATTTACTCCTCTGTAGTGTGGGACCTGCTCCACGCAATTTTCATAACACTATATTCAATTTGTCATCATGTTCCTCCACAGTTGTCCCCATCACCAATATGCCATCTTGACAAAAGATCAAACCCTCTACTCCAGCAAGTATTTCTTTCATGACACGTTGAAAGAATGCAGCTGCCGAAATAAGGCCAACTGGCATTCTTCTAAATCTACATGTCCCGTCATGAGTAATAAATGTTGTGAGGTCTTTTGAGTCAGGGTGCAACAATACCTGGTGGTAAGCGGAGGCAAGGTCCAAAGTGGGAAATACTCTAGCACCTGCTGTGAGACGTATCAATTCCCCTATATATGGTAAGGGGAACCTGTCAACACCAACACTCCTGTTAGGGGCTCTTAAGTCAACATACAAACTAGCATTGCTATTGGCATTCCGAACAACTTCCACTCAGAAGCACCATACAGATGTTTCAACTGTCTCTATTATTTCTTTTGACTCAAGCCTCTTAATCTCTTAGGTACTTCTTCCCGCAGGCCAAGAGGAACACACCTAAGTTTGTCCACTATCAGGATGGCACCTTTCTGGAGCCTTATCTTGTGATTATATCTCTTTAAACACCCTAAACTTTCTCTGAAAACATCAGCATATGATCCTGCCACAGCAGCTATACTCCTCGGCACCTTGGGATCAAACTCAATATTCATGTCACTCTGCTGGTACTAATCCAACAAACAACCTCTTCTCTGAGACATAAACTTGTGCCTTTGTTTTTCTCTGTCGACATTCTAAAGTGGCTACAAAACACTCTACCATAACAATGTAAACATAACCTTAAGAGCTTTTGTTGATGTTAGGCGGATGCAAACCTGTACTTGCAAACTTGTGCTTCCAAGTTTCTTTATTTATAATGGTGTAGTCAGATCCGGAATCAATAAGCATGCGTACGCCAACACCATTTTCCATCTACCATGTACGGCCTCTATTTCTGAAAGTGGCACTATCATTGGCACACACAGGCACCCTTAATATTGCATGAGACAGTTTTGCAGGCTATTTGCTCTGATGATGAACATTGTCCGAAATGCATTGGCAATATAGTATTTTTGCAGAGGCCACTCAAAATTGGAACTTTAATGCAAATATAGCTTGGTCTTGTGTGAACAACGATTTTGGATGTCATTTTCTTTGAACTACTGCAAATTAATAATGGTTACATAGACAATTCTTATAAATGTATTTCTAGCTGCTTTCGCTAGACGAAGGGTGTCTATGGAGATCATGCCATCCCACAAATGGCTATCAATGCTGTTATCTGGATTGTTGTTTCAGACCTGACCCTTAGAGCCAGACAATCACAAGTGTCAAGAGAATATTTATTTTTGAATAACATCCACAAGAGCTAGGCATTATTTTTTGTATGGTGCTTTTAAATGTTATTTAGCCGACATGTGGTTCGACATCAAGGGTCATCATCAAGGCTAAACATTGCATTGTTTCATCATGATTAGCCTTGATAATTACCCCTGAGGTTGAAGCACATGTTGGCAAAATAACAATCTCCCATCCAGAAACAGTGTGGCACTGTTTCCATCAGACCCAATACACACACAGCAGAACAAGACCAAACCTCATGTGAAAGCGTGGCAGTCCCCCAGTTCTGCTGCTCGGTCCTACCATTATAAGCAATGCTGTTATGTGTGTGGATTTGGCTTTTGAAAACACCCCCAGAAGGGTAAGAAGGACCAAGATTGTACTGCCTGTGTGGGTAGACATGACTATTGAAACATTATTGTAGGGGATGCCATGTGGCAGGCAAGACACATGTGAAAAATGCAAGGAAAAACTCACCACCACATCCATCACCATGTGCCGCAGCACACAAACAGCCAAGCCTGCCACCCTCATGACAACTAACAAACAAAGGCCCTACAGTGACAGCCCCCCTCATGACTATGAACCCGCAACTAGTGCCACCCTGAGTGTCTTGAGAAAACAGCATGCATAGACACACCAGACTACCATCACCATGTCTCACATTCACCCAAATACCTGGACCCGTTCACCTCAATACAAGTAGAAGAAAAGCGTCCACACACAGTGCCAGACTCCCTGGCACAAACTAAAACACAACTGACACCCTGAGTGCCCGTCACTTACCTGCACAGGGTAGCCACCTGGCTTGCATCTACTGCATCCCACCTGGAAAGACATTTTCGAATCACAAAGACATGCATTGCAACAACATAAAGACAATGGACATCTATGACAACTCATGTAGTGAACAAGAAAATAGGCCTGGACCACACAGTGCTGAAGGATGACATAGTGCAAGAGGGAGAAATGACACTGAGTGATGATTGCCAGTGGAGCGGAGCACGAGAGAGAGAGAGAGAAGGACAGGTGAAAAGCACTGCAAGGAGAAGACTGGCTGGAGTGGAGATGAGGAGGGATTGGTCTGACATCTCAGTGGGTGAGGGAAGAAAGAAGTTGTCCAAGCGAGGAAGACAGAGACATGAAAATCTTTTTAAGATGCAGCCTGTTCAAAGAGCCTTGAAGGAACAGACATGGAAAAGTACCACCTGCAGCGTGCCATGAATG
The DNA here is from genome assembly GCF_040938575.1 of Ambystoma mexicanum. Lineage (NCBI taxonomy): Eukaryota > Metazoa > Chordata > Amphibia > Caudata > Ambystomatidae > Ambystoma > Ambystoma mexicanum. The sequence goes on from NC_090933.1 coordinate 1,021,852,382, forward strand.
ACAAAAGTGGGTGAAGGAGAAGGGTAGACTAGCAAAGAATGGGCACATATGAAAGGTCTATCATCAGCTCTACATCAGACAAACCACCGGCATCACCCACCATGGCATGCAAATCAGAAAAAGACCAATGTATGCTACATCCTTGCAAAGAGTGCCTACAACCACATACCCATACCCTACACCAACCAACATTCACCCCTGTTATACACCACTTCAAATGGTCCTCAGGACAACATGTGGCTGCTCACTCACCCCCCCCACAGACCATGTACCCTGAGTGAGACTGTCCCAGTATGTGTGAATGGATTCCAGGGTGCACTCGCAACTCACATGGTGAGGACAGACAAAGACAAGCTGTGGGGAGTGGACGATGTAACACATGCATGGGCACACAATGTGAACACACAATTTGCACTGACATCCAGTGCTGCATGACATGAGCAAGGAATGAAAACCAAAAAACATGCAACACACCTCAGTGTAGATAACCAAAAGAAACAAACGCTGTACCCAAAGTGACCGCATTGGGTAACACAGAGGCAGTCTGTCAGTGGTACACATACACATATCTGTCCAACCCTACATGCATCAAGTTTGACAAACCTGTCCTGTGGCGTCAAGGTACACAAATGGCTAGAATTGTGTCACCAGAGGCTACGTCATGAAGCAGTGCAGTGGAAGATGAGCATACCTGACTCAACGTGTGTGGTACATCTGGAACAGTAGCAGTGCAGGGCATGTTATGTAAGTGGAGAAGGAAGTGGATTGGGAAGTGCCACAGGTCAAATAGTAGTGTGCACAGGGAGTACATCTGCAGGGCCAGGTTGGATCCATCAGGCCAGACCGAGTAGAGAGGTGCCAGTAAGGATATATCATCACAGTCTCTGAGGCAAGTGTTGGAGAACCAAAATACACAGAGTGCAAATGCACAGAGAGTTCATGCCGTCAATTAGTATGAACATCCAGAAGGAATGAAATACTTCCAATGGCCAAAGTGTGACAAGTGCCGCTGAATCACTTCCATTAATTGTGTCAATTGTGTAAGTGCATCCACCAAAACAATGCACCAGCAAAGAAGTGTAACTGCACATACAGACACATGCATGTGGACAGACACACATCTGGACAGACATTCATTGTGACACGAGGTTTACCCCCCAGTTAGTAAACATGTGTCATGCATTGAATGACCATGGCAACCAATAATACAGACAAAACATGAGAGACAGTGCACATGCTTACCTGCTGACAGAGCTGGCATGATGTCATTCCCTCATCACCTCCACTGGGAACTGTACTACCAAATACGTGAAAGGAGGGCCAGTGCCTGGCAGAGGACATGGGGACCAGGGGCATGAAAGGATGCAGGGTGGACCTCCTATGGACTTCAGTCACCAAATGTATAATGATCACTGCAATAACATGGGGCATTGCAATGATTGCATTTCACCAGCCATAGTTCACAATCATGCATGCAGCACACATGTGTCAAGATTCCAGATACCCACTGTTACCTGCACATCCCATCATGTAGACTTCAAGGCAGCCATGACAGTTGACATCACTGTGCATGGCTTCATGTCCACAACTGCATTCATCATGACTTTAAGAGAGCAATTGCAATTCTCAAGGGAAAAAACAAAAAACAAAGAACAGTCCACCTTGCAGAGAGCAAAACAAAAACACTTGCAGTCGCCCATGCCAGGGGTATTGAAAAACGATCATAAATCTCCCATGCAAAATAAAGGGGCCAAAAAAATGAACAAATAAAAACACACCAGTCATGTCCAAAGGAAAAGAGAAATGTACATCCTGGACTGGGGGACGGGATTCCACAATGGAGGGATGGAGGGGCACAGGGAGGGTGCATGTCAATGTCTACATAAGTGGATACATAATTTTTTTCAAATTTAAAAAAATCCCTTCCTTGGACTCATGGCAACAGTGGACCAGGAGGATGGTCTGTGCTAGGACCACCATCCTGCGGTTGATCTGCAGGTGGTTGTGCTGTTGGAGCCCTACCACACAGTGCCATGACCAGCTGTGACATGGCTGAATGCACTAACACAGTAAGGGTGGTTGAGGTCTCCATGCATGTCCTCACGGATAGCTGCAGAATCTGTATGCACGCTCACCTGTGATGCATTCAGTTGCTCAAAGAGAGTCTGCCTAAAGGCATCCATCTCCTTGTGGATCAGTGTCCTTATGGCTGCAAGTTTGTCATGGATTGCAGTCCTCATGGCCTGAATCGCAAGCCTCCAGGCCTCTATGTGTGCCTGAGCATCTGCATGCAGGGACCCCTGCAGACACCTCAGATCAGTCCATCAGCCTTTGATGTTGGCCTACATGTGCAGTCTTTGGGAGCGGCATGACCTGCAGCTTTTGCTCTACCCAGGCTGCCTGTGGGGTCATGGTCTTGGCCATCTTATCCATGCCCAGCACATTGCCATGTTGGATGGCGGCACACAAAATCTGCTGCTTCCACTCTGTCTTCCCAGCCAGCACACATCCACCACGTGTGCGGAGCCCACGGCGGCCTGATGCAAGGGACCATGCCCATTGCTGTGGTGCCCCATTTTTTGGCTGCAGGTCTCAAACTCTCCCCTGGACATCAGCCCCAGGACCTGATGCTAATTCATGAGAGGTTGAATGGGGCCCCTTGCAGCCGTAACCACAGCAGACAGGGGGCCCACCACTGACTGATCTTATGGGGCCAGCTGCACAGCCGCAGAATCATGGGCCCCATCTGATCTACCCATTGCGGCACTCACCTTTGCCCTCTTTGAGGCATACACATCTGGTTCAGCATCAAAGCCAGCTGAGTCTGAAGAGTCCGAAGAGTCTAGAGCACAACTGAGGATGTTTTAGAACACCAGTGGGTTCTCATGGCGTACAACACCACATCCTCCACTGGTGGTCTGACACACCACTAACTCGCCTTCCTCCTCCTCCCCCTCTGCATGTGGTGCATCCTCACCTGCACATGGACAGAGAAAGACATATTGACCCAAGTGCAACAAGACACAAATGCATATTTGCATCAAAGTGCACTACAACAACAAATGGCAGGACACGCAGGCATCAGACATTCTGCATTCACACACCATTTGCTAACTGGTCCCCCCGCCCCTGCTCTCCCAGTCATGTCCATGCCGGCAGTAGACACATTGACATACTAGGAAAAAGTAATGCACATGTGACAATGTAATGCTGAAGGACATCATATGGCAACAGCTAGCCACCCATATCCACAGACACCACCACGGTCAACACATAACACACAAATCAGGATTGGGACAGGGAACAGGAGACATTGAGGTCCTGGGGGAAGGTGAGGAAAGGTAAAATGCCTCTGACTAAGCTCAGCTGAAAGTGGGCAATGTCCGTGAAGTGAAGAGAGAAGGAGAGAGTATTTGAAGATGACAACAAGGTCCATGGACACACAAGAGGGTGAGAAGAGTGGGCCCATGGAGTGCAGCCAGAGTAAGGGAGGCTAAGAGGGAGCAGTTGTCACAATGAGTAGGCTCTCTGTGTCACTGGAATGAAGGCAGAGATTGGCAGCATTACACCATGTTTGTATAGCAGACGGCCAGTAATGCATGAGAGAGGATGAGGGGGAGCCAGATATTGAGGTTATTTCCAGAGCTGCATGTCATCTGCATTAAACTGGCATGGCCCTGTTGCTCCCACTCCAACCATGCTGGTGGGGTGGCTGTGTATGTGCAAATGTGGAGCGCATAGAACATATCCTGAGACACAGTATTTTCACATGGTGATGAAGGTAATACAAGGTCCATGAGTGGCATGTATGTGCAACAATCAATCCCTACAGCAATGCCTCCGGCATGGGTGTTCTCGTTTGCAATGCAGTCCCTGTATATGAACATCATTCCACAATGATGGGCCAAACGTTCATGGCCGTGCATGCTGAGACTGTGAACCAGCACTGTCTCAGACATCTATCACATTACATATGTTGCATCAAAGGCATCAGTACCACATCTGGGTGTGCAATGTAGCTGGTATGTCTGACCTCATCAGACAGATGACACAGGTGTGGGGAACTGTGCATGTATTCAGTTCACAGAAAAGTCAATGGGCCTCATTACGACCCTGGCGGTAATCGCCCGTCATTACCGCCATGGCGTAATGAGCGTTTACGCCGTGGGACGATGGCGTAAAGAGCGCCACATCACGACCCATCGCGCACGAGCATTACGCCATGGCGGTAATGCAATTAACGCCATGGCGGAAAAGGCCCCTACCGGCATCGCTAAGCGAGCAAGGTGCCCTTCCGCCAGCGTAAGTAGCGGCCACCGTAATTTACGGCCACCATAATTAGCGGCGGCCGTAATTAGCGGCGGCCGTAATTAGCGGCGGCCGTAAAAGGCCAAACCGGAAATAGCGTCATCGCGCCGGAACGGGAAGCAGCCCGTCTGCCATCTTTAAAAACACAATCCATCGCCATCCTACCAAACAACACCAGACCCAACCCTGACACCTGTCCCAACCAAACACCCACCCATCCAAGTTCCCGAAAATGCCAAAATCCGTGAAAAAGGCATGTGACCGCCAGCGCCAGGAGCGATTCAGCCGGGAGGAACTCTGCATGCTAGCGGAGACCCTGCAGGACAACGCAGGTGTTGTATTCTCCCCTGAAATGACCAGGACAGCAATCGGGAAGAAGAAGGCCATCTGGGCCCTGGTGGCTGAGCGCGTCAGCGCGGTGGGGACCGTACCCCGCACCCCACAGCAGTGCCGGAAGCGCTGGGATGACCTGCGCATACGGGTCAGAGCCGTCATCTCGGCAAACCGCAACCTTGCCCAGGGAACCGGTGGAGGGTCGGAATCCCCCCTGAAACTCCAACCGTGGGAGGAGATCTGTGCTACCACCATCGGCATGGAATCCATCGAAGGCGTTGGAGGGATGGAAAGGGGAGCCCCGACATCAGGCGATGAAGGTAGGTGCCTCATACAAGACATGCCATAGTCACAGCAGTCCAATCATGTGTAGCACAAGGTTGCCCTAGAGTATAAATGCAACACAAATCAATACTGCCCATAGCCACATGCGAGCACCACCCTGCATACACTGCTGGCACCCGCATACCTGCATCCACATACCACACCAAAAGGAGACAACCTGCATGGCACTGCCTGAAATCTGCCTCATCCACTGGCCAAAATAATGTCAACCATTGTCATTCAGAAGTCCGTAGACCCATCAATAACGCCCTCCCACCTTTGCTCCACCACAGGCACAGAATCACACCCAGAGGACCAGGACACCCCTGCGCCGAAGAGAGCGAAGTCCAACGACAACCTCCCTGCACCCTCAACCTCAGCTGCAGTGAGGCAGACCCCACGACAAGCAGGTCCCACTGCAGGCATACCGGAGGTCCCACCGGCAAGCACCCCTGTTGGCAGCAGGCCAGCAGCAGCTGCTCCACCTCCACCGACATTGCCTGCCACAGAAGGCAGGGGGTCAGCGGCCAGCAGCAACATCGGGGAGACAGCTGCAACAGCTGCATGTTCTGACTCGGACATGGAGCAGGAGGTCAGAAGCCCCACTGACCAACTACATTCCCCCTGTTTCTCAGACGCCAGCCCCCATGAGGGCGACACACAGGGGCACACTGAGGCAGAGGAGTGGCCTTCCACCCCATGCCCTGTCCACACTCCACAGGAGGGGACCAGCCCCTCCATCACTCCACCTGCACTGGCCATGGGCCAGCACGGCCAGCCGTCCCTCGAGGACATCACTCAGCGGCAGCATCAACTGTCCGCAATGCTGGATGAGCATGCCGCGGAATGTGTGGGGGCTAGGTTCAGCATTGAACAGGCCACGGAGACACTAAGGGCGGAAGTGGCGCAGAGCACTGCCACCCTGAGGGATGCCATGCAGGCCATGTCCAGGGACATCTGTGCCGAACTTGCGGGCTTGCGTCGTGCGGTCACTGACCTCACCCACACACGACAGGAGCTGCATGCACAGGGGCAGCCAGGGACATCCTCCACTGCCAGTTCTGCGCAGAGCAGCCCCGTGCGCCGTTCTGGACGCAACCTGCGCTCCACAGCCAGGGGTGCCCCGGGGGCCGGGAGAGGGGGCTTGTGACGGCCTGTGGACACGGTCACAGGCATCTGTTGACAGCTACATGGGGTGTGTTGGGGTGTGCAGGGGGGAGGTGGGAGGTGGGAGGGGGTGTGTTGGGGTGTGCAGGGGGGAGGTGGGAGGTGGGAGGGGGTGTGTTGGGGTGTGCAGGGGGGAGGTGGGAGGTGGGAGGGGGTGTGTTGGGGTGTGCAGGGGGGAGGTGGGAGGGGGTGTGACACGACAGTTCATAGTTCCAATACACTTTTTTCTTTCAAAAAAAGAAATGTCTGGACATTTTCATTGCGTATGTGTGCTTTATTGGTGTACAGTCCACAGTGTGCATGTCCCAGAGACACACAGTGCCCCAAGTGCAGTCTCCATGCGATAAACACCAGCCGTGTGTGCTAGAAGCAGTGGTCGATGATACTTTGGCGCATGGCACGCCCCTCCTGTGCATCGCCTCCTCCATGTGGTGGCGCCCCATCTGCACCCTCCTCATCCTCATCGTCAGGTGGTTGCAGTTCTGCGTCAGGGGGCAGGGGCACATTCCGTCTGACGCACATATTGTGCAGCATGACACATGCCATGACGATCTTTGCCACCTTCTCATGGCCATACAGGAGTGCCCCACCAGACCTGCTGAGGCTTCGGAACCGTGCCTTCAGGAGGCCGAATGTCTGCTCTATGACCACACGAGTACGTGTATGTGCACGGTTGAAGTCCTCCTCGTGCTGGTTCTGCGGGTTCCGGACTGGCGTGAGGAGCCACCTCTTCAGGGGATAGGCTGCATCACCTGTATGTAGGCGAGAATGTATGTGTCAGTCATGTTGTCTGATCAGGAACATGATGTTCCACCATGGCTGGCATGGAACTGTTACCTTGGCTCACTTCTACATGCACTAATTGATTCACACTATGCAACCAGTATATGCTCATTGCTGCCATGGCCTGTTTTGCATGCCATCACCCTATGTATGCAGAGGGGTTTTGTGCATTGTGAGTGCCCTTCCTCTGTATCCGTTCTCTGTGTTACTCACAGCCAGGTGGAGTATGCATCTTCCCCCCCCCCCCTTTCTGCCAGGTGGAGTATGCATCTTCCCCCCCCCCTTTCTGCCAGGTGGAGTATGCATCTTCCCCCCCCCCCTTTCTGCCAGGTGGAGTATGCATCTTCCCCCCCCCCTTTCTGCCAGGTGGAGCATGCACTGGTACGTCATTCCCATGCCCACTTCCATGACATTGCACTCACCGAGTAGCCAGGATCTTGGGCCTGCATGTCGCTCCATGTAGCGTGGTATTGTGGAGTTCCTCAGGACCATTGAATCATGGGTTGATCCGGGGAATCGGGCACAACAATGTGTGATGATCTTGTTGGAGTCACAGACCATTTGCACGTTGATAGAGTGGAACTGTTTCCGGTTGCGGTACGGTACCTCCATGGCACGTGGAACCACCAATTCCACATGGGTGCAGTCGATGGCACCAATGCAACCGGGTATGCTGGCTAGTGCATGGAAACCCAATTTGGTGTTTGCAATCTCCTGGGCAGTCCGTGGTAATGAGATGTGGTCGTCTGTGTGCTTGAGGAGGGCATCGAGCACTTGGATGAGTGTTCGTGAGAATAATGGTTGTGAAATGCCATGCAGGTGCCCCACTGTGTGCTGGTAGGTGCCTGTGGCCAGGAAGTGGAGTACAGCCACTACCTTCAGTAGGGGGGGGATGGCGGTTGGACTTTCTATCATGCTGACGATGTCGTCGTGTGTCATGTCTACGATGGCGGTGATGGTGTCCCGGTCCAAACGGTACAGGGTGTGGATCTGCTCAGCAGTGAGGTTGTTTGGATTGGCTCTGATGCGTGGGATTGGGGGCTGCCTGCGTGGTGGCACTGGCTGTGCTGGTGGGGCTTGCTGGGCCTGCCTTGCCCTCCTTCTCCTCCTGCGTCTCCTCTGTGCTGCCTGTTGTTGTTGTTGTTGTTGCTGTTGTAGTAGCACATGCATTGCTATCAGGTCCTCCAGCCCCAACATTGCTAGTCGTATTGCCATCATTGTGGAGTGTGACTGGGTGTGGGTAGGGGTGGGGTGTGCTCTTTTTGTACTCCCCTGAGTCTGTATTGCCTTCACCTGTGCTGTTTCTGTGCACCTGTGGCAGCTGCATTCACTTGAATTGGCCCTTTACGGTTGGTTCGCGATGGCGTTATTTGCACCATGGCGGTAAGGTACTTAGCGGCCTCGGTGATGGCGTTAGGTGCATGTCCGCTTGGGTCGGCATTTGCGTACCTTTCCGCCATGGCGCTAAGTACGGTGTGGGCGGTCACGTGCGCGCACCCTTAGCGCAGTTAGCGGCAGCGTTAACTACGATGCCGCTATTGGCATCGTAGTTTACGGTCAGGAGTCATGATCGGACCTGGCGGAAAACGATGGCGGTAACCATTTACCGCCATCGTTTTTCACTTACCGCCAGGGTCGTAATGAGGCCCAATGTCTATTCAAATACAGAGCACAATGATGGAAGTTAGAAGGCATGTGTCTGTCAAGTATCACCTGACGGACACTTACAGGCCTTTGACACCAGACAGGTGCCTCTAAATGTAAGTCACCTGACATGTTTGAATAACCACCATGCACATGCATCCAGGCACACTCATTGCCAATCATGATGTACATGACCTATCAAATGTGCTGTCGACAGCCATGTGATTTTCATCTTGCAAGGATGCAAACCTCTGTATGAAAACCACACATCAGCTATTGTTCACCATACAGTGAATGGCGTGACCCCTTACTACACTCATGTTTATGAGCAACAACATCATGCCTGTAACTCAGACCTGTGGTCTGTGGGCACATATGTAGTAATGACAGACAGCTCAGATATGCATCATGACAAGGCATCCCATAGGAGCAGGCGACAAATGACCATGCAACTCAGCATGACAGGATGTGATGGTTCAACATTGATTGCATGAACACGTCTAGCAGTGCAGAGTGACAAGCCACAGGAATGTAGCACACAACAGTACATGTAGGTGTTCCATGTTGCCCATGCACCAGGGGAGTTCCCTGTGGGTGATATGTACTGTCACACATACATTTGCCACACATGTCCGTCATGCAGGGTACTCTCAGTATGATGGCCATGTGACATGAGTCTATGTCAGAACACAGGCATTACCCAGGGATGATGATGATAATAATGATAATAATAACAATTATTATTATTATTTTAAAAAATGTACGCGCTACATGCCCATAGGACTCAAATAAAACGGACCAGACACACCAGATAACAATTATGGAAGCGGATAATGATATAAGCCAAGTAGAGGTTAATCTAGATTGTAATTAAAGAGGGTCTTGATGCCCTTCTTAAAGCCTGAAAGAGAATTAGCCCACCTGAGATCAGGCAGAAGCTTGCAACAAGAGAATGGGGCCTGAATGTCAAACGAGATACCTCAGAAGTTTGCAAGCTCAAACCTTGGTTGTACCAATTTTAGAGTGTCATAAGAATGTAAATGACACCCAGGTGGTAGGGTGGTAAGGCGATCTGCCAGGTATTGTGGACCTTCGCCATTACAGCACTAGTAAGTAAGAGGGAGTATCTTGTGAGTAACACAATATTTAATCAGGAGCCAGTGAAGCTCTCTCCTGGCCTCCGAAACATGGTGTCTCCTAGACAAGCCGAAGACAGCTCTAACTGTATCATTCTGTACAACTTCAAGTGCCTGAAAATTGGCCTTTGCTGTACCTAACAACAGGCTGTTGCAATAGTTAAGGCACAAGTTAATCAGAGCTATGGCTAGTAATTATCTGTTTTTTAGCGAGATCTAGGGACAAATGTAATTCAATAGTTTGGTAACATATCCACAAGAGGCGCGAACATTGGTGACCTGGGATTTTATGGAAAGCTTGGCATCTAAAATGATGTCCAGTGTCTTTACATTCTTAGTGACTTTGTTTTTGTTCCCTGCTTTCATAGTCAGAACCCAGTTTTGTAATCTTATATACTGATTCTATGATCAAAAGTTCTGTTTATTCGGCATCCAATGGCAAAGAGAATTGATGACCATCCACTCTTGAATAGTCTCGTACATTAGATTAATAGCATTGGAGGCCTAGCTATAACAACCAGACAATTCATACACGACCTGGGTGGCATCTGCACAATTAGTGTACTGGGCACACAGGTCACCAAGGAGGGCGAGAAAAGGAATGATACACATATGAAACAGAATGTGAGAAATACACAATCCCTGTGGAACCCTTCAGTTAACAGGTGCCGGAGCTGACCTGGCATTGTCCAGACCTACTCTCGTGCTCCTGGGACCGAGAAAAGATGAGATCCATTGGGAAGCTGTGTTAGAACAATGTGCCTGTTCAGCTAGTCTAGCAACTAACAAAGAGTGATCCACTAGGTCAAACCTGGCAGATAGCTGTCATACAACTTTAGCCACATCTGGAACTACACAGATAAGGTGGGTCATGCATGACTGGCAGAATATACAATGCACAATGTCAGCCACTCACCAGATGTGTCTGCATAATTTTCCAGGCCTCCCACACCTTGTATCTTACTCAAGGAGGATGGATTGGCTTGTGGCCTATTCATGCAGTATCAGCTGCTCCTCCTCTGGCAGACCCCCTCCAGTTGCCAGTGCATAGGCCAGGATGACACTGAACATGTGCGTGGTGCGACAAGTTAGATTATTCCAGCACTTCTGAACCTGTTCAGCAGTTTGCATCTCCACCCCTAAAGCGTTGATCTCGTCCATGACATGCTGCCAATGCACCATACCTTGTGTAGGTGTATGGGTGCTCTCTGCATACAGACACGTGTCACAATGGTGATCAGTCATGTAGTCAATGAGGATCTGGAGCTTCTCAGTGTAATTCTTCTTCCTTTGTGGGCCAGTGTCCTGTGCCATGTTTTAGGGATGAGACTCTTCCTGCTGTGCAGGGCACCCCTTCTTGCCCTGAGTGGCATGGGGTGTTGGTGCTGCCCCTGTCTGACTGGGATATTGTTGATGTCCAGGTGCCCTGCCACAGGTGGACTGGGGCCTGTCATGTCCTTCTGGGGCAGATGTCTCCACACAATGTCCCCGACTCCTTGTGGCTGGGGCAGATGTGTCCTCACCACGTTCCCCCACCATGAGCCCGTCTGCTATCTGTCCCTCTTGGGTTATTGTCTTGGGCAATATGAGTGAGGGAACAGTCTGCACAGATTGGCTGGGTTGCTGATGTTACGGGAGAGTTTGCACAGGTTCACGGGGATGCAGCCGTTACTTGCATGGGGTATTGCACAGATTAGCTGTGATGCTGATGTTACTTATGGGGGAGCTTGCACAGTTTCACAGGGGTGCAGCTGTTACTTGCGTGGGACATCGCTCAAATTGGCTGGGGTACTGACGTTACTTACGGGGGAGCTCACACAGGTTTGCAGGGGTGTAGCCGTTACTTGCGTGGGGCTTCATGCAGATTGTCTGGGGTGCTGGGTGTTGAGTCAATGGTGTACGCTGAGGTTTGCAGGATGGTTGGTCTCTGGCTATAATTTTGCTTTTCGGGGGGACGTGCTGTGGGCATTCCTCGCGCAGCTTGTTTTGATTTGCGGTTCGGGTTGGAACGCGCGTTTTAATCCATGAATACGCGTAGCACGCGGATTAAGTTATGCACACAGGTTTGCGCCGAGTCCTTCTCGGCGCACAGGCTTTGCAGGATCAATGCGCACTTTTCCATGAATCGTTCCCATAATGCTTCTGGGACATATCAGCCTTTTAGAAATTCTTTACTTACATGGAAAGTATGCATTCAATAATATTTAGCCCTGTTGAGGTGTCTTCTCTGAGACAGTTTACATTCTGGGAAATGTAGTCCTGTGGAACTTGCTAAATTCTAGCAGTGACAATAATGCTGCATTAGACTGGAAATTCTAGTACCAGGCATAGAAGACTGTGGGCTTGATTAACAAAGCCTGCTTCGATTGGGTTTTCCCATTCAATGTTTTTTTTTGTTGTAAATCAGGCCATGAATATGCTCAATGAAACAGGGCATTTGATGTTGTTACCTGTTATATGATAGCTCTCACCGAACATAAAACACTACACCTAGTATATCAGTGTGCATCTAAGCGCTTGATGGCAATGCATAGTGATGGTAGACGGCACCAGAGATAAGATAGCCATACATGACTATTTTAATTTTTAGATTATACTCGTTTTTTGACATTCCTTTGTAAATACACTGAATTACCTATATTGCAGGTGATTCTAAGAATCATCAGACTTTTGTAGTGACTTGGATTGAAATGCCTGAGCATAAGGTCCCAATATGTTGGACTTCCGTGGACGGGCTTGTCGAGGCCTTCAGAGAGTTGTGGGGCATGTTTTTTTATTAGAGGATTCTATGTGAGTGGGCCTTGTACTGGAAATATGAAAAAACATGTTTTGCATAAGGCCAGCTCTTGCGAGAATAGAAACAAAAACATGTATGTAGCATAGCGAGGCTTCATTCAAGAAGCAGACAGTGACAATAAGAACATATATCTCCAGCCAGTATGGGCTTTGCACTACAAAAAGCAGAAAATGCTGTTCTGGACTGATTGCAACCCCCACTAGGAAATATTTTTTTATACCCAATGTGGGTGGGCCTCAGGCTACAAAAAGATATTTTTCTTTTTCGAAGGACCGGACCGCCAGTGCTGGAACTATGTTTATTTTCTAACAAGTACAGGCAACCCTAATGCTGCAAATTTCATTTTTCTACTTGAGGCATGAATGGTGGCTGGGCTGAAAATATGTGTATCTTCTTTTTTAACGCGGGCAAACATCGCAGCGGACATAGAAACACAAATCACATTTTCTAGCATGAGGTCCAAGCACACCAAATACATTGCTCTCGTGCTAGAAAGTGTGCTTTCTACTTCTGCAATAGATTTTTTGTTCTGTTTTCGAGGTGATTGGACGTAGCACAAGTAATAGAATAAATACTTTTTGTACAACAGGCCCTTCAATGCATGAGATTGGATCTATTCCATTTCCAGCACGAATGCCCTCACGAGAGAAATAAAACAAATTATATTTCTAGCTCAAGTGCTTATATGTGATATATAATCGCAGGAAAAATATCCTTCCCAACATATTTTTGTACTGGTGCAATTATACAAACAAACTCCAGTCCAAGAATATTTGTGGAAAGTGTTGGATAGTGCCTTTAAAAAAATATCGAGTCACCCTCGATGATTTTTTGCCAGCGATTAGATCACTGAATACGGCTGAAGTGGGCTAGAATCATCAATATTTTGTTTCTGCATATGCTATTATGTGTTAGTGTGTGCTTGTGGTGGCAATCGATATTGTGCTGTAATTCGAGATCCCTAAATGACCTCTTAATATTTGCTGGTCATCATAATGTATGGGGGTAACCTGCAAGCATGTGCTGGCCACTTTTTGCAAAGTATAGGAAGGGCAACTTTCTGTGAAGATGTGAAGGCAGTATACAATGTAACTCTCCCAGTCTTTATTTTTGATACCCCTGTAGCTATGATTTAACCAATGGGAATGTGGGGGTTAGAGAAGTAGCAAAAAGCTTCTTCAGGGTTGATTCAAGCCTCTACAGCTTATAGGCAATAGTTTTATTTGTTAGGCACAGGGACACTGCGCTCCCCAACTAATGATTTCAGAAGTCCCTATTTAGTTTTAAAAAAAAACAATTACCCATGCATAAAACCAATACTGCAGCAACAGCGATCTGGTGGTTGAAACACTACAAAACAACCAGTGTAAGTAACAAGAAAAAAGAGAAGACAATGAGGGCCTGATTCATGGAATGATTTCCTATGGGATTGCGCCAGTATAAAACACTTGTATGAATCAGGCCCTAGATGTGCTATGGTTAAAAATGATATTAGTTCAGTTCTCATGACTTAGAATAATGGTATTATCCAAAAATCTTGATACACAACTGCTCACAATATCGTCCTACATTAACTGGTTAGACATTGCTTGCCAATGTTTCGCCCATCTGGGTTGTATCTACGTAGTATCAATATTGAATCATACATATACAATTCCTTCCTCTCTTTAACACATAATGGTACATATCATACAAAAACTTCCTTGATGATCCACAATCCTTTTGTGACAATCATCTAAACGGCAAAGGAGACAATAACAAATAGCTTTGTGAGATATCCAAGAAGAAATGTTACAAATCAATACATTTGAAAATGTACAGTGATACTATGTCTAAAACCATGGCGAAATATACTGAGTTATGTTCACTCTGAGTTCCAAACCCACACCACTGTCTTGCCCCCCAACACTCGACATTCCACTGAGTTACAACTCATAAACACGTTCCAATTTAAGTAATACAATGCCAAGTACTAGACCTACTAGTCTATTCCTAAAATACTCCAGATTTCTTAGGAGTGTTAATTTGTCTAAATCAATACAGTCCTCTCAATTCTTCTACACATAAAATAAATTACAGAAAATGTACCAGTCTTACCTACTAATATATATTTTCATATCCTCAAAAATATATTTGTACTGTCAGTCAATATCAACCGTGTTGTCTCCTATATAGTGAATCAAATCATCAATTATAAAAATGCTAATTTAAGCTGACACTTTAAGCAATCAATGATCTTCTGTTGATAATGTCATATTCGTTGATCCAAGTTAATAAAACATGTTGTAGAATAGAAATGTACCTGTTATAGGCTTGTTATGATTATGATGTAGAGTGATTATGATCTATCCTATTCAGCGTTTTCATGTTCAATTACATATTTGATTCCGCATCCCAATTTGGATTTCTAAGAAATGCAAGGAGCACCAACCTAGGAACTCTACTAAGCCAAACTTACTATAGGTGTGCAAAGTATAATCACAGTTTACTTCAAAACATCTTCTGCTCAACTTGCTAGTACCTTATAATTTTCTAACACATAGTGGCCATTTTAAGAGCAATATTGATATCCTCACATTAGTGACGTAATGTCATGATGTCATCCGTAGCATGACATCATTCCGTTATGATATACATGGCTCTTTTGGCCAGACTGACTACGCTGATGCACTTGTATCCGCACCTTTGTGCCAATAGTCATTCACGTGAGATACAACACGTTACCTATTGGCCATACTAAGCTGCTGCCACCTTAACTATCCCAATATAGGATTTTGTGCAGACCCAATCAACTCAGTCATAGTTAATGACTTTTAATATCTTATCTTCGTGAGAAATCAATAACATGTAAACAATGTAAGTCTGTCAAAACAGTCAATCCCTATTTCATGATTTAACACACGACATACTGAAAACTCGTTATTACTACTATTAATAATTCATCATATTCTTTGTAGGGTTATCATGGTATCTAGTCTAGTAATTAACTAGTCACCTAGTGTCCATCTGGAGGTGCACTTAGATCGGGGTGAATAAATATGTTGAATTAGCATGGTGTTAGCATTGGTGGCTATCTAACAGCCTAATGTCCATCAGGAGGTGCAATCCAGTCAGTGCTGGGAGTGGTTCCCCAATAAAAGATTGTTATGACATAGTTGTAGAGAATACAGAGATTACTGCTATTTAGTTTGATACTTCAATTGTGATACTCATTACATTAGTTCATATAGGTAGTGTTTCAGAACATCACATTCCGTCATTGCATCATTCATTCCCTGGTTATATCATTAAATAATAGCAATTTAGTCATCTGAAGAATCACAAGAAAGTCTGTAACTCATAGTCCTTGTGTAGCCCTTGTGTTGTGCTCCAAAATGTACGGATGAGTTTCACCCCTTCTTGTTTTAGGATTATTTCACAGTCGCCCCATCTGTTACTAGGGTGTTTATGCTTCACTGCAATTAATTTTACTTGTTCCTTGTTGTCCATCTGATGTACCAACGCCCAATGCTCTTGTAGCGGCAGTCTTTTCTGAGACGTAAGAGACATTTTCAAGTGTTCTCTGATACAAAATCTTAGTTCTCTAATTATAAACCTAATGTACAGTTTGTTGCAAACACATATCACAATATATATCAAAAACTTGCTTCTACAATTAATTTAGTCTTGTATTTGCATCCTTTGGTTGTCTCTTGTAACATATATTTGTTCATTGTTTAATACATATTTGCACATAATGCAATTCATGCACTTGTAAAAGCCCTTTACGGCTTGCCGCTCACTGGACCCTACGTGTGCAATCCACATTAGTAGTCATAAAACTGAGACTCAACTTAATTTTTAAAGTCGGGGCCCTGGTATATCCAAAGTCTGGTTTGTCTCCAATGTAGTTTTTCAGAACATCATCTGTTTGCAAAATAGGCCAATGTTTTAAAGATTTTGTAAATTGTTTTGTTATCCCTTGACAATTGGGTTATCATCCTGGTCCTCTTGTACTCTTTCTGAGATTTTCCTTTGGGAGTTAGTAACATATCTCTGTTTACACTATCTGCCCTTTTGTTAGCATCATCAATGATATCCATAGAATACCCTCTTTCTACAAATCTCTTTTCGATAAGTGATTTGTCATTATTTTAGTCACACATTCTGCTGCAGTTCCGTTTAGCATGTAAGAATTAACTTTTGGAATATTGTCTATAACACTTTTTTTGTGACAGCTTGTAGAATGTAAGATTGAGTTTACTTCTGTATCTTTCCTAAAAGTCTGTGCATATAACTTACCATCCTCAATATTAATATGTAAGTCCAAAAATGTAACATGTTTAGTGCTCTTTTTCAAAGTCAGTTAAATATCAAACTCATTATTGTTGAGATATTAATTGAAAGTTGTAAGTTCATCATCGGTACTTATCCATATTAACAAAATATCATCAATGTATCTAATCCAGATACATACTTTGTCCTCTGGATATTTCAATGCATGAGTGTATTCAAATTGTCCAATAAACAGGTTTGCTGGCAGGTGCGTAGCATACTCCCATTGCCACACCCTTCATCTGTTTATAAAGTACCTGGTCAAACAGAAAAATGTTATGAACCAAAATAAAAGCCACAAACTCTTTCATCATTATTACATATTTGATGAAGGAAGCAGATTTAATATTGTAAAAGTAATCAATAGTTGACAGCACCAATTGATGGTCTATGAACGTATATAATGCCTTGACATGCATAGTAGCAAAAGTAAATTGTTAATATAATTCAACACGTCTTAGGATCTCTAACACATGCATTGCATCTCTTACATATGAATCCAATTTCAAAACTTTGGGTCTCAGCATATTTATGAATTTAGACATAAGTTCAGTTATCCAACCGTTAGCACTAACAGATGGTCATACTTCAGGAAGATCCACATATGTCTTATGCACTTTAGGGAGAAAGTAAATAGTTGGGATTAAGTGGTGTCTTGCATGACAAAAAAAAAACATTTCCTCATCCGTAATCAATTGCATTCAATGCCATTTTACAATGAGCTCTTTGTAGTCATAATGTTTTTTTCCACAAATTCTTCACTAATGTTCTGGTAACACCCTGATTGCTTTAAATGTGTTTAAGCCATTTTGGTATAGTCACTTCTGTAAAGAATTACCGTATTGCCCCCTTTATCAGCCTCTTTAGTAATCAAATCATCATAGCTGCTACTTGTTCTGTGTAACTTAAAGTACCCCCAAATAGGTTACACCTCTTGAATTTTTTGTCTTTAAATTTATCAATGTCATTGATTACAGCTTGATGAAATGTGTCTATCAGACTATTTTGTTCTGTTGGTGGTATAAATTGAGATTTAGGTTTAGGGTTAGTCTCGATCATTATTGTACTCTCAATCTGTAAATCATCCAAGATCATTTCCAGTATTAATTCAGAATTGTCAGTGTTAAATTCTGAACATCTTTAATTGTAAGAGTGCTTAGTTCCGGATGGTGACACTATTTTTTGTTTTTCCAAGCTGAGTTGTGAAAAAACTTCTTGAGTTTGAGTTTCCTGATATATATGTAGGTGCCAATTTGTAAAGTAATGTGATCACACTCCTTCGTTGGTGCAAAAGACAAACCCCAATTCAAGACTCTCAGTTTAGTCTCATCAAGGATGCGATCGACAAATTAAGTAATTTGCCATGGTAGCCTTCTCATAATATGTATTGTCTTCTTTTATAGACAATCTTTCTAATTTAATTAATGCATCTCTCAATGTTTTCTGAGTAGGATTAAGAGATTAATTATTGATTCAACCACCTGCTGACAAGAGGGATCTGGTAATTCCATCTCTATTATGTCTATAAAATGTCATTATGCAATGTTTCGGTTTGTCAGCTCTGTCCCAAAAGGAATCAGTACTAGTTTGAAGTGTTAGGCACAGGGACACTGCACTCCCCTAACTAATGATTTTGGAAGTCCCTATTCAGTTTCAGAAAAAAATTACCCATGAATAAACCCAATGCTGCTGCTACAGTGATCTTGTGGTTGAAACGCTGCAAAACAGTTTATAGTCGGTCAGCGTTTCCGTCAGTCGCAGATGGAGGAACTGAACTGGCTCTAAAATATCCTTTTAGGTGGACTTTGGCAGATGATCGCTGAGGCCCTTTTCCCAGCTTCTCCAATGGGCATTTGTCGACCTTTAAAGGTGGACTGCCCACACCTGTGGAGTGTGTTACAGGCAGCTGCCTTGGTTTTTGTTTGAGAGACCTTCTGGCACTCCATATCCAAGAAGCTTGATGCAGAGCCTAGCAGGGCATGCTGTGTGCTGGCTGGGTACCAGTTCTGGAGCAGCTGAAAGGCCTTCTGAGTTATTTTCCTCCCTCTGTTCCCTGTGAGAAGGTTGTGGGGGGATCTTGGTTCCTTCTTTAGATATCATGGCCTTCCCTCACTGGCGGGAGATGGAAGGCAGACTGTATCTTCAACCAGGGTCCAAGACTTCTTGTGAAGTGGTCAGATGGTCTGCCAAAATATGGGCTCTGCCCTCTTTTAAAGCCAAGTGGGCCACAGTGATTGGTGTAGTCTATGACCTTTACCCATCCAGGTGCCAAGGGGACATCTGCCCTGCCACAGTAATCAAAGACTGTGCAGAGGCACTTGCACCCTTTATAGCATCACTCATTAACTCCTCATTTGCCTCCAGTTCAATTCCAACTAATCTAAAACATGTTTGGGTGCTACGTTTGCTATATAAGAAAAACTGAAACCCAAACATCCCCACTAACTACCACCCATCTTTACAATGCTGGACAGAGCAACATACCTACAGATACTGTCCCACTTGGAATCCAATAATCTTCTTGGCCTTCGCCAAACTGGATTTCAGCCTGGACATGGCACTGAAACTGCACTCCTGCATTTAAAGAATTGAATGGGTGAGTTCAAAGATGCAGGCAACCTTGCCCTGCTCCTACTGCTACACCTCTCTGTTGCCTTTGATTTGGTGGATCACCAAATCCTCTGCCAACATTTGTTGTCAGCAGCTCACTTTTCCTTGGAAGCTACTGCCTGGATCCCATCTTTCCTCTCCAATTGATCTATGAGAGTGTTTTCCTCCCTACCCTTGTCCCTGCCAGCCCCAGTCACCTGAGTCGTACCTCTGGGCTCCTGCGTCTCACCCACTTTGTATAATCTCTTCACAAAACCCCTCTTCAACCTCCTCGACTCCCAGGGTATCACCTACACAAACTACATGGCTAATACCCAGATCTTCTTACCTATTTCAGGAGACTATATAACTGACCCAAGTCATTGTGAGGAGTCTACCAAATTATTTGGGCCTGGATGGCCCATTACTCGTTATGCCTCAATGATGACAAGATGGAGCTGATCCTGGTCGGCTCTCAATCACTGCTGAATAAATTTGGCAGAGCTTATAAATATTTCATCATTGGTGGCCTATCCATTCCAGTATCTCAGGAAATCAAAACCCTCAGAATATACCTGGACTCCAACCTGAGGCATGTAAATGCAATCGCCTCTTCGGCAGTCTGTACCATGAAACTAATTAATGCATTCTGGCCCTTTTTCTCCCTGGACAGTTGCACTACCATTGCCAGAGCGCTCATCGAATCCAGACTTAACTATTGCAACTCATTATTAGCTGCCACCAGTGTATGTAACATTATTCTTCTATTTTTTGCATTGTGCATTTGGTTTTACAATACAACATTAAGCACTTTGAACAGATAAAAGGTTGAAATACATTACAACAAATAATCACTTTATCCTTAATAAAATTACCTTTAATATAAAAAAGGAAGAAGAAGCATTAAAATGGAGAACAGCTATTGCAATGCCATAATCTCAAATTATGACCTTATCCAAAATATACAGTTTTCCTTGATGGCATACAAGTGGTCAATTGAATAGTACATAGTTCTAACAATTCAGAACCATTCTCTAACTTATTTTGTGCCCTTCTCCATACATCAAAAGCTGCATTGGACACTACCAATTAATTGGTTCCCATCAGTAGACTCCAGAATTGGTCTCCTTGGATTTTCTGCATATCATGCACAAGCAAATTGTATCCTTTGCGATATTGCTCAGAGAGCTGAATACACTGCGTTAATGTGTCTAGCAGATTCTTCATCTTGCATAGTCTACATATTCTCCTGTCTCTAGGGATTACACACCAGGCCCCTGTGTATTCAAATGTGGGAAGTAGGTTGAAGCGAAGATAGATCACAAATCTAAGCAATTCTTTGTAACAAAGCTTAACAGTATACATACAGGGTTTATTATATGGGAAACCGTGCCTGCTGTATTCAAGATATCTATTTTAATTGCTAAACTGAGCAATGGAGTTGGCCCCATCCCAGACTTGCGTTTTGGTTTTTAGTTTAGTGTATATTTCTGTGCCAATTGTACTTAAGGGAGAGTCTATGCTATCCTCAGACTCTTAATTGATGTTATCAAAATAGTCATGTGCAGCTTTCCTAAGCACAACTAAGACAATATTTGGGTTAGGGGGTTGTAATCCTCCAGAAAAAAGGACAGCTAAATTCAGGTCCTGTCAGGAGCAGTACCCAGGGCTATGGATAGTCTACATCATTTTACACACCAGTTTGCTCTTAATGACTGTACTCCTAGTTGAAGGCGGAGGGCTCCCATGGGGACCGACCTGGTTACACCAAGTATTGATCTGAGTATTGTTCACTCCAGTCATTCTAACCATCCTATATGGTGTTCAGCGAGGTGTTCTAGCCCATATAGCAGACCCTGAGTGTAAGGGAGAAAGGGTTGTTTTGCCCCCTGTACATTCAGCACAAAAGAAGCATAATGCTTTTGCAATAGTGGGGAGACGTCCTCCATTACCCCTCCCTGACAACAGCGGAAGACGGGCTATTGCAAGACACATTCGGACTCCATTTTGTGCACCTCCAGGCTCCATTTTTGGACTAGGCTGCATGCTGCTAACTAAAAAGCCTTCTCTCCCCTTTGCAGCACCGTCCACAGCGAACACTGACAGCCCCCACCTCCTCCTCCCATGTCTGTGCCGCTCGAGCTCTTTTCTCACGGATGCTCTGGTGTGAATTGTTACAAGTAAAAAGTGTATTCTTTTCCTTCCTCTGAGATCATTGCCCTGTGTGTGACCGGGGTCGAATCTCGACTTGTGGCCCATCCGTCTCCACAAACCTGCTCCTGCTCCTCTCACCTCCACCTCCACTGCTTGCACAACCTTTTGCCCCTCCATTCATCCTTTGATGTAGCAGAAGTGTGACCCTTCCCCACTGACCACCCCAGAGTGCCCCCAATATGACTGGTTTCATATCATCATATATTCCAACCAAAAACAATACCTATCAATCCATTCCCTCAAGCTCTGGGGTGTCGTGACAAATAAATCTTAGATCAAGCCCCATGATAAAGCACCTGGAGGGCAAGACCCTTGTATCCTTACTTCTACAAAGGCCGGAGGCGGGAATGTGTAAATAAGTGTCTACAATTTATAGGTATTGCCACGTTCTAGTATATGGTTTATGTTTTGCATTATTTACTGCATGTCAGGAGATATTGTGTAGCTTAGTTTAGACAGCACATTCTCCTCTCGTGGACTCGGCCTGACCTTCACCTCACAAGGATGAGCCCAGCTGGCCCATGTGACGCATAGCAGACCTCCAAACTGCCAGCAAATCCTGTAGAGCTGGTCCCTACACTACTATAAAGTATCCATGTCTTTCACCAATCCCAATGTAACTGAATGTACCTATAGGGAAACGTCACTAGTGACGTTTCTAAAGCTTATAATGTACTGTTTTTGTATTATCCGACAGAGCGCTCTGTAGACAGCAGCGTCCTCTGCCTGCACTATTTTCTATAAATCTTTCTTTTACTCACAACCTTTCTCATGGTCTCATTCACTAATGGGGTGGGTCCTTTTATTTTGAGTTTAATATTGTTTTTTGTGGAATGACCCCCTTCACTTGGTGACCCCGGCTACGTGATTGCGGGCGCTCCGAGAAAGACCCCTGTGCCATGCGGAGAGATCCAGGACATCCCCATCAAGACCGCAGCCACCTATGGCTGACCAGTAGTTAAGAGCATACGCCCCAGAGAGGTTCCAAGAGTCCCAGATTTGCAAATACCTGACTGCTCGCCGGAACCAGGCTCGGCTTGATTGGGGGGGACACCCTGATTGTGGATAGACCGTGAACGGAGGCTCTCGGACCACCCCGGACACGTGAGTATTGGTTGCGAGAAAATTAAAGGAAGGGAAATTAAAGGGGGTAAAAAGGAAAAGTGTAACGGTGAGGGAATATCCTGGGAGTCAGATTAAGCATGCATGGGATTTCATGAGTGTTGACTAGTGCGCTTTTCTTCTTCTTTTCTTCATATGGCCATTAGGTTTTTTATAGAGGTAATGGACTAAGAGGAAAATATGGGAACCTAGCCCCGAAAGGCAGTGGAAGGTGGTGCTGCGTAGTACTGTCTCGACTAGTGCATGGGATATAGCTTTGCATATTGAGTAGACTTGGGAGATATTAGCAAACTCTTTTTCATGTGTGAGTAACTTTCTTAGAGGTTGGCCCAAAAGGGGCCCAGGAAGAGGTGAACGTGAAGAGCAAATGTGGGGGACGAATCCAACAGCCTCATTAAGGGGAAGGGCGAAAACCAAAGTGCTATTGATATCTGTTTTATGTTCATTGTTGTTAGTGGAGTACGTCAATTCGTTCAAGTGTGACAGTTAAATGGTGTTATGTTCCATTTGTTTTGATTATGCTCATGACATGTTCAGGATATGACAAGGTGTAAGTGAAATGTTTTAAACTGTGATGTTACAAGTTCTATGCTACACAACCTAAGGTTAACAGACATACTTATGCTGATATTACTGCACACGCAAGCAAGTAACAAAGTAGAACCATGGGAGCAGATACACCTTTGATGCATATTTGTCAACACCTCCCTTTATACAGTGAAAAGATAAAAAAGTATCATGACCAATGGCTCACTGAGATTAAGGGGGAGGGGTCAACCTTGATATGGCCGGAAGGGGGATCATTTGATAAAAGAGTATTTGATCTTGTGACAACATATTTACTGGCCGAAAACAGGGGGAAACAACTCCAAAATAGACGAGAGGTCCTGCATCTCTGGAGGATGTTCAAAGAAATGCCTCCTGCCAATAGCACAGAAAAGGAAGCACCACCTGAGGCGGTACCTGCCCTGGCAGTAGGGGGAGGTACATTCTTCAGGTACAGAACAGGTGGAGGGCGGAGACGGGCACCGCTTGGAACTAGTCAACATCCCTTTTTAACTTCATTATCAAAAGAGGCCTCCCAAAGGAGGTACAGAAGGCCCTAGATAAAATTGCAGGGATAGGTGCCAAGGTACAAATACCCATCCAGATTAGGACAGCCCATAGAGAGCACTTGCGTGTCCAGTCCTGTCAACTAGCCTACGTCCAGACGAGGAACCACTGGTGGGGACAGAAATAGAAAACAAGCAGTTCATCTTTATGGTGGACTCACAGGCGGAAAAATTGTGCCTCATGGAAGAACGGTTTCCACTGTTGGGCAAGAATTTGGAAACACAAGGATTCTCTGGGGCAATTTTAAAGGTTCCTTACACTAAAGATTTGGATGTAACAATAGGGGGGAAAACTGTGCGAGATAAATCTGCTAGGGAGGGACCTCCTTAGCAAGCTTAATATGACCATCTCTTTTACAGAAAGGGGCATGCTATGCTCAACTACGGGGGTATGCCTACTCAGGGCAATGCTAATCATTAACACCATAACCACTGAAGTAGCAGTGATGGGGGTACCCACGAATGCAGACATGATTGTGCATGGCATACAGGTCCTGGCGAGAATGGTGCCTGAAATGACATTGAAAGAATGGAGAGTACCCTCTGATTTTGTTTTCTGCCCAGTTGCAGCCCTAGAGATTGTACCAGGTACCGTCCTCTCTTTCAACCTACAGGGAGTGCAAGTATCAGCTAAACATATTGTGGCAATAGGACTGGACATGCATGGATGTGAATGGAGAACAGTGTTATTCATAGATCCAAAAGTAGCACTGTGCGATTTAATGGATGAGGAGCTGTTCACTGACGATGTCAATGACGGGGAGATAATAATGGAAATTTGCATGCCATGTGACATAATGAACCAAAACAGACGGGTGACTAACACCCTCATGGCCATTGTCAGTGCACCGCCATCAATTTTTGATGACGATATACAACAGGTACCCACAGGCTTGTGGCCCACATGCCCACACGATGTAGGGATCCTGCAGGAAGTAACACCAGTAAAGATAAAACTCAAGCCAGGTGCAGTACTGCCCCGGGTCAAACAATACCCCCTGTCCAGGGAAGCTGAGGAAGGAATAAAAGAAACGATACATGCACTACTGCAGAAAGGTATCATTGTACCATCAAATTTGCCTTGTAATACAGCAATTTATTTGATTAAAAGAGGATGATACAGGACTTGCGCCCACTTAATTACATCATACAGAAGGAGTTCTCCCTTGTCCTGCATCCCTCTTGTGTAGTATTCCAAACACAGCCACATGCTTCACAGCAGTGGACTTGAAGAATGCTTTTTTTCTCGGTACCACTTCATCCCAGTTCCCAATATCTGACAGCCTTTACCCTGGGGGGGAGGGTGGGAAAGATACGAGCATTGCAGATTGCCCCAGGGATTTTGTGAAAGCCCAAGTATTTTCAACAGGATTTTGCATGAAGATCTTGGCAACATTGATGTCAAAAGCACAATAATTCAATATGTAGATGACCTTCTGATTTGCAGTGAAAGCGAAAAACAGGGTAGAGCAGAGTCCATAACATTGTTGAACTTATTGGCACAAAAGGGATACAAGGTGGACAAAGGGAAGCTGTAGTACTGTCTAGCAGCAGTACGGTATCTGGGACAGTTAATATCCAAAGATGGTAAACTAATAATTCCAGACAGTGCAGCAGCAATACGTGCAACAACAATGCCCAAGACAGTAAAGGATATGCAGAAATTCCTCGGCATATGTAATTATTGCCGAGCATGGATACTTGATTATGCAGCCTACATATGCCCCCTACTTCAGGCAATCAAGGAGGCACAAAAGGAGAGAACAGCAATAGCTGTTACGCTCACCTGGTATCCACGGGTACGCCACCCAGCCAGTTGGTTGTTGGTGCCCTTCGCAATGATTCCCTGGTGTGGTCTCAGTGTCGATGGGATTCCGCCGGGAAATGAAGACTATATTAGGACTGGGCGACCAAGGTAAGTTTTCCCCCACCTCCCAGGTTCTCTTCTCACCTGGTGGTCAGAATCGGTGGGCTCTCCTCCTGCTCTTTGGCCAGGGGCGTGTTGTCTTTTGTGGGCACGGGCGGTCCAGTTACTTAATTGACGGCTGCCCTTGTACTGTCTTTCAGGTAGGTCATATTGAGATTGATGGCGTTGTAATTTTGTTGCATGCCTTTTCTCTGTTCTAAATGTCTCTTTTTTATCTCCCTAGGAGCGTGGAGTGTGTGCTTAGAGAGCTGGATATGCTGGTTCTCACCGGGAGATGATGGCGTGCTATAGCGCTATGATGCGGTAAGGAGGCGCTTTGCGTAGCGCAGCAATGTCTTCTCCTCACTGACTGGTGCTTTTCTCTTTTCGTAGGTCGCAGTGAGTTCCCAGCGCAGATGGAGTTCCGGAGCTATGCCGGCTGAAAAAGCAACCAACGAGGTAAGTCACTATGCGCTTTGTGGTTGTAATGTCTCCACTACCTCCTTTAATGTCTTCCTCCTTTTCTAAGGTCCTTCGATCCGGACGGTGAACTCCACCAACAGAGCTAATCAGGAGTTGCGAGCAGTGAAGGATGATGAATGCAGGTAAGATTCTGCTGCTAACAATGTTCTTGGTTTTTCTGCAGGTCCGGAATTCACCAGGCTCGTGAGAAAGCTGGACACGGTGAGCGTCACGTTGCTAGAAGCAAAGTAACGCGAAGCGTGTTGTCTTGTTCGGGTGTGGTTTAAATAGCCACTGTAAAGTAGTCCAGGTAAAGTAGTCCCTAGGCCACCACACCTAAAACACTAGACCGCATAGCTTGGTTCTAGGAATCAAGCGATGTGGATGCCTCCATGTTGGCTGAAAGCCTAAATAAAGTAGTTCCTCAAGCAGATGTCTTTCCTTACTGATGAGCCTGGCGCCAAAGGCCTTTGGCAGATGCCTAGTGTTTCATTCATCTAGCACTTTGTAGAATTTGACGTACCTTCCGAGCACACACAGTAACTGCACAGCTGCTGCAGAAAGAGAAAACCTGTCACAGCAAGCCTCAAGGAGTAATCAGGAGCAGTTTTTTGTTATAAAAGGGACAAAGTTTTCAGAGAACAGATGGCAAGAAAAAACAGTAATGTGCAAAGCAGAAGTACTGTGAGGATTGCCAGAAGAAAAATGTCAATGGAGAAGGAAAAATGCCCATGGGATCAAACAAACACTGCAATAAAACACTCATGCTGACCGACATGAAGAAAGGCACAGCAGCCTTAATGGACACTTACTGGGTATGTGGCAAACAAGCATACCGGCACCTCCCACTGTCATGGAGAGATATCTGTACAGCAGAGACATTTTTTGCATCACTCGTACCAAGCATCCAGGCTCGAACCAACGCCAAATGGCTCCAAATAGTAAGGTGGGAGCTAATACAGTTGGCAAACAACACTGAAGAGCAGTTCAACGTCATCAAAGTCAAACTTAGAGCCCTGCGGTTGTTGACCATGCAAAACCGCTACGTCTGGGACCTCCTCACAGAAATGGATGGCAATATTTGCCGAAAAATCGGGAGTGCATGTTGCACATTTGTGCCTTCTGCTGATGCCGACAATGGAACCCTATCACACGTGATAACTGAAGTTCACAACCTCTTAGAAAGAATGAAGAAAGAAGGTGGTGTTAGGGAGAATTCTCACCCAAGTGCTTAATTCCCTCTACCTTAGAGGCTTCCAGCTCTTTTGCTATATCTTGGGACTTGGAACTTTTCATTTTCAATGTGTTTTACTTTTATGTTCTTTGGTTATGGAGTTTTAAAACAACTCCATTGGCACCATATTTTTTAGTATGTCACAAAGTACCTCAGTGCAGTGATACAGGAGGTCTTTCAGACTCCCCAAGGTTTACATACCTTCTCTGGGACTGACTACCGTCTCCCAGAGCATGTAAAGTTAAATTGGATTTACTAGTCTTTTTAAATGTACTGACCTAACACACACTATCTTCCTATAGAGTGCTGGAGGGGTTGCCTAGCTTCCCCTGAGTCACAAAACTCATTTAACAGTCAAATGTTACTGTTTCCTACTTTAAATTACTGGTGGCAGTGGTTTAGATCAACTATCGTGATTTTTCTCGACCGCTAACAACGGTAGCTAAAAATCGGGTCAATATGGCGGCCAAGACCTTTCTGGAAAACAGACTCCGGTAATCTTTTTTCACCATTTCTTTTAGGAAAGGTCCTTCTTGTGTTTGGCTCTGCACGACAAACCAGGTTTGGTCCCTTTGTTTGTTGGCCTTTGGCGGGCTTCAGTGCTGAAGCCCTTCTCTGGCGTCTCTGGGGTGACAGGATGTGAGAGAGGTGCCCGAAACCCCTTGTGCTTAGTCTCCTAGGAGACCTGAATGCACTCTGGCGTGACTGGCCGGCTGGCTGTCCAGAAAGGACAGCCACCCTCCTGTATGAG
Organism: Ambystoma mexicanum; assembly: GCF_040938575.1. Classification (NCBI taxonomy): domain Eukaryota; kingdom Metazoa; phylum Chordata; class Amphibia; order Caudata; family Ambystomatidae; genus Ambystoma; species Ambystoma mexicanum. The sequence goes on from NC_090933.1 coordinate 1,021,880,578, forward strand.
GGACAGCCAGGCTGGAATGAATGGGGGAAAATTGTTTAAAAGCAGGTCTCTGGGACATGGAAATCAGAGTCGACCACTGGAATGAAAGAACCGAAGACGAGCTGAAGGAGGAGGACTGCTGCAATTCCTGTACGACCGGTGAAGCCCTGCTGCAGGTCTGAATTGCCTGAAACTCCCATCGACAGAGAAGTCCTTCAAGGTTAACTTCTTCCTTTGAGTTTGGTGGGAACAACCAACTCGTAAGCCACCTGGACACCATCCCCATGTGGTCGAATTTTCATCAGAGTGCTATTCAAAACCGGATAGCAAGAGGGAAGGAAACCAGCTTGTGGACTTTAAGGCACTCACACCTTAAACCGACGTCTTGCTAATCTTTTGGCCTCATCCCTGAGCAGTGCAGGAACCTCCCTACATCCTCTTTCTTGTCCCCACGACTGAAGCTCAGGAACAGCAAGATATGCTCGAACTGCCAGGAACAGCTGCCTCACCTACAGCTCTTCTTCAATACCAAGGTACTGTGCAAATGCTGTCTGGAAATCTTTTCGGCCATTGCAAGAGTTTGTGGAAACTTTCTCAACTTCAAAGGCTTGTCCTTCCCTAAACATTCGTCAAACCTTTTGCCTAGCCAAACTCTTCTAAACTCCATGGCAAAGACTTAACTGTTGTCTACCAGAACTTTGCTATCCTATACAAAGACTCTGAACCATGGACTTTGGCCCAGGCCTATTAAGAAGAATTGCTGGTTGTAGCTAAAAGAAACCCTTTGCCCTGCCTACGAATGTATTTTGGCTGTCTGTTCTTGTAACCTTGACTTTGTACTCCTTTATTAAGTATCTGAAGTGCCATTTTGCACCCACTTTAGGGGAGCTAAACTTGTTCATTTACTTACCGTTTATGTATTTGTGGTTTATTAGTGTGTGACATTGAGCTGCTCTTGCTAGTGTAATGTTTTCTAACTGAACTGACTGAGTAAATAAATGTATATTCTTTTAACAAGAAACATTGAGTAAGTGTTTGTTTGAATCTCATCATCAGCTCCATCATATCTCACACAAACCTTATCCAAACCCACGCACTCCAGGCCTACCAGAAAACAATACACCAACCTTCTACACACTCCCTACATCCATAGAGCCAAAGCAGGAGGAATAGGTTTCCCCTACTTAGTCTCTAAACTTTGGAACATTCTTCCTACAGACATTAGAACAGAAAACTCTCTTTTCACCTTCCGCAAAAAACTCAAGACCTTAGTCTTCAACTGACCCACCGCTTGCTTTGCCTCTTGCTTATATATATGACTCAAATTGTTCTTACACTTGTAGTCTTAATTGCAAGTAGTATTCCCAAAGGGTACTACATGTGATTCTGCCTAACAGGTGGGTACAACTAAGCGACAGGTTTGACACCATTTTCGGCTGGATCCCTTCCTGGTTTGGGACCAACATGAAAATACTCGTCCCTGCTATAATGTTTTTGTTGCTGATTTTTTGTGTGTGACAGGTACAGGATCGAAGTTGTGCAAAATTCATGCCTAGTAGTGCAATGATGATGGTGACAATGGGCCGTCCGGTAAAGGAGCAGACAATGAAAGATGCACAAATACAGACAGGAGAGAACCCAGAACCCAAATTCCACATGACAGCAGTATATCGCAATACAGGGGACATGGTGGACAACTTGCACCACACAACCAATACAGGGGACATGGCGGACAACTTGCACCACACAACCATCAAGGAACCCCAGGAACTACAATGGTACGGGGAGGTGTGGGTGTACTTGGATGGGGATGGGGGTATATATATGGTGTGTACTCCTGATGAGTATGGCAGACGGGGTCTGAGTTTAAGAGGTGTATGCAGAGTTTAGATGCCCATAAAAGGGACCCCTGCCTGGGATGAGGCAATAAAAGTGGCTGAGCACCGCAGGAGTGGTAATATTAATACAAGTAATTTATTACTTTAGATGTAACGAAAGGGGGGAATGTAAGGGAGGAAAGGTTGTTTTGCCCCCCGTACATTCGGCACAAAAGAAACCTAATGCTCGTGCAATAGTGGGGAGGCATCCTCCATTGCGCTTCCCTTACAACAGCGGAAGACGGGCTATTGCAAGACACATTCAGACTTCATTTTGTACACCTCCAGGCTCCATTTCTTGACCATGCTGCATCCTGCTAACTGAAAAGCCTTTGCTCCCCTTTGCAGCGCTGCACACAGCGAACACTGACAGCCCCCACCTCCTCCTCCTTCTGTGTCTGTGGCGCCCAAGGTCTTTTCTCATGCATGCTCTGGCGCAAGTGTATTTTTCCTTCCTCTGAGATCATTGCCCTGTGTGTGACTTGGTGAATCTCAACTTGTGGCCCATCCGTCCCCACAAACCTGCTCCTGCTCCTCTCACCCCCACCTTTGTAAGTTACTGCTTGCACAACCTTTTGCCCTTCCGTTCGTTCTTTGATGTAGCAGAGGTGTGACCCTTCCCCACTGACCACCCTAGAGTGCCCCCAATATAACTGGTTTCATGTCATCATATATTCCGGCCAAAACCAACAACTATCAATCAATTCCTTTAATCTCTGGGGCGTCATGACAAATAAATCTTAGATCAAGCCCCCTGATAAGGCACCTGGAGGGCAAGACCCTCGTACCCCTTACTTCTACAAAGGCCTGAGGCGGGAATGTGTAAATAAGTGTCTACAATTTATAGGTATTCCCACGTTCTAGTATATGGTTTATGTTTTGCTTTATTTACTGCATGTCAGGAGATATTGTGTAGCTTAATTTGGACAGAACATTCTCCTCTCATGGACCGGGCCTGACCTTCACCTCGAAAGGATGAGCACAGCTGACCCACGTGACGCCTATTGGACCTGCAAGCTGCCAGTCAATCGTGTGGAGCCGGTCCCTACACTACTATAATGTATCCATGTCTTTCACTAATCCCAATGTAACTGAATGTACTTATAGGGAAACCTTGCTAGTGTCATTTCTAAAGCTTATAATGTACTGTTTTGTATTGTCTGGCAGAGCGGTCTCGAGGCAGCAGAGTCCTCTGCATGCACTATTTTCTATAAATCTTTGTTTTACTCACAACCTTTCTCCTGGTCTCATTCCCTACTGGGGTGTGTCCTTTTATTATGAGTTTATAATTGTCTTTTGGGGAACTACCACCTTCAAGAGTTATACTGGAAGTGTAGATACTAAGAAGCCCCTAGATATTACTGCATCCATATGTGGAAAGATATCTTCTAATGGCCCCCCATATTTATCATTAACAAATTACAGGTCATACATAATGATGCGCTGTGCACCTCTCTGGTCATCACAAAAAAAGATCACATCACTGCAACAAGGAAAAAGGCACACTGACTGCCTATTTGTGAGCGTATACTGTTTAAAACACTTGCCATCACACACAAGTGTCTTTCGAACACTGCCCCAAGATATTTATCTTGCAAAATCAACAAAGCTCAGTCTACCCGAACTACCCATTCCACCTATATGCACCGCCTCATCACCCCGAGATTTAAACTACAAAGATCAAGAGGTCTCAGATTCCTGGTTATTTTGGCACAGAAATGGAACGCCCTTCCAGCAGCATTGAGAGTGGAGAGATCTTATTGGGCTTTCCACAAACACCTACAAACTTGGCATTTCAATCCCAATTTGTAATGCTGAGGCAGCTTTCTGTTAACTTTCCTGCAATCTTATCCCCCTGCCTCTGTCGAACCATAAGCATTGTCGCTTGTTGAGATGTAACCTATGTAAGGTTGCAGGCCCTACCTGCAACTACCATTTTATACGCTCTTTTTTATGTTTAGATGTATCACCTTTCACTGTAACCAGCTCCTTGATGCTGACGGGTTTAGTGCACTTTATAAATGTCACAATAAATAAATAAATAAGCCTACCTTGGTGAACCAATCCTGGGGTCCCTGTCAACAGTCTTCTGTATTTGTGAGGTCATAAGCAGAGTGCTTTGCAACAGGAAAGGTAAAGGGGTGATAACAGGAACAAGGTGTGTCCCAGAACTAATATGGCAGAACTATTCTCTCAACAGAAAGAGCTCTGGACTCACTCCCTTGTGTTACTAAGTCCCTCCCAATCTTCCTGTATGTTTTGGTCAAAGAGTTTCTCTGATTAATGGTCCTCCTGGTGTGGTTCTTGTTAAAGCAGTAGGTCTCCCTTGATGCTGCGGCAAGATGAGATTCTCTAGCTCCTACAAAATATGGTCTTGTACCTAGCAAGGTTGTCTACTCTAAACAACAGACCCAGGCATGACAGTTCAATGCCATCGATACTGAGAGGTGGGAGCTGGCATCAGGTTGACACAGTTACATATGAAAGGCTGCTGGGTTTCCTGACTCCTTTGTTTTCCTCTGTAGCCAGACCCAATATGGGCCTGTTCGAAGTAGCCCCTGTTGGTATGATAATTGCTGCCACCAGCTACAGGGTCTAACAAAAGATACTTGGTCAGTTAATCAAGCTTACCATGGCAGGGGGAAGGTTTGGTCTCCCCTTTTCTCAGATGACATTGTTCCCTCCTCGGCTATCACATTCCTTGCTAAATATGACAGGGACGGATGGTGCCTGTGTCCGCCTGGAGTGGATGGGTCTATGCTTTTGTCATGGTGTGAGCATAGGAAAATGTGTGTGGATTAGGCCCATGCATTTTCCTGAGGTTAATCTACCATCATTCCATTTAATTACAAATTTCCAAAAAAGCCCACACGAGTGCACATCGACAGTGCATATGATCTAAATCCTCACACTGCACTTGACATTTGAGGCAACACTTGGCCTTAGTCAGCAATGCCTTATATGGGTCTGCACCTGGTATATACTGGCTTCTCCTGGGCAATTTATTTCTGTACCTGAGCTTGTGGGATCACAAGTCACAGGGAATCCATACAGGCCTGCTGACATTGTTGGTGCTTGTCACTTTCATGGATCAATGCTGAAAGAGAACATGAGTGGAAATTATGGGGATGTTTCAAGGGTATGTCTGTGCTTTTCTGTTTAACAAAGCTGAAGATTATTCACAAGCTACTAGTTCATGTTTATCACTAATATTGATTATGAAATCTGTATTGCAATAGTGCTTTCCTTTGCAAATCACCTAGTGGTCTTGTATTGATTCTAGGTAAACAGATTAGTCTCAATCACAAGTCCAAGTAAGATGTACATATCATGTAAGATTTTAATGCAATCATTCAAAGTTGTGTTTAAATCGTGCTTAAATTAGTGCCACTGCTATGGTACGAGCCTTTAATGGACATTCACTAAGTCATGCCCCAAATGAGTGCCAGATTAAACCCTGTGAAGCCCCCAGGCAGTTGAAATTTTCCAGGCCCCCCTCGGAAATTATCTCCTTATATTTTTGTAATGTTACCAACCAAGAATTTTAATAAACCAATTGTATTACACAAAACTTAACATGAACAATTATAACAAGATGTTGTATTCAGTGTCCATAATGGCAAGTGAGCGATGACAAACAATATGTACGCTTTGTTCAAGAAAATGAAAGAATTCTTAAGTCTCAACTAAAAAGGATTAAAAGTGCCTGAACAAAACAGATTTTTTTCTGGTAAATTAGACGGTGAAATCAATAGAACTTCATTATAACTCAGAAAAGCTCACTTACAGTAAAGCAGAGGTTGGTTATATATACTCAACTTCTCGAAGCTTCTACTCACAAATATTGTACTAGGATCTGGAGTCGGCAGGAACTGTTGCGAGACACTAACTCACAGAAAGCTTTGTTTCTGGAGGTTTCATGTACGCAAGCACTAGTGGGATAACATTGAACTAAGAAGTGTGCACGTCAGCTGCTAGATGAAGATGACAATCACTTCTGTACATTACACGCATGTAGCTTGCAGCAGGTTTTACAAACTGCCAGAAGATGAGCTTTTAAGAGACAAACTGTTATGTGAACCTGATATCTTTGGTTTATATACTTTAAGCTGTTAATGGGTACATTGCATTACTACAGGATGTCCTCTATAGAGTATTTACTGTAAAGTTTTTGTTTCTTTGAGTTGATACATTTGTTTCTATCTTTTGGAAATAATTTAAGAAAGCTTGATGGTAATTTTCTTTCATGATCAGATCAATATTATTTTGATTCGTTGTCGCAGGGCCACTAAAAGGAGTGGGGCCCATATGCCGGTGCCTACTTTGCCTGTTTGGTAATCCGGGAATGCGCCAATTGCAAGAGAGGTGGAAAGTAACAGCGAATCAATCTACATTCTCGAACTCCTGCTGCCAGCACATTTCATGAATAACTTTTTACACTTGTTGAAACACTTGTGTATAGGCGCGTTATAAATGCCATATCATATCATATCACTTTGCTCCTTGCCACTTATGATGAGTGACTCTAATATTAAGTATTGTCGAAAAGTTGTTATGCTACACTAAGCATGCAGTGGGTGACACACACAATCAAAGTCAATAGACACACAGTCAAAGTCCAAGACAATACGGATTGATATTCTATTCTGTGTTGCTCTGTACTCAAGCATAAGGGAGCTTTCATCAAGTGGCATGAGAGACGAACACAACCCACATGTTTACACTGAATGCACATTGGCACACCGTCCACAGACCTGCAGGAGTAGGTGAATAGAAAAAAAAAACAGTAAGCAGGAGTGCATTGCAAATTAATGTCGGAAATCCTGCATTCAAACAATTACTTTGTAGTTTATGATGGTCACTTGACTTAACATGCAAGCAAAATGCGAGTATTGCAGTGGGACCATGTTGTTAAATGCATACCAACAAGAAAGTACATACACAAATAAAATTAAATACCCACTGACCTGCAAACGGTTACGAAAAGAGGAGAGCGATGGTAGAAACGCCACGGGTTACTGTTCTACTTTGCACGTACACAGCAGCAACGCATATCCCCTTTGTCTGAGACTCAATGGGTCTTAAACCCAGAGCCTGCTTTGTATTGCAGCCATTGAGCTTCCATTCAGCAAGGAGAGGTTTTGTGCTGGGCCTGTGCTCAGCATCTTGATGCATAAAATCACGCTTCTGCATTGTGCTCGCGTGAAGCTTTTCCCATGCAAATAAATCACTTGATCTTTTCAGAGCGAGGATAATGAATTACCAAACTACTTCGGCGAAAGTTCAAGTTATACTTTGCACGAATTCCACCTTCAACCAGGCTACGGTGACTGTGAAGCAAAGTTGTTCAAACTAACTCTACGACTGTAATCTTGTACTACATGGAAGTTAATGATGGCCTGCATCATCAACTTCCGTCATTGATGAACACACGTTTTCTTACTTTCTTTGTTGATCACTTTTCTTTGAAAAAAAGATTCATCGCATATAAAATATGTGAACTGTGCCCTTACAACTCCTCCACACACAACCCGTCTCGAATCATTCACAAACATAATATGACTACCAGTAGCAAGGCACCTTTTTCTACCTTGTCCACCATCTCTCTCTCACACTCTCTGTGCTATCTTCCTCTCTCTCTCTCTCTCTCTCTCTTTCTCTCTGTGTTCCACTATATGGTTCTGATTTACAAAACCGTTATTCAAACCCCATTGAAAAACGCGTTATAAATCAGGCTCTATGCCTCTGCCTCTTTTTTTGGCAGTAAGCCATTGCTGAGAGTGTTTCGATCATAGGAGAAAAACATATATCTTGAGAGGGCCTGTTTTTTTTTTGCTAATCCATGTAGAAAATGAAATAACTTTTTCAATTGGACTACCTGTATAAAAAAAAAAATCAAATTGTGTTTCTAATGACCATGTCCATTATATATTTTAGAACACACTTGTCTGACAGCTAAGCACATTATCAAAACCTAGAACAGCCATACAAATGATTTTCTGATAGAAGGCTTTCATTCCAAGATGGACAGTCAGGTACAATCCTCTTGTACTATTTTCAAATATCCCTCTGAGAAAGGAGGGGACAAATGGCACCAGTGATGCTTCCGCCCTTATTTGCATAGGACCTCATTACAACCCAGGCGGTAAGTTCACTACTTTACCACCATGGTGTAAACTCCGTTTATACCATGGTGGATGGCGGATTTACCGCCCCATTCCAAGGTGAGTGGGGCGGTAAATCCCCATTCCCCATTTACCCTTTCCCATTCCCATTTTTGCCCCATAGGGCATAATGGGAGTGGGGAAGGCGCTAATTACGGCACCGTAAATTACGGTGCCGTAATTAGCACCAAGGCGGGTTAGCGCCTTGCATTTTAACGCCTGCTAAAAGCAGGCGTTAAAATGGTAATCAGGCGTTAAGGGTTAACGGCGCCTACGGCACCGTTAAACCCTTACCGCCTGGGTTGTAATGAGGCCCATAGACTTGAAGATCATTCTGAGAACATTAGAATGATCACAGATCTTTGCATTTGACACATATGTCTGCTGTGACAACACAAGTGTTTCTTTGCCTCCTGGAACAAGAATAACACCTACTGTTATCAGAGCATCCCAAATCTCCTTTTAGTCTATTAGCTAGTCTGAGGAATTCATCCGGGACTCTAGGATGCACTCTCAGCTTTGTTGCTAGCATGGATGCCTGATGTGTGAGGAGACTCAGTAAAGAGAGATATGGTGGAGGCTCCTGTTAAGGTACACTTATGGATGATGACTCTGCATGGAGAGAATGTTGTAAACAGGACTCATGGGTGCTTATGAACCCCGTAGAGTACAGCTACATAGACTTTATCCTTAAGGGTCAAAAATGCTAGGAACACCTAGTAACAAGAGCATGCCAACAAGGTGCCATGAGAAATTAAAGTAGGTGCGAGTCACTAATACCCATAGGGGCAACCCAAATGGTAAAAGAGTGAGTCCAAAGTAGCAGTACACCTCGTTGTGTGCTTGGTAAGATGGCAGACATAAAGAACCAAGTACGGAAAGGAAAAGGATGACGCATGTCTTTTTATGGCACTGTGAACAGGAGCATGGCCACAACAGTACCTAGTACCAACATAATTCTAATGCGGAGGGCAGACCCAGAACAGAGCACTGGTTCGCAGCTAACACATACCTAATGGTCAGGGGATTAGAAGTTTACAAGTCAGACATTCACTAACACCATACCTGCACAGGAACAATGCAACTTGAGTGATCAAGAGGACTATGTGCAAGGAACCTATAGGAGCACATGCCTAGAACAAACATGTGTGCAACACATTGGGTTTGGCAGAGGTAGCAGCCAAACCACTAGAAAAACCCATGCAAGAAAGCGTGGTTGGTGCTGTAAGCAGGGGACGCATAGCTCATATGCATTGTTGAGGTGAACAAGAAAGTGTGAGCACCCTGGGGCCAGGAACACACTCCCCATCCCAGTGTCCAACTAGGAGTCTACCACGGGGCCCACAGTGGCTAAAACGGTTGCAGGAGTGAACATGAGAAACGAACTTTGTGGTCCAGCAGTCGACATGGGTACATTTATTGATTATGTATGCAGACCAGATGAGTTGGGACCACGTGCACGAGTCACTGACAAAGGCAGCAAGCATGGTTTATGTGAGGATATGGTGAGAATGGGGACAAGTGATCAGTCACTCCATGTGCCGTCATTTCCCTTTGCAGAGTTGTAGTGGGGTCTCGGGGAAAGGATGGCTATGCACATTCTCAGTTCACAGTTCACAACACACATACATCCTAAAAGAATGAAATGTATTTGATGTATCCTAGGGCATAAATTAGTGCTGATATATCCATGTGTATGTGTATGTGCTTATCTAATATAGAATCAATCAAAGCAATGCTGCCGTTAAGCTAGTGCTCCCATAGGAAGAGACAATTTTGAGATGCTTATAACTCCGGTGCTGTTCGACTGACATGAACAAAACTTGGGAAAAAAAAGTTAACATTCCCCTCAGACATTTGTGAAAATCGATTTCAAAGGCCACACTTTTACGGGTTTGTCCCCACATTTGCATTTCCCACTAAAACTCATATAGAGAATGTTTACTCTAACCTACTGAAAATATGTAGACAGCTGACATCTGTGCTTGAGATACGCTGATATCCATATGCTTACCCGCAGCTCTCGTGGATCCTGTAAAAGAAGTGACCTAAAAAATGTTAAAAAGTGGAAACCAAGAGCTTCTGTGTTGTTATGTTAGGGCGAAGTTATGTTTGCAAAAATAGTGTTTTTTAATAAGTGACATGTAATGCTGTAAAATGAAACAACTTCAGTTATGAAAAAAAATGAAATTATGTGAACATTCTTTAGTTGAAGGGACATTATTGTTAAGATTACTCCTTAAATGCCACACAAATTCAGTAGAGCATCTTTAGTTGAAGCAATGTTATGGTTGTAGCATACAATCTAAAACACATAGAAACTCAACAGGTATGTAAAGCCAGGGATCCTTAACTTGCACCCTACCTGCATTGCTCATAACAAGACACATGACATCACATATGACCTCACAAAAGACACTGTCAATAACATCAGTGATGACATTGTAGAGGAGGTCCCAAGCACGACCCGCACTCCAACCGTTCATTTTGAAGTACCAGGAGCATTCACACCGAAATATGTGACGTATGATGAGCAAATAAACCAGCAGAGAGCAGAAGTGGGGCTCTGTCCAGTACCTATGAAGAGAACACCACCTATTGAAGTACCTACACCTAAGAAAACCTGGACAGTAAGGTACCCATTGAGAAAGCCATATCGACAAATGACACAAAAATGAAGAATGTCAGAGCACAGTCCCTGAAGAAGCTAACGAGATACTAAAGGAAGACGAATGGTGATGTCACAAGAACCTGGACTGACTCACATATAGAAGATATGACGACCTGCGAATGACGAAAAGAGACGAAAACAACATGGATAAGGGACATCATGAACATTAAAGTGAAATAACAATGTCAAAATGTTAGAAGCATATGCCATGAGCACGATGAAGATATTCAGTTAGTTTACATGTGTGCATATGCATGGAACTGCAATAAGCTAAGAACATCATGAGGTTTGCTTATGGTTAGTAGAAAATAGATTGCGGCAAGCACCACCTATACATGTCTACCTCAAAAGGAGCACTTTATATAAGTATACTTCCACTATGCACAAGAGCAGAATCAACCAAAGGTTACCAAAGGTCTGAGGAGAGGAGCCCCTCATCAAGCAAATCGAAAACTAAAGCAGAAAGAAACTCAGACGCATGCAAATCGTGCCAAGAAGCCAGGGTCGTATCGGCTCAAATAGAGCAACAGTAGATACAGTTAATGAAGCGAAGAACAGAGTTTCCTATTCTGAAAGCTCAAGATTAGCCACAGAAGGCAGGTGGTTGACCAGCCAAGCGAGAAGGGATGAAACTTTCATACCTATGTGTGGCCTTGTACCATGCACAGATATCTGAACTTTTCCAGACAGAGATGCAGTCTCGAGGCCAACCACAAAGAAATAATTGACTCATGACCACTGAAGTGATGATTGATTGTTGCAATAATTGGAGGGAGGCATGGGGAGCAGACGAACTCCCTGCACCTGGCTGGCTTTTCTGCACGCTGCTAGGCTAGTGGAAAAGTATGAGTGGGGTTGGGGCCAACTCAATCATAACTGACCAAGTAATCTAGGGTCCTATAGTAGTAGAACCAATGAGACGTCGTACTTTTAGTGATGTCTACAGTAGCCATTTTTAGGGTAGGACTTAGATGCCCCACCTGACAGTGTTTGTCCAATCCCCTCACTCCATTACCATATAAAGATATAGTACCTATATTAAAGTCACCTTCTTATAACCAATAGAATAGCATGCAACATTTTAAGCTTTACACGTCAGTGATAACAAGTTTTTAGTATAAAAGATGTGTTTTTTATGAAGTTCGTTGGAGTTGTTGAAGCGAGAAGGATGATCGAGCGATTGCTGATGTTCATGAACTCCTTGTTTTTTGTGCTTGTCATTAAACGGACTCCCTTTGCCAAACTATTGAGTTGTCATTATTAATTTGATGCTAGAGTATTAATCTGCATCCCCATCCATCTCACGGGTGCTGCTACTCATCTTAAAGTGCTATTGGGCAACCCCCAGCTTTATGGGCCGGTTGGGGTACTAGTACACACTTGGTAGAAGAGAGAGGATGGTTTATTGATTATCGTTTAGATAAGACACCCATTGACCATCTACATAAAGTAACTCTAGGTCCTTGGCAATATCACAAGTCCTTTGCCATCCGGCTAAGTAGACCGAGAAGCTCCCCGTAGAAAGTGGCTAGATTAAATTGTAAAACCTGCAGGTTGAGGTCTGAAGGAAACTGTGTTTCACCCACAAACGGATTCCCACTTCACCGAGCAGCCAATCGTGCGAAAAGCAGGAGAGGCGGTGATGAAGGCGGTGATCCCGAGGATCCAGAGAGGAAAACATGCGAACGATGAGTGAAAAAGACTAAATGCTTTGGCAAAAAGTTGCATGCCTTAGAACAAGTAAGGGAAGGTAACAGAGGGAGGTGGGACAACAATAAAGTCAGAGTTAGAGTAGAATGTATATATATAAAGGGAAGGAAATATTGTCTTGAGGGTGACCGAGTAATACATAGAGGATACGGGGAGGATATCCAAGCATAGAGGATACTGGGAGGTTACCAGAGCTAGAGGAAAGATACCTGGAGGATACCTGAGCAGAGAGAGGATATGCCCAAATACCTACGCTTTAATATAATGGTCAGAAGAAGCCTGCATTCAAAGTCCTGAAAAAATAGGATGAAGTAGAAAACCAGAATCGATGAAAGAAACGATCTGAAAGGAATGGGTTTGCATTCCATGTCGGAATAAGAATATGGGCAGGAGATTTGTATAGCCAGCCGGAGTATGTCTAGTCTGTCACATCTTGTGTTTTTTCCTTTTTTCCTTTTTCTGACATCATAGAACAAGACATTCTTTTGGGAGGAATTAGCACAAAAATTACGCAATTGTTTAACTAAGATATTGCCTGATATGAATTGATGGTTGTTGTTTGAAAAAAAAATATTTTTTTGTGAAAAAACAGGATTGGAGCTTGCGATGATTGGTGGTCCTTCATATTGTTGGGGTTGGTTAAGAAGCGTAAAAGCATAACAAAGTGTTATATAAAGAAAAGCTGAACAGATTTAAGCATGGCAGATGTTAGACCATTAATACACTTGTGTAAGCAGTTGGCAAAACATGCACCTAAACTGAAAAAGTACAGTGCAGAATGGGTTAAAGGAACCACCCACAAAATGTTTATGCCATAGCCCCTAGGAGGATCGCTATCTAAAACGGTCCTGCAACACATGATGACATATTTGCACGCCACATACACTTGCAAAAAGTTCACAAATGCCTAGCTAGTTTAGAGCTTTGGAAGATGTACCAAGAGGATAAGGAGGAGGAGCCAACCTTCTGCGCTAACTGTCCGTCTGAAGCAAAAATCGAATCTAGTAGAGACAAAGGTTTATGTCCATTGAAGGAACTTAAAGCAGCCACGGGATATAGCAACCCGGCATATGAGTCACCTGTGCAAAGTATTCACGAAAACACAGAAAAAGATAGAGTTAGAGATATCACCTCCAAAGTCCACAGGGACAAGGAGAGGCGCAAGAAAGAGAAAGGAGACCAGGAACAAGCAAGTACATCTCTAACTACCGAGAGAGAGGGCAAGAGATGGAAAGGAGATGAGGATAGAACTGATTAGATAGCATTCACACAGAACAAATGGATGGGAGGTCAAATTCTATTGGAACTCGATGGTAAAGGCATTGAGGACGTGAGACAAAGCGGAGAGCCAGACGATTTAAGAAAAGAGAAGGAAAAGGAAAAACGATTGAGAGACAAAAGGATCAGGAAAAAAGGTGAGAGCAGTTGTATCGTGAGGAGCAAGAAAAGATACACGATCATAAGCAGAGAACAGCTAATGATCAGAGCAGGCAGCAACAACAGAGAATAGAAGTAGAAGAACAAAAGATAAGGGAGAAGAGAATAAAATGACAAAAGGATGAGAAAATACAAAGGGCAAATGAATGTAGAGATGCAAAGAAACGAGAAGACAATAGGTCAGAGAGGAAGCTAGGAAGTGCAGAGAATTCCATGATGACATAGAACGTAAGTGAAGACATAGTGCGTCGATCCTGAATATCTGGGAAGAGAGGTTAAAAAACCTGATCCAGTAGTAGATTGGGAAGACATAGAACAATACTTTCTTGAGTACGATTCAGTACCAGGCACGTCTAGGGAAAATATCAAAAATGATTTTGACACCAGAAGCATCAGAGAAATGATTGATAGGATATATGATGAAATGGGGTTAGAACAAGTGCCCCAAGGGAGAGGAGAAGACGAGAGGCTTGAGAGCACTGAACTGTACGATACTGAGGAGGCCTCTCGAAGTAGCAGAAACAGAAAACTTTCCTTAGATAGGCTGACGCTAAACAGGAATGAGGAGGATGAGAGAAGTTGCACGAGTTGGCAACAGACAAAATCAGACGCTGAAAGAGAGGAATATGAGGAAAAGGAAGAAGAGAGGAGACGCAAAAAACACTTCTCCAGAGGGAAAGGGATAAGATGGTCAGATTCTAGCGAGTCTGCACCTAAGGCATCAGAGTCAGCCACACGGTCAGACCGACACGAAGGAGTATCTCACAGTCAGAGGGGGGTGTCTCCACCACCCTATGTGAGCCAACTAAGGACCTAGCCAGGTAGACGGCGATGCAGGATTATCACCCCTGCATTGGGTAGAAAAATGATGAGAGGGGAAAAGGAGTGCTGTGTATTACAAATCTCGTTGCTCGAGAAAGGAGGAATGAGGCCACAGTATATTCCATGGCCACACATGGATCAAGAAAATCTGAAAAATAAGCTTCCAATGTTAACATCGGGAGCTGGAAAATGGATACATGAACTGGAAAAATTGACGGGAGGGAACACGTTGGCTATTGGGGATATTAAGGGTCTTTTAATCGCCATACCAGGTAATCGAGCTGACGATGTGTGGACACGTGCAGGTTACCCTTGCGTGACTACAGTTAACACTGCACACGATGTAGCTCCATTTAACAATTACAGAGCTGCGGCATGGAAAGCATTACAATTGCTATACCCGGATACATCTGACATGGGAGCCATAATGACACGAAAAATGAAGGAGCCAGAGGATCCTTTGCTTTGCAAACAGAATTTGCAATACGCTTGGGTGTTGGAAACACGGGAATCTTGGGGGAAATCTAAACCTGCCAGATCAGGTGTAGAGGCAGCTCAAGAAGTTGGTAGGTATCGAGGCCAAACTGTGGTCTGAAATACAGTTGACCATAGCTCACCATTGCAGATTGCTGCAGGAGAAGAATCACAAAAAAGAGGCTGCACGAAAAGCCAAAGAGGCAAAATTAGTGCAGAAGAAATGCTCAAAGTATGCCATTGAAGGGGCAATAACTGGCACAGACAGATCGAACATACAGCAGGTCAATAATCAACAGCAGGTTAATCAGGGCAGTAATGGATATTACCCCAGAGGGAGAGGCCTTCAAAGAAGAGAATGGCAGAGTAATCAGGGAGATTTTCAAAGTAATCAGGGAGGTTTTCAAAACATGCAAAATGACAATCAGGATATGTTAAATGGGCAAATAATCAGACCAAAACCAATATGTTGGACGTGTGGGATGACAGGGCATCTAGCACACATATGCAGAAGTCAAGGCATGATGCAAAATGACCAAGCAACAAGAGCAGGTATGGTAAATCCACCTGTGTATTTACCGCAGGGTGGAAATGGAGTTGCACAAAATCACAGGGTGCAGCAGCAATCACCGGGAGCACAACAAAGCTTGCAACCTCAGAATATGACACATTTTCCACAAGGACAGGCTCAGCAGTCGCCTATGCAACTGGCACAGACAACAAGTGCAGGACAGGTACTGAATTCTGGTATGAGAAATAACACTGGTGATGGAGGAAGTCCATTCACGCAGCATGGGACAAAGTTATATATGGATTAGGACAGCTCACTGGGAGACCTGATGTGTCCTATCCTATCATTGACACCTAACCCTCATTAGAAACCAAGGGTAGATTTCGTTATAGGGGATAAAGAATATTCTTTCCTAGTAGACACAGTTGCAACACCTTGTGTATATGTGAAGGCAAGCTTTCCTTGTCCGGCGATGCCATGAATCCTCGGGGCTTCACAGGAGCAACAAGTTGTGTTCCTTTTACAAATGAACTTCCAGTCTCTATAAGAGAATGTGACATGAATGTGTCACTGCTCTATTCAAGGCAAACCCCAGTAAATATATTGGGACGGGACATAATGACGAAGTTAAACATGACAATCTCATTCACAGAGAAGGGCATAGTATGTTCAGCTCCAGGAATGCACTATTTGAACGTATGCGAGATGATTAGAGCATACGCAGGACAAACAGCTATGAGGGCTGTCCCATTGGAGCCAGAAATAATCATGCATGGAGTACATGTGTTAATGGCAGGGCTACCAGGCCTTGCAGGCAAAACCATGAGAACCCCTAATGAGTTTCTATTCAGACCAAGAATACCTATGCATGAGGAAAAGGGACAAATGTTTCCATTGGCAATGCACACAGCCATAGTGTGAGGAAATATGGCATTGATCGAAGGTTGCAATGATGAAGGCAGACAATGGTGCACAGTAATCACCATTGAGGAAGGGAACAGATTGACTGATGTCACTGTTGACGATCTGTTTGATGAACAAACAGATTTTGAGGAAACAACAGTTGAGCTAAATCTCATTTTTTGGGTGAGAATGATAAAAAGAGAGGTGCCCCAGAGAAAGATGCTGGCACAGACCCGTCCTGACTATTTTGATGACGACATGGCCATGGTGCCTGTCTCAGTGTGGACCACAGGCCCCTATGACGTAAGCTTATTCAAAGGAGTCGGAGAAGTGAGGATTAAATTGAAACCAGGAGCAATTTTGCCAAAAGCACGACCTTATCCCATATCTAGGGAAGCAGATGAAGGAATTTTCAAGACAATTCCTGCTATGATGGAACAGGGCATCTTAGTGACGTCAGAGTCGTCAAGCAACACCGCAGTTTATCCGATTAAAAAATCAAAGGGAGGATTGTGGAGACTAATTCAAGATTTACGCCGTTTAAATTATATTTTAGAGGCCAAGTTCCCTCTAGTTACTAACCCATCCACAATCCTATGTAATATACCTGTTGAGGCACAATATTTCACGATGATTGACTTGAAAAATGCATTTTTCTCAATCCCATTGCACAAAGACTCACAAGATTTGACGTCATTTACATTCAGACAGATGCATCTGAAAAGCACGAGGTTACCCCAGTGGTACTGTGAGTCTCCTTCGATTTTCAACAGAGTCCTGCAGATGGACTTAAGCAATGTTGCATTAGAGAGTGTTGTCTTGCATTATGTGGATGACATCTTTATTTGCAGCACTACAGAGGAAAGGTGCAGACACAATTCCATTCAGCTATTGATTATATTGGCTGAGAAAGGATATAAAGTTGACAAATAGAAATGACAATACTGCCAGCAAGAAGTGCTGTACATAGGCCAGCTGATCTCGCATGAGGGGAAAACAGTTACCCCGGAAAGGGCTGAAGCCATACTGAACGCAGCCAAGCCACACACAGTAAAACAGATGCATAGTTTTTTAGGTTTTTGCAATTATGTCAGGGAATGGGTTTTTGACTAAAGCTCATACACCAAGCTCTTGTTACAGGCCCTGAAGAAGGCACAGCTGATGAAAGAATATTGGTCTGAGGTCATGGAAGAAGGGCTTACTGAACTCAAGAGAGCCATTTGCACAGCCCCAGTTTTAAGGATTCCCAATTATGCAGAAGAATTCTACTTGTTTTCCCACATGAATGGCAGCATTATAACAGCGGTACTCACACAAAGAATCACATTGGGGTACAAGTCCCTTGCATACAGCAGTGGGAATTTGGACCCAGCAATGAGAGGCCACTTCCCGTGCGAACAAAGTTTAGCTACCGTAGTGTTCGCCATAGAGAAGGCTACAACCATTGTGTTGGGATGCTCAATGACTTTGTACGTCGAGCACGCATTATTTGCCATTCTAGAGAAACCAAAAGGCACATTTACATCGCAGAGAGCTTCTGCTTATGAAGTGATCTAATCCATCGATTAAGATAATTCGATGTAAGATAGTGAACACAGCTATGTATAGCAGAACCAGTCACTGACGGAGAGCCAATCCATGACTGCGCAAACTATGAAAAATTCTATGTTGAAATTCCCAGAGTGAAAGACAATGCATTGGCAGAAGGAGAGATTGTCTTCCTTGATGGTTCCTCAAACCGATGGGCAAAGATATACAGGCACTGCTGTGGTGAAGCACACAGCAAATGGAGAATTATGGGTACTAATTAGTGCACGATTACCATCTCACAATTCAGCACAGGCTGCAGAATTATTGGCATTGATACTCGCCATCGAGAATCGCACAGACCAGAAAGTAGCAGTGTACAGCAACTCCACCTATGTGACGTTGACAGTGCATGCAGGCATAGCACGCTGGAAAAGGAGGGGCTACCTCTGAGCAGACGGCACACCAGTGCAGCACACAGCCTTATTGGACAGTTTGATTAAGGCACTACAGCTCCAGGTGGGCATAGCGGTCGAGAAATGTACCGCCCATACGAAGGGGACAGATTTTCTCTCACGAGGAAATCAAGCAGCAGACACGGAGGCCAAGTGTATGGCGCCCAAGGGCGAAACCATAATGAATGTGGAAATAACTGATGTACATGAAAAAATGATTGTTGCACGAAGTGAACCTGAGGGCTATAGTGACCTGGGGCATACCATTTTAATGGAACTCCAAGAGGAAGCACCAGAGGAGGAAAAGAACCACTGGAAGTGGCGAGGGTGTTCTTTAAACCCCTCCGAAAGCTGGTGGTGACAAGACAGCACTGGTAAACCAGTGATGCCTATAGCCCTGTTAAAAGTAGTATTGGAACAATTGCATTATCCAGCGCCCATGTCAAAAGAGAATCGAGCAGCAACGATCGCTGAAGACTGGTTAATACTGAACTCAACGGAACACATTGCATTTTTCATGGTGAACTGTATAATCTGCCAACAGTTCACGGCTGGGAATAAACTAAGAGTAATTAGAGGAGTCATCCCAAGGCCCAATGGACCTTTTCAGCACTTGCATGTCGATCATGTCGATATGATGCAAGCATGTAATTGGTAAAGGTATCTAATTGTTGTGGTGTGTCCATTCTCTAGATGGATAGAAGCAGGTCCACGTATACACCCAGACTCTACCTCTGTGGCCAAATTTCTGGTGAGAGAGGTATTTCCCAGCTGGGCGGTATCTGAGGTCATGAGGTCAGATAATGGTCCTCACTTTCTTAATGCAGTATTTGAGCAGATCAGCTTGCTGTTTGGTATAAAGCACAAGTTCTCGTTGGCGTACCACCCGCAAGGTAATGGAATATGTGAGAAGCTTATTGGCTTGTTAAAAGTAAGGATAGCCAAGTTGAAGCTTACTCTAAAGAAGGGATGGCTACACTGCCTTCCATTGGCACTGTACGCACTCAGAAACTAGCATGGTTCTGACCATCATTTTACGCCGCACGAAATAGCAACAGGCAGAAGGATGCACACTCCATTGACACCCTGAGATAGAGCTAGATGTGATGCTCAGCCAACAGGGGAAATTTTAGGATCAGAAATGCAAAATTATTTGAATTGCACATACTTACTGTAATTTCAGGACAGCTTCTGCAATGACAAAAAGGGTGCAGGGCAGCGCAGAACACCGAAGGAGATACTACTGCAAACCCAATCCAATTCAGAGTTTATGTGTACCACCAATCTTCTGTGGAGACACGGTCCTGGTGAAGAATAATACGAGAAAGAAGTGGGACGAGCCAAGGATCAAGGGATCCTTCACAGTCGAAGATGTCCCTCTCTCTGCAGTCTAGCTACAAGGAAGAAGAGCTTGGATCCTCCTAGGTGACATCAAGCCATACATCGGAGAAAGCCCTCTGCCCGACAATGGGGAAGAACCGCAGCATGTGCAGACAAGATCCATGATGGGGAAAAAGGACGCATGACCTGCAAAGCAAAGGCAAATAACTTCTGTGCAAGGTTGTGGCTTAATTTTGGACATTTCCTCTATGCAAAAAAGGGGATAAGGACATAAAAAACAGACACTCTGTGCATCCTAGTTGCAGGGTGAAGAAGGAAATTGCATACATAAGCCACAACACAGGTTATTAACTTTGAACTTTGGACTCAGGTACACTGAAGTCTTGATAGGAAAAGGATATGCCAAATTTTGATCAGGGACACACAAATTGGTAGAAAATACAGTATCCAGACTTGTTCCAAACAGGAGCATTGTTTGGACTCACTTATGGTGTCCCACAGCAGCGAAATCACTAAAGACATTCTGAACTATTTTGACTTAGTCTTGAGATCATACCCATCACCAGTGAGAAGGCTCACTAGCATCACTGAATTTCTTCAAGATCCTGAAAATGAAAAGACAATAAGGAGGCTGCTCACCGTGATCGCCGAGCAGTTCCTTCTGCTTCCAGAATACAGCGGGGACAAGACAAATGTTCCAAGCAGAAGAAGAAGCGAATAGACTTGTCAGCGTGCTATTCTTTCATTTAATTGAAGACTGTCTAGATCTTGTCGAGAGACACACTGACGTCTTGACATTTCTTCGAGCAAACACAAACGTTTGAGTGTTATCCTGAACTGAATTATAATTCAGGTTGCTCTTCACGCTCATCGAAATCACAGAAGCTGCTCACAGTGAGTACCGAGCAGTTCCAGAACTCAACAATGGCAAGACAAATGTCCCTGTCACCAGAAGACAGCATACTTGCAAGCAATGTCTTCTTCCACCTTATTGAGGATTTTCCAGAACTTGTGGGGAGGCCTGCCAGTGTTGACGTCCTCACTTTCATCAGAGACCCAGCTAATTCTACACAGATGAGAATGCTCCTGCATGGTATCGTGATGCAAGTTGAACTTTCTAATCACCATCAGAATTTCCGGATGAGACTGTAAGACTTTCCACCGAGGGACAGATCGTGAAAGTGTTGCCAGAGACTTCACTCTTGTTTATATTGTCAAGGGCACAACATGTCTTCTGGAGTGAAATAAGAGGAATAGACTGTGAGCTTGTGTATTTTGAACACATACAGTAAAAAGGACTTTCTGAACTTATTGCCTTAAATTGCCATTTTTCGAATACATAAAAGAGAACTGTATCCAGAGACAATAGACAATCCATTGTCCAGACAAAGGAGGACAATTGTTCCAGTACCTGCAACCGCCAAGCAGAGACAGCAGAATTCAAAGATATTGTTGCATAGAATGTATTAAACGTTCGTTTTTTTACTTAGCTGATAGAGATGGGAAATCAAAACAGCAGCATCATCATCCCTCAGGAGGAGAGATGTACTTATTGTTGCAGAGCTAAGTGCTGCCGCCTAACCTACAGAGGCATAATGTATTTATGCATTGTATTTATCGTTGTTTTATTGTCACTGACGATTCAAACTGCATTTTTCATAGGTGCACAAAGTGTTCTGATTCCAGTGCACCCACCTAATGATGTATGCATGACACCCACAAAAGCACCCAGACCCTTTATAGTGATTCCAGTTCCTAGAAGGTCTGACAAAGGAGTGAGTGAACTTGAAATGGATGTGATTAGCAATGACATACATGCAGTGACAAGCAAGTTGAAAAGCCGGAGACAGGGTCGGCAGAGTAAGAATGAAACAAGGTTACTGACAACCACACGCATGTAAACGATGAGTGCACACACACCAGGTCTAGTGTCAATAACTGCAGAACCACAGGCCAAAGAAGGGGAGTAGGTTGGACAGCCAACGATGAGAAGTTCTACTACAAGTGAGGTGAAAAGACAAATGGAGAAATCTGGACTGTTAAAGAAACAAAAGGAGTTGGAGAAGAAACCAACAGAGACAGCATTGATAAACCACCCCTAATCCAGCACGTAAGGAGGCAAGTGCAAGCCCAGAGAAAATATTACGTGCGCAAATGATAGCAGAATCATTATGGCCGTTCATGGCCAGAGCTAGGAAAAGACAAGAAGACAAGGAAAGAATTGCCAGACTGTCCTCTACCCAATTGGTACAGATGAAGAGGCCAGAACCATGGATTGAGATACCTGAGAATCCTCCAGTGAGAAGAAGCTACGCGGATGCTATCAAGGATGTGATGATAGCAAACTACATGAAAACCTTGACAATAAAGAGAAGCACACAAGGAGATGATAATGAACTAAACTACTACCTGGAACACACAGCACCCTTGAGAAATACCAGCTGGTACCAACATATGAAAGAAGTTGGAAGACGTAATTCAGAGGAGGAATACTTTGTCTCTGCACTCCTATCTCTGCATTGTCCACAAGGCTTTCTGGAGCCTGGGTCCAAAATACCTTCAGCTATCCCTCCGCAAATACCTCCCCTCTTGAGCTCTTCGCTCCTCTACCGCCAACTCCCTCAGGGTCATTCATTTTTCAAAGAAATGAGCTGGGGGTAGATCTCTGTCTTCGGCTGGGGCCTCCCTCTGGAACAGCCTCCCTACCACTCTAAAACTTGAGGAGAACCATCTCCGGTTCCGGAACCACCTCAAGACCTTCCCTCTTTTGTTCTGCCT
Organism: Ambystoma mexicanum; assembly: GCF_040938575.1. Classification (NCBI taxonomy): domain Eukaryota; kingdom Metazoa; phylum Chordata; class Amphibia; order Caudata; family Ambystomatidae; genus Ambystoma; species Ambystoma mexicanum. The sequence goes on from NC_090933.1 coordinate 1,021,903,227, forward strand.
TCGCTCCCCCTCTCCCCTGCTAATCTGTTCTCTCTTGGCACTGTGCACCTTGCCACCCTCTGTCCTCCGGGGCCAGGTACCTGCTCACCCTGCCACCCTCCCGCACTGCCTCTGGGCCAACCCTTGCACTGGGGTCTGCATCTGCACCCTGCCTTAAACCTAGCACTTGCAAATTGCTGGCTGGACTACCACTGTTTGTTTCCTTTATTATTTATTTATTGTTATTTATCTGTTTCTCCTCTGCTTCGCACTTTCCACTTCTCCCCCCTTGCATGCACTATTCCCCTCCCCTTCTCCCATGCATTTGCGCGTTCTCAATGTCACTGGGCCTAGTAAGATCACTGTTTTGTTCTCCCCTGTTCCCCTTCCTTCCCTTGTCATGCTCTGAAACACTGTGTATGAGCGTGATAGAAATACAATTTCAATATCAATACCTTACAGCATGGGGAAATCAAAGATCTTTGTAGCTGTTGAAATAGATGTGCAGACGGGGCACTGTCTATCACACGTAGCAATGTGCAAGTCCAGAGGCCAGTTCATGGGAAGTGATGCGTCACTGAAATGGGCAACTGAAGCAACTGATCCAAATTAAGACGATTATGTCCAGGACATAAAGACAAGAAACAATGGAAAAACAAAACATATTGTGATGAATATAAGAAGCCTGGAGTTACAGGAGCAGAGATCAGAAGATAGGCGAATCAAAAACTAAACATCCAAGAAAAAACTCAAGAAGAAGCCAGGAAGTGGAAGAACAGAGGGCAAATGCAAATTTGGGGAACAGTGCTTTCACCAGACTGAAGGGAGATAGGAGTGGTGATCTGCAGAGCATGGATGGTCTTCGGTCACTACAAGCCCACCATTACCATAGTGCAAAATGGATGCAAGTCATTATGGCCAAAACTTGCTAAACTGTTGACATGGGTCGAGGACAGAGGAGGACCCTTACAGATAGTGCCATTGGAGAGCACAAAATTCTGCATCAGGAATAATGGCACAAGGAAAAGGGGGAGAATCAAAACTGTGGATTAGTTTTTGAAGCCCCAGGAATGCTACATGGTACCACAGTGATCATGGATCATTATTGGGCATGTGGATCCAAAGCATATATCAGACTGCTGAGAAACTGGGGAGGTGTATGCATAATAGTGAATGTCCAAATTCCAGCATTGGTGATCCCAAAAAGTGATCTGAATATTGACAGCTTCCCAAAAGCAGATGCTCACCTGAGGAAGAGGAGATCTGTGGAACTGATGAATAGGATAAAGAGAGAGAATTACTTTTCGGCTAAATCAGAAGAAGCTTTTCATGCAACCCCATATGAGCACATACTGTTCAGCCTAACCTCATCAGTGTTCACGACAATTTGTATGCCACAAGTTCAAGTTGGAGCAAATACTAAATGGTTGCAGATAGCCAGATGGGAGTTACTGCAAACCATCAACACAACCATAAAAGGATTCAACGCAATCAAAGAAGAATTAAGGGCAATCCTACTAATGGCTCTCCAGAACAGATATGTCCTTGACATGATCACAGCTATGGATGGAGGTGAATGAATTGGAGAATCATGTTGCACATTTTACCATCTCACGACTAAGAAAATTGAACCTTAACAGAGGCCATGTGTATGCTGATGAAATTACAGAATCAAATGATGATTGATGAAACTGTCGAAGAGGAAGATGACAGTTGGTTTGGATCACTATTCTCATGGGTTCCATAATGGATGGCAGATGCATTCAAATTCCTAGGAGCCCTGCTAGTGATGATACTACTCAGATACTGTGTTATCAAGATAATAATCTCCCAGTGCAGGAAAACTGAAAAAGGCCGTAGGGATGAAGATCATGATTGATGTCAAACTAGGATGGAAACCCAAGGACCTGACTGATGAAGAAATAAGAGACTTTGTGAAAGCTTGCATTCATGCACCAGAAGGACCAACATTTTGGTATCCAAGGAAACACAGAAACTATGTGGGAAGATGGATCTATTGTAGCCCAAATGGACAATGTCAACTAATGACATGGAATAAAGACGAACACGTGAAAACAGCCGGAAGCTTAAAAGGAGTCATAAAAATATGGACTCCAAAGAGACACTTCTTCAGACTTTAATGTATGGACCCAGAGGATGAAGGAAGGAGATGAAGAAAACATTTATCAAAAAGATTAAGAAAATGTGGATACAAAAGAAGAATTGAAAGTGGTCGATGAATCGCTAAAGGTGGGGTGTGTAGAGGAGGTCCCAAGCATGACCCTCACTCCAACCGTTCATTTTGAAGTACCAGGACCATTCACCGCAAAATATGTGACGTATGATGAGCAAATAAACCAGCAGAGAGCCGCAGTGGGGCTCTGTCCAGTACCTATCAAGAGAACACACCTATTGAAATACCTACACCTAAGAAATGACATCACAAGAACCTGGACTGACTCACATATAGAAGATATGACGACCTGAGAATGACGAAAAGAGACAAAACACAATGGATAAGGGACATCATGAACCTAAAAGTGAAATAACAATGTCAAAATGTTAGAAGCTCATGACATGAGCACGATGAAGATATTCAGTTTGTTTACACGTGTACATATGCATGGAACCGCAAGAAGCTAATAAAATCATGAGGCTTGCTTATGCTTAGTAGCAAATAGATTGAGGCAAGCACCACCTATACATATCTACCTCAAAAGCTTCCACTATGCACTAGAGCAGAATCAACCAAAGACTAAAGGTCTCAGGAGGGGAGCCCCTCAGCAAGCAAATCAATAACTAAAGACAGAAAGAAACTCAGATGCATGCAAATCGTGCCAGGAAGCCAAGGTTGCATCGGCTGAAATAGACCAACAGCGAAGAACAGAGTGTCCTATTCTGAAAGGTCAAGATAAGCCACATAAGGTAGGTGGTTGGCAAAACTAAATCAAATACACAAATTGCATGAAGAATAAGACAATTTTGTGGTGCCTGAATCATGTGACCAGCCAAGCGAGAAGGGATGAAACTTTCACAACTATGCGTGGCCTTGTGCAATGCACAGATATCTGAACTTTTACAGACAGAGATCCAGTCTCGAGGCCAACCACAAAGAAATAATCGACACATGACCACTGAAGTGATGATTGTTGCAATAATTGGAGGGAGGCTGGGGGAGCAGACTAACTCCCTGCACCTGGCCGGCTATTGTTCCCGCTGCTAGGCTAGTGGTATGAGTAAGTATGAGTGGGGTTGGTGCCAACCCAATCATAATGGACCAAGTAATCTAGGGTCCTATAATAGTAGAACCAATGAGACGTCATACATTTAGTGACATCTACAGTAGCCATTTTTAGGTTAGGGCTTAGATGCCCCACCTGACAGTGTTTGTCCAATCCCCTCACTCCGTTATCATATACAGATATAGTACCTATATTGAAGTTACCTTCCTATGAACAATAGAATTGAATGCAACATTTTAAGCATTACACATCAGCGATGACTAGTTTTTATTATAAAAGATGTGTTTGTTGAAGCGAGAAGGAAGATCGAGTGATTGCTGATGTTCATGAACTCCCAGTTTTTTGTGCTTGTCATTAAACGGACTCCCTTTGACAAACTATTGAGTTTTCATTATTGATTTGATGCTAGAGTATTAATCTACATCCCCATCCATCTCACGGGTGCTGCTACTCATCTTAAAGTGCTATTGGGCAACCCTTAGCTTTATGGGCCGGTTGGGGTCCTAGTGCACAACATCACATATGAAATCACTAATTAGACAAAGTGGCACTTTACAACTATGATATGATATGATAGTTTATCTATATAGCGCCTATACATAATGTCTTTCAAAGCTCTTCAAGGCAAGGGAGGGAAGAAGGGAAAACACACTGACATTCTTACAGGCCATGAACAGTAAGGATGTGAAATTAACTATCGTACTCAGCCTGACGTCATTTCAGATAGTGCAAGATTTAAGACATAGATGCGGAAGGGAGGGGGAGAGTGGGAAGGAAAAGGAAACAGACAGGCGGCTACTGTACTAGGCCAGATGACATTTCTGGTAGAGTCCGAGAAAAAAAAAAGAGAGGGATAGGGGTGCAGACAGGGAAGGGAGGAACAAAACATGCGACTATCGTACTAGGCCTGACAACATTTCAGATAGTGCTGGGGGGAACAAGTAAGGAGAGGAGGGAGGAGACAGACGAAGTTGCTATCATACTAGGTCCAGGGAAAATTCTGATAGAGTAAGTGCATAGAAGAAAGTAAGGGGAGGAGGGGAGGAGATAGGAAAAGGGAGAAAGGGAGAAAGGGAGAGGAGGAGAGAACAGAGAGTAAGCAGTCAGAAAGAGTGTGAAGCAGGAGGGGAAGGCAATTACAATTGCAGAAGTCAGTAGTAATACATAATGTTGCAAGCCAGGATACAAGATGAAGATAGGAACAGCATGATTCAGGGCCACCATGAGTACAAGATGTAAAGGAAGTCCAGCATGAGAGTTGAGAAAGGGTGACGTACCGTGAATCAATGAAGTCCAAGTCAAATCCAGCATTGGCGACAAGACGTGATGGTGAAACCAGAATGTATCAGGAAAGACTCCTACAGAAGTAGGCAGCAGGAGGTAAGGGGGTAGGGGTTGCAGTGTAGAAGAATCAAGGAAAACAGGCAACACCTATGTGCAAGAAGGGTGGGGGGCACAAGGGAACATCACAGGGGGACCAAAGTGGGTCGGGATGGCCTGTGATCCATTTATTGTGTGCGCAAACGTTACACAATAAATCTGGCCCATACAACGGCTATGGAATATGAAGTCATTATTTTTAACAACTGTAACAACAGCCTTTAACTTTTAGGTATTGATTCAAGAACACTTCATAATAATATGCTAAATGTTCTGTATATGCAGCCCCTAAACTGAGGGACTAGTTAGGATTTGGCCTCTGCTGATGGTGCACATTCACTGAACATATAAGCAATTCACTGACGGATTATACAATTTGTGCACCTTAGATGTATGATGACGAGCACTATATTTGTGCTCTGGTCAGATTTGCATACCCCAATGCATAGAAATGTATGTATGCACCAATTCTCTATGTATACAGTCTATATTGGCGCTCATGCCTTCTGTTTGATGTATATTCAGATATTGATTCCAAGCTTATTGATTTATTTATTAATTTATTTAATTTGTTGGTAGCACCCAAATCCGGAGGTATCACAGCGCTAGTAAAATTGCATTACATGTAACAGGATTGCTGTTAAAGTCGCCTGAAAGAGTGATGAATATTTGCGTATCTTCTGCGTTAGGCCCAAAATATGCTTCCTTTAACATTGATGGCAACCTCATTAATGTTGACAAAGAAGCTAAAACCCTTGGTTTCTATCTAGATTCTGCCTTAACCCTTCAAAGGCAAATAAATGACACCTCATCCTCAACAGATTACACAGCAAAACTCATAAATGCCTGCAGACCTTTCTTGACTCCCACCAGCTGCATCACCCTCGCAAGAGCTCTCATACTGCCCAAATTGAACTATTGTAACACTCTCTACCTGGCTACCAGCCAGAAGAATCTCCACAGGTTACACGTTTTGCAAAATAATGCAATCAGCTGTGCCCTCAATATCCCTGATCCAACCACATCTCACAAACCCGACAAAACACTAACTGGCTCCCTATCCAAGACAGGATCACCTTAAGGACTTTCATGAGCACTCACAAGTCCCTCAACAAATCAGCCCCCAAATATTTGATGAACAAATTCTCTAGAAAAGAATAGACTAGACCCACTACAACCAACTATGTCCATTGTCTTAACATCCCGAAATAGAAACTCAGCAAAGCAGGAGGCTCCAGCTTCCTGGTGCTTGTGGCTAAGACTTGGAACAAGCTACCTACTGCATTAAGATCTGAACCATTGTTCCTCTCCTTCCGAAACAAAGTAAAAACATGGCTGTTCTCGCAATCAAACTAAGGACTCTTGTTCAACAACGTGACCTTGACTCAGCCGCCTTCCGGCCATGCCCATAGCTGAGGTACAATCTGTTCACAGTGCACCTAGGCCTGCTGCTAACCTCTACCTCAACTATGTCCTGAACTTGTACCTTTTGTATATTGTCTGCACTTTGTATATCTCTGTATAGTTCTGTGTACACCTGCATTTCATTTTGTTTCCCTCTGTATTTTCTTCTGTTTCTGTATATTATTGTAACTTTATACCTAAGGAAAGCGTCCAGATACCTTTGGGTTCAGCATACTATATAAGCAGATAAAACAAACAAAATAAACCATACAAACTCTTACAGTGACAGACAGTAAGGTTGTGGTGCGGTAGATGAATACAGGTGGTAGAGTTACAGATCATGGTTAGCTTGCAGTACATACATGGTGAGGTTGGTCAGAAGGTTCAGGGGTATTTGTCGAACAGTGCCAATTTTATGTATGTGAAAGACTAGGTAGGAAGGTAATCTTAACCTTACTCAGAGTTTTGATAGGTCTGAACGTGTAAATTATGCTGCCCATGTACACCTCATGAGGCATGATCTTCTACCATGACGATTCAAAAGTTGCCCCTTTTCTTGTAAATGTCCTAAGTGCGCATGTTTTGCTAGCCAAACTCTTCATGAACTTGACATAATAGTCCACCAGCCCAAGTAAATATGCCACCTCTAACATGTACCTGGCACCTTGCATGTCCACTGTGGCTTTGATCACACTTTCTTTAGGTTTGATCCCCTCTCCAGACAAATTGTGCCCTGGATAGTCCACCTCACTCTGGTGGAACCAGCATATTTCAAGTGTCAAAGTCAAACCTCACTCATCCAACCTTTCCAAAATCAGTCTAAGTCTCTCATCATGCTCCTTTACATCACCTCCCCAAATCAGAATATAGTCCTGATAGCATTCAACTCCTGACAGATCACCCAGAAGAGTGTGCATGCCCCTTTGAAAAATGCTTGCAGCTGATACCAAACTGAATGACATATGCACACCTGTTAAGGATTTCAATCAGGCACCCACCCGGTGTCTCGCCTAGCATGTAACGCACACATTAAATACTTATTTATTATGTCTGTAGGTTCAATATTTTGAGTGATATACCACTCATATCACACCTGGCTCAAAATACCCCCCTGGTCACACTGGAACAGGAATAAGTCTGGTTGGTAAAAGTAAATATGTATTTATTTATTTAATATTTGAATCAAACACACTTTTTAATACATATATATCGGACAGCAATCACCAAGTGGTGACAATAGAATTCAGAAAATAAGTAAAGCAATTGAATTCACTTATAGTAATGCCGAATAGAAAACACAGGAAAAAGAACAGTTTTGGTTTGTGAGCAGATCCATTTAGCAATTCTACACAGATGTAAGTAAGCAGCAGGTATTTAGGAATGAAGAACAGAGTACAGTGTTTGGATGCAGTCTTCCCTCCCCAAACAAGAGAGAAAACCGTTTTTGGAAATTGACACTTTTTAAAATGACAGTTAGAAATGGCTTTGTGAAACAAGGAAAAATGTGCAAAAATGTTTAAATTGATATAATTTCCTATGAGAGCAACACTAAACAAGTCCTAACACGCATGAGCTACAAGATGAGCAACAGTACACACTTTAGATCAGAATGGGAGTATGGAAATACTTTGAATGAGAAAAAGACATATGTGAAACTTTTGCAAAATGCGAATTAGCAGAAAAATGTCACTATCCGATTTTTATTAAAAATGGGTCAAATACACTGTCCCGCGATACATTTTTTTAAGTCTCTAGCTATAAAATTAAAGCAGTTATGGAAGTTTTGGTGAGAGGCCTTTTAGAAAAATAGGCGAGAAAATGGGGTTTGCGATTTTCACTAGACAAAAGGATTTTCAAGAAATTATTACTATTACAAGAAATCAAAGCAAGGTTTCAGACTGGTGTGACACTACTACAAGTTCTTAAGTTCAAGAAAGGATGGGTTGAGATTGGGATAGGACAAGGCAATATACTATGGGTTACTATTATTCCTGTTGATACTTAAAGTCAACTGTAATTAAGATTGGACAGTCAGGGTTCTGGTCATCGGATCGGGTCTACCGTTAGCAGGGCACTTCTGGTGGAATTGTATCAGCTGTGTGGTTCTGGTCAATTTGGACTGCACCTCAGACTGGATTTGGATTGGCCCTTCTGATCACTGGACACAGCAGATTAGCAGGATGGTGAGTTCAGTAGGCAAGCATGAATGGTAGCAAGCCAGACTGGATCAGAATTAATTTCCCTTAAGTTTTGGAGGATTGGATTTGCGCTTAGCTGAAAAGAGTTCAGCAAATGCAGAGTCCTGGGTTTTGCAAGAAGTCTCGAATCAGCTGCAAGATGAAGAGTTCTGGAAGAAAGCACTGCACAGAAATCAGGATGTGGTCAGGAAAGCAGTGTGCCTATGTGTGGTGAAGTTCCTATATTTATCCTACCAAGACATCACAAAGTTTAAGGTTGGGGCAGAATTTCAACCGCCCTCCCCAGGCTGTGAGTGGTCAAAGGCACGTGCCTTGTTCTGGTTGCAAGTTAGAAAAGAGCTGTCATCTTTATGATATGATTTGGGAACTCGCACATTGATTTAAACCACAACTTAACTTTTGCACAAATGTACATTTCTAAAATGATGTCCCCTAATAAAATCAGACACATGCGTTACATATTTGATGGGTTATCTTTACATTCAATTCCCATCTATGTAACAGCTGTCTTTGTCATTCTGTGGAATTTTCTCAATTTTAATCATAACAGTTTGGCCTAATAATTTCTAATTCAGCACAAATCTGGGCGATTATCACTATAGCATGAGTATACAATATTAGGCTTGCAGCCTTAATAGTTTTGCTACAATTTGGGTTTTCCTGTAACTTTGGTTCCTTATGTAGTACCAGGTTCATTAACGTCTTCAAAGTAAGGGCCTAAAATTAGATTAACAACTACCAATTTTTTGATTTGTCCTCCTTCATGTTGCAAAGTTAAAGAGTTTCAAAACTTAATCACAAATAGGTATTTAAACACCAAAAGTTATGGGCAGTTTTTTTTCCTTGGTAACTTTCCTTCAACAGGCAACAGCTGTCACATTCCTTTGATCAGGGAGGGGTGTCCTCTTCCTTGAGAGGGAAGCTCCCCTGTAGAGATCAGAAGGCAGCCTGCCATTGTCCTTGGCTGTGCCAGAGACGAAAGTCTGATGAGCTCATTGTTGTCAATATGTGAGAACCTCCATCATCAATTAAAACCTCCTGTAACAGGGGGGTGTCAACCTGAAGTGTCATCTTTCCCAGGCTGGGCACTGTCAAGTCAGAATTAACCAGTTCACTCCAAACTGGGTTACTTTAAAATTCACTTTAAGGTCTTCCATTTCAAACATATAAAACTAAACACAGTTTATAAGGGATTTGGACATTTAAAGAATTAAGCCCTTCACAAAAATATGCCTTTAATTAGGCAAATTTTGCAATTTGTTCAGGAAAAAAGCACATTTAAACTGAGTCTTTTACATCAGAGTTTCCTTTGCAGCATACACATCTATTTCTGTCCTTGAGGCCCGGTGCTCTGAGCCACCTGGAGGATCTGTGATTTCAGTACACTTTTAATTTCAATGGCTTACTTGGAAAATGACTGAATTTAGCACCAAAACCGCACTTTGAAGGTTGCAATTGATTGGGGAAGGTGCATTCTAAAGGGCATTTTCAGTTTTTAGCCCATTTCTGTGGCCTTGCTTCATGTACAGCACCCACTGGCATTCTTCTGCAGTGAGTTCTGTTTTTACACCAAATTTGACTGTGTGTGGCAGACCATGCACAATTATGCAGCTTTTCTGCGTGCACATGGTTAGTGCGTCCATTTTTGGCTCTTTCTTTCCCCATTGGCAAAGGGGTGCAGTGGGGCACATCGGCATGGATAAAAATATCCCACACACCCCTGAACATCCCTACATGTGTAATAAAGGCAGTGAGATCCATTGATTCTGGGTGTAGTGGCATCTAATGATAGGCCAATCGTAGATCGAGGAGTAAAAATATATTAGGCCAAGACATATCCACTATCAATTAATCTATCTTGGGTAGGGGAAACCTCTCAGAAATTACATTCTCGTTTAAACCTCTCAAGTCAAAGTCTTGACAAAGTCTTGCAAAGTCTCACAGACCCATTGGCTTTCCTTGCCACAACAATTGGACTCCACTGGCTCAATGATCATCTAATTTACCATCTGTTCAATTTCCCCTTCCACCTCCTTCCTGAGGGCTAAAGGAACAGTCCTCTCTTTAGCCACACTGGGAATGACATCTTTTCTCAAACTGATATCGTGTATTAAATGTTTCAAACATCCTACTTTATTGGCAAAGATTTGCGGCACCCGTGAAGAAACCTCCTTATTCACAGTAACACTCATGACTTCATTCTCATGAAGTCTTCTTCCATCCTCTCTCTCACTTGACCCAGACCCACTCATGACTGATGTATACAGTTGGTGCTCGACATTGGGAACACACTTGATACCCAGTGTAGTCTGACTGCTCCATGATAGGAAGTCTCCGCCCACATTGGTCTACATGCACTTTGTTTCTGGTGCTTCTCCCTTGAATCTTGAGTTCAGCATGTAAATCTGCAATTATGTGGATCAGAATCTCCCCATAAGCATTAGCCTTGATGCTCACCTCCTTCAAAACACAGCATTTAAATTTTGATTCCCAAGTGTGTTTTTCCAATAAGATTATAATCAGCACCACTAACTATTAGCATTAATATTTCAACTCCATTGACAGTGACCATTTCTCTGGGTTTCCTCTGTTTCATTCCCATCACATTGACAACTTGAACAACTCTTACACCTCCATAATACTCAGACTTCGAATCTCGGTCTTCACTCTCATTCTCTTATACATTTCAAGGTTTGTTGGACATCCTGCAACACTTTGCCAAATGTTCCCTGAGTCCAAATAAGCGACACTCTATGTATATCGCCATACACTCTTTACAGTTAGCAAAATGTTGAGTGCTTCCACACCTAAAGCATCTCTTCTGTTGCTGCCCCATGGCATGATTACTTAATGGACACGTTTGTCATTTGGTTTCCCAAATCTCTCTCTTTCCTCTGTTCCCTTTTGGTCTCCCAGCATCATTGTTTCTGTCATACCTCCTCCCACCTTGACTTTGCCCCATGGCAGACAAAACGACACTCAGACCGGCAGCACGTTTCTCTCCAACATCTTTATTGGTCTCAAGACTTAGTTGCTTAATGCATATGGCAGTATGCTCTACTTGTTTCGCAATTTTCATTGTCCTGTCTAAATTGGGGTCTCTCTCCGTCCATAGCTCTTTCCTAGTCTTGTCATCACAACATCTAATCATCAATTAGTCACGTATATGTACATCATAACAGTGTCGACAGAATTGACATGTAACTGCCAAACCCTTCAAAGCATTGACAAAGTCTTCTATTGTTTCACCGTTCTTCTACTCTCTCATACCAAAATGATACCTTGCTAAATTGTTATTCTCTGCAACCTCATAGTGTTGATCAAGTTTGCCAATGTTTATATCAAAGTTGTTCCACGTGCTTGCTTCTGGAGGATGAACAGGTTCTGTGAGCCTATTAAATACTTCCCTCCCTGCATGACCCAGTCAATAATACAGTAATGCATCTTTCCTTTCAATAGCATCATTGGTACCATTCACCGCCAGAACAAACTTCATAAAATCCTCCTTCCACTCTTTCCACTTTGTACTTGGTTCCCCAGGTTGTGGCAAAAACAATGCCCTGAAATAGTAAATTTAGGCGTTCCAATTGGCTGCAACACAATGAGAGAACGGCTTCCTAAAACTCAACTTCTTCAAAATGTACAGAGAGGTCTCTAAAGTGTTCTCATTGTAACAACATTTAAATTGCCACTAGGACAAAAAACAGAACATCTTGTTAACCAAACTATTATAGTGCAAAAAGCAGACAGTGCTGAAAACAGGAAAACATGTGTAAACAGAACTTGGTTAAACAGTACAGCTTTACTGATAAACCTGATTCCAGAGCAGACTTGATGAAACCAAAAATCAATGAGATTTCAGCTGTGTCTGCCGCTCTACGCCGACCAGTCTGCTTTTCACGTAGAGCGTGCTGAAACTGATGCTGCAACGTTCCTTATTCATATGGGAGTTCCAGTGGTCGCTAGGCAATTGGTGCTCTGCATGCCGAAAAACGCAAGGAGCGCCTTTCCTCTAGCATCGGCGCGTACGGTGTCACAGAGCCTCTACTGCAGAGCAGATCTCTGGGTCCAAGGAATTGTACGACAGTGTTTTTAAATGAATCATAGGAATTTAAACATTGCGATATTCAGGCGCTGTCTTCTAGAGCCCTGCGTAGTAATGCATGCATTTGTTGAAGAATAAACTCCAAACTCAAATGCCTCCATAGTGTCGAGAAGTGCCAATGAGCCCTGGGCACTTCATCTCATTCACAAACATCACTCCTTTGGCTCTGAAAAAAAACCACACCAATCTAACCACCACAAAACCCTTAGAAAGTTTGTTCCTTTCCTAGCAAGTAGTGGGCTATCTTCCTCCACCTCATCTTCCTCAAACAATACTGTAACCACAGAGCCTACTTCTGTGGGACACAAAATCCCACCAGCTACCTTGCAATTGATAAAAGAGGTTGTTGATCCATAGCTTTCGAATACAACAGTACTCTGTATATACTGCAACATACCACTCTGAAGGGGGAGCAATTTCAAAGTGCTTTGAAGCTGTAATCAAGGACATGGGCATAATTATAGAGGGATAAGGGGGGGGACAAGTCCCCCCAACTTTTATGGCCTGTCAAATTGTCCCCCCCCATCTTTTGGCAGGGGCGGGGGGCCACATTGCAGCTGCTGCATAAGTAATTGGACAGTGCGAGCCTGGATGGGGGCCCACCCGGGCTCGCACTGTCCATTAAATAATGTGGGTAGCAGGTATACCCCGCATGGCTCAGTCCCTCACCCTGACTGGTGGCCTGAATCAAAGTCAGCAGCCACTGCCAGGGTGCCGGACTGGGTGGTATTCATAGTATTCTTCCATAGTATTCACATGCTTGCATTTTGTGTGTTAAATAAAAAATAAAAAATAAATGGAGGGGAGACTGTCACATTTCAGTCGCATCATATAAAGCATGCCTTTGTCAAATGATGCAAAAGATTAGCCTATCGCCTTACCTTTTGTTATGATTAAGTCTTCAAAGACAGCCTACAAACCATTCTTTAGAATTCTGTCGAATTGCATTCTGGTATTTGTAGTCTTCAAGATGGGGGTGAAAATGACGCAACATTTGTACTCTTATTATTTGACATATTTCAATAAGGATTCCTATATTTGCTAATATTGGCAACAATAGGAAACGCACTGGAAGGCAGACAGAAGGGTACATCGGTTCCCCCTGCCAAGACTATGGTAAGAGAGTGCAATAACTATCACACAAAGTTGGGTTTGCTCCATTGTAAGTGCTATTAGAGGAATAGAAGCAACAGGAGCCCATTGCCTCTCTTAGAATTACTTGCGTGGAAAAGGCCGCCGCAGCCTCTTATCAACGTTGGCCACCCATTCAGAAACATAAAAAAAGAAATATGAAACTGCGCAGCAAGGTCTTACAGGATGATCATAGATGCCCAGAATGGGACGGATCATATTCAGAGGAGCTTGAAATACAAGACCTAGATTTTACATTAAATAGCGCCCCCACCTTAAGCTTTCCTTCAGCCAATATAATTACGGCACAGGTGCACTCAGGGCTCACGGGCCATTCAACAGTTAATAGCACACTGTCTGATATTGTACATTTGTGGAAGTGTGGGCTGGAATATACTACCACCACAAAAAAAAATCCAAAGGAAAATTGATGAACACTTTGGTGAAAAAAAATGAAGCCAAAGCTTAAATGCTAGTCATACAAAGAGTATAGACCTTTCAGACAATGAAGAAAATGAACCCTCACTCAGACTAGATCATCCTCCTTCAGCTTCCTCACAAAGAATCAACTTAATGGAAAGCGAAGTAGTGGAGGCTGCTACGGAGGAGGTATTGGGAGAGGGGGATCCTACACGAGTGCAAAATATTGAAGTAAAAAGGAATGGCAAAACTCTGGAAGTAGCTCAGGATTGCAAGCAACCAACAGAAGAGGAGGCCCCAAAACAAGCGAGCACTGCTACGCTCACAGCCCTAAACTTTGTATTAAATTCTCTGGTTAAAGTTTTTGAGTACTTGAAATTGGAAGTACAATCACAAGCTGGAACTCTGCTGGAGCTGACCAGAGATATAACCTTCATAGAACCAACAATAGTGAGACTGACCTCAACGATTAATACAGTCGTTACACCATCATTGAGAGAGTTGAGAGTAGAGCTTGCAAAACAAGGTCTAGATATATCAGCCATAGAAAGGTCTCTTGGAAAGAAAAAAGAAGAAGAAGATAAGCAGCATTGTCTTCTCCAAGAAATATTATTCCTACTTAAGGTTGAGAAGACAACAAAGACTGGGATCTCAGGAGAAGAGATTGAAAATAACTATTTTGATGACACCCGCCTCTCGCAGTCTGTCTTGGAAGAATTGAGAAGGCTTGCCCACATTGTGGAAGAAGAAGAGGACCGAGTAATTGAGCTCGAAATACATAACCAAGGGCCTCCACCAGATAAGCAGAATGTAAGGTCCCCAGAGTGGATAGAAGCTGGTAAGCAACTCTTAAAGGGAAGAAGGAAAGCCAAGAAAAAAGAAACTAAAAAAATTAGTACAATGGCATTTCCAGTTACCCTCCGTAAACAACAGAAAAAATGTCCATCTGGTAAGCAAAAAGGGAAAAATATCAAAGGTGATGAACATAAAGAAACGATAATTACAATTCAGGAAGATTCCCAAGAAAACGAACATAATGATCAAAGTCTGGTCACAACTAATGGAAGATCGAAAATATCCATGAAAAAAAATTGAAAGTTTCAGATGGATGCAAAGAAAAGTAAAATGGGAAAAGAGGACACAGCTCTGGTGAATAACAAGAGAGATCTGTTATTACCAAAGAAGAACAGTGTAAATGTGGGTTTACAGACAGATCCCTTGGGGCTTCAAGTAGATGCTCCACAGACTTCGGGCTCAGGGATCAGGAATGCATCAAGTCCTTCAGAAAAAAACAGAAGAAAAAAGAGGGAAAAATGCCATCAAAAGTTGTCCTTCACTAAAGGGACCTCCATGGGCTCTGATATTTCAGGAGAAAGGGATTACATGCCCATCCAAAAATAATTCAGTGGCCATAATGGAACCTACTATAAAGATTGCACTGATCTTCCTTAAGTGAGACTCCCAGAGAAATATTATTGCACCTATGGTGATCGAAGTCAAAAATGGACAAGGAAAAACAAAGTAAATAGTTGAAGTACCCAAGGGAAGAGTAGAAGATCGCTCAAAGAGGGCGACCTCAGAGGAGAACCTCCAATATCAGCTATCAGCGGTTGACTTGGAAATTGAAGAATATGCGGTCCCAAAATTGTGGCTCAAGGCATTGAATAAAATCCTGTAGTATACATCACTCTGTAAGGGGGGCATCCTAGACTATTTCAAAAAAGTTCTGAATCTTTTTCTTTTTGGCTCAGGTGATCTAGAATATATAAAGTTCCAAAACAGAAGAGTATGAAAATAGTAGAGGTGGGATTCACATCGCAAAAAGTTTGGAAAGCGATAAAAAACAACAAAAAAGAATTAGAAAATGTCAATCTACAGATCCTTGAAAAATTACCGGCGGAAATGCTAAGTGAAAAAGAAAGTGAGAGTGCTATTTCCGAAGGGACAAAGCTAAGAGCTATGGGAACATCAAATCAAAAGGATGGAGTGAACCCTCAGGGGAATAACAGAGATTCCAAATCCAGTACGTTAGCAGCACTCCCAGAGATCCTCACACAGGTACTTCAGAAATTAGGACTGTGGCAACAGAACCTTTAGTCAAGATGCAATTAACATTAAAAGCTGGAATACCCGTGGCCCAAATACCTTTACTGCAAGTAGCAGAAAGAAAGCTCTCTTCTTTAATTCCGACGTCATTTTGCTCCAAGAGATTTGGTACACACACCCATTAAAAATAAGGGGTTTCACAATCTTCACAATACCAGCACTTCAAAAATCAGAAGGTCGACCATCTGGAGGGCTACTACTCGGGATGAACAACTTGCTGAGCAAAGAGATTACACGTTTGCACAGTGGAAGGGACGGCATTCTATCATGTAAAGTAAGAATAAAGACCTCAGAAGGGTATTTTTACCTCATAATAGTGAAATTATACTGGAATCAAGCACAAATTGACCTCCAGAATTTTCACCTGTCATTATCTATGGTACTGGAAAAGATCGCATTGTTCCATGGAGTTGCCAGTGTGATCTTAGGAGGAGATTTGAATGCCCAATGTATAACAACACAGGATATTAATATCAACTCAAAATGGGCGAAAATATCAAAGACAGGAAGACAATGGGTAAATTACTTGAACTCATGGGGACTCAACATGCTAAATGGCTCAGTAGAGGGAGACAGTCCGTCAAGACCTACCTGGTCACGAGGCAACTCTTTCTCCACATTAGACTATTTCTTTGTCTCAGAAGATCTTCAATCAAAAGAAATGTCTATGGAGATCATTTGGGGGGAAGGGAGAGATCATGCTCGTATAAAAGTAAATATCAAATGTTTCAAGATAACACAATCAAAAAAGTATACACATGATCTAACCCTGAGAAAAGGCAAAGTGATATTGGTTAAATACAA
This sequence comes from Ambystoma mexicanum, assembly GCF_040938575.1. Classification (NCBI taxonomy): domain Eukaryota; kingdom Metazoa; phylum Chordata; class Amphibia; order Caudata; family Ambystomatidae; genus Ambystoma; species Ambystoma mexicanum. Next base: position 1,021,919,996 of record NC_090933.1, read on the forward strand.
GAGAGAGGAAAAAAAGTAAATGACAAAATAAACTACATCTCTCTAAAAGAACAGAAAGAGAACTGTAGGCCCCATTGTTTCAAGCCATTTATTTGGTCTGTTCAACGCCCAACTACAGGAGCACCGCAGAAATTAACTAACCACCAACATTCATTCAATGAAGACACTTGGACAGAGAAAAAGATCCTAAGGAGAGAATGCAGACGACTGAAGAAGAATACCATGAATCCGATAGAATGACGAGGAGCGATACAAAAGCTTACTAGAGGTTACAAGCAATGGTCACGAGCAAGAAAAGCGCTTCGACATCAACAAGATAATGAGCAGATGCTTGCAGCACTTTGTGAAAATATAACACGTAATTTTTGGTCAATTATAAATAAATCAGGCAAGAAATCAGTCAGCAATAGCACCCAATGTAGTCTGATGACAGAAAAGAGCTGGACAGACTATCTCACAAAAACTTTTAAAAATACATCAGAGACCCAGGAAATAGAGCAGGAAGCCGCACAGTGGGAACTCCAATTTGACACAAATTTAATAGAAGAACTTATTTTGAGTGTCTCATCTTCAAAGGCAGCGGCCCTGAATGGGTTAACGTATCAGGTCCTGAAAAACAATGTCAAAACTTGGACAAACCTCCTTTATAATCTCTACAATAAAATACTAGAGACAAAAGGCTTTCCTTCCTCCTGGAAACAAGCAGTCGTAATACCATTCTACAAGGGGGGTGATAGATCTCAGCCAGAGAATTACAGGCCAATCGCCCTCCTCGACATTGAAAGCTAAATATTCATGCAGATCCTCTTGATAGAGCTAGAGGACTGGGCAAAGACAGAAAACGTCATTTCCAAATTTCAAACAGGATTTAGACATGGCATGTCCACTACAATAAATAGTTTAACACTGAGCCTTCTAGCAGATATGCAAAAAATGGAGAGGGCCCGATATATGGAGCCTGGATAGATTTTTCCACGGCATTCAATCTAGTTATTATAGAGAAACTCTGGGCTAAACTGAGAGACTGGGGATTACCAAGAAGGCTGCTGTCAATATTAATTGAATTACATAAAGATACTTTGCTGATGGTAAGATTAGACGAGGCGGGTCATCTTACTAATAGAAATACTGTTGAACAAGGCTCAAGACAATGGTGCCTGGGAGCGCCATTCTTTTCCAATTTGTATCTTTCAGATCTGGGGGATTTTCATGGCGAGCCCGAAACTTAATTCCATCAATGTTCATTCGCTCGCCTATTCAGATGATATCGTCCTGATTGACAGGACAGCAATAGGGCTGCAACACTTATTGAATGGCCTAGGTGTATACACCAAAATGAATGGACTGCAATTAAACCCAAAGAAATCCAAAGTTTTAGTGCTGAAACATCGTAAACATCGTAAAAAGCATGTTAATTATGGAAAATGGTTCTTTGAAGGTTAAGCAATTACAAAAACAGAAGAGTTAGTTTACTTGGGTTATACGGTGTATTCTTCTCCATCAGCTAATAAAGCGGAAATAGAAATAAGGTTAAGGGTTGAGAAAGCTGTGCCGCAGATGAAAAAGATCCTCTATAGCCTCTGCAAATTTTCAATCACGCCACTATTAAAGTTTTATGTTGCTAAAATGATTCCAGTGATACTTTATGGTTCGGAGGCCCAACTGATACTTTGGGACATAGACTGGCAAAAAAGTGGAGGGTCAGTTATGGAAAAGATCACTGGGCTTGCCCAACTGTCTTCCCATGTCTGTCCTAAGATTCAAACTCGGCCTAAAATCACTGCAGCAACAAGTGGGTTGGAGATTGCTCTCACTCTACAGGCTAATAATAACTCCACAAAAAAACTCACTTTATGATAATATAAAACTACAGCTTCAATCGGACAGGTCCAAGATACTGCAACAGTTTGAAGCAAAAGTGGTGAGAAGTTTGGTCGAGGTCAATTCATCGTTGGAAACCTTGAAAGAAAACCTCCTGAAAGCAAAGAAACAAATTGAAACAATGGATTGGATTACAACAGGGGTGGAAATGCGGCTCTCAAAACCAAGGAATAGCTTCCTAACTGTGGATAAAAAACTGGGAGAACTGCCGAAGTATCTACAAAAGCATCCCAATAGTCAATCAAGAAATATATTCCTCGAGAAACGCCTAAATCTAATTCATACAGGTGAAATTCTAAATATTAGAGAACAAAGCCACAATGCCACTATTCTGTGCAAAATGTGCACAGACTCCAAAAAGCAAAACCTGCAGCATCTGCTCCAAGACTGTGAAGGGACTTGGGAAATTAGTCAACCCACTTTTTGAAGTTTGTAAACAAAGTGGAGTGTCTGCTTTTGGAAAATTTTGGAACCTCTTGATATCGGGGCACAGTACTGCCTTAACAATTGCAGTGGGTTGGGTCATAACTAAGATTTGTGCATTGGGCTTGATGGCCGAATGCACTTCAGACTCCTTAAACAATCTTTCATACTATTAGCCTTCCCTCTAACTTTTAAGAAGTGTGAAAACATAATGTGTAAAATTGTATTGCTTAATGCTGGAAAATGTAATTTTTTAATGTTTTTCGTAAAGGTCTAATATGACCAAAACAAATAAAAACATTAATAAGGATTCTTATATTGCTGGAGTACTTTAATTATGATGTGTGTGCTTTTCAGGTCCGATTTATAAAATAGAGTATTGTTGAAAGCCAAACTTTGTTGTGAGGAGGGGAAAGTATCAGAGGGCAAATTTGTTGGGATGATTTCCCAGTTCCATGGATGTGGGACGAGAGGTTGATGAACTGAAAATGTTCTACCTGGTCCTGTGCTGATTTTCAGGGTACAAGTTGAGGATACATGTGGGTTGACAGCGTCCGCTCACTTTTTTCACAGTGCCCACTCATCCCCCTTTTGTGTTTTTGGGGCCAGCGTGCAAAAAAAGCTTCTTTGCTCAAGTTTTCACCCCCCAGCATTTGAACCCACAAAATCACATGAAAGTGTCTTCAAAGCACATTTGGTATTTTGCTTTCTGTAGAATATTTCAATATAGATTTTTGGGTTAAAAGGGTGCACACCTTTTATGCTTTGCAGCGGTGTTCTGGGAAAATCTCCTGTATCTGTTTTTTTTGTTTTTGTTTTCGGGTATTGATTAATTTTGTGAACGACAATGCTCATTTCTATTTTGTATTTTCTTCTATTAGAAAAGGCCAGTTGAAATGGGTATTCCACTTTAGGATGTGTTCAGTCCCAGTACCTATGTTAATGACCCCCACACTTTTTTCTGGACTTGAGCCCTACTGATGACATTTGTAGACCTGCGTCATTGCTTACTTTGACTGCCTCAGTACCTTTCTGGTAAATAGGCTTAGTTACAATTGCACTGCAGCAAAAGGACTTTGCCCTGTCTGGCCCCGGGTGAATCCCTGCCCTTACATCCTTGGAACGTGCAGTCACATTATGTATGTTGTTTGGATTACTTACTGGTGATCTTCATTACTCTTTGTCCTGCTCTTCCTCATCACAGTACTTTATCTTGAGGGCCCCATCTCTACAAATGATTCCGCTCACTCGGTCGGCTGCTCCAAAATAAGGCTCACTCCTGATATTGCCACAACCATGATATTACGCCAGTTTATTTGATCCCTATGGATATTAATGACACATTTTTTACATCATTTTCTGCGAGGGGTCCCACACATCTTTTGCCACCCAAGGCCCCGGGCTAACCCTGTAGTGAGGGGCTAACTGCGAGAGTCACCGGGAGAGGGGCAAACTTTGTGGGTGCATCTGCATATTCTAATGAGACTATTCTAGTCACCTCAAATGTTAAAAGCTGTTCACTCTGTGTGTCAGAAACACACACATAAGCACTGTGAGCTGCCTTCTGTCTCCCATGCCCTGCTCACTGCCCTGACATGCAAGTACCAAGTCACCCATCATGATTTCAATTGCCTTAAAATGTATGCATAAAACTCAGGTGCTAACAATTAAATTTGTTAAATTATGACTAATTGCCAGGCCCTTGTTAAAAGTGCACTCCTCCCACCGCAAGCAGCACGGTTTCAGGTCCTGTCCTGCCATAGCAATGTAGTTTATCCAGGTCAAGTCAGCATATACGAACATTTCGGGTGTGTTGACTTTTGTGTCTGAATGAATGATATTAATAATGCATTGCGAGCGAAAACAGTCTGAGGCACCCGTAGTTCTACCTTGAACTAATTCTGTTTCCCTGATGCTCTGGTTCTTCCTGCGCTTTTGCCCTGTGCCTTTATGTTTGTCCACTGTGTTTTTGTTTGTGTGCCCTGACGCCTCTGGGCTTCGGTGCCCTGTAAATCAATAAATAAAATAAATAAATAATAATAATTACAATGGTGACAAAGATAAGCTTAATAGCTGGCAATTATCTCGAGGCGACCAGCCAGCAGGGAGCTTCACCACTAAATACCCACTGAAGAGCTCTGAACCCTTCTTTGTCAGCAAGTGTCTGATATGGAGGAACCAGTGTTAGAAGGCAATGAGGTGATAACAATTTGGTGTATCCTGTGGGAAGAGAAAATGCACTTAATAATGCAAGTTCTGCAAAGTGCACATTTTAAGCCCCAGAACGAAAATAGAGAGAAATGAATATATTGCTGTGTTACAAGACTACTGAGTGCTGACTGGCAACATGGGGGCAGGTGCTAGGGGCTACCCCTGAGGTTTGAGGCCTCTTCTATTTGAAAAGGTTGAAAGGCCATAATGCCATCCATGGTGAATGGGTATGCATTTTGAGTGTGTGTGTATGTATGTATGTATGCATGTATGTATATGTGTGCGCAAGAGGTGCTTGGCAGGTGCAACATTTGTTTATGGGCAACAAGAAGGCCAATATGAAATATTACATAGCTAGACTCAGACTGGCATTTTGGGTCAGCCAGTCTAGCCCTTTCTTACTTTGACATGACTTTATTCTGGGCATCTTGATAAAGCAAGCATGGTATGTGTTATTAATTGGCCAGACTGTCATTTTTTATTGTTGTCAATGCAATGAATTATGAAGACACACTGTGGTGTTATGACTTTCAGAAGACTGGCGTGTCTTCAGAATTTAATTTTAAAGATACGCCACCAGTCTTATGCAAGTTATGACAGAGCATCAGCAAGGGACTGTGGTGTCGTAGTTAAACGTTATCCCTCAGAGCCACCATCCACCCTTCCTCCACCCCGCCCCTTTCCTTCAGTTGTCATGTCCCCCCAAACATTTTCAGTAAAGTTACTCCACTGACCAAGGAGCATGAGAAACACTGACCTTAGATGTAACATACGCAACATCTTCCCCTGTCCACCTGCCCCTCCATATTAGTGCTTGGTGGCTCTTCCCTCATTTACCTCCCCACCTTACTTTCTGACCTCTCCTGCAAAACCCCCCAAAAAAGAATAAAACAACAAAAAAGGTACTTTCACAGTTAAAAAATAGAACTAAAAAACAACTCTTTTAGACTCTATCTTCTTTACTTTTCTCAGTAAATGTGATTTTCCAACATTTTCATTAGTATTTTGTGTCATGCTAATGGGAATAATGTGGCATCAATCCCCCATTCCATTCCCTGTATCAAGGGATGAAGGCCATTAGCACTCTGGGTTGCAAAAGCGGTAACCCCTGGTGATAAAAGAAATTGATTTTCCTTCCTACCGTGGGATGCGTGTGACATCCAGCTGTAGGAAGGAAAATCGTTTTCCAAGGTGGCCATCATGGAAAGGGAAGGCAGGGCTCCATACAGAGCCCCTCTACCCTTTCCATGGCGGCCTGTGGGAGACGAAGAGAAGGAGAGATTACAGCCCCGCTGTCGAAATAAGGTAAGTAGGTGGGCGGAGGGTGGAGAAAAAAATGGGACAGAGGGTGGGAAGGAAGATGGGGATGGCGCGAGTCGGCCATCAGGCAGCTTGGACTGCAGGCTTGTACCGGTGGTTCAAACCCACTTTCCTAGCCACCTGATAGGGTATAGGGCAAAAAGTGCTTTAACTTGTTACAAGCAAGCTATTATTCAAGCAAAGAAATATTTTCTTTGTAAAAAAGAAATAAAGGCCACAAGTAACTTGCCTAGAGATCTTTTTTCTTTTGTCTCCAAATTCTGCCAACATAGTGGTAAGATTACGCTGATTGAGTCTTCTTCTTTACAGGCCAATCTTTTGAACTCTTTCTTTATTGATAACATTTAACTCATTAAAGCTGACATTGCAACTCAGGCATCAGTTTCAATTCCTTCTGGACTAGTAACTGTCCAAACTTTAGTGTAACTAATTGATTCGCAGATGCCGAGTTTGTTGCCCACCTTTTATTTTCATCAGGTATCCGAAAACAAGGTACACTCACTGATTGAGGTACTGAAACCCACCAATGACACCCTTTTTACTCTTCCTGCATATGTAGCAAAACACCTGTCGTTGGAATTAACACCCATTGCTCTCAGATTTATCAATAAATCCCTGATGCAGGAGACAGTCCCTCAAAAACGAAAACATTCTATATTACACCTTAACTGAAAAAACTACCTTGGATCCAGAGATCCTGCTGAATTATTGACCTATTGCAGGTCTCCCCTGGCCTGTATAATTGAGAAGGTGGTCACTGGCCCGCTGCAGGAATTTGTGGAGCGAGAATTACTATTGGATACTTTTCAACTGTGTGTCAGACCTAAGTTTGGAACCAAGACTGCCCTTTTGTCCACCTGAGATGATCTATCAGAGGCCACGTATCAAGGTGAGCTTTCCCTGTTGGTGATGCTGGACCTATCCGCAGACTTCGATACGGTGCACCATGATATTCTCTTGGACTGACTGCGAGGGGTAGGAAGGGTCTCTGATCACGTCATTGGCTGCTTAAAATCATTCTTGACAAATCATCAACAGCAGGTGAGACTGGGTGAGTTTCTGTCAGACTCCATTAAGATGAATTGTGGAGTCCCACAGGGATGAACACTCTCACCTTTATTGTTCAATCTGTATATGCATCCACAGATGTGTAAAGGAATGCCTATCCCCCCTCCCTCAATCTTAATGTAGTGGAGATAGACCCCCTCCCCATTAAACCGAGCGTAGATAACTTGGTGGGGTGATCTATGTCTTCAAATGTGCAGAAAACTAGAAATTATAGTGCTTCATAGCAAAGCGCTTTAAAAACCGATTTATGTTTATACGGTCAGAATGTTTTAAATAATGGAAGGCTTGTTAAGTAGTACATGATAAGTATATTGTACTAAAAACTAGACTTGAAATGGACCAGGTATCAAGATATGACCAGAAATAGGGTAATCCACCATTTTGTGATAGGTCAGGCAGAGTCAGACGACTCCTAAAATGGTGGACTTCTGTGAGTCATGATGACACCAGTGGGGATCTTTTTTATAAGAGTTCATGAAAAGGACAAAGAAGGGGTCTAGGAGTGAGCAGAACTAGTTTACACTAGGCTTGAGTTGCAAATGGGCCAGTCGAGTGGTAGGGAGGTCAGCCAATCACAAAGTAGAAATAGGAACAGCTCATTGAGCATGCCATATGAGTTAACGAATCAGAGATCGGAAGGGGTTGTCTTTGTGACCATACCATTAGATAACTTCCCTTAGACTGTATATAAGGCTAGGTAAATTTAGCAAATGGAGTAGAGTTCCTGAGATGTCCCTGGTGTTTGATGTGTGTATCGCCTGCTGAAAGAAAATAAACTGATGACTTCTGAAACCTGCCTCAGTCTCCTGCTTGCTCCAGACTCTCTTTTTTGACCCCAAGCGATGCCAAGGCCCAGCAGATGGGGGTGTTGGGACCCTCGTGAACAGATGGAGATTTTAAGACAACACAGGATGAGTTTTCATTCCTATGCGTATGATACTCAAATCTTCATCAGGATTGGCAAGTTTGACGAAGCATTTAGTAAACTTAAACAGAGCTTAGATGATGATACTAGATGGATGTCTAACAATCAGCTTCAGTTAAATGCAGCTAAAACTGAACTTATTTTGTTTGGCTCAAGGCACCTACTCAATGCTGCCAAGAAACTGCCTATTCCGACCCTCCTAGGAACCAATCTAAGGTTTGTTTCTAAGGTTAAGATTGTAGGTTGTGTCTGACAGGATGATCTTGGCAGCGAAGGCCGGGTAGGAGCCAAGGTTCAGGTGGTGCATTATGCCTTGAGACTTATGCGGCAGATAATTCCATATATTCCCAATGAGGATCATGCTTCTGTGGTCAGCGCTTTGGCAAATGCACATTTGGACTATTGCAATAGCCAGTTCACTGGCATTCCCTCCAAACAAGTTCAAAAAGCCCAGAACGCAGCAATTAGAATGATCTTCAGGTTGGGCAAAACTACTCATGTTTCACCTTCCCATTGCGCCTTCCATTGGTTAGCCTTATCTTCAAATGCCTGAATGGGCTCGCTCCAGCATACTTGAAGGACAAGATCCAATGCTACCAACCCTCAAGATGTCTTTGATCTTATTTTGTCCATTCCCCGTTCAGTCTATTCAACAAGGGGAGACAGAAGATTTGCAGTCTTTGGTCCGATTTGCATAGAAATCAGGACCCTCGAATCACTGTATCAGTTTCGCAAGGCCTTGACAACGTTTTTGTTCAGATAATGTAATCTCACGGCTGTTTTTTCTGTATGTGCTTCTTTTCTGGGCTTAGTTCTTCATCACATAAATGTATTGTTTCAAATGCACTTCTATATGGTTTGGTCCGTCATGTGCGCTATATAAATGCAAAATACAAATACAAATAGTCTGGCTCCCCCACCCAGGGTGCTAATTAGAGAAAAATATCAAATGGCAGCAACTATTTACTGTCCCAAACAATTTAACCGTCACTCATCTATCCACCAATCACTTCCAAAAACTGTACATATAACACTTTGACCATATTAAGCTTCCACACACCCACTGCCAGTTAACAATATTTTACAAATCTATTGCATCTGCATTTCCCTTACTTATACAAAAAATGTCTAGACAATGCTCCTATAAATGCACATATGCATTGTGAAGTGAGAGAAGTGCATATATAAAAGGGGTAGTATGAATGGACAAGTGCTCATGAGAACACAGGAGGTAAATGCCAATGTATGCCAAGGTCAGCTGCCACTGCATAACTACTGGAGCCGAGGAGTCCCATGGGTGGGATGCATCTTAACCACAACATCCCTTTAACAACGTTTTTTCTGTCAATGTAATAGGTTTTTATAAGTGAAAATGTTTCATAGTGTTACATCACTATATCTAAGTTATTAATAATTCCTCTTTTGATATATATGAAAGAACTAGAAACCTTCTTTAAGAGACATATTTTTTGCAACATATACTTGTGTCTGTCGTTATCAGCAGCACATGCTGGGGATGGAAATCATTGTTCAATTGCCTACGGCATAAGGCTCCACCATGAACCCAGCCAAACTAAACCACCCCTATTATTCACTGGACCTACCCTGCATCCTAGCTCAGTGTCCACTATCCCAAACAAATGTAACCAATGGCCACTGCTCATGGCTTGCAACCATGGCCAGTCTCCAAATCCATGGGGCATAGGCTTCGGACATGCCACATTCTCCAATGAGCAAATCAGAGTACACATTTGTGTGTTGACGAGGACCAGGCCAACTACCCAGAAACCAAATGTATATCACTAGTTTTTCTACTTACATTATTACACTTTCAAAAAATAAAACACAAGACATATTACCAAAAACCTGCTTTTAGGTCCTTGCTAATGCTCATCGCGCAGGTTTGTTGTAATCTAGTCCAGCACTTCAGGCTGTAACCGCAAGAAGGACATTTTTCCCATTCAAGCCTACCACTTCGGTCATGGCACATGCCCCGATAAGCAAATGACAGTACACATTTCTCAATGCTCACGGCCTGGACCATTGTCCAGACACCAATGTTATATCACTATGTTGTGTACTTAAATTTTACACTTTAAAAAACAAAAACATAGGACTTATTTGCAAAACCATGCTTTCCATTTTGTGCTGGCCCTCCTCGTGCATATTTGCTGCAATCCTATCCAGCACTTCAACCTGTACCCATGAGCAAATTTTTTCCCCTTTCAAACATATCCCAATTTCGAAAAAATGTAACACATAGCCGGTCCCTGGTGGACATGCCCACTTTAACCCCATTGCTGGTCCCCCCTAGTCATGGCAAAACAAAAGAGGTGATGGCTGGAAGGTTTAGAATGAATCTTAACCTCTGGCATCGCTCTGGGCAACCCTCCAGACCATCCTTCTTCGCCTGCCAAGCCATTACAAAAGGGGAAAGATCATATACAAATCAGTCTTGGTCCCACCCCCAAAGGGGTGGTCCAGCCCGAACTGCTAGGTCACATCCCTTCTGCATGACACCAGAAGCATCCACAGACATGTTTCAGCCTTGTTGGGCATCATCAGTGAGGAGTAGCTTGGGTCTCTAGGCCCAGCAGGCACGGGACCCACGTCTGGGCATACCCGTCCCACTCGGGGTGACAATAGCAAAACAAAAGAGGTGATGGCGGGAAGGTTTAGAATTAATCTTAACCTCTGGCTCGCTCTGGGCAACCCTCCAGACCATCGTTCTTCGCCTGCCAAGACATTACAAAAGGGGAAAGATCATATGCAAATCAGGCTTGGTCCCACCCCCAAATGGGTACTCCAGCCCGAACTGCTAGGTCACATCCCTTCTGCACGAGACCACAAGCATCCCCAGACATGTTTCAGCCTTGTTGGGCGTCATCAGTGAGGAGTAGCTTGGGTCTCTAGGCCCAGCAGGCACGGGACCCACGTCTGGGCATACCCGTCCCACTCAGGGTGCCAATAGCAAAACAAAAGAGGTGATGGCTGGAAGGTTTAGAATTAATCTTAACCTCTTGCATCACTCTGGGAAACCCTCCAGACCATTGTTCTTCACCTGCCAAGCAATTACAAAAGGGGAAATATCATATGCAAATCATGCTTGGCCCCACCCCCAAAGGGGTAGTCCAGCCCGAACTGCTAGGTCACATCCCTTCTGCACGAGACAACAAGCATCCCCAGACATGTTTCAGCCTTTTTGAGTGTCATCAGTGAGGAGTAGCTTCGGTCTCTAGGCCCAGCAGGCACGGGACCCACGTCTGGGCATACCCGTCCCACTCGGGGTGATAATAGCAAAACAAAAGAGGTGATGGCTGGAAGGTTTAGAATGAATCTTAACCTCTGGCATCGCTCTGGGCAACCCTCCAGACCATCGTTGTTCACCTGCCAAGCCATTACAAAAGGGGAAAGACCATATGCAAATCAGGCTTGGTCCCACCCCCAAAGGGGTAGTCCAGCCCAAACTGCTAGGTCACATCCCTTCTGCATGAGACCACAAGCATCCCCAGACATGTTTCAGCCTTGTTGGGCGTCATCAGTGAGGAGTAGCTTGGGTCTCTGGGCCCAGCAGGCACGGGACCCACGTCTGGGCATACCCGTCCCACTCGGAGTGACAATAGCAAAACAAAAGAGGTGATGGCTGGAAGGTTTAGAATGAATCTTTACCTCTGGCATCGCTCTGGGCAACCCTCCTGACCATCGTTCTTTGCCTCACAAGCCATTACAAAAGGGGAAAGACCATATGCAAATCAGGTTTGGTCCCACCCGCAAAGGAGTAGTCCAGGCCGAACTGCTAGGTCACATCCCTTCTGCACGAGACCACAAGCACCCCCAGACATGTTTCAGCCTTGTTGGGCGTCATCAGTGAGGAGTAGCTTGGGTCTCTAGGCCCAGCAGGCACGGGACCCACGTCTGGGCATACCCGTCCCACTCGGGTGACAATAGCAAAACAAAAGAGGTGATGGCTGGAAGGTTTAGACTGAATCTTAACCTCTTGCATCACTCTGGGAAACCCTCCAGACCATTGTTCTTCGCCTGCAAGCCATTACAAAAGGGGAAAGACCATATGCAAATCAGGCTTGGTCCCACCCCCAAAGGGGTAGTCCAGCCCAAACTGCTACGTCACATCCCTTCTGTACGAGACCACAAGCATCCCCAGACATGTTTCAGCCTTGTTGGGCGTCATCAGTGAGGAGTTGCTTGGGTCTCTCAGCCCAGCAGGCACGGGTCTGGGCATACCCGTCCCACTCGGGGTGATAATAGCAAAACAAAAGAGGTGATGGCTGGAAGGTTTAGAATGAATCTTAACCTCTGGTATCGCTCTGGGCAACCCTCCAGACCATCGTTGTTCACCTGCCAAGCCATTACAAAAGGGGAAAGACCATATGCAAATCAGGCTTGGTCCCACCCCCAAAGGGGTAGTCCATCCCAAACTGCTAGGTCACATCCCTTCTGCAAGAGACCACAAGCATCCCCAGACATGTTTCAGCCTTTTTGAGTGTCATCAGTGAGGAGTAGCTTCGGTCTCTAGGCCCAGCAGGCACGGGACCCACGTCTGGGCATACCCGTCCCACTCGGAGTGACAATAGCAAAACAAAAGAGGTGATGGCTGGAAGGTTTAGAATGAATCTTAACCTCTGGCATCGCTCTGGGCAACCCTCCAGACCATCGTTCTTCACCTGCCAAGCCATTACAAAAGGGGAAAGATGATATGCAAATCAGGCTTGGTCCCACCCCCAAATGGGTAGTCCAGCCCAAACTGCTAGGTCACATCCCTTCTGCACGAGACCACAAGCATCCCCAGACATGTTTCAGCCTTGTTGGGCGTCATCAGTGAGGAGTAGCTTGGGTCTCTAGGCCCAGCAGGCACGGGACCCACGTCTGGGCTTACCCGTCCCACTCGGGATGACAATAGCAACACAGAAGAGGTGATGGCTGGAAGGTTTAGAATGAATCTTAACCTCTGGCATCGCTCTGGGCAACCCTCCAGACCATCGTTCTTTGCCTCACAAGCCATTACAAAAGGGGAAAGACCATATGCAAATCAGGCTTGGTCCCACCCACAAAGGAGTAGTCCAGCCCGAACTGCTAGGTAACATCCCTTCTGCACGAGACCACAAGCATCCCCAGACATGTTTCAGCCTTGTTGGGCGTCATCAGTGAGGAGTAGCTTGGGTCTCTAGGCCAGGCAGGCACAGCACCCACGCCTGGGCATACCCGTCCCACTCGGGGTGACAATAGCAAAACAAAAGAGGTGATGGCGGGAAGGTTTAGAATGAATCTTAACCTCTGGCATCGCTCTGGGCAACCCCCCAGACCATCGTTCTTCGCCTGCCAAGCCATTACAAAAGGGGAAAGACCATATGCAAATATGGCTTGGTCCCGCCCTCAAAGAGGTAGTCCAGCCCGAACTGCTAGGTCACATCTCTTCTGCACGAGACCACAAGCATCCCCAGACATGTTTCAGCCTTGTTGGGTGTCATCAGTGAGGAGTAGCTTGGGTCTCTAGGCCCAGCAGGCACGGAACCCACGTCTGGGCATACCCGTCCCACTCGGGGTGACAATAGCAAAACAAAAGAGGTGATGGCTGGAAGGTTTAGATTGAATCTTAACCTCTTGCATCACTCTGGGAAACCCTCCAGACCATGGTTCTTCGCCTGCCAAGCCATTACAAAAGGGGAAAGACCATATGCAAATCAGGCTTGGTCCCACCCCCAAAGGGGTAGTCCAGCCCAAACTGCTAGGTCACATCCCTTCTGTACGAGACCACAAGCATCCCCAGACATGTTTCAGCCTTGTTGGGCGTCATCAGTGAGGAGTTGCTTGGGTCTCTCGGCCCAGCAGGCACGGGACCCACGTCTGGGCATACCCGTCCTACTCGGGGTGACAATAGCAACACTGAAGAGGTGATGGCTGGAAGGTTTAGAATGAATCTTAACCTCTGGCATCGCTCTGGGCAACCCTCCAGACCATCGTTCTTCGCCTCACAAGCCATTACAAAAGGGGAAAGACCATATGCAAATCAGGCTTGGTCCCACCTGCAAAGGAGTAGTCCAGCCCGAACTGCTAGGTAACATCCCTTCTGCACGAGATCACAAGCATCCCCAGACATGTTTCAGCCTTGTTGGTCGTCATCAGTGAGGAGTGGCTTGGGTCTCTAGGCCCAGCAGGCACGGGAAGCTACTTTCTGGTTTGCTAAAATCACCCCTCCTAGTCATGGCCAGTAGCCAGATTGTCCAGGTCATGGCCTCAAAAAACAAAACACTGACACATTTGCAAAACCACGTTTTCAGGTGCTTGCCAATGCTCCTTACACGAGTTTGCTGCAAATCCACCCATGTTCAAAATGTACATGACTACAATAGTCATATTACTTATGCCCCACTTGACAAAATCCATTCAGACTTCGGACAAACATTCAAGGTTGGTCCATCATCTTTTTGAATACCTCCAACCACATTCCTCAAAGAGCAACAAAGTTATAAGCCATCTAAAAATGTTGAAACCCCCCTCTAATTTTGCCTCCTCTTGACAAAATCCCGCCAAACTTTCACAAAAACATTCATATCTAGATCTAAAATGTCTTTCCAAACTGTTATGCAGATCTGTCAAATGCCACCTCGTTTTATCATTCAGACTATATGCAATGACATATAAAATTAACATAATAATCTTACTAACATCCCAGGACCCAATAACCTATTCCCCTACTAATATTCAATGCAATTTAGTCCATTGCTTATGAGTGCAAAACATAGGTGCATTGAGTTTAAGTGGCCCATTTCATAAAATGTAAAGGCATTTGCAAGATTAGCTGGAAGTGTAGGAATATGTGGAATTAGAGGTGTTTTGCAGTGAATACATGACTGGGTTTAGATGCAAGTTGATATATTTATACTGGATTCATCGTTCATTTGGAGAGAAGGAGGAAATAGCATTGGATAAATCTAAAATGTTTCCTTAAGCGCTGCAGCTTGAATCTGCGTTAAAGGCACAAAGGAAATCACGTGCTATCTAATTGTTAGTCAACGGGAGGTGATTTGACTGGCAGATGCCTCATGCAATTATACAAGTTTAGATATGCATGAAGGAGGAGCGACAAGGAGATGATAAAAGTGGTTCTAGGTCATTTGGTCGAATCTAAATGGTCAACAGGACAAATGGTTGACACCAAAAGGTCGACAGGACAAATGGTCGAATTTCTTTTTTTTGGGGGGGTCCCCCCAACCACCCTTTTTTTGCTAAAAACCCCTTTTTTTCCCTAAACGAAAACCTAAAAAATATATATATAAATAAAAAAAAAATCGACCATTTGACCTGTCGACCAAATTGTGTCGACCATTTGTCTGTCGACCATTTGTCTGTCGACCATTTGACTAGACATCGATAAAAGTGACTGTCTTGAGAGCTGGAGTCTAGTTCCTGTGCAGACTCACTCTCTGGCTGAATTCGGGAACAGAAAGACTGGCAGCTGTCTAAAGAGGGTTCGTTCCAGGCTGAGACAGGGTTGTGACCAGCTATTAGTCTGTTGAGGCCATGCAGCCAAGAGTGTGCCCACTGGCTCCAACTAGTGTAATAGTATGTGTACAAAAGTAGACAGGGTGTGTGGCATCTGGGTTATTGGACTGCCTTGAGGATTGTGGCCACTGGACAGATTCTTGGGTGCATTGCTGCTTTATGCTGTTGTAATTGTGGTCAGCTACCAGAGTCTTGGGTGTCTGCCCACTGGTTGAAGTAGTGTAATAGTATGTGTAGAGAAGTGTATAGGGCCACAAACGGTTTAGGGTAGGGGAGTGGAATGAGAATGGTTGCAAGTACTGCAATAGTATATGTACAGAAATGGACAGGGCCTCTGACAGTTGGTTTATGTGTGTGGGCTGTGGCCAGTTTGCAGATGATTAGGTGCATGTCTGTATTATGCTGTGGTGATTGTGGCCAGCTACTAGTCTCTTGGGTGCATGGCCATAGGCCATAGGCCATGCACCCAAGAGTCTGCCCACTGGCTAAAAGTAGTGTAATAGTATTTGTACAGAAGTGGATAGGGTGTGTGGCAGGTGGCTTATTGGACTGCCCTAAGATTGGGTGTATGAGAGTCTGTGCAGAGGGTGGAAATAGTATAATAGCATGCGAATGGGTAGGTCCTCAGGCAAGCAGCTTGTCTGGTGACTGCAGGCAAGCTTTAGTAGGGTAGGGTAGTGGAATGTTTATGATATGAGGATGTTTCATTTGGTTGTATTATGCTATGGGGTTTCACCCAAGAGTCTGCCCACTGGTTGAAGTAGTGTATTAGAATGTGTAGAGAAGTTTACAGGGCCGCAGTCGGTTTAGGTTAGGGGAGTGGAATGTGAATGGTTGCAAGTACTGAAATGGTATGTGTACAGAAGTGGACAGGGCCTCTGGAGGTTGGCTTATGTGTGTGGGTTGTGGCCAGTGTGCAGATTGTTGGGTGCATGTCTGTATTATGCTGTGGTGATTGTGGCCTGCTACTAGTCTCTTGGGAGCCCCCAAGAGTCTGCCCACTGGATGCAAATACTGTAATAGCATGTGCACAGACGTGGACGGGTGTATGGCAGTTGGCTTATTCGACTGTCCTGAGATTCTTGGGTGTATGAGAGTCTGTGCAGTGGGTGCAAGTAGTGTAATAGTATGTGAACTGAAGTGGATAGGGCCTCAGGCGGATGCCTTGTCTTTGGGGATGGTGGTCAGTGGGCAGATTTTTGGGTGCATGACAGTATTATGCTGCAGCGATTGTGGCCAGGTCTTAGACTCTTGGGTGCATGGCCAGAGGCTGTAGGCCATAGGCCATACACCCAAGAGTCTAGGGCCTGGCCACAACCACCGCAGCATAATACGCCCATGCACTCAATAATGTGATACTGCCTTATGGATTGCACAAAAATGTGTATAGAAATGCAATTTGCTCATTACAAAGAAGCATGACACAATAATTGTATGGTCACAGTATATATTGTTGACTCACTGTACACCTTTTTTGAACTCAGTGTAGAATACTGTTGAAGTGGCAATTGCAGATTTTAATATTGTGGCATGTGGAAATGCTGGAGAAATCTTTGTTTTATTGTCTGTGATAAAAGAAAACGTAACATGTTAGGGTAGGTACTTGATGATATGGTTTGCATTCAATTTCATATATTTATGTACTTTGTGGACCCTCATAATTAGTACTTTACAAGTGCTATGCTTTAATCAAGTGTACCGTGCAATGTGCTCTGTTCCTGTGTTTGTTTGCGTAATCATTGTGTCTGTGGAGAAAGAAAAATCCATGCAGGATAAAAAAAACATTAATGTTTTGTTATGTGGCACACTCTGTTTCATTGAGGTGTGCACTACTTACAGGAAAGCTTAAGGTGCATATCTACGTGGTGTTGCTGTTATAAGCACTGTTGCAGTAGGAGGAATTGCAATGGTGTGTGATGTTCTTTTTGGGAGTGGTGGTACTATGGGTGCAGTTAGATACCAGTTGGTGTATTCTAACTGTTTATCTGTTTCCTCTTTTTAGCAGTATCTTTTTATGTATTTGATTGATGTTGGTGTATTCTAAGTACTGTAGTATTGCAACCTATTAATGCAGGATTGTGGGGGCAGTTAGAAACCTGTTTGCGTATTCTAACTGTTGGTAGTTTCAACGTAATTGAGGGTAGGATTGTAGCACTGTGATTGCTGAAGATTGATTTTGGCAGTTTGCCCACTGGAAGTAATATTGTAGTACTGCGGGTGCAGTAAAATACCAGTTGGTGTATTCTGGTTGTTTATACTTTATAAGTGTTGAAGGGTTTCCTCTGAAAAACTTTCATTTTTGCTGGTGGATTTCAAATTGTGTAGCAATGGGAAGTAATATTGCCGTATTGTGGTTGCAGTTAGATACCAGTTGGCGTATTCTAACTGTTTAAATTTGTCCTTTTTGCAGGGTATGTGTTCAAGCACATTCATTCTTATTGGCGGTTTCCATTTTTCATCATTGTGAAGTACATTTGTAGTATGATTGGTGTAGTTACATGAAGTTGCATTTGTTTTTGGTACCATCTGTATTGTATCATAAAAGCATTCATATTATGTATTGGCTGTGTGATTGTATCTGTAAGGTGGAACAATTGTCCGAATTGCAAGTAGTACACAATATGCCATGGTTTGCCTTTTGTACCAGCTGTTGAAATGGAATGGATTCACAGTCAGGTAAAGATACACACACAATGCGCTCGTTAGGGACTTGTTCCTGCCCCACATGGCTGCAGAGAGTGCATTTATGTTTCCACATGTATGACATTTAGAAGATTTCATTTACAGGTATGTTTTTGCTTTCCAGTACTTGCAGTAAGTACATTATACATTCTTGTGGATCTTCCTGTGTGTTAATATTGAATAACACCATTCCCGCACAGTAGTCAAATTCCTGCCTTATTCCTGAGACACTGTAAGTGTTGTCAGGATTGTTGAATGTGAATGGACCAGACCGTTCTGTGTCCGAGTCATTTGATGGAAGTCCACATGTTTTTTGAAGAGGTAGTTCACTTTGCTTGTGCAGTTGGGTATGCATTTGCATTTTCAGTAAATCCTTCTGTGGTTGTGGTAATTGATGGAGTACCAGCTGCTCTGAATTTCTTTGGTGGTACTGTTGGGGGATCACATATAAGTTGTGTTTCTTCTGGAAAACTTTCATTTTTGCTGGTGGATTTCAAATTGTGTAGCAATGGGAAGTAATATTGCAGTATTATGGTTGCAGTAAGATACCATTTGGCGTATTCCAACTGTTTACATTTTGTCAATTTTGCAGGGTATGTGTTCAAGCACATTCATTCTTGTTGGCGGTTTCCATTTTTCACCATTGTGAAGCACATTTGTAGTATGATTGGTGTAGTTACATGAAGTTGTCTATTGATTGTAGTGGTATGGGCACTTTTAGACAGCTGTTTCCTTATTCTAAGAGTTGGTTGTTTCACAGGTCATTGAGGACAGTTTGTAGACCTTCATACTCAGTACTTTTCTTTTTAAGTACTATGTGGGAAACAATGTTAGTGTGTCCTATCCACAGCTGTTGTTTCTGTGACTATAATCAGTGGGTCATTGGGGAAAAAAGTGTACAGCAGCGCAACTGATGTCCTCATGGACCAGTTGGTGTATGCTACGTTTTTCCAGTTTCACAGGGCAGACGATTATTTTTCGTTTGCAATTACATATCTGTTGGTGGGTATTGGGCAGTAGGCTATGCAGCTTTTGTAGATTTGTGAGTACATTTTGGTTTGAAGAATATGAAGTAGGCATTTTCACGATTTGCTGGTAATCTCTGCTTCAGAGTAATGGAAGTATAATTTCATTCAAACCACCCACATATCTTTTTAATGTATGCAGTATAGTGACCTGCAGTAGTTGTAGTGCGCATGTGGTAGATTATGCCTTCTGTTGTGAAGGTTTTCTTGCCAAGTGATAGTTGCCCGTGTTTGAAGCTAGTAAGCTTGCATTTGTTTTTGGTACCATCTGCATTGTATCTTAAAAGCATTAATAATATGTATTGGCTGTGTGATTGTATCTGCAAGGTGGAACAATTGTCCGAATTGCAAGTAGTACACAATATGCCATGGTTTGCATTTTGTACCAGCTGTTGAAATGGAATGGATTCACAGTCAGGTGTAGATACACACAAAATATGCACGTTAGGGACTTGTTCCCTCCCCACATGGCTGCAGAGAGTGCATTTATGTTTCCACATGTATGACATTTGGAAGATTTCATTTATAGGTATGTTTTTGCTTTCCAGTACTTGCAGTAAGTACATTATACATTCTTGTGGATCTTCCTGTGTGTTAATAGTAAACAACACCATTCCTGCACAGTAGTCCAATTCCTGCCTTATTCCTGAGACACTGTAAGTGTTGTCAGGATTGTTGAATGTGAATGGACCAGACCGTTCTGTGTCCAAGTCATTTGATGGAAGTCCACATGCTTTTTTTGAAGAGGTAGTTCTCTTTGCGTGTGCAGTTGGGTATGCATTTGCCTTTTCAGTACATCCTTCTGTGGTTGTGGTAATTGATTAGTACCAGCTGCTTTCAATTTCTTTGGTGGTACTGTTGGGGGATCACGTATAAATTGTGTTTGCACTAGTTTTCTTTTACACCTTTTTTCAGGAACAGTGTACATTTTGAGATGGGTGTGTAGAGTGCACAGAAATAGTCCTTCAAGTGTACGTAGGCGTGACAGTGCTACGTAACTCATGCCTTCTTTAAAGGCCGTGCTGCCAATGTCAATCAATGCTTGATCTAGGGTTAGACCTAGCGATTTATGAATCGTGACAGTGTATCCTAGAGACAGAGAAAACTGTTCTCTGCATACATACATACATGTCTTTGAAACGAACGAATTGGGGCTTTTGGGCGTCCTATGCTTTTAACTTTTGAAAGTTTGTCAAAGTGGATGTTGAAAAACTGAATGCTGTTGTCACGTGGGTATGTCTGGAAGCCAACAACTGTACCAAGTGCTCCATTAACTAAACCTTGCTCCACGTCAAGGTTATGCTTTAGCATTACTCTACAGTTTAAACACAATGTTAACATTTTCTACAAGCCAGCTGTGTCAGAGATAGAGTTTTCTAAGCTATTTAATCATGCTGTGGCTTGTTAACACATAGGTACTGTCATACCGTCCACATCTAGTTTGTCTGTGGAGTAAATCAGCACTATTTGTTGCATTTCATTTTTCAACATTGTTACATTGAATTGTGCACAGCTTGCTAGGGTTGGCATTAATGATACACATTTTACATTTCTGTGTGCTAATTGTTCCATGACATCAGTAGCAGATGTGTTCTGCAGGTATAGCTCTTGGATGTATCTGCTATTTAAGATAGACTGTGCTTCCTTAGAAAGAACACCAATCTGAATGCTTTTCAAAATGTCAGCATAGGTGAGGTCTGCAGACTGACACACGTTTTCTGTTAGTTCTCTGTATTGGAAATATTGCCAGAGATTTACCATTCCTATGCTGCCAATGTGTTAAGGCACAGTTTGTGTACTAAGGTTTTAAAAATAGGATCACCTTTCACTGGTGTTAATTGAAGAAGATCTTCAAAAACAATAATGTGTGTTTCTCCAAAGAGTTCTTCATAGGCAATCTGAGGTGAATCAAAGCCAGCATTAGGTTGGAGACCATGCCCACCTCATCTATTAGGAGCATTTTCATTTGTTTCAAAACTCTGCATAGCTCCATAGCAGCTTCTGCTGAAAGTTTGTGGTAGTCTAATTTGTTTTGGTGTTCTACTGGAAAGAGTAGCAATCGGTGTAAAGTAACACCACCTATGTTGTAGGCAGCTAAACCTGTGGGGGAAGTTACAACAGCTGAAAGTTTGTGGTTTGTCAATTGTTGGAGGAACTTGCTGATGATTTTTTTTAAGAATGTTTTGCCTGAACCTGCTTGACCACTTACATACAGGAGTACAGGTTTATATTTTTGACAGGTACTTTTAGTTTCTTGCTGCACACCGTTTTCAATTTCTTTAGTTACTTCTAGAAAAATGCTACGCTGCTCATTATTGAGTTGTGATTTCAGTAGAGATTTCTTCAGATTGCTCATAATGACACTTTGGGCCTAATTCACACAAGCGTGTTAATGGCAGAACCCCATTGGAAGTTGTTCTGTGAATAAGGGCCATGGTGTTTTCTAGTTCAGTCATGGCTAATTCTGCCTCATTTACTATGCGTATGAGTGAGTCTCCAAGTGGTTCTTGGCTTCCTGCAAGAGAAGGTTGACTGTCCTCAGGAGTGTCTAAATTTAGTTGTGCTTGAAGTTCTTCTTCTTGCTGGCATTCATTGTCCAACAAGTTTTTGTACTGTTTAAATTTTATATCTGTTATAGTGCCTTCACTTGCATTGAAAGCATCTTCATAGAAGGCATGGGTGTCCAATACATCTTCTTCTTTTCTACATGGTTTAAAAAGTTGCAGTAGAGACATGTAGTAAAGTTCTCTATGTTGAGGAGGTTTTAATGATAGCTTCATATGATTAATTAGACTGTGTTTGGTAAGTTTAACCAGGCTGCCCTCACAAACTTTGACTATGTATTTACCTTTTTTCTCATCTGGTTTAATATATTTTTTGGGCTATGTGGTATAGACACAATGTTTCCAAAGCAGTACTCCTGTTTGGGTAGTATGTGTCCAATACATTTGTTTTTCAAAATGTCCTGGCTGTTGGGATAGTTTTTGGCTATTGTTTCTATGTCATGGTATGATTTTAGAACTCTTTTTCTGGAGGTAGCAGGGCCAAGGCTTAGCCAGACTATGAGCCTCATTCCGAGATTGGTGATAGTCATGGCCCTATTTGCACCATAACTGTCACCAATAATGGGTCCGGCACCGGTGTAGTTCAATGGGGACTTACCGGTCTAGTCTGACCCTGGCAGGACCGGTACGTCCCCATTGAACATGCCATTCTCCTTTCCCATTTGAGCCCCCATATGGCTCAATGGCAATGGGGAGGGGGCTAATAATGGGCTTGTGACATGCAAGCTCGTTATTACGCCCTGGTCCCTTAGCGGGACCCGTAAGGTATGACTACACGTTCCTTACGGTCCCCGCCAAGGGACCTCAGAATAGGGCAGTAGGGGATTACCGGCACCGGTCTCCTTACTGGTGCCCGGTATCCCTTACCGCCCTACTCGTAATGAGGCCCAATGTTTTCAGATTGCCTATACAAGGCTGTGGCGGTTAAACAGTCTGCGGCTTCATAGCAGCCACATTCTCTATGAGAGAGCATTTTTATGCCAAAACTGTATAAATTGAGTAACAGTGATTTGGCAGATGATGTTACGCAGAATTATATGCAGTACCCTTTGGGAACACCACACACAATTAAGACTACAAGTGACAGTACAAATTCACCTTTGGTACCAGGCTGTACTACACAGTAAAAGTGGTAGCGACGGCTGAGCAGCCAGACTTATCTCAAGAGCAAGTGAACAGTATCAGTAGTTACACAAAGGACATCAATTACTATGATTCAAACAAACACTGACTCAAGGTTTCTGAGTAAAATAATACATTTATTTACACATTCGTTGTATAACATTTCACTAAAGTAAAGAAGTTTAAAAATCACACTCTTAATACACCACACCACTCCCAAAAGGTTCCAGACAAAACAAGCTCACAAATGAAGTGGAAGCAAAATGGCACTCCAGAAATTTAAAAGGGAGGGAAAGACAACGTTAGGCAGAAATTGAACAGCACCAACAGGTAAGAAAGCAGGGCAATCTAGAAAGAGGAACTACAGTGATGGAATCATATCAAAAAGGCTTAGGACCAAAGTCAATAGGACAAAAGTCTTTTGCTCAAGATCACACAGCTCAGGGTAGTCCGTGGTTAAGTCTTTGACAAGAGTTCTGGACAAGGGTGGTTGGCAGAAAAGTTAGTTTAAAGAGTAGAGAAGGTCAAGCCTTCGGGTTGGAGAAAGATTTCACACACTTTCACTGTGGCTGAACGAAACGAACAACCGGATTTGCCTAGTACCTTTAAATGGAGAAGAAGCTGTAGCTGAGGCGGACGTTCCTGGCAGTTCCTGCAGGCTCACAGTTCCTGAAGTGACTGTCGGACTGACATGAAGTAGGATGGCTGGAGGGTCCTGCACAGCCCAGGGAAGAAACCAGCAGCAGAGTAAAGCAACGAATAACAGGTGAGCTCCTTAAAACCCAAGCAGGGTCCGACCTTCCTGGCTATCCGGCCCACTGTAGCTCTGTAAAGTGGATTCGACAAGAGGAGGGAGTCCTGGCTTGTAGTTTAGGCGAACGGGTTGGTCCCACCAGCTCAGGGGGAGAAGATTCCCAGAGGATCTTCTCTGTCATTGGAGTTTTAGGATTCGGACCTGCAGCAGGGCTTTACCAGGTGGTTAAGTCATGGTAGGGGTCCTCTTCCGTCAGCGACTCCACCCTTCCAGACCCAGCGAGCTGTTTTTTATGCAGTTTTCCCCCATTCACACAGCCTTGCTGTCAATCACACAGCAGGGTGGCTGTCCCACAGCCAATCAGTTCAGAGTGCGACATGGGTCTCCAAGGAGACCCTGTGCAGGGAGTCCTAAAATCCTCCCTCACATCCTGTCCCTCCCAGACATACAGGTTCCTAAGGATGGCTTCTGCATAGAAGCCCGCGAAAGACGGTGAACAAAGGAATCAACCCTGGTTTTGCACACAGAGTAAAACACGAGAAAGACCTTTACAACAAGAAATGGCGAATAAACCCAGCCAGAACCATCATAAAACATATATGGTCTAGCAGGTTTAAGTTCAAGGCTACCAAGATAGCCTAAAACAAAACCAAGGTTATTTAAGATAACTGCAGTAGGAAATATAGGGTAGTTACCACTGCCACCAGCGAAGTCTTGATGAAAAAGGAGAAAAACAATGCTCCAAGAGAAACAGATGAAAAGGGATAAGAATTAACCCTTTCCAGTACTCCATGTAAAATGGTTTGTACTGGGTCTGTGGATTTAAAGAGGCTAATAAAATTAATGGCAACTTTATATGTTCTGGGAGACAGTAGTCAGTCCCAGAAATGGAGTCTGAGTTGGGAAGTCTAAAAGACAACCCAGTGTCACTGCACTGAAGGTGCTGGAAAACACACAGTAAAAGATGATGCCTGTGGAGTGGGTGAGGCTCCAGTCTATGAACACAAAAATGTTAAACACACACAGCAAAACACATGTAAGAGTGGGAAAAAAGATGCACACTCTTACCAGGTGAAAGAAAAAATCCCAGAAATCCAGCAAAGCTGCTGAGGGACTCAGTAATTAAGGGAAATTAGCCATTCTGGAGAATTCTCCCTAACAGATGATATGTCAAAGCCACCACAATAGGGGTAATCTCCTACTCTGGGTTCAATTTCTCTCTCCACTTGTCCCCGAACTAATTAAAGTACATCTCCGGTTTGCAGACATGCCAGACAGGCCCATTGTTTGTAGAACCCGGGGAAGAGATGTGCATGCGACGAGGTGTCCGCCGGAAACAGATGGGGTCTCCGAACTAATTAAAGTATATCACCGCTTTGCGGACATGCAGGACAGGCCCGTTGTTCGTAGGACCTGGGGGAAGTGATGCGCATGACCCCCAAGTGTCTGCCAGACAGGGCAGAGGACCCCAAACTAATTAAAAGTATGCCACAACTTTGTGAACATGCCCGATAGGCGTTTTGTCCGTAGGACACAGGGAATGTGATGTGCGTGAGCCCAGGTGTCCTCAGGACAAGGTAGGGTCTCCGAACCAATTAAATGTATGTCACAGTTTTGCAGACATGTGGATAGGCAGGGAGTCCTATGGACACCTCCATTTTGAATGCAGACTTCCTGGACAGGCGCAATTCCGTAGGACATCTCTATTTTGATTAATTGCAGACATCCTGGAAAGTACAGCACTCCGCAGACTCCAAACAGGGCTTTTAAAAAAGAAAACACACGTACACACACACACAGCAACAGTATACACATAGAACTTTATTTACGCATAAAAATAAACACAATTAGGAAAGGGATGCGGTAGCAGAAATTGAAAAATATACAGGGCAATTGGGGTTTTCCACAGCTTGGGCATCAGGGGAGGAAGGGATTGAGGTCTCATCATAACGTCTTTGCTTAAAGGGAATTATTGGGGATGGTTGACTGGGCAGGGGAAACGGGTACAGGTGCAGGTGGGGCAGTGGTATTTAATATTGTCCATTATATGTCTCTGTACACATTCTTTTAAGTCGCCAAAACTGTTCATTAATGGATAAATCTTTGCTTCCAGGTTCACCAGTTTATTCTGCACACTGTTAGTTTAGTTTTCTATGTGTGAATGCAATTGTGGAGGAGCTGCTGCTTCTGGGCCCTTCCCTTCATTTCCTGTATATACTGTTAAAGTAAAGTAAAGTAAAGTAAATTGTGTTAGGTACATGTGAATCAATGTGTATTAATTCTCTTACTTTTCAAACTGCACTGTGTACCATTGGAGTTACTGTTGTCACTAATTTCATCATGAGGGAAATTTTCCTCAAGCCACTCCAGGGTGCTTGTCATTGCTGTGTAAAAAAGGAGAAACAATTTTTACTAGTAGTGTACAAAAAACAACTGCACATTTATAGGAAAACATGTAGTGAACTTACCACTTTCTAGTGCAGTTCTGCTGTCAGTACTTTGCTGTTGTCCCTCTGACAATTGCTTCTGGGTTTGTATGTAATGCAGCATTGAGGTAATACTGTTGGAAGCACAGGTTATTTTCCTGTTGGTGCATTCCATTATGTTGCACACTCTATGCAATTGCATTGCTGCTTTTATAAGTACACAGTTCGTAGACCTATTTCCTTTTTCCTTCCAATTCACTTACTCGTTGGTCTTTAAAGATGTTCAGTTTCTTTGCTGTATGCTACCATAATGTGAAAGAACCCCCATGCTATTGGGAATTGTGGATGCTGCCCGAAGTCCGCTGACAGTCACATAGTCCCAAGACCCTGTGGTTATCAGCCTGGAGCCAGGGGGTTCAGTATGTTGTACGGTACATGTATACAAATTAACGGTATCCTAATCAAAACCTATGAGGTTCAGTTAAAAAACGTTGTTAAAGGGATGTTATGGTCAAGTTGTGCTAATAGAAACCTATCAAATTCAGTGCAAAAACCTTGCTAAAGGGACATTTAGGTTCAGTTGCCCTAATAAAAACCTATCAAATGCAGGGCAACAACTTTGGTAAAGGGACGTCATAGTTACTTTACACTAATAACAACCTATCCATATTATGGTTACAAGTAAAGCCGAAAAACCCTAGAAATTCACCAGTTATTTTAAGCTATGCAACCATAACTCACACTACCACTGTGCACTGCTAAGGCTAACACCCATGACATCAAAGATGATATCACAAATGTCATTGATATTAACGCAATTTAACATTTAACATTCAGACCCCCAGAGGGGCAAGGTCCAGGCACTATAGGGCGTGATTCACAGAGTATTTGCCTATGGGATTGCACCATTCAAGAGTCAAGACAGCCAAACAAGACACTTGTGGGATCTTGATCCTCTCCCTCAAATTACCAGTATTACAAGGTGTACTGGAATGAAGACAAAAGCTTGTGGTCGTTTTATAGGTAGTTTATTCCAGTTACTGCAGTCACTCCGACAGGGATTCACTTAACTGGCTACTTGGAACTCAAATCTCAAGTCACAACAATTCCACAATTCATCCTATGGAATTGTTGTCCCTCTAATTTGAGGGAGAGGATCAAGATCCCACAAGTGTCTTGTTAAGTGAATGACCTGTGATATACTTAATGTCTGCAGTCTGAATAAATTAGAACCTATTTACAAGTGAAATGATAACTATATACAATGAAAGTAATTAGAGTTACAAAACATAAAGTAAGCAACTTTACAACAATATTGTACTAAAAGGTTGCTATATTCTCAACAGAACTTCAGTAGACTGTTTCTCTCTTAAGTATCTTCTTTGATGCATGACACAGTTCATTAGACACCTATCTGTCACTCTGCAAATGCTGGTTGCTATACCCTAAACACAATCTTTTGTAAGCACGTTCTGTTAGGAAGTCTAAAGTTTGGTGATGTCATAAGAAATGTCATCATTAATGCCATTTGTGATACCATGTGTGTCGACAGCAGCAGCACATTGTAGGGCTGCAAGGTATGGTTGCATACATACATTTGGTTAGTAAGTATACCAAAGCTGATGTTTAGGCACGTTGGGAATACCAACATTAAGGTTTAATATATAAGTACAAACTGAACATAACAAAACAAAACCAGCATGAAAACGTCAACTTAATGTTTCCAGGAATTTTGTAAACATGTGACTGTTGATGTGTTCAAAATATTTTGTGTTTAGTTTTTCCACTTGGTTAGTGTAAACTGTGGCATGAAGATGTTAGTAAAGGTATGTCTTGTGAGATAGTTATTGTAGTTATCAGTTGTTTACGTGTTGAGGTCATTTAACATAAGATGTGATTGTGTGTGTATGTCTTGTATACACTCTCAAGGGATGACTGTGCATTAGAGATTGGACACAGCCATTTTATCTTCACATCTATACCCTGAAGGTATTTCAATGAATGCATATATTTTATGGTTATTAACACATATTCTAAGTGCTGTGAAAAAACTCAATGAGCACCAAGCCCAGTGTGTGTTTTATACTTAGAGATTCAAACATGCAACAATTTTATCATAACATTTATTTTCAAATATACATAGCTGTGGTCATTTGTATGTACCAAACTGTGGTTTAATTGTTAGCACAGATGTCAGGAACTCTCAGTGGTGCTTTCCCCCCCTTCTGTTTACTTTATTTTGAAACAGTACTTTTATTTTCAAATACTTTCTCCTCCCCTACTTCTTTCTCCACCTGTGGCGACCCCCAGGGCTCCATTCTTTTGCCCTGGCTCTTTAACATATATCTTTCCCTGCTGGCACGCCTCATTTCATCCTTCTCCCCCAACTTCCAGTGCTACGCGGATGACACAAAACTCTTCTTCAAACTTCCCACTGACTCTGTTACACCTTCATTCACCACTGACTGCCTCTCTGCAATCCAGGCCTGGTGCACTGCTAATGACCTCTGCCTCAATGCCAGCAAAACAGAGATTCTCCCCATTGGGTCACCTGCACTCTACTTCTTCCCTTCACTCTGGCCTTCCTCTCAGGCTCACCCCTGTACCCTCCTCTGAAGCCAGGAATCGCTGAGTCTTCTTTGATTCCTCTCTTTGCGTCATCCCTCATATTCAGGACATCAACAAGAAGTCCCACTTTCAGCTCTTAATTCCCAAAGGAACTCTTCCCTTCCTCACCTTCCCACAGAGACTCAATGTTACCCGTGCTCTAGTTCTCTCCAGGCTAGACTATTGCCATAGCCTCCTCCTTAATCTTCCTTCGTCCACTCTGCGGCTCCTCCAGCTAACCCTGAATAGGGCAGCAAGGCTTATCCTTGGCATCAAGCCCAGGGACCGCATCTCTCCTGCCCCACAAAGCCTTTACTGGCTCCTGGTCTCAGCACAGATTAAATTCAAATCCCTCTGTATCATCCACAAGGCTATCTGTGGCCGGGGACCACTCTATCTTCAACGCTTCCAGACTAAATACCCCCCTTCAAGACCACAGCGTTCCAATGGCACCAAATCCCTGTGTGTGAAGCGGTTTGCGAAACAGAGAACTGGTGGCCGATCACTGTCCTCTGCGGGCTCCATCTTGTGGAATAGCTGCCCTCTGCATCTTGAGCAGGACCTCTTTAAGTTCTGAAAAAACCTCAAGACCTTTCTGTTTACCTCTTCCTTTTCCTCCTCTCTTCCCTGCTAATCATGCAGTAGCCTAACTGATGTGCAGGGCCCTTGTGTATCCTCAGGGCCCTGACCGCACGTCTCTCATCTCAGCCGCAGGTCTACTTACGGCACTTACTTAGGCTCACCTTCCCTTTGTGAGGTTACAGTTACATGTTTCTCTTATTAGCCCTTCACCTGAGCACTTCTCCATGAGCACCACAGCACCTTTCCCTTAACCCCCGCCCTCTACACTTGCACGTTCTGCACACTCACAAGGCATAGAAGGTTTGTCTCTTCTCCCTATTATTTTGTATTTGTTTGTACTATTAAGTCAATTATTTATCTTGTTATTAACTGTCTTCCTCCCCTTTCCCCCACCCTGTTGCCCTGTGGGCACTTTGAAACAGTTGCTGATAATTTTATAAGCGCCTAACAAATGACCAATAAAATAAATAAATTAAATAAATTAAGTAATGCATACATACATTAAATGAATAGGAAGTAATGCATATGGTTATTCAAGGTTTTGATTCTGTACTTGGCTCAGTAAAACCAGCATACCATTCTTATTATGACTATGATGTTTGCTGGAAGTGATCTTTAGAAATGAACCTTTAAACAGAGCCAATTCACAATGTTAGGACAATCAAATAATGTTATTTTGTACAGCTTCTATTGCCAGGAACACACACCATTAAGCCCATCAAAACATCCCTCCTTCTTGAAAGGTCGACACTCAGATTATAACTAATGATCTGTTACTTCTGTCAGCACAAATCATATGTGTCATGTTGTATGCTGGCCACTGAATGGTGGATAGAAATCCTAAAACCTTACATTCCCTACAATCAGCACAACATATATTGATCAGTATGTGAGAACTCCACCCCCCAGTAAAAGGGGTCTACTCACACAGCCCTGAACCCCGATATGGACAATGCACCCTGACTGTGATGGCAACATTTCTGCAGGATGGCAGGGAACCCTGATAAGAATTGCGACCTAGTTCGCTCGCTGCCTGCACATCTCATCGAAAAACAGGGTGAAAGAAGTGTGCATAAGCTCATTTTAATTTGAATTCAATTCAATAGCACTTCAATGATGTCAATATCACTTTCGTAAACATTTATTTTTAAATATAACATGGCGGTTATGACCATTCCAACTTATGTGAACACTGTCGAATTCATGGATATTAAATCAAAATGTCTTTTTAATTCAATCAAAAATGAACAAGACTGCTTTAGAAAGATCACTCTGAGACCCCTCCGAGCGGTCTTTCTAAATCTGTCTCGCCACTGCCGTACACGAGTGCACGCAGGGGCTGGCAGGCCCAGCTGGGATAGATAGGGGAAGACGGAAATAATGGCTGTGAGGTAAGTGTTTTTATGTGTGCCTGTATGTCTGTGTATGTTGTGGGATAATGTTTGTAGTGTGGAGGGGTTTGGGGAGATGGTATGCGTAAGTGTGTTTATGTGGAAGAGTGTTGAGTTGAATGGAGGGAGTTAACGGACGAGTAAGTCTGTGTGTTTCTGCATGTGTGTGTGTGTTTGTGGGTGTGCGTGTGCCTGTCTGTGAGGGCAGAGGGGGCGTGGGAATGGTTATGGTGGGAAGAAGGCTTTGTGGATTGAAACCCCGATTTTAAGGGTGTGGGCTGGCTGTTGAAATTGATTTCAGTGGGGTGAAAAGTGACATTAGCAAATATTATATTAAACACTGCACCAAATTTGCTGAAAAACCCTGTTTATTTTGCATGCAGCCTTTAATATTCAAAAATATCACATATAACCAAATCCTAATATTAAAAACTAGAAAACCTCCCATGTCCACCTTACTGCCCAATGCTAATGTAATCCTCAAAATGTAGTCCTCCGTTTAACTCCAAGATTTTGATTTGAACTGTCTGGTCCATCCTGCATATTCAGTTTCACCTCCCCCTTTCAGCTCCTACTTTAAAAGGGTCAGTGAGGCTAGTTATCTCGCAGCCTCCAACAGTGAGTTTTGATACAGCAGTAATCTCTCTCTCTCTCTCTCTCTCTCTCTCTCTCTCTGCTCTGGCCTTCCTTTCGAGGACATCTTCAAAGAGGGGGTCGGGGAACTCAATGAGTCTCCTGCATTAAAGCACAGACATAGGGATAGGGAGGTGAGTGAGATGGGGAGAGAGTAAAGGTTAGAGACTGAGAGAGATAGAGAGACATAGAGACAGAGAGAGATAAAAAGGAGATAGAGAAATAGAGTATAGAAGTTGTAGTTACAGCTATTTATTCCTAGTTACTCAAATTGTAACGTAGTGTTTTTTTTAGAATATATTGCATGTTAGTTTTTTGTTTTGTTGGTATCCATTATAAAGATATACCTATGTGCTGATGTTACTTTTTGAGTAATCACCTGTGAGAGTGAGTTAGAGTTCCATAATGTTCATTTAATGTTGGTTATATGTTCAGGTATGTTTAGTGTTCATCTTGGTTTTATCTTGGGTTATTTTTAGTTATTATTTTTTATGTTAATCCTTGAAGTTGTCATTCCCAGTGCCTATAGTATTCAACTTTTAATAGACAGTAAACTTCTCTTAATATTAGTGTTATTCCCTACAATCTCCTTATATGTCTTGTAAAATGTGTGAATTACATTCTCAAATGTGACTAGAGTTAAAGGTCATTGTTACATGTGTATTATTTTGCATATGCAGAATGCTTGAGAATTATCCTAAAATGTGAGTTTATAAAACATAGGATGGAAGGGTTGTGATGTTTTGTTATATTATTGGTGAACATTGTAATATGGTTGATGTTTCCAGTTGTGTTTAATATTGTGTTTTTGATTGTCTCAGTTAATGTGACCCATGGGGATTACCTTTATGATCCATAAGAGCAGGTGAGTTATTTGCTGGTAATCTATTCCTTTAATGCTTAAAATATCCAAATGCAGATTTGTCTCTGGGGTACTATACGGGCTTGAAGTGCAGTGGTTCAAAGTTTGAGAAGGGAAACTCTGGTGTATACTGGGCTTAAGCAAAAGAATCTGCGTGGAGGCCATTAGTGTAGAATTCAATCTTGCTTCATTACTAACTTGAT
Organism: Ambystoma mexicanum; assembly: GCF_040938575.1. Classification (NCBI taxonomy): domain Eukaryota; kingdom Metazoa; phylum Chordata; class Amphibia; order Caudata; family Ambystomatidae; genus Ambystoma; species Ambystoma mexicanum. The sequence continues at coordinate 1,021,952,196 of NC_090933.1, forward strand.
ACCAATAAGATAGCTCAGCGGGTTGAGTGCTTGCTTCTGCGATCAATGCGTGATCCGCAGGTCCCAATCCTGGCATGGCAATCTCAGCCTTTCATCCTTCTGAGGTCGATCAAGGAGTATCAACTTCTGTTAGGATGACAAATGTATGTAAATATGTTCTCTGTAAAGCACTTTGGTTTAAGGCACTATATGAATAACACATCATTATCATTATACAAAATTAGGCATAGCCCACTCTTTCTTTTAATAATGACTAATAATAATTAAGCTCTTGTCAGTCTATTTGGTAGATGTTTAAGGCAATGGAGAATAAGGCACTCACTTCTTTTGTAAAATCATGTGATGATTGTCATGATATTATTGAAACGGACCTGCACTTGAATTTTGACTACTGGGTGCTGAGATCACAAGTCATTAAAATGGCCTATACATGGGAATGGATTGTAAATATAAATAACATTTTAACAAAAAAAAATCTGACCTAATGTTCAAAGCAGCAATTTCAACTATTTAAACCAGCAAGCTACATACTGGTCAATTATGACAAACATTTAAGAAGGTTCATCATGCAATTAAGATTCAACGTATTGCTTTCACTTATGATAGTTTGGGTATGGCACAGTATACCTCGTGATGACAGGAAATGCAGACTATGTACTAGTGCATTGGAGTACACTCGGCACTTACAATGTGTCCTGTTCTTCAAGCTACATACACCAAGAACTATAATAAGTATGTAGGCAACAGTGTGCGGAACAGTGGGCTTAACACGCGGAATGGGGAATAACGCGTGAAAAAGAAGGCATAACTGGGGAAGTACTGCAGGGAACTACACGGAACGCCCACACGCACGCCAACAACCCGTATTCATGGATTCAAATACAGGAAACCCGCGCACGGCAAAAGACGCACACAGGCGTCAACGTGTCCGCCACATGAAGGCAGGCGGAAGTGTCCCCGGAAGCGTCCCCGCGCACAGTATAAAAGTGCGCGCAAACAACAAACACGTATATACAGCTACGATGAATGCCCCATTTGTCACAGCACTGATCGTGGGACACCGCAGGAGGAGGAGAATAGCCAGGGCACGCATTTTCGCACCACGGACAAGCCTTTTTGGGATGCCTGACGACCAGGTCTACGACAGGTATAGGTTTCCACCCCATATCATCCTAGACCTGGTCAGGGAGTGGGAAGATGACCTTACATCCCCCACCCTTTGCTCCCAAGCATTGAGCCCCTTGGAGAAGGTGCTCAATGTACTGCATTTTTTGGCCACTGGGTCATTTCAGCGGACTACTGCCATAGTGGGGGGGTCTCACAGGCCATGCAGTCATGCTGCCTACACCAGGTACTGGCAATCATGACAGCACGCCCCTCAGTCCGCAGGCACATATACATGTCCAGAACACCCACAGAAAGGCAGGCCGTTTTCCTGGATTTTTTCAGGGTGGCACACTTCCCCAAAGTGCTTGGTGCCATAGATTGCACCCATGTGGCCCTACGTCCACCTAGGGCCACTGAGCACATCTACCAAAACCGCAAGCACTGGCATTCCATCAATGTACAGGTGGTATGCGATGCAAAGGGAACCATCACCTCTGACTATGCAAACTACCCTGGCTCCACCCATGACAGTTTCATATACAGAATGTCCGCCCTGATCCGGGCCCTGGAAGCTGGGCAGCATGGCGACACCTGGCTCCTAGGTGAGTACAAATGCCCTTGCACATGCATGCATGTCACACACACACACACAAATACACAAACCCCAATAATCACAACCATTTACACCTCCCCAGGGGACAGTGCCTACCCTCTGAGCAACCACATGATGACTCCAATCCAGAACCCCACCACACCACCCCAGGTAAGATACAACGCTGCCCATATTGCAACCAGGGCCATAGTGGAGCACACCTTCGGAGTGCTCAAGTCACGTTTCCGCTCCCTTGACCGCTCTGGCGGGCAGCTACTCTATGCACCCCCAGTAGTGTGCAGGATCATTGTGGCAGCATGTGTCCTGCACAATGTTGCAACACGGCATGGCGTACCGGTGGACATGGTGGTGCCCCCACATCCCCAACCACAGGCACAGTCGCTGCCCATGGGAGGGGACAGGGCACGTGGCGAGGAAGCCCGGACCCAGGTTGTGGCCACATTTTTCACCTAAACTCCCACCCCTGCAGAGTGCACACAGGCCTGGCACATACCAGGTGACAATCGATGATGACAAAGAGACAGTCAACTGTCACAACCCTACCACCCTGAGATAGTTGCCATGGAAGTGCCACATTGTCTGCATCCCTAGCTACTTAAACACAAGCTATTCTGTGTGACCAAAAGGCACACATATGACATGACATGATATGGCCTATACACAAGTATTTCAAGGTGCGATGAGGCAAGGAGGGGTGAACAAGGGAAGAGAAGACAAACAACGATACTACTAGGCCAGGTGTCATTTAGATTGTGCAAGTGCAGGGCTAGGGGGAAGGGAAAAGTGCAAGGGGAAGGGGAGGGGGAGTGCAGTACAGGGTAAGTAGACTAAAAAACAAATAAATAGGCCAGCTGGTGGCAACTGCAAAGGTAAGTGCAGACAAGTGCTGGGAAGGGGGGGCTGTAGGGATAGAGAGACAGTCCCGCAGTGCAGGGGTTGCCAGGGAGGCAGTGCAAGTGGAGAGGGGCTGGGCCAGGGACCGAGGTCGGTGAGAGTGGCCCAGTTGCAGATCCAGTGCAGTTCCAGTGAAGAATTTTGCAAGGGAGAGGCAGAGAGAAAGCAGAAGCAAAGAGGAAGGTCTTGAGGTGCTTCCGGAACCGGACATGGTTCTCCTCAAGTTCCAGTGAGGCAGGAAGGCTGTTTCAGAGGGAGGCCCCTGCCGCGGAGAGAGATCTACCCCCAGCTAGTTGCTTTGAGAAGCAGATGACCCTGACATGCAAGGTGTGAATCACACACACCTGCAAAACAGGCCATGACCATCACTGTTATGTCACTCAAACCCTCCCAAACCACAACATGACATGGCAAGCAATACCCATACACCAACACAGTAACAATAAGATACACATTGCCATGTCAAAAATTTACAGTGGCATCAGACAATGATGCCTGACATGGAATCAGATGAAATGACTGACCAACAACCTCCCACCCAACATAAGTCATTTCCAAATGCATTACAGAGTTGTAGACGTAACATAACAATGAATGCCTGTCTACATGCACATTGTGCATTGCAAAATCAACCCTGCAGCTTCTGTGTGCTGTGTCCAACCCCTGCAACACACTGCTCAGCGCACAGCACAGTGAACAGCCATTGTGTGTGATGCACACCCTGAGCATTACATCTAAGCGACACACCACATCAAAAAGCAAATTAGGCATGTACAGGATCCATAATTGGTCACAGAACATGTGCTGCAGAGACACAATGGGCACCAGAAGGCAAACAGTGTACACGTGGATATGCAAGGGTGGTTGTACATGTAGTGCATCAGAGTGCAAGTGTGTGGGTCAGTAAGGACATGCACTCAACATATGCATGTGCAATCAAGTGATCATCAGTGTCCTCTACACATCACATATGAACATTCACCATGTGTACACCCCAGCATGTCAAACCACAACTATCCCCTCACACCTGATAGGTAAACATAACACATGAACAGGCATTGATCAGCAGAACACAACATGTACATAGGATACAACCATTACAATGTCAGGGTTCCCATCATACTGCAGGGCAAGGCAACTATCAACAACAACCCCCCCTCCCTCACAAATGACCATGACCCACTGAACAACTGCACCTGGGTCATGGAGCCTTCAACCCTCAATTTCACCTGGCCACAGGATCACCTTTCCCCTTTGTCACCATCTCCCACCTTGTGTGTAAAAAGGTGCCAGTAGATGACCTGATGTAGCAGTACCTCACAAAGGCCAAGTACTACCACAATGATGTAACAACCAAGGTAGCACAGTAAAACAATGTCACAACAGGATGTGAACCATGTGTGGTACATAACATAGAATGATGCACCATGAACGGAGGTGTACTGTCACAGGTCCCGTGTACAGGCTCGGGAGTGTCACGAAACAACCACCCCCACCGTGTCCCGGGTGCCTGCAAGGTCAAACTCACACAGGCCTCTGAGACCCTGGTGGGGAAGGAGGGTCAGGGATATGCAGTCGGGACAGGTGTTGGCACACTAGATAACTGGAATGAGTGGCAGGAGAGGGGAGGAGGAATGACACATGAAAGTAGGGAATGCACGAAAATGTACTACCTGCATGAACACATACACAATCCAAAGAAACTTGGACATCATTGTCATGGCCTTCTGTAGTCCAGGCTTAGGAGTGCCACGAACCAACCACCCCCTCTAGGGTTTTGGCGCCTGCAAGTTTGGGGCTTACACAGGCATCCGCAACCCCAGCGGGGAAAGAGGGTTAGGGAACGTTGCTTGGTTAGGTACGGGAAGCAGGAACACCGGGTAGAGGGTACAGGGTTTAAAATTGGATAGGACTCCGGCTGATTAGGGGATAAAAAACATACCAAATTGAATTACACATTCATCCATGCATTAGTGCACCCCCCAGCAAGCCTATGCAGAGCAGTTTGAAAGAAAAAGAACAAGACACTTAGCTCTGGTTTTGAGTGCTGGCCTCCTGCCTGCGCACTCTCAGGTCCGGTTACAGGAGCACAGCAATGCTGCAAAGAGAGCCACAGTCAATAACCTGTACGTGCCCATTACACAAAAACACACCACCAAACATGCCCCATAGCAACAAACTACTCTACAAACAGACAATCTGGTGTAGATGCTTCGTACCCATATTTAACATTACCCCTGTGATGGGTCATACACAGTCAATGCAGTAAGTAAGTCAGCCGCCGGTGGGTGCGTGGCAAATGGAACACCAATGTGTCACAATTCACACAACATGCAATGTTCCCTGGGTAAGCGACAGACCCATATAGCAAGGCATGACTTCAGAACAAGTTGTGTTCCATCATGACCGAAACAAAGTTGGCAGTGCATGTATCAAAATGTACATGGAAATGAAATGCACTGCACCCGAGTATGTCCCTTGCTGTATGTCCCTGTGAGCTGCCCCTTTCCATATCTCGGAAGGCTACATGGTTGATACAAGTGCCTCAATGGACCTTGGTGTACCGGATGGTATGTGCCACTGCCCCTGCAGGTGTCCCAGGCAACCTTACAATCAACAGCCATCAGTCCACCAACACATCTGAGCTGCATTGTGTGCTTTAACACCAATATTCATCCAAGCTCACCCTCAGTGCTGTGACTAAGCCTGCATGTGCAACTCGCCTGGTGCAAGCTTTGCTGTGTTGTGGCCCCCCTGTGCTGCTCACCCTGCCTGGAGTTCCTTGGAACACATCAGAAGTTCTAGGATGTAGGTCTGCAATCCCTGTGCCTCTTCTTGTGCACACATGTGCATGTGGGCACCAACAAACATGTCCAGAATTCAGACGTCCAATGGGCCATGTCTGCTGGCAAAGGTGCTCTGGAGGCTCATCCCCTGCAGAAAGGGCATGAAACACATGATTAATGCTTTAAAGTCATCTGTGTGTGTCTCTTCAGGCACCTCATTACTTCACCATGTCAGAAATCACACCATCAGTCCGTCTTTCACATCCAAAGTGTGGAACACACTATCTACGGCATGAATTGCAACAAGCACGTGCCCAGTAAAGATAAGAAACATACTACACAATGCATAGCAATGAATGTACACATTAATCATGAAACACCCCATCTAGCAAAAGCTGAACAGTGGACAATAACACCGCAATCATCCCCACTAGGGGTGTCAACACAAGTCACACAGCACCAGACATGCCACAGATATGACAGTCCAAAGCCCTTGTGTAATAGGTTGTCACACCGAACCATCCTTGCGAGCCCATGGATAAGGGAGGCAGGAGTGGCTTATGTGAGTCAAGGACCCCAAGCAGCAAACACATACACAAGACAAGCCTGAAGGGCCCAGCTGGAACAGACAGTGGATGCCTTCAAAAGCCACAAAGCACTGTACCATCACATGAAAGCACAATAGACAAGCAATTTTAAACTATATTAACTAATTACACTAACTATGGAAAACCTACATAACCTAATTAAACTAACTATCAAACAGAAAAGTAACTAACTAAACTAAAAGAAAAATCAAAAATGCCCACATACGACCCGGGGGGGAGGGGAGGTACTGTAGGGTATTTTGTGGAGATTTGGGGCCTGACTGTATTTTCTTAACGCCGAAAAATAACTTAGCAACAATCACTCCTTGTATTCAGATTGGGCCATGTACAACAATAATTCAGTGGACATGCATTATTTCAGCACCCAGACATGCATATTTGGTATGCGTGGTTGGTATGCGTGATTGGTGGTATTTTGGTGAACATAATTCCCTTGTTTTATTTGTGGCCCCAATGTCCAGAATCCCTTATCTTTGCTTAGATTTTTCGTGTAATCACTAGAGAGACCTCAGGCCTACATTTCAGGAATACCACATTTTCAGTGTTAGTGTGCCACCATGGGCGATCTCACTGACTTATTTACGACAGAGAGCTATATGTGGTAATTTTGTGGTAATTTCCACTACCTTATATACGGTAGGGAACTATGTCCAGAGAGTCTCTCTTCCCGTTGGCTCATGTACCTCCAACGAGCTATGCTACAAACAGTCACTCACAACTGTCCATACTGAATATGATCATGCACACATCTGTCTTAAAATGACAATTGCACTGTTTAAAAATCTCCCCACATCATCAGCACTGTATTGGTAAATATAAAACACACCACCCGTCTGCTTTCAAATATTTTTCTGTATTATAAAAGTTGCATTTAAACACGATCTCACTCTTTACAGAAATAAATGAAATAGCACAGTAACAGCATTGTCTGTGATACACTGAAAAGAGAGTGGCGGAGAAAAGAACTCAATTTGCAACATTAACATGTGAATAAAGCACAGGAATCTCCTTTCCTACACTGACTGAATATTCTCGTACACACTCAGCCCCCACACTTCTGTAATTACCTTATCTGTTCAGCCCGACATTTCTTCAGCTGTTCTCTTTCTGGATGTGGCTCCCTTGAAGATTAACCCGGGTGAAAACAAGCGCCTTTCGTTCTCAACCGGGGTTATTGCCTGGAGCTCTCAGCTTTTTCATCAGAAATGCTCCAACCAGGAAAACAGGTCCTTCTCCCAGCTCTCCAAATCCCGACTGTCCTTCCTCTCTCTTCAAACTCCCCCCAGCAAAACCCTCATCACTGCCTCTAGCATGCTCCAATCAGAAATTAATCATGTCACATCCTCCCTCTCTACACAATGGCTCCTTTTTACAGTAACCATTTGTAACCAACTGATTTCCTGTATCTTCGGGCCCTTGGCTTCCTAAGTTATGTGGACAGAGCAGCAGAGAAAAAGAAAAAAAAAATGAATGTGCGTTTAAAAGTTCACTTTCAGAGTAGGCCTATTTCTGCAGTGGAGACACATTTTTATTAGTGGGTTATGTTAAATTCAGTTTTATTAGTCAGGTTAGTTATGAATAATGTTAGTTATTAATTTTCAAATGTGTCTCTTGCACCATAGGCATTTCAGGTGAAAAATAGTGTGCATTTTTGAATGTGCACGTGTGCTTTTAACTGTAAAAATAGATTTGCATCTTATATGTTAAAATCGTTTTTGACTGAATAGCCTGCCTTTCCATGTTAATCTGGTAACACATATAGCACTGCACCGCACCCATGTGGTGGTGCTGCATAAAAAAATGCTACCTGTGCAGTAGTGCTGTACTCTGTGCTGTAACACGCCAAATATCCTTACATACCCTCCTTTTGTTTTTAGAACTTGGCTACAATCCAAGCCAATTCCTAAAAACAACTTGTTCTTTCTTTTTTCTTTTAAAATGCATGTGTATTGGGATATCTTTCTCTTCCTGACCTAGCTAGTAAAATCAGTAACATTTTCATTTTTACTGATAGCACAATCAACCATCCACCCATGATTAGCACCAGGACAGCCAAACCCACTATTGAGCGTTCCCCCCAGGTTCCCCAATTAAATCTTTCCACTTCTATTATCCCCAGATTACTAATTTTAATATTTCTTTTTTCTCAAATTCATTTTTATAACATGTCTTTCTTTGTGATTCAATAAATATTCCACATCCGGGTCTATTGGAAAAGTATCCCTTTGAAAAAAATCGATATTTTCCACTTGGCTTTCCCAAACATCATTTGTTACATGAAACAATGTTAACCCCCCAATTGACACAATTGTATCCTTTGGAACCTGTAAATAAAAAAACATTATATTTCACCTGTTTAACCACGTATGTTCCATGGTTTAAATGTACTACCGTCATGTTCTTTAAACAGGTGCTGATCAACCATTTACCTCTGACCATCTTAGCCTGTGCCATTTCTTCACTCCCCATATTGCTAATAATCACTTCACATCCCTCTGATATACTTGGGTCAGATTTCAAACCACAAATAGCATCTGTGGCATCAGGAACAAACGGTTTACCTGGACACATATAATTTTGTTCTTTAAATTTTACACATGTTTCCAGGCTTGTTATTAAATAAACTTCAGGTTCCCATGACTGAAATGCCACCACTTCTGGAGTCTTTGGGCCTCATTACGACCCTGGCGGTAAGGGGTTTACGCCAGCGTTAGCTGCGCCGACCCCTTACCGCCAATTACGAGGTCCCCTAGCGCCATGGGGCTTTTAACACCTGCTTTTAGCAGGTGTTAAAATCCATGGCGCTAAGGGACCATGGAGTTAATTACGCCACCGTAATTTACGGTGGCGTAATTAACGCCTTCCCCACTCCCATTATGCCCTATGGGGCAAAAATGGGAATGGGGAAGGGTAAATGGGGATTGGGGACTTACCGCCCCGCCAAGGTCGGAATGGGGCGGTAAGTCCGCCAACCACCATGGCGTAAACGTAGTTTACGCCATGGTGGTAAAGTCACGGCCCAGGCGGTAACTTACCGCCTGGGTCGTAATGAGGCCCACAATCTTAATAAATTTGTCCTCTTGCCAAAATCCCACGTTGTGTACCCACTTCGTTTGATAAATAAGTTCAGGGGCTACATATGGGATGCATAGCAAAAATCCGATCTCTAGTCTTTCCAAGTCCACATATAACGGCATTGCATTATCCATTTCGAATGCAATTTTTACCTGTATTATATCAATTTCCCTCCTGGTCAATCTTTCTATCATTTGACGAATAATATCCTGCGAAACAAAATACAAGGGGACAAAATTCAATTGTGAAACTGCAGTTTGAACTTCTCTCATATAATTCGTTAATAGTCTATCACAGGACTCATTATGTTCAATATTTCATTTAAAGTTCTGTCATGCTTAAGTATTATTTTAGTCGCCCGTTGCATTACATCCGCTTGTTCATTTAGAATGATTGCAGTTTCATTTATGAATCTTACTTGTTCATCCAGTCCCCCTCTATTTCCATCTAATGTTTTTTTTATTATTTCTAGGTCAATACTCAGTTGTTGCGCTTTAGTACTCAGTGTTCCCACCGAAATAGAATTGGCTGTTGATATTGTGGTACCTATTATGGCTCCAACTATAGACATTACCATTGATATCGCGAGCATCACCGCACCTCTCTTTCCTCTCTTCTTCTTAATGTCTGCTGAATTCACAAATGTTTTTTCCAATTGCATTAATATATCTCTTATTGACTGCTTAGTGTCCTCTTTTCTTATTTCCAGCCACTCTTTAGTCTGTTCAATCTTAATTCCGGTATTGTTCAAGTGTTTTTCAATCAAAATCTCAGGATTCAATGGTATGTATATATTTTGGAAAATCATCCTTCTAACACTCATGATGAATCCTGGTGCCTCTTCCACCGCGATACCAGATGCTGGTCCAGGTTCAATGACAACCTGTGCTTCTGAATTCTTGAAGATCCCTCCAAATATCATCATCATTAACCATATCATCGGTATCATCTTCAATGCTGATCGCTTTGCAGCCTTGGTCTTCACCCCTCTTTGGGGCTTTCCCGGAATCCGTCCACGTGGGCTCCAGGACTCCATCGTCTCCCGTGGGCTCTGATCCCGGAACCTCCGACCAAATAATGTTAATTTTCTAAATCAAATAGAAAATAAACAAATTAAGTACATAGCACAATACTAACTTCACCCTTTTGCCAAAAATAAAACATGCTTGTTAATAATATTTCGGTTTTTTTTTTTTTTCTGAAATTAAACACAAGTTAAAAGAAAACAAGCATATATAAAACAGCATTCAATATTTAATACATTTTCTCTCTGCACACCAACCATGAGCTTCCATTATATATTTTTATTTATTTATTTATTTATTTTATATTATATATTTTTACATATATTACAGTGTTTATGTGCCATTATAACAATCAACTTTTTAACTTCTTTGTCACTGCCTCCTGATTGTACCCATTTATTTTCTCTTTTTGTGTTCAAGGGACTTTATCTGTTTCTACATGCTCAAGCTGCCTGATCTCATGTCTGGGATGGCATGGTTTGATTTGATTTACATGGACAAACTGCTCTATTGCCGTTTCACCTTCCTTTTTCAAAATTTTATAAACTACAGGAGAGACCTTATCTATAATTCGAAATGGCCCCTGCCAGGCTGCTAGAAATTTAGAATTTTTCTGTTTACTTTTTCCAAATGAAACTTGTACACCTGATCCCCTACACTGTATTCCTTTACTGATGTCTTTTTGTCATAATAAGACTTTGCACTGTCAGCAGCTCTTTCCAGATTTCTCTGCACAAAAGCAAATGCATGTTGCAAATGCCTCCTCAGTTCATCAATATATTCATGAACTGTGGATGCACTCACAAGTGTCTGCTCATGTGTTCTGTATAGTAGGTGTTGTGGTAACACCATTTTCCTACCTGTCAAGACCTCATGGGGGCTAACACCTGTTGCCTTGGCAGGAGTTGATCTGATTGCCATCTAAACCAACGGTAAACGTAAATCCCAGCTGGAACCTGCTTCTGCCACACATTTCTTTAAAATATCCACAACAGACCTATTGCTTCTTTCAACTGTACCTGAAGACGCCGCCCGATATGTGATATGTAGTTTCCTTTTCACACCTAGTATTTTCCATACCTTACTCATTAGAGTACTTGTGAAATGACTTCCTCTGTCTGACTCAATTCTTTGTGGCAACCCAAACCTTGAGAACACATGGTTCACCAGCAATGTGGCTGCTGTTTGCGCACTACAATCTGGTGCAGGAATGCATTCAATCCACTTCGACATCAAACATACCACACTCAAAATATAACGGTGTCCCCTGCTCGACCTTTTTAAAGGACCTACATAGTCTATTTGCAAATCTGACCATGGGAGAGTTTGGCCTCTTTTCATCAATGGTGCTCTATGCATTGGTGAAGCAGGTTTAAATTGGGCGCATACTAGACATCCTCTAGTATATAATTCCACATCTTGGGACATATGTGGCCAGTAAGCATAATCTTTTAGTATTTCTAATGTTTTTTGTGAACCTCTATGGCCTGCAGTTATGGCATCATGTGCATGGTGTAGCATTAGTCCTCTGAATGAAAGGGGTACTACCCACTGTATTTGTCCTGTTATGGACTCTCTAATCATGAGTCCATCCTGTAATCTAATTTGTGTTTTGTTCTTTAATAACACCCTCAACTCCTCTTTTCCCATACAATCATTTTCTGTCAAATAATTTTGTTCGGGATCTATCAAATGATTATAATAGATTCCCAAAATTTGATCATTCTTTTGTGCCTCAATCAAATCTTGGTCTGGCGTGTCATGACTCCACTGCACCACCGGTTGATCTACCTCCTTTGGTGCTTTAGAACGTGTGACTGCATCAATTTGTATTTCACCCATTAAATAATCAATAGGTAGCAATTCTCCCATCACAGCCCCAATCTTAGCCAGGTGGTCTGCCTTATCATTTCCCTCCTTATCCTCTCCTGGTGTTTTTAAATGCCCACGAATTTTTCTGCAGTATATTGTTAACTTATTCTCTGACACCAATTTGTCTATGGCTTGTATCATTTTTCCATGCTTAAGTGGCTTTTTGTTATATGTAACCATGCCTCTTGCTTTCCAACCAGGCAAATACTCCACAAAGCTATTCCGTGCATAGTCAGAATCAGTCACCAGGACAATTTCACTGAACTTTTTATCAACTGCAGTAGCAATTGCTTTATAAATGGCTGCCAATTCCGCCACCTGACTGCTCCTATCTCCAATCCTCATCCCTATACTGGGGACACCTTCACATTTCAACCAGACATTTCCTATTCCTGCCACTAACTGTTTATTACTGTCATTTTCAATGTGAAAAGCACAACCATCCACATATACAGTTGGCAAATCCTTGCATGTTTTTTCATCAAAAGCTTTGTGTGGTGATTGTTCAAATTCCTGCAAACTAGTTTCTACTTCCATTTCATTTGGTATTTGTTCAGCTGCACAGTCATGTAAGTCAGCTAACCCTTGAGCAATTGGGTTCTTTTTATTTTGTCCATATCTCACTTCTACGGGAAAACCTTGTAATGCCAGCGTCCATGAAGTGATTCTGGATTGCGCTAGATTACCTGATCTAATTCTTTTACTCTCTAAAAATTGCAAAGGTTGGTGATTTGTTTCAATAATCACCTTTTCTCCCTGAACAATGGGGCGGAAATGTTGTAGCGCCCACACAGTGGTTAATAGGGCCTTTTCACATTCATTAAATTTCATTTCAACTTGGGAAAATGCCTTACTTGCATATGCAATGGTTTTGTGATTCAAATTGTGTTTTTGTGATAACACTGCTGACATACAATGTTCAGAAAAACCTATTTCTATAAAGAAATCCCTGTCCTTTATGGGGTATGCTAAACATGGTGCCTTTACAAGACATTCCTTTAATTTAGCCACTGCATCAGACTGCTCTTTTTCCCATTTCCAGGGAGTATTCAGTTTAAGCAGTTTAGTCAATGGTTGAGTGATTTCTGCATAATTTTCAATGAACTTTCTGTTATCCCTAATAAACTTTTTACTCCTTTCACATTTTTAGGATCTTTTAATCTTTGTATGGCCTCTATTTTCTTCTTTTGTGGATTTAGCCCATGTTCAGTCACTTCATGCCCTAGAAAGTTCACTTTTTTCTTGCACCATTGTGCTTTTTGCAAAGATACTTTGGTGCCTGCTTTCTGCAATTGGCCAAGTACATGTCTTATTTCATCAAAATGGCTTTTCAGGCTTTTATTTTTTATCAGGACATCATCCACATAAACTATTGTTCCTCTTTCCGCTGCATCCGGCATGGCCTTTCTCAAAAATATGCCAAATTCACTCCCACTATTGATGTACCCGAACGGAGCTCTAAGCCAGGCATATTGAGTCCTGTCAAATGTAAAGGAAAATAAATGTTGTATCTCCTCTGCCAATGGCACGCACCAATATCCAGAGGTGAGATCTAATGTGGTAAATACATTTGAACCATGTATCTGAGGTAGGCCCTGATCAATGAATGGCAGTGGCCATCTAGATACTGGTACTCTTTTATTTAACTCTCTCAAGTCTGCACACAGCCGCCATTGACCATTTGGCTTTAACACACCTAAAATAGGTGTATTGGATGTGCTATGAATGGGCCTGATTATTCCCTGCGGTTCCAAATTTTTAATAATCTCTGCCAATGATTCTAAACATGCCAGCGGTAGTCTATACTGGCGTACAAACACTGGATTTCTGCTACACCCTTCTGGTAGTGTGGCCACATGTAAATCAGTTAAACCACAATCATAAGCATCTTTTGCAAATACATCCTTAAACTCCATAAATATCTCCCTCAGATTGTCCCTCTCTTCATTGCTTTCACACGCATTCGCTAAGGAGATCTGTTCTTCTACCATTTTGGAAAATTCTGGAAAATCTTCTGGTAAGGGAATCTCGGCGCTTTCCTCTAACTGTGTGGCTGTGTCTTTTTGTAAAGCTGCCACTTTTAAATATTTTGGCATATCAGCTTCCACTTCAATGGGCTGATTTTCTGTTTCATTTTCATTTAAATTAAATATTATGCAATCCTCTTGATGGCAGCACACTGTCTCATTTGAATCATAAGGATACACAGAATGAATTTTAAATATTCCTTTGGGCTGAGAGTCCAGGTGTTCTGGCATCTCACCCTTGGCATCTACATACTTTTCAGGAATATTTCCAATCACCATGTTATTTAAATCTGCCGTATAATGTGATTTTTGTATGGCCATTCCTAATGGGGAGTTTTCCTCTAAATGAATATCCTGACAATCTTTATTATTTACCATAATTTTTACAGATCCTTCACCAATATCTACCAATGGAATGTATTCATAATCCAGGCCTTGCTGTTTTATGGATTCATTCAGGCATACAAATGCATCAGAACCTTTCATCTGCTGTCCATTTTTGCATTTCATTGTTATTGCAAACTGTTTTGTAAATGCAGGAATAATAGTATCTTTCCTCATTTGTAATTCGATTGCATAAGGAACCAGTTGTGCACAATGATAAGCCCTTCTTTTGTCTTCAAATTCAGGTGCCGGACCACCTAGGCGTGACCATATTTTTTGATTAAGGAAATCTAACACCATACACATTCTGTGCATGATGTCATTTCCCATGTAAAATTCACTTTGTGCTCCACTCACTATCCATACATTATGGTAAATTGTTTTCTGCCCAATGCTAATTTTAAGCATGCATCTGCCTGCAATTCGGTTTTCAAAGTCTGGACTGTCCAAGCCAGAAACATATTGGTTTTTAATCCTAAATCTCGGGATTTCTTCCCTCTCCATTATTTTTTGCAACAATTTCTCATTAATGAAACTCCTTTCATTTTCAAGCGCTAAAGTGGCTTTTATTGTTTTAAAATAGTCATTTATACCAACATGAACCCATGGTTGCTCATCTTCCATGTGTATTTCTGCCAGAGTGGTAATGGGTTTTTCTGAATCTGTTTTAGGAGTAATATTCTGTTTGCATGTTTTCTCTTTTAAATAAAAACGTAATGTGTGCTCATCTATGGCAGTCTGCCAATTTTTCCTTGGGTCCAAGTATATTTGTACAGGTAGTTTTTCATTGTCGCTCTGCATTTTGTCTTGACACATTAATATAACAGTGCCACTAGGTATGCAGCTATTCTGGAGATATACCTCCACAGCATCATTTGTTTTGGCAACGGTGTGACATTCATTTATATTGCTGTTTTGTGATTTTAGTTTCTTAGGCCTCAATGGTTTTTTGGTTAAGGACCACAGCACTCCATTCACCCCATCTATTAGAGGAGACAATCTTTTCAGACAATCTGTCCCCATCAGAAATGGAATTTCACAAATAGATGTGATCAATACCTCTTGTTTCATTCTGTGCTTTCCTATTTTTATGTCAACCTCAGTTACACCTATGATGGGCACCTCCTCCCCATTAAAGTTATGCACTGGGCCTTGATTTTCCTTCACTGTGATCTGACTCCTTGGGGGTCTCCCTTCATTGATACTCTTTACTAGCTCCTTGGACATAATTGTGGCCTGTGCGCCAGTGTCAATCATAGCAAAGGTGTGGCATTTTTCTTCTACAGTGATGGGTGCATAATATCTGTCCTCA
Source organism: Ambystoma mexicanum (assembly GCF_040938575.1). NCBI lineage: Eukaryota > Metazoa > Chordata > Amphibia > Caudata > Ambystomatidae > Ambystoma > Ambystoma mexicanum. The sequence continues at coordinate 1,021,967,899 of NC_090933.1, forward strand.
ACTTCCTCTAATACACATAAGAAATGTGAATTCTTACTGATTTCAGGGCTCACCTTTCTCAGGTCTTTTTCACTTTTGGCTAAACACATTGGTAAATGAAAAGACATTTTTCCCTCCTTTTTACCCATTTCTGCGTGAGAGACTTTATTCATTTCTCCATGATCAGAGGTTTTTTGGAGTGTGGCCACTGTTCGCCCATCCATCTGGGTAACATCAGAGACCACATTACAACCTTCCAACTGAACATGTGTAACAACATCATTCATCAATTTGTCATTTTTTAATTCTGTGCATTTGTGATCATTTAGTGTGATACAAGCCCTTTCAGCCTCTTCAAAAATATGTGGCTCAAAGAATTCTTCAGGTGATTGACTTGTACCCTCCTTGTGAGTATTTCCTTTTTCTGTCTGTGTTTGGTCATTGTTTTGCTTGCCCAGGGAAGGAGCTATAGCATCCCCACTTACTCCCTGTCCACTGGTATTCCCCATGCATGAGTCATTTTTCTTAAGTCTGTCCCTTTTTTCTTTTGGAATTCCTAATGTTTCTTTTTCATTTGTACAAATCTTTACTGTTTTATTTAGCTCTAGATTAAACCGTACCTCTTTTTTAGAATTATTTGCACTTTCTGTCACAAGTTCATTTACTGGCACTTTCACATTTAATCCATTAGGCATCTCAGAGTCGTTATGCAAAATTATATCAGAGCAATCTGTCATTTTGGCACTGCAGTTATAATGAGTACTTAGTCACTTTTCGGAAGCCCCCCGGTCATTGCTATGGCCATCAGCCCCCTCTTTGGAAGGTTGTTTTTGCGCTGTACAGAGCTTTCCTATTTGCTCAGCTAACATTTTCACTTGGGCCTCAAGGCACTGGAATCTTTCCATCTGTCTAGGATCCTCTTTCTGTGGTCTAGGTCGATATTGGTTGTTTTCCCCCTGATTGGATCTATTCTGATACCTCTCAGGTGAATGATGTCGGTTGGGATGGTTTCTGAACTCTTGATTCATTTGTGGAGGGGAGCGGGTTGCACCCATCCTTTGATTATAATCCCCTGGTGGGGAATCATTGTACTGACGTGGATTGTAGTTCACGTTTTGCCTCATGTCCTGTCTCTCAGATTGTGGGTACTAGCCCCTAGGTTGATTTCCATTATCAGTAAATCGATCCACATATCGGGGCATATCCTGATTACCATATATCATGGTGCTGGGATGAAATCTGCTCTGTGTCCCCAATGACTGGTAGGGACCATCATTTCTTTGATCTTGATTTTGTCGCTGGTTATTGTTCATACCTGCCATATCAGGCCGATATCCTACCCGGGGTCTGTCCCCTAAATACCTAGGACTGATGTAGCTCTCTCTATTACTAGGATCATGTGATTGGAACATTGGTCCAGGAAATGGTGATCTTTGTTGATTACCCCTTTGTTCAGGTGTCACATTATTTTTACCTTGGCTTTGAGCAGACTCAAGGGACATTTTGGCTGACCTGATTTCCATTACTGTGGCTGAGGGTTCTTTAGATTTAGGTCTAGTATCTTTCATTTTATCACTTTCTCTACCCTGACAATAGAGTACCTCATATAGTTTTGTGCTTTGATGTACAATCCATTCAAGGGACTTGTCACGGTCAAATTCACAGACCAATTGGGATATGATGTCTTTCTGTAGCCCATTGAAGTATGCAGTTTTAAACTCATTGGAATTTGAGTCAAAAGATACATCAAAGCGAGAAAATGCTCTTTTTAAGTCTTGTAAAAATTGGCGAGGGGATGTATTAGGTCCAGCAGTAATTGTGTAAGCGACTTTCTTTGCCTCCTGCAATGACTGAAAAGGAGAAAAATGACGCCTAATTTCTTTTTCAAACTCCAACCATGTCATATTCTGCTGTTCATTTAATCCCCTTATGATGCTGGCCGTCGGGGCATCTAAAGTTAAATGAAAATATTGTCTGTACTGTTCCTTAGGTATCTGGAGTGCTTTAAAAATGTCATGCACCGCTTCTAAGTGATCCTCAATGCAGCATTCACCTCCCTTTTTAAATGGTTTGATCAGGGCTTTAATGGATTTCATTATTTTTATGGGGCTACTTGTTGCAATGCATGGAATTGCACTATTTTGTGATTCAATCCTGTTTTCAGGTGTATGAGATTGGTGGCTGCCCCCAATGGGAGTATCGAATCCCCCAAGGGCGCTGCAACCAAGTTCAGTCACCGGCCCAGTCACTGGAGCACTAGCTCTTTGGGCAGAGCTAGAATTCACCTCCACTCCATTGAATGTGGTACCCTGCCGCCTCTCCTGGGACCTGGGAATGCACATTTGCTGTTCTAAGTCCTTACACTTTTTAAGGAGTCTGTTGGCTTCATCTTGCAAATAGTTGTTTTCACCATTCATCTTATTAATCACCTCCTGCATGTCGCACATTTGCATTTGGCATTCATTGAACTCTTTATTTCTCTTGTCTCTTTCTTGAATCATTTTAATCATTTCTTGTTCTGCGCTCTGGTGATCACATTCTTTTTCACAATGTTCTTTTTGTAAAATCTGCATCTCTGAAACAACCTCATCTTTATCCTGTCTAATGTGATCCACTAAGGCTTTTAAGTGTGCCAATTCTTGCTCACTATCTTCAAATTGTTGCTTGCTTTTGGATAACTGAGTATCAAAGTCTCTGCATTTTAATTGCATGTCTTTTTGGCATACATCCAATTCTGCTCTCAACATTTCCTGATTTGTACTTGCCCCACCTAATTCAGTCTTTAACCTGTTAATTAGCTGAGTATCATTCTCTTGCATTCGCAGGGACTTGTTTAAAATAAAACATATTTTGCCGCATAGCCGTATTAAACAGTCTTTCTCTGCACTTTTATCGGCTGCATTCAATAATCTTGTAAGGCAGACCTGAATTATGCTGCCTTCTGAATGCGGTTATTTCATTCTAACGTGCTATTCGACGACCAATTCCCATGTGCAAACAACTTTGCCTCTAAATATTGCACTAGATCTGAGAATGTGGTTTCCCTTTGTGACATTCTGAAATTCGTTTTTAGTGGCACACTGCTATTATAAAATGGGTTCCATTTAATGTGCAAATGGCAGTGTGAGACGCGCTTGCCACGCCCAGTAGGTACTCTATGATCACTTTCCCGGCCTGCAACGCACCATAAATATGCAGGGTATTTTGTGGAGATTTGGGGCCTGACAGTATTTTCTTACCGCCGAAAAATAACTTACCAACAATCACTCCTTGTATTCAGATTGGGCCATGTACAACAATAATACAGTGGACATGCATTATTTCAGCACCCAGACATGCATATTTGGTATGCGTGGTTGGTATGCGTGGTTGGTGGTATTTTGGTGAGCATAATTCCCTTGTTTTATTTGTGGCCCCAATGTCCAGAATCCCTTATCTTTGCTTAGATTTTTCGTGTAATCACTAGAGAGACCTCAGGCCTACATTTCAGGAATACCACATTTTCAGTGTTAGTGTTAGTGTGCCACCATGGGCGATCTCACTGACTTATTTACGACAGAGAGCTATATGTGGTAATTTTGTGGTAATTTCCACTACCTTATATACGGTAGGGAACTATGTCCAGAGAGTCTCTCTTCCCGTTGGCACATGTACCTCCAACGAGCTATGCTACAAACAGTCACTCACAACTGTCCATACTGAGTATGATCATGCACACATCTGTCTTAAAATGACAATTGCACTGTTTAAAAATCTCCCCACATCATCAGCACTGTATTGGTAAATATAAAACACACCACCCGTCTGCTTTCAAATATTTTTCTGTATTATAAAAGTTGCATTTAAACACGATCTCACTCTTTACAGAAATAAATAAAATAGCACAGTAACAGCATTGTCTGTGATACACTGAAAAGAGAGTGGCGGAGAAAAGAACTCAATTTGCAACATTAACATGTGATTAAAGCACAGGAATCTCCTTTCCTACACTGACTGAATATTCTCGTACACACTCAGCCCCCACACTTCTGTAATTACCTTATCTGTTCAGCCCGAGTTTTCTTCAGCTGTTCTCTTTCTGGATGTGGCTCCCTTGAAGATTGACCCCGGTGAAAACAAGCGTCTTTCGTTCTCAAACCGGGGTTATTGCCTGGAGCTCTCAGCTTTTTCATCAGAAATGCTCCAACCAGGAAAACAGGTCCTTCTCCCAGCTCTCCAAATCCCGACTGTCCTCCCTCTCTCTTCAAACTCCCCCCAGCAAAACCCTCATCACTGCCTCTAGCATGATACTTGCTATGACGCTGCTCCAATCAGAAATTAATCATGCCACATCCTCCCTCTCTACACAATGGCTCCTTTTTACAGTAACCATTTGTAACCAACTGATTTCCTGTATCTTCGGGCCCTTGGCTTCCTAAGTTATGTGGACAGAGCAGCAGAGAAAAAGAAAAAAAAATGAATGTGCGTTTAAAAGTTCACTTTCAGAGTAGGCCTATTTCTGCAGTGGAGACACATTTTTATTTGTGGGTTATGTTAAATTCAGTTTTATTAGTCAGGTTAGTTATGAATAATGTTAGTTATTAATTTTCAAATGTGTCTCTTGCACCATAGGCATTTCAGGTGAAAAATAGTGTGCATTTTTGAATGTGCACGTGTGCTTTTAACTGTAAAAATAGATTTGCATCTTATATGTTAAAATCGTTTTTGACTGAATAGCCTGTCTTTCCATGTTAATCTGGTAACACATATAGCAATGCACTGCACCCATGTGGTGGTGCTGCATAAAAAAAATTGCTACCTGTGCAGTAGTGCTGTACTCTGTGCTGTAACACGCCAAATATCCTTACAGTACCCAGGAGGGGGGAGGTACAGGGTGCTGCTCAACACCCACATGCGATGATGCTGAGCCAAAAAAAAAAAACCCATGGGCTCATTGCATGCACAGCCCGACCTATGTGGGAGATAGATGGTCGTCCGAGTCTGGCTCATCCTGAAAAGGAGGATGTGGCACAGTAGCCTGGCCACGCCTAGCCGCAGCTTGCCCCTTGTCGGCAGCAAGTCTGCCGGACGGGTTAGCCTGGTTCTGTGTGGCGATGTGACGTAGGTCTGCATGCAGAACCTCACGTGATACAAGTGCTTCCTCTTGCAAGGTAGCACGTGTAACACGGAGTTCCTCCTGCAAGGCCTGGCTGGACAACCGCTGCACCTCCTCCCAAGCCTGTAGCTCAGCCGAGATGGTACGCTCAAGCTGTGCAAACCTCTCCTCTGCCCGCTGCATCTGGGACATCATAAGGACACCCAGAGTGGATTTGAGGAAGCATACTCCTCGCTCAGGGCATCCATGTGCGCCTCTGCGTGAGCAGCAATTGCTTGACGCAGAGACGACATTTCAGCCTGGCGTGCCCTGTCTGAGGCCGCCATGCCCAGCCTGAGTGAGCGGGTCGTGGACCGTGACACCAGCTGCTGGAGAAGAACCTGCCTAACAGGAGGGAGCACAAATCGGGCCACACGCTCCGTGCTCTCAGCGAGGTTCTCCATTGCTGCCCCCTGCCGTTCTGAATTGGCAGTCATGTCTTGCTCGCACTCAGTATACTGCGGTTGCGCGCGGCGACCGCGTTGCCGGGCTTGACCCCTGCGGGACCCAAGGACCGGGTGTCCTCGCTGTGTTGGCACCGCCCGCGGCTGCACGACTACATGCCCCCGTCGACGTATGTCCCAGGCACATCAGTGACTGGTGTGGAGGGTGACCCTGCGTCCCGATCCACCACGGGCGGAGGAAGCAAGAATGTCTGATCCCTCAGTGCAGGTGTCGCAGAGAGAGGAGTGTCCACATCAGAATCACTCACCCCTGACACATGGAGTTGATGCTCATCCAACTCAACATGGACGTCAGAGTCGTCATCAAGGCTGGACTCATAGGCAGCCAGAGACAAGATGGACTGTAGCACTTGGGGGTTTTCGTGGCCTACCACCCCACGACCCCCACTTGTGCCGGGTTGACGTAGTGGTAACAACCCTGTGTCTGGCATGACAACACCATCTTCTGCCTCCATTGCGTCATCACCTGAAAAATAGAGGGAAAAAAGGTCATTACACATGTCAGAAGCACACCACACACAAACACACCGACAACAAACGCATCAGGCAGACATGTGACACACAACATATAACCTGGCATGCATGCTGGGTCAACTTTGAATTGCTTCTGTGATCAGACCTGTTGAAAGGTGGCAGTTTGTATGCAAGTGGGTCTATGCAGTGCAGAAAATGTGTACGCCACTCACTACCTACATGTATAAGGTCTCCATGGTGTGTGACAGGAAATATGAAGGCAGTGCAAGGTCAAATTCAGACATCACGTGCATTGTGCATTCAATGTGTACCATATCTAGAAGCCAAGCACCCCTCCACCCCAGTACCAAAGCAGGGATGCCTAGCATGGTATCAAAAGCCTGACCATACACCTGTGTATTGACAGGCAGTGTTGACTGGCATCAACAGCTTAATGTGATTCAAGTGACAACACTGCAAATGATGATGGGACAGTAAGCAGGACACATGATGAAAACTCTGGAGGCCACCCACGTGTGAAGAAGACACAACAACAGTTGGACAGAGTCATTGGCCATTGAACAGGCTGAGGCCTGTGAGCCACACAGATTGTCAGACCCTAAACATGTGTGCAACGCAGTACTGAGCCACAGTTGACATGGGAAGGCTGATGAGATGCCATGCAATGTATGTAACCAAGGACTTGTATTACAGTGATCATCCAGTCAAGGACACATAGGGGCATGCGTGCAATGCACATGGAGCATGAATGGGCACTCATGTCCCTGCGGGACATCTGACCTATGCACAGTACAAGTGAGATACCCTGCATCAAGTACTAAGGCTGTACCACATGGCATATTTCTGGCAGATTCTACGCTGGAAGTTAGCATCTACACAGGACACATGAACAGGAAAGTACACATTGGCAAGATTGAAGCAGACCAGTGCAAAGGTGGAACTGGGGTGCAGAGTGGTGGAGGAGGGGCAAGGGAGCATGCCTACATGGAGTCCCTGCATGCAGGCAGAGGAGACATGGATCACGGAAGCATTGCATTACTTACACATCAGAACCATGTACACGTCACATGTAGTGGCAATCATGCACAACACATCCACAAGTGAAACACACACGTCCTCAACAAACACGCATCAACACTCACTGGACTGGGCATCAAAGTCCAGCATCTCTCCCACTCCTTCGACCAATTCAGATGGTATGAACTCAGCAACGAGTGCCTCATGCGGAGTGAGCTCTTCCTCCTCTGGTGCAGGCCCACCGCCAGTCACCAGAGTCAAGTTGTAATTAGAGGCACGCTTAGCCTTAGTGCTGCGTTTGATGTAATTCCAACGCTTTTTGCACTCTTGTGCCGTGCGCACCTCATGGCCAAATGAACTGACATGTTCCCCAACATGCTTCCAGTGGGTGTAACATTGGGCAGCCGTAGTCTGACTATTGGCACCCACTAGCATGTCACGGCTGCGGCCCCGCATGTAGCCCACGAGGAAGTCCAGTTCCTGCTTGCAGAAATGCTTCTTCCTCAACGTGTAGGAGGTCGTGGCTGTGTGTGGGGTCCCAGTCTGTGCAGCAGGTGCAACCTTCCTCCTCTTGGACTGTGGCGCAGACCCTGGCTGGCTAATGCCGCCCTGACCAGTATGGCCAGTGGGTTCGGTGGATTGAGCCAAGGGAGTGGCAGGTGGAGGGACGACCAAAGGCCTGACTTGTGTCAGTGGCAGCTGGGTGCCCTCTAATGGACCCTGCGCAGCAACATCAGCTGTGGCAGGGACATTGACCGCAATGGTCCTGGTTGGCAGACTCACAACCGGGGTGTTGTTGGGTGCATCTGCCCCTGCACTTGCCAACACCCGGCTGTTCGGGGCAGCAGATGACATAACTGCCCCAGGGACACGTGTCTTTGTCTGAGCAGCCCGGCCTTCCCCTATGGTTTCCCTCCTGGCCTGTTGGAAATCTACCAAGGGCTCCACAAGTGCCAACGCAGCCTGCGCTGGCAGACCCTGAGCCTGGGTGGCGGTGTCCACAGCTGCACCTGCAGCTACCACTACCCTTGGGCCCGTGGCAGTCGATGGAACAGACTGCCGGGTCACACGGGCGCCAGTGCCAGATGCAGAAGCTGCATCCCCCTGAACCACAGGGGGTGGTGGCATGACTGCACCGACACATGGCACAACATTGTGCTCAAGTGGCGCACCCCTGCCTCTTCCCCTCTGTGGCCGCCCTGGACACCCTGGAGTCCCCCTACTCCCAGGTCACCACGGCCACGTCCCCGACCACGCCCACCACGAGGAGTACGCCCAGCTGAGGCACCCCTCACCTTTGGTGTCCTCCCAACCATGGCACAGATGTAGTAGTGCCGGCACAGATGGAGTAGTGCCAATGGGAGGTGTACACCACAATTGACCTGGGCAATTGGGGTGAAGGGGGTGGGAAGCAAGATGTTAACATCCCCCCTGCACCTGCAAGGCTGTATGTGACCCCGGCGATGTAGTGACGGGTCACGCAACGCTCAGGCACCCCAAAACTGCAGTAAAACCATGCACGCAACCCTGCAGCCTACGTGCGTGGATTCCACCTCCCGCAGTACGCGGTGGCACCCAGTAACACGAATAACGCGTACGCGTGGGACACGCAGGCTACTATGACATTGAAAATGGGTGCGATACACAGGGGCGCCCGCAGTGGGAAAAAGAGCGTGTGCGACTCACCGTCTGACTAGCGCGATGCAGAATAACACACGTAGCCAATACCAATATCATAATCCAAAGGAAAGGTGTCCAAAGTCACAGTCCACAAAAGTAAATCCAATGGAAAATTAAAATTGAAAACCATTGCTCCATGGGTAAATCGTAAAATAAAATGAAAATCCAACAGTCAACTATATACAGATAAACAATCCAGGGTCCATGATCCCAACAGAAGAAATGAAACCTATCTAATAACATAGCTGAGGATACAGAACGCTTTGTATTGCAGCAACACACGTCGGTCTCCACGAGAGGCACGTACCGCGAACTCCTGGCCCCGCTCACCTTTAACCCGTGCTGAGGGAAACGCCTGCGCGCATCTCGTCACTTACGAGCATGGGCCCTTTCCTCGGATTACACGCGGACGTGCAGTTTTTCACGCGCGCTGAAACGCCCATGCACACCTGCGTGCATCACGTCACAGGGACGCTTGCGCTTGAAGGGCCTTCTGTCCAATGAAATTGCATATGCGTGCAGACGCGCTTACGCACTAAGGGCCTTTCCTCGAATTACACGCTGACATGCAGAATTTTCACGTGCCAAATCACTCCGTATCAAGCTAGCCACGCTTAAGCACACAGAAGACCACGCTCCTGCCCAGAAGGCCGAATTACTCCCCCCCCAGAGCCCCAAGCACGCTCCCACCTGCCATCTGCTGCTGCCTGACTGTCTTCTGCCCACGTGCCCTGCCATTTGCTGCCTGCACATCAGCCAGGGGTGCTGTTGCTGTGACCACCACTGCTGGAACCGAAGACTCCCGACTGGGATTCCATCGCTCCACAGCCCAGCACCAGGACCCAGGTGCCCACCCACTCCTGCCTCTGGAGTTGTCATGTCGGGCACTGCAACATTTGGCACCTCTGACAACCCCCGGCCAGAGAGGCAGAGGGGCACCAGCTTCAGTGTCAGGGAAGTTGGTGTCCTGGTGGAGCAAGTCCTGGGGCAGTATGATGCCCTCTTCGGAAGTTCCCGCGCCGACAAGGAAGGACGGACTCGGATCTGGATGGACATCGTGACTGCCATCAACATGAAGGGGGGGGCAGTCCGTGACTTCCAACATGTCAAGAAGCGCTGGGAGGACTTCAGGTCAGGACCCTCAACAAGGCCCGGCGCCTCTTGAAGGCAGCGGATGCTAAGGGGCGCCGGGGCCACTTGTCGGAAGATCAGATGAGGGTCCTGGAACGCATATCCCCAGCGCTCCACGTCCATGTCCTTGAGAGGCAGACCCGTCTGGAGTCGAGCGGTAAGTGTACATGCATCCTGATTGTAAGCTGTGCGTGTGGTGATGTTTCAGTAGTGTGCAGGTTGCACATCTGTTCGTATGGGGTCGAGTATGGGTGGGGGTGTACAGGGCCGTGAGGCTAACACATGCGAGGGCTGTCATGTGTGAGACATGGATGGTGCTTGTGTGTGTAGACTTGCATGCCAAATGCAGTTGTGTGGGCACACATGTTTGGATGAATGTGTATGTAAGTAGGCATGTTCGTGATGTCACACATGTATGTTGTTTTCAGCTGCATGTATCAGCACTGTGTACATGTGCATGTGTGTGTATTTGACAAGGGTGCAACAGTGATGCAACATGGATGCATGTGACACCGGGATGTGGAAGCCTGATTGGCAGATGTGACATGGATGCCCATCTGAACACTGCGACAGTTGGCAGAGGTGTACACATGCATGCAAGTGTGGTGGTGTGTGTACATGTGTAATGCACTCCCTGTGTTGCATGTGATGTCTGGCTCACCATTGCCTGCTCATGCTGTTGTATGTGTATGGATGGTGCTGGCATTTGCGATATGGCTGTGGTATGGCTCATGTGTGCAAGTTGAAATGACATGTGTGTTGGGGATTGTGATGGCATGTCTGAGGTTTGCCAATGCCACTCATGTACAACTGTCATGTGTGTATGTGTCCATTGTACAGTGCCCTGATGCCTGTGTTTTATTTCTCCCTGTCTGCAGCGTCAACTGATGAAGAGGGCGGAGAAGGTGCTGTGGAGCACAGCGGCGGGGATCCCACCGCCAGCTGGAGACGCAAGGCCCGGCTCCCCTCCCAGGTTGTGATCTCGTCAGGGAGTGAGGAGTCCAGTGCCGCGTCCCAGGCCACAGCTGCCGGGGGGAGGTCCAAGAGGCAGAGGTTGGAGTTGGACTCCTCGGCAGCAGAAGGGGCAGCTGGGACCCCACAGGGCCCAATGGGGGAAGATGGCACAGAGTCATCCAGGTTGGTGGGGGGTTTGGTGGAGGAGGAGGCCATGCAAGCAACAGAGACGGGGTCTGGAGGTGGGGATTCCACTGGTGCTAGTGGTGCAGTGCAGGACCAGGGACAGGAGGCAGCACAGGCCGCCGCAGAGGTGCCTGTGTGCAATCCTGTCCCTGATCCTGTCCCTGCATCATCTTGCACCAGCAGGGATGCCTACGTCCAGACCCGTTTTCAGGCAGGGGATGAGCTCATGACAACTGGCCTTCCTCTGCCTGCGGACGTGGCTATCCAGATCCGGGTTGAGCCTGTTGTGACTGGTGTGGCGTTGCGTCAACGGGCCATGCGAGGGGACCTGCAGTCTTTTCATGAGGAGACTGCACGTCATCTCGAATGGCTCGTTCACCGCGTCGGCCTACTGGGACAGGTCACCCAGGCCGGATTCCTCCGTTTGATGGGGCTTGCTACGACCCCCTCCTCAACTGAACCCCCTATGCACCAGTCATCCTCCGTGCCATCTTCCCACCCATGAGTCACCTGGGTGCCCTGTGGAGCTGCCTCTGACGGTGCGGCCAGGCTGGTGGAGGAGGCATCCCTGTCACAGTCGGGAGTCGGACGTCCAGCAGGGGTGGCCACATCAACGACTGCACCCCAGCCAGCGGAGGATGTGCAGGCAGCAGGAGGCAGTGCACGGGCAGAGGCACAGCAGCAGCAGCAACGTGGTGGGAGCCATGATGGCTCGGGGCCTTCGACATCGGAGGGGCAGGCATCGGCTGGAGGGCAGGAAGACCCAGGACGGGAAGTGTCTTCCGTGTGGCAGCAGTTGGGCCACGCCATAGATGCGGAGCGGCAGCGGGCGGAAGAGGCACGGCTCATGATGGTCAGGTCCGAGAACTCCATGCTGAGGGCCCTGAGGCGGGCCGAGTGCCTCGAGGCTATCCGCAGGGGGTTGGAGGTGGACACGTCGACGGACCTGCGGACCCTCAGGGCCATGGAGGAGGAACGCCTCCGGGACATTGAGCAGGAGTTCGATGACGCCCTGGCCCGGGACATCCAAAAGTGAGCCGTCGGACTAGCCCGCTGCCCTTGTAAATAGTTCTGTAGTTAGTGTTAGGTTTCCTTTGGTTTTGAATTTTTTTTGGACCTTTTGGACAATGGGCCACATTTTTGTATATAGTTTTTTTAATTAGGTAGTGTTATTAGATAGGTTTCATTTCTTCTGTTGGGATCATGGACCCTGGATTGTTTATCTGTATATAGTTGACTGTTGGATTTTCATTTTATTTTACGATTTACCCATGGAGCAATGGTTTTCAATTTTAATTTTCCATTGGATTTACTTTTGTGGACTGTGACTTTGGACACCTTTCCTTTGGATTATGATTTGTGGTTTTGCATTATTTCACGGACATGTTGGTTTTTACTTTTTGAAATTCCCATTTTTGTTTGTTTATTTTTTATTCAATTTATGTTTCTTTTAATACATATTTTTTGTTCACACTTCAATGTGTAGTATCATCTCATTGGTTTCATGCATATCAGTGGGGGCCTGGTGGAGGGTGCCCCACAGTGCTGGGGGGTGGGGGTGCAGGGGGACATGAGTTGGACATGAGTGGGGGCCTGGTGGAGGGTGCCCCACAGTGCTGGGGGGTGGGGGTGCAGGGGGACATGAGTTGGGGCCTGGTGGAGGGTGCCCCACAGTGCTGGGGGGTGGGGGTGCAGGGGGACATTAGTTGGGGGCCTGGCGGAGGGTGCCCCACAGTGCTGGGGGGTGGCGGGCAGGGGGACATGGGTTGGGGCCTGGTGGAGGGTGCCCCACAGTGCTGGGGGGTGGGGGTGCAGGGGGACATCAGTTGGACTCGTCGTAGTGGACTTCAGCTTCTGAACACGATTCCTAGCAGTGAGAGGTCCCCAGATATACTGTTGATCTCCCATTCATTCCGCTGGGTCACACTCAAGCATCCAATCACGACTAAGGGCATTCATGCAGGCAGGCAGCCAATCAGGCACACAAGGTATTCAGGCCATTCACTTCTCCCCAGACACTCACAACAAGTTATGTGTATTGGGACAAGTACCAAGCCATTCAACACTCCAAGCTGCATTCATACCGGTTTCGGGCAGGGTTGTCTCAGTCATTGTGTCAACCACCAGATACTAGACACCCACAACACAGAATGCATATTCGTCACACACTCTATTCACCCAGGTCCCACCCACAGGAGGTACCCACAACATACATCACCGGGAAGGCTCCAGCTAGTCTGACAGGGCCATCACAACAACACCATATATGGCATTTCCACCCAACAGCCAGTCAGGGGGAAGGGACAGAGTCAGGGCTTCCCAGGACTTTGGGAAAACAAGGTAATGGGTGATAGAAAGCAAGAGGCCACTGGGGCCATCTTGTTTTCCATCAGGAATCATCTGATCCCAATGGCAGGGCCGGGGTATCTCAAAATGGACGATACTCTGCACACCTGTCAATTTCAGCATGGAGCTGCCACCAGCCCATACCCTGCTCTGCGGGCCACCCACAGGTGCCCAGAAACATACACTAGGGGCACAGGGTTGTACCCCCACCCATGGGTGCCATAAGGGTATCCCACGGTTCCGTTCACCAAACCAAAAGAGAGAGAGCTGCACCGCCAGGAGTCCCACATGAACTCCTGTGTGGAAAACACGACCGAACACATGATAAAAAGCAGTAAAGGACAAGGATACAGAGGCCCTGTCCCTCCGATGCATTTCCAGCATCACAGCTTCCCATAGCTAGGAGATGGCAGCATCCAGCGTTGCTTGTGAGCACATCATATGACGTTTTCTTCTGACCCTCCGCACTCCTCAACACTTCACAAAGGATCATAGAAAGTTCTTCTGTGCTGCCACGGCTGGGTGCCTTCATTTACTTTTGTCACTATCCTGTTCGGGTGCTATGCCGCTCCTTGCTGCCTTGGTCCCCTCACTGCCCTGCTGCTTTAGGGTTTGCTCCTCCTCCTTTCTGCCCCTTTTCTTGGTCCTTTCACTAGTCTGCTCCTTGATGCTCCTCTTCTCTTACCACGGCCATCCCTGCTGTTGCCCTTCCCTCTCCCCGTATTCCTGAGCATCCTGTCTTCTTTTTGATCCATTTATTTATTTAATTGGACTTTGTATGGCGCCTATACAAAAGTGTTTCCAGGAGCCACAGAGGTGCCATGCACTCTGAACTCTCTCCTTTGTTTTGGGGTTTGTTGGACCTTCTATCCAGGAACTTACTGGCATCACAGAACTGTGAACTGTCCTCCTGTCCTGTGGAAAAAATGTTTGAACATTTGTTGTGTCCTTGAGCATTTGGGTCCTGTTGGTTGCACTGGGCACTTTGTTTTTTTGTTGCATCCTTGTGCTGTCAGGCCCTGTGGATTACGTGGTACACGTTTACATTTCTGCTGCATCCTCGTGCCTTAAGCTGCTCCCACATACTCTTCCCCCCATTCAGGTACGGTGTTAGGAACACATAGTAGGGAAGGATGAATGGATTTGTTGGGAGATCAGTGTTTGATGTACAGGTTTTTTTCTTTGCAGCCTTAGGATTGGGTAGAGGGCCCGTCCCTATTCTCCTGCCACTTTTCACTCAGGCATACCTTACCAGGTTTGTGATGGCGAGGAGATTGATGGGGACTGGCAACCAAATTTGCCTTCCTGGCATCATTTGTGATTTTTTGATGCTTATCAGTGTGGATGTTTATATTACGTGATATGTTTGGTTCTGTTATTTGTTTTTATGTTTATTTGCATAATAGTTTTTTTCCATGTTGTAGCTTCAGAGGTAGCAACAGTCTTAACATTCCTATGGACGCCTCGATTTTTTTCTTTTTTTGTGACGTTTCAAGGGGAATGATTTAAGAACCGCTGGCTGCATTGGGGTATTAGGTGAATCTTTTCTACCACTGGAAAATAATTCTGCAGTTTTGATAGCGCTAGGGCGAGTGAGTTTCTGTATAAATAGGTAACAGCAGTTAGTATGCCATTTGAGCTCCCTCCCTCTCTCGCTCACTCTCTCTCAGTGCAATCTCTTCCTTGCTCTGTCCTCTCTCTCTCTTGTTTGTTTCTGTATCTTTGTGTCTCTCCTTCTGCCTGACTCTGTCTTTCTGCCTCTCTCTCTCTCTCTGTTTCTCAGTCTCTCTCTCGCCCACTGCTGACAGGGGCACAACCAAATGGTAAAACACAAATACCTTGACGTTAGTGGAAGTGAAATGAGTGTATTCACAAAAGCAAAAGTAAAGGCAATGGCCCTCATTACGACCCTGGCGGAAAGGGGTTTACACCAGCGTAAACATCGCCGACCCTTTCCGCCTGAGTACGAGGTCCCTTAGCGCCATGGTGAGTTTAACGCCTGCTTTTTGCAGGCGTTAAAATCCATGGCGCTAAGGGACCTTGATGTTAATTACGCCACCGTAATTTACGGTGGCGTAATTAACGCCTTCCCCACTCCCATTATGCCCTATGGGGCAAGAATGGGAATGGGGAAGGGCAAAATGGGGATTGGGGACTTACCGCCCCGCCAAGGTCGGAATGGGGCGGTAAGTCCGCCAACCACCATGGCGGAATTGCACCCTTAGCGCCATGGACCATGGTGCTAATTGCACCATGGTCCTCCGCCAAGGTCGTAATGAGGGCCAATGAGTTAATTGTGCAACCATCATAAACTGGCACTTTTAAAATATTACAATATTTACTTCTAATGATCACGCCTCATCACTAATGTGCACTTATTTCGTGGTCTGTATTAGATAGTATTTCTTTCTACATAATGTTGCAATCTGAGATACTGCATTAATTGCAAACATGACTTTGCATTATCTTCAGCCACAGGAATGCCACTTATACACTATAGACAATATATGCCTATGGCTACGAAGGCTTTATTGATTACGAATGTGGTCGTAGACAGGTGTATGCGCTACAAAAATAGGGTAGAATAGATGTATATGTGCATGCCGTAGTCTCTGTGTGTGGGGAGTATGGCATGACATTTTTTATTTTCATTTATTTAAGGCTTTCTGTATCATTGGTAGTATGAACAGCAGAATTGGTTATTGTATTTGTGTCTTGGAACTTTGATTTTGCATTCTTGTGATGTACATTGTGCACTGTTTTTGCACTTGTGAATGTGCCTTCAAGATATCCCTACTTTGTACGTATGGACAGTGCTGCTTTCTTAAAAGGGTCAGGCAGAAGGGGAAAATAACTGCTGTGGCTGTTTTTACATGTTGGCGATGTGGGACTTGAAAAGAGTACCACACCCAAGAGCACAATTCCCCATTAGTATGGAACAGATGACACTTGTAGACGTACATGGAATGGGGATGGTGGATGCTTCACTAGTCTGATTGTGTTGAGGAACAATTCACCAGGGTGAAATTGTTAAGTGATTTAGAGGTTGAAGTGAATTTGGGGCCTTCACATTTTTGGGCATATTAGTGGGTGTGGTGCCAGTAATGGCCATGGTGATGATTGTTGGTAGGAAGTAATGTGTGGCAGTTATGTGTGGCAAAGTGTTTTGTGTTTCTTGTATAGTTATGGGGGGTGGCTAGACGGCACCAAGAGAAATTTGGGAGTTGGAAGTGATCTAGGGATGAGTTTGCAATACAAAGCGTTCTGTACCCTCAGCTATGTTATTAGATAGGTTTCATTTCTTCTGTTGGGATCATGGACCCTGGATTGTTTATCTGTATATAGTTGACTGTTGGATTTTGTGTGCAATCTCTTCCTTGCTCAAATAACCAACATCTCAAAGCAAACTGCACCACAGAAACAGTGTGTGTTGTGGGTGGAAAGGGAGTAGGCAGGGGAGGTGAGGTGGCCATCTAGGGAGTGGGGGAGCTGGCACAGATGAGAGGGGCACTAGGTGAGGGCCTGGGGGGCAGGAAAGCATTTAGTTTTCTGGCTGTTTTTCTGATATTCGCGGCTATATTCTAGGCTGTAAGGGACTATGGATAGCCAAGGGTATGTGTAGTTCAGTACCCACGGTTCCAGTTTTTGTTGTTTGAAAGATATATTTACAGCTATATTGACATCGGGAGTGAAGAATTGGCCATGACCAGTGACACGATTGTGCATGCAGGAACCAGGACCGACCATGCTTAGTTTCAAAGTGAGGATGGTGCCAGACTCTGCAGTCCTTGTTGCCCAATAAATGAGCCAATGTTACAAGACCACGTACCGAAACAGGCCGGCTCTTTCCTTGCTTTGAGGCTATGCAGGTTCAGTCCTGATTACTGCATGGATGGGCGACTGAATGGGCATCCAAATTATTATTATTTTTTTTACCCATGGAACTGTCAGTCTTTGATAGTTTTGCACTCAGAGACCATTATTTGCCTTTTGCTGAATTCCGTTCTGGTATTTGTAGTTTCCCAGTCAATAATAAAAAATATATATTTTAACAGCAACAGTGGGTTTCCCATCCCAACAGTAAGTGGGATGAACCCTGCTTAGCTTCAAAGCAAATAAGGAGTCTGCCCCTAAGGCCATATTGCCTAATAAATGAGCCCAACTTACAAGTCAACTTAGAGAAACATGGCTTAAGGGGGCTGAATCTTTCCTTGCTTTGAAACTAAACAGGGTCCGTCCCGGTTAATGCATGGATGGGAGACAGTTAACACTGCCAAATGTTGTGTGTTTTCTTAGTTTTAAATATCTCATAACACACAGAATCCGCATTATTTTTTTTACTGTCAGTCCTTGAAGGTTTTGTACTCAGAGACAATTGTTTTGCCTTTTGCTGAATTGCATTCTGGTGTTTGTAGTCTTCCAGTCAAGATGGGGGGAATAATGCCACAATTGTACACTTTTATCCCAACATAGTTCTATAAGGATTTATATATTTGTGTGACACTATGGTATGTGTACTTTTCAAGTTAGCTTTCTAAAGCAGAGTATTGTTGAAAGCCAGACATGGCAGTGAGGAGGGGAAATGATGAGAGGGCAAGTAATTCATGAGTATTGACCCACAATGTATCAAAAGAGTTTGCAACCCTGGACACTGGTGCAGTTGATTGTGGCTGCTTTTCAGGACACCAGTAAAGGACACATGTGGGAGGACAGCGTGATGTTTCCTCAGAGGGCAGAGGCAACCCCTTGTTTTTTTTTTAGATTTTTTTAGATTGGCAAGCTTGCTCAATTATTTGGATACCAGGAGTTTACTAAGGTTGTCATGTTCCCAGTGCAAATGCTTACCAACAAGACTACAAGCAATTGTTTTGTATTGGGATTTTGTTTTCATCGAATATTTCACTACAGATTGCCGGGTCTAAAAGGTGACCACCTTTTATACTTTGCAAGCATATTTATCGGAACATTTCCCCTCTCAGGTTATTTTTCTGGTGTTCATTACTTTTTTTGAAAGTCCAACACTATTTTGTCTTGCACACTTTCGTCTAAGGAGTAGGTCTATTGACCTACATTTGTATATTTCACTTTAAGATACATGTTCACTTACTGTGCATATATCCATGGGTGCCAGCTTTTGATTTTCATGATGGGGCAAAAGTACCTGGGCATATGTAATACTTGCAGCTGATCATTTTTTTTTCCCTTATATGTGCTGCTTAATGTGGTTAGTTGGGGTTGTGCGATGTATCACAACAGTCACCAAGAGACCAGCCATAAAACAAGGGGATTGTAGCAAGCTGGTTAACCAAATTGTGTGATCCTCAGGAAATCATGTAATTGCATAGGTCATTAACTCAAAGCCTGCAATTTTTCATACATGATTTCTAGAAAATTTCATTTTTATAGCTACAGTGATATGGGGGTGGATGGAATCACTGGTGACCCTGGTCTCTCACCCATGCCGTAATCAGGACTGACCTTGCTTAGTTTCAAAGCATGGAAAAGGCCCACCCACTCAGGCCATGGTGCCTAATAAGCGAGGTAAAGTTAAAATACTACTTAGAGCAGCATGGCCTGAGGGAGCCAGTCCCTTTGAAGCTGAGCAGGGTTGGTCCTGGTTACTGTATGGATGGGAGACAGTCCACAGTCTTGTGCTGTGTGTTTACTTTGTTTTAAATATCTCATAACACACTAAGAAAATACATGGCATCTGCTTTTTTTAAAAAATGTGCTACTGTCAATCCTTGAAAGCATTACACTCAGTGACATTTTTGTTTGCCTTTTGCTGAATTGCATTCTGGTTTTTGTAGTCTACCAGTCAAGAGGAGGAGGGGCATAATGGCACAAGTGTAAACTTTTTGCCTAACATAATTCAATTAGGATTTCTATGTTCGAGTGACACTATGGAATGTGCACTTTCCAAATTAGCTTTATAAAGCAGAATATTGTTGAAAGTCAGACATGGGATTGAGGAGGGGAAATGATGAGAGGGCAAGTAAGTCATGAGTATTTGTCCATGATGTTGCAAGAGAGTTTGTCATCCTGGACATTCATGCAGTTGTTCTCCCCTGATTGTGGCTGCTTTTCAGGGCACAAGTAAAGCACGAATGTGGGTGAAGAGCATAACATTTATTTAGAGAGCAGACATAACACATGTTTTTTTTTTTTGAGGTTGGCAAGCCTGCTCAAGTATTTGGCTACCACGATTTTACTCAAGTTGTCATGTTCCCAGTGCCGAAGCTTACCCACAAGACCACAAGCACTTGTTTTTTTTTGGGATTTTGTTTACCAAGGAATATTTCACGACAGATTGTTCACTTAAAAAGGTGAGCACCGTTTATACTTTGCCAGCATATTTATTGAAACATTTCCTGTCTCAGGTTATTTTTCTGGTATTAATAACTTTTTTTAAAAGTCCAGTGCTATTTTGTCATGCGTACTTTCTTCTAAGGGGAAGGTCAAATTAACTACATTTTTGTATTTCACTTTAAGGTATATGTTCACTTACTGTGCGTATATTCGTGCGTGCCAGATTTTGATTTTCGCTATGGTTGCAGAAACTACCTGGACGTATATTATTCTTGAAGCTGGTCATTTTTTTCCCTGTTTCTGTGCTGCTTTAATGTGGTTAGTTGTGGTTGTGCAATGTATTACAACAGTCACCAAGAGACTGGCCATAAAA
Source organism: Ambystoma mexicanum (assembly GCF_040938575.1). Classification (NCBI taxonomy): domain Eukaryota; kingdom Metazoa; phylum Chordata; class Amphibia; order Caudata; family Ambystomatidae; genus Ambystoma; species Ambystoma mexicanum. The sequence goes on from NC_090933.1 coordinate 1,021,987,946, forward strand.
CAAGGGGCTTGGAACACGCTGCTAAACCACAGTGTGTGGTTCATGGCAAATAGTTTAATTTCACTGCGCATTGCCTAAAAACATTGTGAGTTCTCGAAGGCTGCAATCTTTTATACATAACAATACCACTGTCAAACCAGGAAATAATAAGTTTGTTTTTGATGAATATATTTGAGCGATGGGTTGCAAGTGTTTTAAAATATAGAGTGGGCGTGCTGGCCCACAATGGCCAAAGTCCAGGGCTAGTAGTTGGTTAGTGTTCGACCGTGCTGACTTAACATGGTCGAAGACCATGCTAGTGGCCCGGAAGCATTCTAAAAATCAATGGAATAACACAACCCTTGAAATTCAAGTAAAAAAACTTTAGTTGCAGGGATGTTAAGTTGAGAATTTAATGCAACAAAACCCCCGAAATTCAGTTAAAGCCAACTTAACTTGACACCCACTGTAGCACAGCCTATGACCACAATGATGACATCACAGATCACATCACTGATGACACTAATTACTATAGTTGTATGAGAACACTGATGTCATTACAAATCACATCACTGATGCCATCACTGATGAAAACACTAATTACATTGCATATAACTGATTACATCAATAACAGAATTAGACATAACATAATTTATAAGTTAGCTCATGAAAACATTGATTACCTTAATAACAATTTAGGCCGTGGACTTGGCCATGACATAGGCTGTGGTCACTGGCCAGCACCAAAGGCCATAGCTAGTGTTGGTTAATGTTAAAAAAAATGCCAGAGTGCATGATTAAAAGCCATGCCTAGTAGCCCATGAATGTTTTGAAAGCTGTGGTCAGTGATCATGGCTGAAGGCCATAGCTAATGCACATTAATATGCATGTGAGTGAATGTGAGAAAAAGTGTATGGGTCAATGACTGGTGGGTAAATGGGTATGAATGTGATTATGTATGCGTGTAAGTTGCTGTGGGGGCCGGTTAGCATGAATGACATTTACTTAAGTTACATGGCATGTTTTACTGCCATTTTTGTGCAAAGCCAACTTGATGTGTGTCATTATTTGGCTAGACTGGTATTTTGGTGCAGCCAGACAAGCCGTTGCAAACTGTAGATTGCATTTTGTTCCGGGAATATATGATAAAGCAAGCATGATATGTGTGATAACTTTGCTAGACAGTCATTCTGATGCAGCCAGTCTAGCCATTTCAAACTATGGCTTGACATGTTGTACCTGACATTTATGATATGTGTCACTGCATGGCTGGCTTGGCATTTTGGTGCAGGCAGTCTTGCTGTTTCTTACTGTGGCATTACATTTGTTTACTGAGCATATATGATAAAAAAATCATAACTGGGGGGGGCACTGTTGAGCAGCCTAGGGAATGGCTGCCTGGCTGAACAGCTCTGTGTTTTGCCAACGGAGATTCGGCTGTAGCGACGGTATACCTACATCCCCATAACTATCACCACAGAATATTAATAGTAGGGTTCACCTGAGCCCCATATTCTGTGGAGATAGGTGGCGCAGGAGCTGAGAACTGGTCTCCTGTGACTAGGCTCTGGGGCGCGGCTGCCCTGACTGCTTGGGCTGGAGCGGCGGCAAGTGCCTGTGAGGGTGGAGCGGCCTCACATCCGAGGTTGGGCTAATTCCCGCACCTGAACGCTGAACTGTTAGTGATGTGCGTCTGTGACCGGGGAGCCGGCGGTCATCCCCCCGGGGGAGATTCGGAGTGGAGGACAGCCTTGTCTGGAGACTGGCGGGCAGAAACGCTGCGCGGCTGGATGCTGAAAGCCTGTGTGACCCTTCCCTCCGACCTGTATCCGCACCCGATGCAGTCCACCCTGCAGAGCTGGGACTGCTGGCCGGCAGTGTGGGCCCTGCCCCTCGTGGGCTCTGACGAACATACTGGAATATATGTGGGCTGGCGCCAATCCCAGGCGGCTCTGCCATGCCCGAGCATGTCACATGGGTTCCCCAGCCCACCGTTTTGAGGTGCGCGGCTGTCTGGCGGCCCTGATCTGAGACCATGGGCTGATCTGGAGAGAGGTTCGCCGGTGCCTGGAGCTGGGAGATGCCACGAACCCTCACAATGTATGTGCCACAGCCCGGGGAGGGGGTGGCCCGACTGCCACCATTGGGCCTGCCTGAGCTCTGCCTCATCCCTGAACTGTGACAGCAGGCGAGCGGTCCCGCGCTGCTGCACCACTCAGCAATTCCGCTGTGCTTGGCAGGCCATTCAAAACACCAACCCTGCTGGATGCCTGTACGCAACCCCATCGCTCCTGTTGGACTGCCAGGCGGCGTGTGCTGCTGAAGTGTTGCAGGCTGCGGGGGCCTGCTGCACCACCCCACAACACCGCTGAGCTGAGCAGGCTCATCAACATAACAACCCTGCTGACAGTCTGCATGCAGCACCAGGAACCTTACTGGACTGTTGGTCGGCACACGCTGCTACAGTGCTCCGGGCAAACCACTGTCCTCCTGGAGATCTGTGGAGGCCTCCTGACCCCCGGGTTTAGTAGTCACAGCCCCACCCTGCCATCCACTGCCTGCCTGATCCCTGACCCCTTCCCGCTGGGCAGCTGCACCACAGGCTCTTGGAAGGGGCTACACTCGGCAGGAGCACCTTGACATCGCTGGCCTGGGCCGGTGATGCTACCCCGCACCAGACTCAACCACCAGGAGCTCACCCCTTCGCCTGAGAGATAGTGGACGCGGCACACTCTGCACTACGAGGGACAACTCATCAACTGCTCTAAAGATCTGAAGCCTGCCAATAGATCCCGAACCTCTCAGGCTGGCCTATTGAGTGCAGCCCCGGGCCAGCGCATGGGTGCTGGCTCGGTCTCCCCCTGCACCACCAGAGGCTCAGCCCAGATCCCCTGGCCACAGGACTACCACTCCCTTTGGAATGCTGCCGGGATCCGGCACCCCCGCCGATATCGCCTGGAACTGGGACTGACGCCTGCGATCCCAGGATCTCTCTCCTGCAGGGGGCTGCTGCTCGGTCAGTCCACTGCCTGCTCCTCCTCACTGTCACCGCTCCGTTGTGCCCAGGTGAAAGAGCCATTCGGCTACCAAGCTGACAGCCCCTACCCTGCAGCTGCTCATATTGCTCTCTGCCTCAGATCAAGCGCCACAACAGTTACCAGTCAATACGCTTCAGCCAGTTGCTATGTTGTGCAGCAATTCCTGACCCAATCCATCTATGAGGGATGACTGAAGCTCTGAATGCGGGCGGGTGAACCTAAGGCTGCTCTGAGGTACCATTTCCCTACCACCACTCCCCGTGCTCCCCTGGGACTAGGACAGTGTGCAGTCACCTTGGTGGCGGGGAGGACTGCGGCTAGAGTTGCACACCCAGCACGATGAAAGCAATTACCAGCCCGGATGATGTTGAACAAATCCTGGGATACCAACAAGGTCAGCGCCACGGACAAATTTGCTAAAGCGGCGCTGAGGTCAGAATTGTGGCAATCCTAGACCAGCCAGGAGGACGTGTCTACACCTGCAGATATACCTGTCCCCAACCTAACTACAATGATGGAATCCATGGATAAAAACGTTGTGTTCTTCCACGAAAAGCTGGTCGACATCAATGCAAAGGTGGCATTGCTCAAATCACAAGTAGACCAAACCGGCGTCAGAATTACAGAGGCCGAAACAATAATCGGAGCGAATGAAGATGGAATACACATGCTCCAGGATACGGTGGCCTCCCTTACTGACAATATGAAATTTGTGAAAGCAAAAGGCGACAACTTAGAGTCCAGGTCACACAGAAACAACATTCAAATCATAGGGGTGCCTGAGAACGCTCTCAAGGGAAGAACAGAGCTAGCAACTGAAAATATACTCAAAGAACTACTGGACAACCTCAAACTCTCTCCCTTCTTCACCGTTGAGCAGGCCCATTGCGCTCTACTTCCAGGACCCAATCCTAGAGATTTCCCTATGCCCATAATTGCAAAAATCCGAAACTATGGAAACAAGGACCATGTGCTCTGCCTCGCGCGGGAGAAGGGGTGTGCCTGCTGGGTTCACAGGCCATCAGAATCTTCCCCGACTTCTCCATAGGGGTGCAGCAGGAAAGACACCAATTTGTAAAGAAAATTCTCTGGGAATGGAACATTCCCTATTCAATACTGTTCCCAGCGTGCCTGAAGTTCACCTTCAGAGAAAATCTCTACTTCTTCACAGTTCTCGACGAGGCGGTAAGATTAATTGAGGCGCATATTCCACTGAACAACCAGGCAGATGACCTCATCAAAAATGACTGACTGGGAGATATACATCCCCCTTGTCTGCCCTATCCTAGAGCCTTCTCATCCTGCAACTTATGTGTAGATAGCGGCACAAGGAACCACAAACTTACTATCGAATGGGGCAACAAATAAGCGGACAAAAGTGAACATCTCTGCTGTAAAGTCTTGCTTAAGGATCTGTTGGGCCCACCAGAATCTGGTCGAAAATGGAGTATGTAGATACTGGTTGCTTGTTATACATGGTAATGCTTGAAATGGCTTTGCTATTGAGCCCTATTGCGATTTGTCTTGAAAGTAGACAGTGTGATGTGGAAATGTTAACCACCTGTCATGTGTACTGATGAGTGGTGCTTCACCACGGCTTTTACAAAGTTGGTTACACAGCAGCAGCGCACCCCACTGCAGCTTCAATGGATGCCCTGGAGGTTTTGTTATATGCGCGCCCCGGTTGGGCCTGCAATATAGGTTGGACACATAGGAGGCGGCCCAAAGGTGTTTGGACCAAGGGGTGGGGAAGGTACACTGCCCATTGGGTGAGGGCGGTGATGGAGGGGGTGGTTATGTTTGGGACTGTTATATTAAAAATGCTGGAGGTGGTAAGGCACTGCACACATCAGGTGAGTGACACAATGTCAGTATTGACAAGGGCTATATATACACAGAGCCGCATTTGTTGAGATGTCACCTGAGGTAAAGACATGGCTATACGATTGATGTTTTGGAATGTTCGTAGGGTGGGTAATTTTACGAAAGCCTGCAAAATCACGGCATATGCTCAAAGACATGGTGTGAAAATACTCCTGTTACAAGAAACACATGCCCGAGGTCACCTGGCATTGGAGCGCCATTCTGGGGACCACACAGGTTCTACACAACCTATTGCACACAAGCCAGGGGAGTCCTAACACTGATTCATAAATCGATGAAATCTATGTTGAAAAAGAGATATATTGACCCCGATGGCAGGTATGTCATCTTACATTGTACAATAGCAACTGGGGAATACCTCAGAGTGAATACATATGGGCCTAATGTGGATACCCCAGATTTTTTTGACACAGTCGCTTCAATGCTTATGGGTTACGTTGGGGTGTAGATCATTTTGGGGGATGATATGAACTTGATATTAGACGGCACCTGGGATAGAACCGGGACTGCACCTAGGATCCTGTCGCAAGCAGCTACAAGGCTAAGCATGCACATGTCATGACTCGGTATCCGAGATGTCTGGAGGGTCCTCAATCCTAAGCAGCGAGAGTACACGTATTACTCGTCGGTGATTATATCTTTTCTAGGATCGACATGTTCTTAATGTCAGATGACCTAATTGGTAAAGTTGAAAGCTCCCAGATACTCACCAGCACATTGTCCGACCACGCCCCATTTATACTGTCCGTAGAGTTGGGATCCTCTCCACCCGCAACACCTGTTGTTTTAAATCGGCAGCCCTTCTGTACATAGTGTTCAAGGCTGATATTCTTTCGGATATCGTGACCTTCTTTGAATGTAACATGCAACACGATACGACGGTGGGGGTTCAGTGGGAGGACTTCAAAGTGTACATGCAGGGTGAGTCCATCTCAAGGGAGGCGGGGGTACTAAAGGCAATTAGAAATGACCTACGCCGCTCTGAGTCCAGACTTCAGGGAATGCGCAACAGCAGCCACCCCTGGCAAATTGGCGCAGATAAGGGAGGAACTTGAGGCTTATGAATCACATGCTCTATGCAAGATACAATATTTAACTCGCCCACGGGCTGCCAGGAAATATGAGGAAGGGGAGAACACTGGCTAGACTGGTTAGAGTGGAGGGATGCCAAACCCGGATTGAAAGCATCAAAGATGCACATGGAGTCTGACAATGGAGTGACCAGCAGATACTGGAGGTCTTTTCACAGTTCTACACGGACCTCTACACACCGCACCAAGAGCATAACATACAAGATATACGTAATTTCCTAGACCAGGTCCCAATAACATGCATCTCCCAATCAACCAAGGATCAACTTGACACCCCGATAACTATCGATGAAATAATTAAGGTCATTACACATCTGCCGAAAGGTAAGGCCCCAGGGCCAGATGGACCTACATTCAAATTTTATCAGGAACACATGGCGCTCCTTGCCCCCAAATTGTTGGAGGTCTGGTATGAATCACTTTGGAAGTCCACCCTCCCCCCTCTCTGAGTGAAGCACTCAAAGCTGTGCTGCTTAAACCAGATAACACTAGTGACGAGTGTGGTTCATACAGACCTCTCTCGCTCATGAATATAGACACAAAGATATTTGCCAAAACCATATTGAACAGGTTCCTGCCGATTATGCCGCACCTTATACATGAGGACCAGCGTGGTTTTGTCCCTGGGAGATCAACAGCTCTTAATATTAGACAGCTTTTTAATGTAATTGCTAGGATTGATCAGACCAATGACGCTGTAGCGGTTACACTTGATGCCCAGACGGCCTTTGACATGGTCTCATGGCAATACACGTGGGAGGTCCTAGAAGGGATGGGGGTGGGCGCGAATATGATTGGGTATATCAAATTACTGTACACAGATCCCACGGCTAGGGTCCTGGTTAACTCCCTAACATCCACATCCTTTGCACTACTAAGGGGCACCCAACAAGGCTGCCATTCTCCCCGATCCTTTTTGCGTTGGTCATCGAACCAATGGCGGATTATATTAGGGCAAAGCATGCCCATAAAGGGATACGCCTGAAAGACACTCCTGAGATAATATCCCTATATGCAGATGACATGCTACTGTATGTTAGAAACCCGGCTGCTCACCTAGACCCCATCCTATGAGATGTTACGAGAATAGGCATCTTCTCTGGCTTCACGATCAACTACTCTAAATCGGAGATATTTCCACTCAGAAACACAACCCAACAGCCCATATGTCAGTACCCTCTTCGCTGGTCCCGGGGAGGGATCAGGTATCTTGGAGTCCAAATATCCCTAACTAAATTGACTCTGCTGGCTGGGAACTACACTGCTGCTGCACAATATATCGAATCTAAGATAATACGATGGCGCTCCCTCCCGCTCTCACTAGCGGGGAAACTCTCACTGGTTAAAATGATACTGGTTCCTAAACGCCTATACATCTTCGGGAATGTACCGGTCTGGCCAGGGAAACATTATTTTGATAACCTTCATAAATTGTGCGCGCAATTCCTGTGACACGCTGGTGCAGTCCGTAAAAAATGGTTGGATATGACTCTGCCATATGAGAAAGGAGGATTACCCGCTCCCAACCTGACAGTATATTGGACAGCTGCACAAGCCCAATACGCCACATACTAGTACCTGAGCCCTATCATTCCACCTCATGTTAAGTTAGAGAAATTTGCAGCGCCTGAAGTAAACATTATGCCGCTAATTCTCTGTCATGACTATGAGGTTGATTCTCCAGCCGATCCCATTGCGGCCACGCTACTGGCATGGAATCGACTACTGCGCCCAGCACCAGAGCATTGCCCCTATTATAAATTGCTTCCCATCTGGGGATTTCCCAGGCTCGTACCTACACATGACAAACGGCTAGCTCAGCACTGGCTAACACTGGGATATCAAGCATTAAGCAATCTATTCCCTGAGGGGAAGTTCATTACTCCTCAAACATGATGACCTGCCACTCCGGGTCGGCACTTGAGATGCTGCAGTACTACAGACTCTACGCTGCTGTCCGTGCTATATGGACATCCTACCCGGACGCACCCCCTAACACACCAGAAATCTGCTACATAGCCAACTGGAGTACTGCTCTCGGGGTTGTCTCCTCTCTATATAAGATGCTGCTGGCAAAATCCCCAGATCAACCCCCTAAAGCACGAAATTAATGGTCTGATGGGCTTTGCCTCGAGATCTCTGATGAAATATGGAAGATGATGTGCTCACACACAAGTCGGGTGTCCCTTAACTTCAGGTTTCGCTGCATGCAGTACAAACTATTAAATAGACTATATTACACACCCCAAAAAATCACCAAGTTCACCCGTGATGGCACACATACTTGTGCAAGATGCCGTACCGAGGGGGCTGACCATATGCACATGTTTTGGACATGCAAGGAACTTGGCAGCTTCTGGGAGGGGATCCTGGGGGCCCTTTCTGACATAGTGGGTGCTGTAGTTGACCCGGACCCACTAGGAGTGCTGTTCGGAGTGTGGAATACTGAAGACACCAGAAAGGTGGCTACGTTTTTGAATGTGAGCTGCATGGTGGCCAATAAATGTGTGTTACAGAATTTGAAATGCTCTCCTCCCCCTATCTTCAAGAAATGGTTGAATGCACTTACTTGGACTCAGACCTGTGAGGAGGAATATATTAACTCACTCCTGCTGCACTCCCGTCCTAGGAACGTATGCACTGCATTGTGTAGGTACCTCATCAGACAAGCCAAAGGCGACTCACGAACACCCTCGCCAGAGGCGCCATATTAGTAATGTGTAATGTCATGATATATTGTAACCTTGTGCTACGCAAAATGTGTTATAGTATACGAAGAAGAAAAGGAACTGTGTCTATGTATATAGCGTGGTAAGCTCTACTGATTGCGTTTGCTGTTAACGTCCGCCAATAAATAAAAGTTAAAAAACTAAAATAAAAAAACAAGCATAAGTGTATTTACCTGTCTACACTGGCCTACATTGGACCCAGTTTGGGTAGGTTTTCATATTGTGGTATGACATTTTTGTTTTACTTTAATTTGTATTGATTTTTTCTTGACAGAAGGAACGTAAACAAAAAGAATTCCATCTTAACAAGTCCTATGTTCCATTTTCAGCCCTCTACCCACCAACTCCCTCTGATATAAACTTGCACTGCACAGAGATACAGAATATATATCTTAAGACGCTTGCTTGATCGAATTTGGATGATGACACATTCAGAGACCCACGATGTAAAATAAATGCAACTCTCACCACAATGAGACAAGTCACTGGACCGAGACTCGACAATGAATCAGCCTTTTAACCAATCCTGTTGCGGTGGCGGGGTGAGATATATCCACCCTCTCCCGGCCTCTGTCAACCCATAGCTGTGTGTTTTTAAATCCCTGTTTGCTCAGATCCAGAGGTGTACCCCACAATGACCTCAGGGGGGATGGCCAGGAGGAGAGCCGTTCGTTTGGACCATTGTTTTCCATAGTGTACATAGTACCCCTAATGCTGGGTGATTCCTAACCCTTGCTGGGATTGATTTCATTGGGCGCCATAGCAGATCTCTAACTTTCTTAGGGTGGGTGTAAGAGTCTTCCAAGTATGTCCAATATGTGCCCATATCATCCCTCATGTGCTCTAACAAGACTTGCAATTGGACAGCCTTATAATAGAGGAGAAGGTTTGGGAAACCAAACCCTGGAAAATCACTGGGTAGGGTCAGGGAGGTTTTTTTCCTTGCCAAATAAATGTCGATATCATGGAATTAAGTTTTCTAAAGAAAGTGTCAAGGAGTGTTGATGGTATGGCGGTTAACAGGTATAGAAAACGTGGGGGAACAGTCATTTTGATAAAATGTCATCATGGCATACCATGAGAGAGTCAAGGGGCCCAATGCTTGAGGTCAAATGTAAGGTTGTTAAATTACAGGAGTATAATTGATGTCAATCAACTGATTCAGATCTCTGGGTAGACGTATCCCCAGGTAGGTAATTTATTTTCTCATCCCTCCCAGTGGGCCCAGGTCCTCCACGGGGGCATGATCTAACTGTAATGGCATGACAATGGACTTAGATGGGGTAAGTTTTAGGCCTGAGAGGGACCCAAAGGAGCCTATTTGATCTAGTAGCCTCGGGAGGGATCGGAGAACATCAGGTAGGTAAGATAAAATGTCATCCACAAATAGGGATAATTTGAAATCAACTTCATCCCATCTTATACCTGTTATGTCAGGATTTTCTCTAATTGCTATTAAGTTCCTCTAGTATTGCTGCCATGTCTCTCCTCATGGACGTCAGCTCATCAGCATGGTCGGATTTGCTGTGGCAACTGCTTCCAGTGTAAGTCGGAGGGATGGGGAGAATTTAAATTTCTGAAGCGGGCCAATCAGTGCATGATTTTGTGGGTAAGTATACTTCTCTGGTCGATTGGCGTGTCCAGACGAGGTTGCTGGTGGTTCCGGATTCAACACAGATATCTGTTTTCTGGGGCCAATGCAGAGAGAGCTGCATGGCAACAATACGTCAACAGAGCTCAGGCGTGACTCCCCAGGCTCTGTCATGCAGTGCAGTTTATAGTGAGAGCTACCTGAGTGTAGGGTAGGGAGTATTTCCCACATTGCCTCAATCTGCAGCTGCCATGGCGGTGTAGTGACAATTCGAAGTGGGTGCAGCTGAGGTAATGAGGTAATTTGCTATCTGTTTGGGTGGGACCAAGGTTGTAGGGGACGCACACACCCCCTGATTGCAATCTTGCTCATTCCAATCCAAGAATCTGGTTTAAGTGATCAGTAGCTTTGAAGAGATCTGTATGGACTATTCTTCTGTATGTGCATGTTGAAGGCATGGGGTACTTAGATTTACAGGACACATAAGACTCCCATGCATTCACGAAGAGTGCAGGAATTTTAGGGATCGTTTCACCCCCCCCCCCCCCCAGATTGCTACTCTCGTGGTCAGGGATGTTCCCAAACTAGAGAACCAGTGGCAATGCCACTCTACCCCAGTTCAGCCTCCTGGATCTATTTTCAGAGGAACAATGCGGTCAGACACTTCTGCGGGGCTCCCCTAGTCCCTGATGGAAGCGAGCTGCACAAGCAGGGGAGTCCAGGACTGCGCCCACGATTTTGGCGTCTCGTAAGGGACATCAAATGTGGTGTGTTAGAGAAGGAGAAACTCAATCCCGTTGGGGGGCTCCTGTAGAGCCTGCGGCAGGCCGTAGCCACTCTCCCAGTAGGGATGGTTCTCCTGGGCTCTGTAACCAAGGACCAAGAACTTTTTATAGTATCACTACTTTCATTACGCACAAAGAAAACTTGAGTATGGTCTTACATGGGAATACGGGAGTTTTTCATGAGTTACCCAACAAAACCAATTGCAATCTGTCTGACCTTTTACCCAATTTATAATGCACTATTTTAACCTATTATTAAAAAAATATTTTCGCGAGGAGAACCCCCGCCTGAACTGCTTTCATTGGTTCAAGCTCCCTCATTACACTGGACTGCTCGTGCATACTTGTGGCACATATTTACAAAGCTCCAATGAAAGAAATTCCCCCTTTTTTCTACACTACGTGAAAGATTTAAGCTTTGATAAAAAGAAAATGCGTCTATCCACTGGCGTAGTGTGTGCATGCCCCTGTAGCAGCATGATCATCATGCACATTGCACACACATGGTGGTCAAGGCAGGCCCAGTTCCACACTCAGGGCAAGCCAAACAACACATCACTTCAACATTATTGGAGCCTTGTCATTTTTCAAAACTACTTATTTAATAAAACATGAAGATACTTCCTTTGTTTGCCTTGGAAATAACATTACAACCAAGAGAAATGGAATGCTGCCTTAGGTAACACAGACATACTTAGCACACATCAATACACTAAATTGGACTACAAGACAATTCTGACAGAACAGGCTGCTATAAATAAGTGCCCAAAATATCATCATTATGGCTGGTATAAAAGAGGGAAACTATCACATGGCTAACTTAAAACAAGACATGATACAACCAAAGTAAGTGCTATAACTGATGATCAAGGGAACATCATTACTTCAAATACTGGCATGGCTGCTCCTTTGCAACATTCTGTAAATAGTTTTAGACCCCTGAAGACTTACCCTCTACAGATACCCCATGGTATCAAAAGAATACATCAAATTGATTGTCCCAGCTTGCCAAAGCAATCAAGGGAGGATGTTGCCTTGCTAGTTGATGCTGAAAAGGCCTTTTTTCAGGTAATCCAGTAAAATACACTTCCCAGTCTATCACAATGCAGTTCAAAGAGGAGTCCCATTCAAAAATGTTGGTTTTGCTAGGTTACTTGCGCATAGCATTGTTAAGTTATTGGTTCATACTATATGATTTAAGACAAGTAGTTTGTTAAATTCTTTTTATTATTGGTTCTGTACCAATAATTCATAGTATTATTTATTTATTTATTTATTTTTGGCTTTATGAAGTGCAGTAAACCCTCGGGCATCAATGCACTGTTACAAACATATTACTTGCAGTGCTTATCGTTAGGCAGGAAACATCCACAGCGCAAGTCTGGAATAGCCAATTCAAATAAGATGCATGCAAAGTTATACACAGCATAAGGCTAGCATGGTCAATTCAAGTGAGTTGCAGGCATACGTTATACACAGCCCAGGCTGGAATATTCAAATTCAGGTGAGTTGCAAGTATACGTTATACACAGCCCAAGGCTAGAATAGTCAATTCAGGTGAGTTACAGATATACGTTATGCATAGCATAAGGCTGGTTAGTTACAGGCATACGTTAAACACAGCACATGGCTGGAGTCGTCAATTCAGGTGAGTTGCAGGCATAGGCTATACATAACATAGGGCTGGAGTAGACAATTCAGGTGAGTTGCAGGCATAGGTTATACACAGCTCAGGGCTGGAATAGACAGTTCAGGTGAGTTGCAGGCATAGGTAATACACAGCACAATGCTGGAATAGTCAGTTCAGGTGACTTGTAGGTATGAGTTATGCACAGCACAAGGCTGGAGTCATCTGTGTGTAGGGCTTGTGGTTGAGCTTTACAGGTGTATCTTTATTGCACAATGCTCTAGCATTCTGGGGGCCTTGCAAAGGGGAGAAAGAATTATACACTGTGGCACGGGTATTCACTGGGAGTAGGGGGCTGCTAGCGGAACCAGAAGTGATGCCGGATGGTTGGAGGCTTGTAGGGCATGGGGTGGGAGAGTGCCTCGGGCAATGTTGGGGTGTGGGACGATCACGCACAGTTGAGGATATACCGGCAGTACCTGTAGATACAACAGGCTTACCTTCTGCCTGTGGGCAAGTCGCTGCAGCAATGGAATAGGATGCCCAATGGCCATGCTGTATGGAGGTTTCCATGGTAATGTGGGGCTTCAATGAAGGGAAGACGGCGGCCCTCTTGTCGGGGCCGTCTGTGGGCTTGGGCCTGAGTGCAGAAGTTAAAAAAACCAAGGTGAACGGGTTCTGTTGGAGTAACGTAGCAGACGAGATCTGAGGTACCATTGTGCGGCACCTAACATCTGCTGTGCCGAACAACTGCAGAGCACAACACCATGCTGTTGGCCTGTGTGGCCTATGCCGCAGAGGGTCGGGTGGCTAGGTTTTATCGTATCAAGCGTCGAGCATGGCGTAGAACGCAGAGAAGAATGTCGATCGGGCAGTGTGCTCTGTGGAGCTGCTCAGCACAAGACTGCGCCCTTGGCCTGCGCAGATTTTGCCACCAAGGATTGGGTGCAGAGTTTTCATTATATCGAGCGGTGAGTGTGGTGTAGAATGTAGAGAAGAACGTCGAACAGGCATCATGCTCTGTGGACCAGTGGAGCACAACCCAACATAGGAAAAGAACTGCATTAGTTTCACCCTTAACCGGGCTTTCTCAAGGCACACTTTTGTGATGTCATCTTTGATGTCCTGGGTGTTAGTGTTAGCAGTGCACGGTGGCGCGAGTTATAGTTGCTTATCTTACCATAACTGCCAAATTTCAGGGGTTTTCCGGTTTTACTTTGAACCATAACGTCCCTTTAACAAAGTTTTTTTACTGAATTTGATAGGTTTTTAGTAGCGCAACTTAACCATAATGTCCCTTTAGCAAAGTTTTTTTACTGAATTTCATAGGTTTTTAGTAGCGCAACTTAACCTTAACGTCCCGTTCCCAAAGTTTTTTACTGAATTTCATAGGTTTTTAGTAGTGCAAGTTAACCATAAATTCCCTTTAACAAACTGTTTTCATTAGCACGCAGACAATATACAAAGATGGAGTGTAAAAAGCAATTTCTCAGGGATGGCTTTACACAGAATGTTGCAAAGTAAGACTTTATGCTTGTTCACAGTGAAGGTCAGCGGCTTCCATTTTTTGCTTGCGGGCCGGAGTGGCCCACGACTCGCACTATAAGGTTCTACTGTTTTTTGACCTTGACAAATAGGGATCGTGCCAAAAGACTTCTTTTGAAGGAGGGGTGCAAAAACGTAAGAGACGATAAGGATGACATTTCTGAAACAAAACCGCTTTTATATATGATATCACTATGAGAAAGATCGTTGGCACAGACAGAGTCATATTTAGGGACTTCATTACGCGTAGACAATGGAAAATGCCAATATAATGTAAGTAACCCTTTAAATTATTTTATACCGGAATATAATAACAATAGCGTGGCGTTAAAGCCCAGTTAAGTTGTACTTGTTCGTTCAATGTGGCATATTGTTTTGTACCGTGCACTATCACCACCGAAGTGGTCCGCTGGCGCTCAGACGGCTCTGAAAAAGGCAGAGGAGAGAGGGTGGGTTAGTGGGAATAAGTTAACATACTCCGTTGCACTATCCTCGCTAGCAAATAGTTTCACGCCCTAATAAATAAAATGAATATTTTTAATGAAGATCGGCTCGTGAGAGTAATTTATGTTTTTAAAACAGGTACATCCTTCCCTACTGTCAATGCCACGATTTTCAGACCCCGGCCGATGCATTTTTTAACTGCCAGGTGCATCTCCTAGTAAACAACTTCATGACCGTCACCATTTTATGTCGGGCAAGGCCCATAGGAAATTGTAATGTCAGCGGACATAAGGAGGGTTCTTAGAACACTTTCAACCTGACAACGAACAATACGAACAGTGTTCTCAGAACACCCCCATTTTGTTTAATTGCAAACATTTCAGCACCGCGAGTGTTCTTAGAACACATTCAACTTGCCAGAGTACAATACAGACAGCGTCCTCAGGACACCCCCATTTTGTTTATGTATGAACATTTAAGGACACCACGAGTGTTCTTAGCTCAATTTTAGCTTGCTTGCGAACGAAACGGACACATACTCCGTCCCTAGAACACCCCACCATTTAGTTTATATAGAACATTTCAGAACAGCCGTGTTGTCCACAGACAATTCGAGCACAACAAAAGTGTCTAGCATATAAAAAACAGAACATTGAACCTATCTCATACTCCCGCACCCTCCCCAAACACTCTTACACAGCAACACACTCCACTAAATACAATTTTTAATCCAAGTTTCACCGTGCTGTCCGCGGTCGTCCGCAAATGCAAGATGGCGGGCGCCACAGAAAATCTGACGCGCTTCACGCACCACGTCGTCCAATCAGCGAACACCTCGGGTGTCCGCGGACATCCCGCAAGCCGCTCGGCCAATCAGGGCACTGTCCGCAGAGCGAACAGGGAAGTCCGTCTGCGAAGCGAATGGAGATATCACTAATTTTTTTGCCTTACATTTTGGTCATTTTAAAAAAAACTACTGGACGGATTTACACCAAATTTGCAAAATCACGCTTTCGGGACCAAGCCCCCGTTCCTCCCGCAAATTTTGTGTAAATCGGTCCAGCGGTTTGGGCTGCAGGCGCGCGCAAAATTTTTTCCCATTATGTCTATGGGAAAAAACAAAAGTTTTGGGACCCCCCCTATAAATTTGCCCCCCCGGACCAAACCTCTCCAAACTTTTCAAAAAAATTCAGAGTGGGCCATATACTTTTTTTTTGCAAATTTTGGTGAAGATTCGTCCAGAGGGAGCAAAGTTATAAGCCACCCAAATAATGCTCTTCCTATGGAAACACCAACTTAACCATAACTACATGGACGCTACTGCGTCCATGTAATATATTTACAATATTGGTTTTGTAATCCTTTAATCACACTCTATATGGTTTGCATACAAATTATTTAAAATAGTGTTCAATGTTGTATCACAATTTACAAGCATAAATGGTTTACATACACTGATATATTCTCTCACAGTTTATAGGTACAGTGCATTTGAGCAGCCTGTAACTATAGGAGGAAGCTAAATTGCTCTTGAAAGGGGAAGGGGAGAGACGGAAAGAGAGAAGCTAGAGTAGTGTCAAAAAGTTTAATCTAATACTTTTATCAATTCAATGTCTACTAGTTTGGCATGAATGTCCATAATCTTTCTTACCTATATTGACTGTCTTAGATTGTAGTATCTTCTAATGGGGGTTTAATCCTAGGTGTATCACATATAAATGGACTGGTTAACAGTGGTTGAATGTATTTTCCAATTAATTTGGGAATTGTTCTTAAAGAATCTATGGAAATGCAACTTCAGTTAATGTTAAGCTCCATAATGTATGCATTGATTGGAGTTATATCCTACTCCTAGTGTTTGATTTACCTTTTATTGACCTCCATTCTTCTTCCTACGCACATAGGAAAGGCTTCTTAAAATTATTGCTAAGTATCCTTTTAGGTCGTGTAGTTGCTCGTCTGTAAACAAGCCAGAATTAGGGTTCTATTAGGTCAAAGGTTACCTCTGGTCACAAAGTACTTAAATTGCACATGTTCTAGTTGTACAGACAATGTCCAGATCCATATTTTTAAAGGTGAAAATCGCAAACCCTAAGGAGATATTGCTATTTAAAGTGTCACTTGATTGCTTCTATGCAACTGAGTGGCTGTTAAAAGTCTGTTATATTAAGTTGAATGTGCCCATGGAATACAATGCTCACTCCATTAAATAAGTTTTACATTATCTCGTTGCTAATCTTAACTTATTCAGAAAAGGGTTTCCTCAGCATGCTATGTTCTTTCAGGATGGCGGTCTTGCGCGTGTATCTTCAACATCGCCATCCTGAAAGTGATCTTTTAATAACCACAAGTAGAGCAAAGTCATCTGCAAATGTGTTATGATGTAATTTATGCTCTTGCATCACTCTGATGCCGCATGTGAGGCCACAAGTATGGATTTTCAATGCAACCAGTTATGAAGTCCATAGTATTTAGGTTATTCATATTATCTAGTCAAAGCCTATCAAAATTCAATAGCGGTTAAGCCTGTTAAATCAATTGGTGCACAATTGTGATAAATCCACATAAATAATGGATTTAGGTTTTTAGTTGGATTACATTTCCAAATTTATATCATCCCTCAAAAATGTTTTATCTTATTTTCACAAAACTGTACGTTCAAATATAGTACTTGGAATCTTACATGGGGATGCTCAGATTGGAAAAGTCATCAGGCAATAATTTGCCAGGTAAAGTATCCTTAAAAATCCAATCTGTGTTTTCATTGTATTAATTAGTACAACTTGCAAAAAGCTCTGTGATATTTTATGAACCTCATTCATTTTGAAACGTCCCTGATTAGGTATTCTTATTATTTTCGGATTGTCCTGAGAGGGTCTGTGTTTGTATTGGTTTCTTTAAGTATTAGGCAAATCTTGTGTCCTCCTAGGGTAAAACGTAGTGGTCAGTCTGTCCGTTATTCTTCCTTCAATATTCTTTGGACAGAGGTATAATGTTGTCCTAAGTTAACTAAATGTGATGTATTGGCTCAGCAGACAGATGCTTAAAGTCTCAGTAATCACATCATACAGTTTACAGGAAATAGTGCATTTCGTTATCTCTGTTAAGACCTTCAGTGATAGATCTTAGATTGCAAATTGGCTTTGATTCCTGCTGTCGTAGTATGTTTTCCCGAGCACCTCATCTTGCATCCACCTTAATGTGTTTTGCCCCGAAGAACTTGATTTTCTCCTTGTCTTTGGTATGTTCTTTCTGCCAATGTTCAGCTATGGCTGATTTAGAATCCAGTGGCGTCAGGTTTGCAGGTATTCTCTGATTCTTTTTCTCAGTTCTCATATCGTGCTACCCAGATACCTTTTATTGCATAGACATATAATAATGCACATTATACAGTTAGTTCTGCAATTAATTGTATTTTAATAGACTTCCCATTGGGAGTTTTATAAATGTGCATGTTATTCAGGGCATGATTGCACATGATGCAACTGCTACATTTGTAAAAGCTCTTGATTGCGCTTCCAGTTTGGATGTTGGACTGATATTTGTGTTTGGTTATGACCATGAAACTAGGGCTCAGTTTGGTCCTCAGTGTTGGAGCTTTTAGATTATAGATTATAAACAAGACAGAGTTCATACGTTCCAACAGAAGTACAAGAAGAAGAATAAATCATCATCACGCACTAACATCTGGAACATCACCAACTGTCAAATATCTGGTCTCTCTTTCATTGTGTCTCCTGGCGGGAAGAGCCTTTTGCTGAGGTTTGTGGGTCCTCCAGTGATTCAGTCCCAAGGATGGAGCAATGCAAGAGTCAACACTCAGGTCCATCTATCTGAGTATGCAACAGAAATGAATGCCTGGTAGCATCTCCCTACACCATGGTACACTCCCCCGGATCAACGTGGCGCTGGTCAGTGCAAGCACAGACCGGGGGAGCCAGATGGTAAACAGACTGAGCGATATTCCAGTCTGATGGCGGGACCAAGGTACAGAGAGAGCAAGGCAGGAAGAGAAAGCGAAAAGGAGCGCCGACCGAGGGAATCAGGTCAACGGAGAAGGTGACCAACAGGCAGGAGAATAACTGGGTCTGGAACAGAGCACAATTAAGATGCATACGCAGACTAGCAAGCAACGGCTAAGTAGGAAAAGAACCCGGAAGCACGGCAACGCCGCTGCCATGGCAATGAATGGCATCCCAGGCAGTGTGCATGCGCGCTGGCCAGATGCTGACTCCCCATGACCCACTAAATCAGGTTTTTTAGAGAAAATCAAAAGATATCACGGCAGCAACAGAAAAACTACTATCAAACCAGTAAGATGCCAAAACCCGGTGGAACAAATGATCTCAATTCCAAGATGCACACCAGAGGCTGTAGGAGGAGAGGAAGGGGAGAAAAGAGGAGGAATAGGAGAGAGCAAACCCGGGATGAGAACACGATCAGAACACAGGAGGGAGGGTATAGAAAGGAGATAGACCTTGTTCTCAATCAAAGGAAGTCTTAGATAAGACGGATATCAGGTGACTTAACAAGGGATTTTCGTTCACACCCCATGTTGACCAGGACTACATTAATTTACAGATTGACACCTTTAAATGCATATGCAAATTGAAATTAAATAAGTTTTTACAGAATCTGGAACCATGTAGAGAGGAAGAGGCACTGATAACACTAACTATACAAAACTCTCCTTTCGTTAGAGGAGAAGTTTCAGATATCGGAAACAGACTTCATAAACCAATTGGGAATACACAGCAGTATTAAGAGAAAGTGAATTCAAACCTAAATCTAAATACATCCCCATAATACAAAAGGGAAATTGTATTGAATCCTTCCACAAGACCATTATAAAAGACATTGCGCCTCATTACACGGTAGGTGGTACCCCCTTACCTCATTCTGGGTCCGTGTTCCCGGAATAGGGGCTTGCCGGGTCATCTGACCCTGGATGACCCGGTAAGTCCCCATTCTGGGAACCATTCCTCATTCCCATTTGAGCCCCCATAGGGCTCAATAGGAATGGGGAAGGAGCTAATAACGGTACTGCAATTTGCTGTACCGTTATTAGCTCTGAAGTCCCTTAGTGGGTCCCTTGACCTCGTAATAGGGCTGTAAGGGTTTACCGGCACCAGTGCCCTTACCGGTGTCGGTAATTCCTTACCGCCTACCGTGTAATGGGGCCCATTGAAATAAGAATGGACAAAAGTTGGAAAACACAAATGAAACAAAGTAACAACCTTAGTGCTAGAGAAAGACTAGCAATTTAAAACTTGGAAGATGATAAGGAAATAATGTATTTGTATTTATTATTTTTTTTTTTTCATTTGTATAGCGCACACAAACCCCGGGAGCAACTGGGGGCTTTAGAGGATACAATGAGCCCTTAGTTAGGAAAGTGGTCGTAGTAGGAAAATCAAGGTACATAGACATTAGCGTATGAGTTACTGGAATTGCATCAACAGATAGCACGCATCAATACCAGATACAGGAGACACATTTTAGCGTGCATCAGGCATGCAAGTCTGGTGGACAAATAGCTAGGTTTTTAGAGCTTTGCAGAAGGCCCAGTAGGATTCCTCCGCTCTTAATGCAAGTGGGAGAGCATTCCATTGCTTAGCAGCAATGATTGCAAATCTGTCTCCTCCTGTTTTGGCTCTTTTGAACTTGGGTTGAGCTAGTATGTGAGTGTATGAGGTTCTGGTGGGCCTGGTTCGAGGTGGTCATAGCAATCTTTTCAGCTAGGTAAGGCGGGGGCAGTTTTGGAGATACACCTGTGTGTGATAGTAAGTGTCTTGAAAGAGATTATTTCCCTAATTGGGAGCCAGTGTGCTCCTTTTTGGGCGGCCGAGATATGTTCCGACCTGGGGATATTTAGGGCCTCATTATAAATCAGGCGGTAAGGGGTTAACGGCACCGGTAAAGGTGCCGGCGCCGTCAACCCCGTGCCACCTGATTACGAGGTCCCCTCGCGGGACCCGCTCTGCACAGCTGGTTTTACCAGACCTACAGAGCAGGTCCCGCGATGGGAAGAGGGAGCAAACAATGGCCCACTCGTAATCGGCCCATTGTTTGCTCCCTCTCCCATTCCCATTCAGCCCTATGGGGGCTGAAGTGGGAATGGGGAAGGTCCGTCCGAACTCGGAATGGCCAGTAATTCCCCATTCTGGGAACCCGGACCCGATTTTGGCAGCAGCCATGCCGCCAATAGTGGCATGGCTACCGCCAAAGTCTTAATGACGGCCTTAATGTGGCTCGTAAGGCATTGTTTTTGAAAGTCTGGAGTTTTTTAAAGTTGGGAGCGGAGGTGCCAGCGAAAAGGACATTACAATAGTCCAGCCTCACCCCGACCACTGCTCGGGGGATGTTTAGGCACCAATCAGTTGAAAGGAAGGGTCTGGCCACATTTAGTAGTTTTGTTGAATATGCCACTGATGAGGCTATGGCATTTACTTGGCGGGTTATAGATAGAGTTGTGTCTAGGTATACCCCAGAGTCTTGACAGCTGGTGAGACTGTGATCAAGGACCCATCTATATTGAAGGACGCAAAGTCATGGTCAAGTTTCTTTAGCACAGATGCAGGTCCAACGAGTTTGGTCTTCTCATTGCTGAGGCAGATGCCGTGAATGGCCATCCAATTCTGGTTTGTGGCGTACGTAGAGTTCACAGGGGCAGCATCAGTGATATAAGTGCCCGAGGGGGGAGGAGAATCTGGGTGTTATCGGCATAGTTGGTATATACTATGCTGAGGGAGTCCAGGAGGTCGAAGAGAGGTTTAGTGAATATGTTATAATGCGTCAGCGAAAAACAGGATCCTTGTGGAACCCTGGAGTTGATAGGGAAAGTTGCAGCACTAGCATTTTCTGAGAATACTTTCAATGTCCGTCCTTCCAAGATGCATGCAATCCAAGATGCCACTTCCCTGGAGAATGAGGCTGCGAATGCTAAGTGGTGGCAGAATATGTTGTGGTCTAAGACTGCATAGAGGTCTAGGAGTAGCAGAATAGCATGTTTTCCAGTATCCCTAATGTCGTCAATTAGATTTTTTAGGTCCAGTAGTTTTGACTCTGTGCCATGGTCTGGGCGGAAGCCTGATTGACGGACGTCTAGGATGTGGTTGAGTTCTAGGTGGCATTGGATTCGTACATAAGTGGCTCTGGCTAGTATTTTTAAAAGGAATAGAATGGTGGTAATAGGGCCGTAGTTGTTCGGCATTCTAGGGTCAAGTGACTGTTTTTATAGCAGATGTAGGACCCGTGCTTCTTTGAGGCAGATGGGAACTATTCCTGTTGCAAAGGAAGAGTTGATAAAGGCTGTGATGAGTGGGGCAAATGCTTCTGCAGAGTCTTGGATGAGGGGGGCTGGGCAGATGACCCCTCTGCATCTTGATAGCTTCAGGCTTTTTAGTATGTGGAGGTTTTCCTCCTCAGTGATTTTACCGAAGCTAAATTGTGGGGTACCTGGACTGTCTCGAGTGGGAGTTTGGGGGGACTACAGCACCCAAACTGGGGTGCTTTAAGCTATCTTGGTTAGTAAGAATTTTTGTATGGAGCATGTCCTTTTTTTGCAGCATAGCATTCTGTATGCTAGCGCACCAGGCAGAGTCTTTAGTAAAGGTAGTAGCTGGTGGAGTAGGCGCTTCCAGTTCCCTAAGGATGGAGAATAGTTCTATGGTGTCAGATTTGGAGTTAGCCATTCTGGTAGTAAAGGAAGAGGATTTAGCTTGGATGATGGTTTGTTTGCATTGTTCAGATATGAGTGTACACTCTTGTTTTGTGGTATCAGAGGGGGTATTCTTCCAGCAGGATTCTGCAAGTCTTTTTTTTAGTTCTGAGGTCTGATAGTTCTTGGTTGTACCATTCGTTTTGGTGAGCTATGGATTTAGCTTTTTTTTGTAGTGAGTTGGTGAGCAATGGTGTTGATTGCTCCAGGATCAGATATGTCAAGTTATTCTGGTTTGAGGGCATCAAAGGACAGCAGGAGGATGTCCTTGGGCAGTTTGCGTGAGCTATGTGCTAAAGAGGGCAGTAGCATCTTAGTCTGGGGTTTAGTTTGCCGATCAGGTGGGATGGTGAAGGTGATGATATGTTGTTCTGACTATGGTGGGCATGGTGAGTTGGATATCAGAGAGGTCTGGCAGTTGTGGTCGGGTAGCCAATCCAGGGAGCGACCTTTAGAGTGTGTGGGACTGCAGATGTGCTGGCTGAAGCCCAAGGCAGTTAATGAGTTAGCCAGCAAGTTTTCTTCTGGGTCAGTGCAGTTGTTGAGTCCTAGAATTAGGTCTCCTAAGAAAATCATTTGTGATGAGGGCTTTAGCTTATTCCCTAATATGAAAAGTAGATCTTCTTCGAATGACATCAGGGGGCCAGGTGGATGGTATACCACATAGATGGTAATTGTGTTGGTAGGGGTGATGGTGAGTTTTAGTGAGAGGATATCACAGTTATCATTGAGTTAGAAGTTGAGTTGCCTGAAACAAAGGAGATCTTTTGCTGTGAGGGCCACTCCACAACCTCTACAACTCAATCTGTCGCTCCAGAAAATAGTGTAACCTGATGGGATGGCTAGAGAGAGAGCAGGGCCTGAAGCTGCATGCAGCCAGGTTTCTGTGTTGGCTAGGGCATCAATATGTCCTGCTGTTAGGATATCATGGATGTCCAGGGCATTGGCAGGAAGTGAGCAGGTGTTAACCAGTGCTAGGTTGAGGGGGGGTTCCCAGGTTTGTGACTGCATTCTGTGGTGCTAGGAGTTGTAAGGCCGGCTATAGCACAAGCAGTGGTAATGTTGGCAGAATAAGGCATGGTTGCAGTACCAATGTGGGCAGAATTAGTGACATAAGGGGGCCTGAAGACAGACTGTGGTAATTTTGCTGGTTTTAAGCATGGGGGCCTTTTTTCTGGTGGCAGTGTTTGCGAGGTTAGATCGGGTTGTGTCACTGGTGGAAGAGACCTTTGGTAGGAACAGGAATAATATCCTGACCTGACGTGTATGCAGGTGTAACAGTAGGTACAATTATCTTGCAGTGCCTAGCAGCAAGGGTTTGAGCCATAGTGGGGGTAATTGCTTAGCAGGAAGAGGTAGTGTAAGCAGAAGTGGATATGGTTACTCAATTACAATGGGTGGCAGCATGAATAAAAGCGGGTCCATTCATTTCACTAAGCACTTTAATATCCACATGAGCATTATTGGAGGCACATCTAGTACAGGAAGTGGCAGTATGATTCACAGTGGATATGGTTACATTACAAGGGGTGGCAGCATGAATAGGAGCAGGTGCAATCATTTCACTAAGCACTTTAACTCTGCATGAGCATTATTGGAGGCAAGTCGAGTACAAGACGTGTCAACATGGGTGACAGTAGGTATAGTTGTAATGGCTGAGGAGGCAGCATGTGCATCCAAAGGAGCCCCATCGTTGTTTAAACTGGTAACTGGGGCAGTATTGTGCATGCATATCTTACTGTTAGTGTTTCTATGATGACGGGGAGGAGGGCTTTGCTTTGTGTGGCCTTCAGTATCAGTTCTCTGGAGTAGTTCGGGCCATGAGGAAGTGGAGGATGCATAGAGACGAGAGTGAGTTCTGGAACACAAGTTGCTGTTTCTTGCACGGATTGTAGGTATGATTGTGCGGTAGCCACAAGAGTGTCTCCCAAGTAGAGAATGCCTAGTGTGGTAGCCAGGAGTGTAACCTGTGTGTTTTGCTGATCCCATGGGCCCAGAGGAGATCTGGCATACTCCTGGTTGTGTGATCTTTTTTTGGGCGACATCCTGCTGTCATGTGTAGGCATTGGGACACTTGCACCAAGCGTGTGTCCCATGGAGCAACTATGACACAGATGGCAAATGGGATGAGTAAGGTGCTAGGTGTTAGGGAAAATTCTCTTTTAGGGCTAATTTCCCTCTCCTAAACCCCTTAAATCCAGCAAAGCTGCTGAGGGACTCACAGCTGGATTTAAGGGGTTTATTTTTTCGACCTGGTAAGAGTGTGAGCCTTTTCCCCACTCTTACATGTGTTTTGCCATGTGTATTTCTACTTGTTTGTGTGATCTTGGGCTCTGGGGCCACACCACTCCATGAGCCCCACTTTTTTGTGTTTTACACAGCACCTTCAGTGCAGTGACACAGGGTTGTCTTTTGAGACTTCCCAATGACTCAATTTTTCTGGGGCTGGCTACTGTCCCCCAGAAACATGCAAAGTTGCCATTAACTTTATGTAGTCTCTTTAAAACTACAGACCCAGTACACCCCATCTTACATGGAGTATTGGAAAGGGTTAATTCCTACCCCTTTTTGTCTGTGCCTCTTGGAGCTTTGTTTCGCTCTCTTAACATTAAGACATGGCTGGTGGCAGTGGTACCTACCCTAACTTTTCTACCGCGATTATACAGTATAAACATGGTACTGTTTTAGGTGATTTTATTAGCCTCGAACATAAGCCCGCTTGACTAAATACATTTTATTTTGGCTCCGGTCAGGTTTAGTCGCCATTTCTTTTTGTTAAAGTCCTTCTTGTGCTTTACTTTTCGCACCAAACCAGGTTTGCCTTCTTTGTTCGCCATCCTTTGGCGGGCTTCTGTCCAGAAGCCCTCCTTTTACGTCTGGGTGTCTAGGTGGGCTGAATGTGAGGGAGGGGTTTAGTTAACCCCTGCACAGGGCCTCCTTGGTGACCCAAGTTGCAATTTGTGTGGATTGGCTGAGGTGGTTGTCTGGGCCAGACAACCCCCTGCTGAGTGATTGACAGCCAGGCTGTGTGAATGGGGGATTTTGGCATAACAAGCAGGGCTCTTGAGCTGGAAGTCAGAGTCACCACTGGAACTGCAAGAACCGAAGAGAAACAGAGAAGAAGACGGCTGCTGCAACTCTCGAGTCCCGGTGAAGCCCTGTTGCAGTCCTGAGCTATCTACCCTTCAACGACAGAGAAGATCCAGTCCGGAGTCTTCTTCCCTTGAGCCTGGTGGGATCAACCTGCTCACCTTCAACAGCCAGAGAATCCTCTTCTTGGTCGAAATCGCTGCACACGGCTGTAGTGGTCCAGATAGCCATCTGAAGAGCCTTTTCTGTTTCAAAGGAGCGCACCTTTTATTCACCATTGCTTCTCTGCTGCTGGCTTCATCACTGGCTTCATCACTGTGTAGTGCAGATCGTTCCAAACGTCCTCCTTCTTGTTCCCACGACTGAAGCTCCAGGAACCGTGAGTCTGCAGGAACTACCAGGAACAACTGCCGTAGCACCAGCTTTCTTCAAATGAATAAGCTACTGTGTCCAACTTTGAGGAATTGGGGTGAACCCTTTTTCCTCACCAAAGGCTTGTCCTTTTCTTCCTTCCCTCTTATAACTTTCACTTCACTTTCGACAATATCCAAGTACTTCTGGCAATCTCGATTCGTGAACTGTTCTAACCTTGTGATCCTCGACAACAGGATTCCTGTTCCATTTGACACTGGCGCAGGCCTTTAGACTTTTATCTACTTTTTAGAACGTGTCCTCTGATTCTATTTTCCTTGACAAAAGTATTGCCTATGATTTTTATCCCCTATTCTCTTGTGTTCATTCTATGTGCTAAGTGTGTTTGACTTCGGTTACATTTCTTCCCGCGAGTACGCTTTTCTTTCGTAAAACCGAACGGTCATTACTGTCAAAAAGTGATCGCGTATTAACCCACGGTAACGTCTTTGTTTCACAACACCGGTCTGTCAAATCCAAATGTACTTACCTTGAATTGATCTGCACAAGGGGAATTGGTTGTGTGTAGTAGATTTGGAGTGTGGTTTTATTTTAATAGAAGTGAAGTGTTTTGTGAACAGACGGTTTAAAAATAAATGTACTTATATATTTTTTTTAACCAGAAACCTTGAGTCAGTGTTTGCTTGAGTCACAGTAATTGTAGTCCTTTGTGTAATCTCTAGTACTGCTCATTTGCTCTTGAGATAAGTCTGGCTGCTCAGCCATTGCTACCACATTACTGTGTAGTACGGGCTTGTACCAAAGGTGTAATTGTATTACCACTTGTAGTCTTAATTTTGTGTCGTGGTCCCTAAGGGCACTGCATATGATTCTGCCTAACACTAGGTGCCAGTAGGGGGATGTGTCGGGCGGCAGAGAGGAGGATCATGGGTGTATGCTTGGAATGGGTTCTGGCTTCTATTGCCGCAAATATGCGAGGAGCCTTACCTTCCTTGTAGGGCTCCTTCTGGTAGAGGTGTTTCCTTGTGTGCTGAGATGTGGTTACCAGACGCTGGGTTTGGCATCAGTGATCCAGGCAGATATCGGATGAGACTTTCTGCAGCCTTACATGCCAGCTTTGAATGCCGGCCGGCTGTGTTTCACTGCTCCTATTTATCGTTGGCTCTTCCAATCAGGGCAGAGGCTCAAAAGAGCTGAGTTGCTTTGTGGAGAGCATTGCGTTTCGGTGGCAGCCATCACAAACACCCCAGGCACTGCAGGGAGGGGGTGTATGTTGTAGGAGGCTAGGGTCTCCCGATGGGGTAATCTTCTCTTAATGACCAGCTGGGACATCCTGCAGCCTTACATACCAGCCTTGAATGCCGGTCCGCATGAATAATCAGAGAAGCAGTAGAGGGGGGCAATATCGTGATCCAAAATAAATGTGATTATTTCAAAATGGCAAATGAACACCTCACAACCCCAGGTTGCTACAAAGAAGTAAACACACGTTTTGTATGCAACACTGTGCAAGGACTACAACACATGATACATAAATGGCATACTAAAGAACTAATCAGTGTTGATGAAAAGTATTTTATAATCACCAGCAAACCAAGAACACTGACAATCTATTTCCTTCCAGAAAATCCACAAAGAGTACACTAACCTAACCACCCAGAGGTCAGACCAATTGTTGGTGGCATTGGCTGGGCCACTGAAAATCTTTCCAAATAGACTGACAACATCATTAGACCTGAGGTTTGCAAACTAAATTCTTATACCAGGGACACCATGCACGCCTTGAAAAATATTAGCAAAATAGAGTGAAATTGCATACTAGCTACCATAGATGTGAACGCCCTGTACACACCTGTAGACCACACATTAGCACTCAGAACTATCGATTTTACTTTAAAAAATGTTTCAGCATCACATTACCTGTTTAATAAAATGCTTAATGAACTGTGGGAATTTGTCCTAAAGAATGTTGTATTTTTATTTCATTAGATATTATACAAACAAATGAAAGGAATGGCAATGGGCACAAGTTTTGCATCCACAATAGCACAACTGTTTGTTGGGGAATTCGAGAGAAACCAAGCATTTGTACACCCAATATTGTCTAAAAAAGTTGTGAATGACAAAGATACATAGACAGCACCTTTATTGTATATAATGGTAATTAGATTGAGTTATGTGACTTCTGTAACTATCTGAATTCAAATTACTTTGGCTTACAGTTCACAATTGAGACTAGCAACACTGAGGTGACTTTCCTTGATCTGTACATCTATTCAAATAATGGAACTCCAGAAACAAGGACAAATCACAAAGAGACTGAAGCAAAGGCCACACTACGCATAGACTGTTGCCACCGTAGCAAAGACACCATATACGAAACTGAATGTAAAATTATTGAGGAGAGATTCCTCTCAAGAGGTTACCCCAAGGAATGCATCAGCAAAGCTAAAAATAAAGTAAATAGCAAACAATTACTGGAATACCTAAACCCTACAAAAAGACCAGGAACAGGACAGAACTACTGTATGAATGATTACCCAATTCTCACAAAATAATAAAATGGTACAAAGCATCTTCCAAAAAACGTGTACCTATTACGACTGCACCCGGACCTAGGGGGCTATTCTCCAAAAGACCAAACATGAATTAGTCAAAAGCTCCAACAATGAGGACTAACCTGCACATTAGTTACATGGACATGACCAAACACAAATATCAGACCAACATCCTAACTGAAAGCCCGATCAATGGCTTTTACAAATGTAGCAGTTGCAACATGTGCAAGCATGCCCTGAACAACATGCACATTTATAAAACTCCCAACGGGAAGTCTATCAAAATACAGGAATTTATCAATTGCAGAACTTACTATGTAATCTACATTATTACATGTCTATGCAATAAAATAGATGTGGGGAGCATGATACGAGAACTGAGAACAAGGATCAGAGAACAACTTGCAAACCTCATGTCACTGCATTGTAAATCAGCCCTAGCTGAACATTGGCAGAAAGAATATTCCAAAGACAAGAAGGAGAAAATCAAGTTTTTCAGGGCAAAACACATTGGGCCTCATTAGGACCCAGGCGGTAAGGGGTGTACGGCGGCGTAAACAGCGCCGACCCTTACCGCCTGATTCCAAGGTCCCTTAGCGCCATGGACGTTTTAACACCTGCTCTTAGCAGGTGTTAAAATCCATGGCTCTAAGGGACCTTGTTGTTAATTAAGCCACCGTAATTTACGGTGGCGTAATTAACGCCTTCCCCACTCCCATTATGCCCTATGGGGTCAAAAATGGGAATGGGGAAGGGTAAATGGGTTAATGGGGACTTACCGCCCCACTCACCTCGGAATGGGGCGGTAAGTCCGCCAACCACCATGGCGTAAACATAGTTTACGCCATGGTGGTAAAGGTACGACCCAGGCGGTAACTTACCGCCTGGGTCGTAATGAGGCCCATTAAACTGAATGCAAGATTAGGTGATCACAAAAAGATCCCATGACAACAGGAGGCAAAGACGATATGCAATCTAAGTTCTATCACTGAAGGTCTTAACACAGATAATGAAATGCACTACTTCCTGTAAACTGTATGAGGTGATTACTGAGACTGTAAGCCTCTGTCTGCTGGCCCAATACAACACATTGGGCTTCATTACACGTTAGGCGGCCACGGTAAGGGACCGGCACCATTCATTCCGGGACGCCCAATTATGAGGGCTGCAGCGGGTCCCGCTCTGGAATGCCTGGTCAGACCAGGCGTCCTTAGCGGGACCCACTAGCATCCTCCCCATTCCCATTTGAGCCCTATGGGGATGTACTGTGTCTGGGTCCCGAGAATGGGAATTACCGGCCCCGCCAAAGTCGGCATGGCCTGGTAATTCCCTATTCCTGGCACCTGGTACCTGGTATGGGGGTAGCCATGCCGCTAAAAGCGGCATAGCTTCCTCCATACTGGTAATGAGGCCCATTGAGTTAACTGAGGACAACATTATACCCCATCCAAAGACGATTGCAGAAGGAATAACTAACAGACTGCCCACTACATTTTACCCTAGAAGGACTTAAGATTTGCCTAATACTTAAAGAAACCAATATAAACACAGACTCTCTCAGGCCACTCTGAAAATAATAAGAATACCTTTTCAGGGACATTTCAAAATAACTGATGTTCATAATATACCACAAAGTTTTTTCAAGTTGTACTAATTAGCATGATCAAAACATGGATTGGATTTTTAAGGATACTTTAACTGGCAAATTATAGCCTGATGACTGCTCCAATTTAACCCTCCAAATCTATGATTCCAACTACTAAGTTTGAACCTACAGTTTTGTGAAAATAAGATAAAACATTTTTGAGGAATGAAATGTAATGCAACTAAATACCTGGATCCATTTTAGTGGATTAATCAAAATTGGCCAGAAATTAATTTAACAAGCTTAATCACTATTGAATTTGTAAAGGCTTTCACTAGATAATATGAATAACCTAATTACTATGGACTTCTTGACACTTTGCATTGAAAATCCACACTCACAGACTCAAATGCGGCATTAAAGTGATGCAACGGCGTAAATGACATCATCACGCATTTGCGGATAACGTTGCCATGCTGGAAGCCATTAAAAGATCACTTTAAGGATGGCGGCATTGAAGCTACATGCAGAACACCACCATCCTGAAAGAAAACAGCACGCTGAGAAAACTCTCTTCTGAATAAGGTAAGATTAGCAACTAGATAATGTGTAACTTGTTTAGTTGAGTGAGCATTGTATTCCATGGGCACATTACATTTAATTTAAAAGCCTTTTATCAGCCACTCAATTGCATTGAAGATTTCAAGTCATGCTTTAAATAGCAATATCTCCTTTGGATTTGTGACTTTGACCTTTAAAAATACAGATTTGGACATTGTCCGTACAACTAGAACATGTGCAATTTAAGTATTTTGTGACCAGAGGTATTCTTTGACCTAATGGAACCCTTCCTTTGTGCCTAGGAACAATAACGGAGACCATTAAAAGGTAAATCAAACGCTATGAGTAGGCACAATTAACCTAACAAAACCAAAAATTGACAAGATATTTACTGACTGGTCAGTGAGTACTTTACTTTTACTTTGCTTTATTCAATTTATAATGCACAAGCCAGGACCCTGAGGCTTACGGACGTACATAAAGAGGACAAACGTAGACACATATGGAAGATTTGCATGTCATGGGATTAAAGAGGATGCAGTCATCAACACTATGCCAGGGTCAACAATTCAGGTTTGTCCTTAGAAGAATAACAGCATTTTTAGCTACTTTTTTTTAAAGCTGCTGTGGATTGAATTCCTCTAAGGTCAAGTGGAAGGCATTCCGGGCTCAAGGTGCAGCCTTGACGAATGCACATTTCATGGCCTTACTGGATTTACAAGCCGGCATATTCAATTCATGGGTGTTATTAGATCTGAGAGACCTAACATTGGTTTTCTCAGACAGCACCTCACTCAAGTAAACCAGCATGACATTTGTGAGTAATTAGAATCGAACAGTACTGAATCCTATCCTCAACAGGCAGCCAATGTAGATCACATCTTGCTTCCGAGACATGGGGCCTCATTACGAGTCCGGCGGTAGTCGTGCTGGAAAAACCGGAAGGCTGCCGCTGGACTGGTAATTCCATTCCGCCTCCATGATTACCGAAAACACTGGGGCATTACAACCCCGGTGACCCAGTAATTCTGGAGACGGAATTCAGTAAATCCCCATTTCTATGCCAGAGCCGGTGTTTCCATGTCTGCCTGCAGGCAGGTGGTGTTACACCCATCAGGTCAGTCCTGGCGGGATTGACACCTCCCACCTGCAGGACTCGGAATCAGCCGGTCCAGAAACAACGGTGGTGCCGGATTTACCCCCACCATTCTTTCCAGACCGGCACGGTTGTAATGAGGCCCATGGTCTTTCCACTTAAAACCAGTAACAACTCTAACCACACTATTCTGAATGACTTGGAGACGGTTGCATTCAGATTTTGGAATAGAAACTAAGAGACTGCTACAATAGTCAATCTTAGACCCCACAATGTCCCTTACTATTATTTAAGAATTCCTCTGAGAGATGAATGACCAGAGCTGAGCTAGCAGCTTTATATAGTAGGCTGATGATGATATCAGACTGCTCACCTGAGCTTTCATGTTCAGGTTCTGGTCAAGTACTATCCCTAGTGTTCTCACTTTCTTTTTAGTCATCAGATCGCACCCTGCATTGGAAAAACCCTTGTATTGTAGTCCTAATTTCTTTATTTTATTCTGACTAACCAGGACCATGAGTTCATTTGTTTATCTATTCAATGCTAGCCCATTCTGCAGCATCCAGGTCTGTGTAAGGTTGTATACTTTATTAATAGTGCAGTAATCCTTTTAGTTGGGAGCCTGTTAGTGGTATGACACATTGAGTGTCATCCGCATAATTCGTAAAGTCCACACCATTGTTTTCGAGGAGGTCAAAAAAAGGTACAGCAAAAATATCATAAAGTGATGGTGACAATCAAGCTCCAATGGGATACACCATAGGCTCATACAATTGGTATAGCTTTTGAATCTCTACTGCACACTCTACACTGTCTATCACTCAGAAAAGAAGTGATCCGCAGTGCAGCACTTTCTGAGAAGTGAGCCACTCCCTTCAACCTGGTAATTAAAACTGAGTTTTCTACAAGGTCAAAAGCCGCGGACAAATCTAGCAGCATGAGTAAGGAGGCTTTGCCTTTGTCCATGGATTCAAGTAACCTTGACTTAAGGTTCAATAAGGCTAGCACGGCAGTAGAGTGGGGCAGATGTCGCAGACCCTTTGCAGTCTTTCCTTGTGCTTCATTGTGCACAACCCTGCAAAACCTACAGGCGGAGCGGGCTACGGAGTGCGGCAGTAGAGTGGGGCAGAAGTCGCAGACTGCACGAGACAGCGTGGCTCGTGGGGTGCTTTGAAATAGCCTCACCCAGCTTTATCAAGTGCTCCAGCTTGCACTAATATACAGTACCCACAGACTTCTACACTGATTCACACTGAATTTGAAGTGACCTTAAAGGGACTTCAGAGCGAAGAAGCGAAAATGGAAAACAAACTTACCTAAAATGTGGGCCCGTTACCCCCCTGAGACACTTATGCCGAGGGCATCAGAAGAAATAGTGGACCTGGTGACCACGGCAGGACCAACCCCTTGGGCGCCTGCGGAGAAAGGTGGGTGGAGCCCGGGTGCTTCCTTCAACGGGGGAGAATCGGAGTCGGAGATCGCTCCGGCACTGACCGTCCCGAGGATGCTGCACGTTGCAGAAGGTAAGTTAGCCTGCCACTGTGTTAGCCTGCCTCCACTGTGTTAGCCTTGCCTCCACTGTGTTAGCCTTGCCTCCACTGTGGTAGCCTGCCTCCACTGTGTTAGCCTTGCCTCCATTGTGTTAGCCTGCCTCCACTGTGTTAGCCTGCCTCCACTATGTTAGCCTTGCCTCCACTGTGTTAGCCTTGCCTCCACTGTGTTAGCCTGCCTCCACTGTGTTAGCCTGCCTCCACTGTGTTAGGTTGCCCTGTGTATCTAACTCACGCCCAGTATGTTTTCTTCGCTCCTCCACACCTGCCTACTATGTGCTCTACTAACCCTCATGATCACACTACTCAGCCACAACAGAGACCTCACTCTCGCACAACACTCACAGAGACACCCAACTATAATGAACCGTATGCGCACGCCCACACCTCTACCACAACTCACAGCACTGACACCAGATGCAAACCTCAGACTAGGCAGACTGAGAGCCCGCACAGCTCCATTCTTACATCAGGCCAATACTGCACACTTAACACTCAGAAATTATCGACTCAGCTCACGTACCACGAAAGTTAGCACAACATACTATCAAAGGAACTCCACCTCATACCATAGGAGTAAGTCTACAATCAATGTACCCAGCAGTAATGCCTGCGCCAATATTAACGATTCCATTACACCTAATCCTCCTACCATGCGACCTCAGAACTCCGGCCATACCCCATACAAGTGCGCTCTCCTCAATGTCAGATCCCTCAATGCCCACGCCATAGAAGTACATGACCTACTTACCTCCAATGACTTAGACATACTGGCCATTACCGAGACATGGCTTCACCAAGCGTCCGGCCCTGCCATCACCCTAGCCATACCTACAGGGTACGCCATCATCAGACAAGATAGAATGACCAAAACAGGAGGGGGGGTTGCCCTTATACACAAGGAAACCCTACCCATTAGAACCATACCTAATCAAGAAGACGGAAATGTTGACATCCTCTCTATCAAACTAGCACCATCACCTAACTGTACTATTAATATCCATACGATCTACCGTCCACCTGGCCCCTCCACCAACTTCCAAGGCCAAATTAACCACCTCGTAGGAAATAACATTAAAAAATCCACGAAGTCACTCCTCTTAGGAGACTTAAATCTAGGACTCAACGATCTCAAGGACAAAGCTGCCCTATCTTTAGCCAAGGACCTCCAAAACCTAGGATTCTCTCAAAAAATCTTAGCGCCCACTCACGTCAAAGGGCGCACCCTAGACTGGATCTCTGACCATAACTGCGACATAGTAATCACCGCCAACACCAGCCTCCCATGGACAGACCATAACCTCATCCTATTCGATATCCCATGCACTGTAAGCGGTAGAGTGCCCACCAAAGCTGCGGCTACTCTAGCCAGAAGTGCCAAAAAACTCACAGCAGCTAATATCAGTGCACGACTCAACGTGCCCTGTCTAAAGCCCCCTTTCTCATCAGACCCTAATACACTCGCGGAAATATTTAAAGACTCTATCACAAGGGCAGTCAACACTGCCGCCCCCTTAGAAAGCAAAAAAGAGAAAAAATCCTTCCACTCCAACTCATGGTTCTCAGAGGATCTCCAAGCAATGCGCACAGACAAACGTCAAGCGCTCAAGAACTGGCAACGTAATCCCTGCGACAACACAAAAGATATATTCAAAACCATAGCCAAAAAATACAAAGAGGCCATCTTCCGAGCCAAATCCGAAGCGTACAACCAACGCATCACGGCGGCCAACTCTCAATCTAAAGAGCTATTCTGTATCTTTAAAGAACTAACCATACCGCCCACCTGCCCAGACGAGATCATCAAGGACGAGGCATGGTGCACAGGCATACAAACAGCCATGCTAGAAAAAATTAACCTCCTCCAAAAAAAGATATCACACCACTACAACTCCTTACCTAAACAAAGTACACACACACACATGAAACATAGTGTCGAAGCCAACAACATACACAAGTTCACTTTCAACGAAATCACCAAAACCGATGTCATCAACATCCTCAAACATCTCAAACCCTCACTCTGTAAGGGTGACATATGCCCCCCAAAAATCATCAAAGAATGTGCGGAACAGCTCGCTCCTCTCCTCACTGCGTTCATCAACGCATCATTCAGGTCAGGCATAGTCCCAGACACCCTCAAAGAGGCCTGGGTGCGCCCCCTCCTAAAAAAACCCACACTTGACCCCGAAAACCCTAACAACTATCGCCCCATAACCACAGTCCCATTCCTTCTAAAACTACTTGACAAAGCCGCACATATACAGATCCAACACTACCTAGAATCCAACGCAATTCTAGGCAAAAGGCAATCTGGATTCCGTAAGGGACACGGAACCGAAACTGCCCTTCTAGACTTAAAAAATGAAATCACTAACATCCTCGACAAGGGCAAGCCTGCCCTCCTCCTCCTCCTCGACCTATCAGCAGCATTTGACTTGGTAGACCACGACACTCTCACCAATCATCTAACACAAGCAGCACACTTTTCCAAGAACGCGGCCTCATGGGTGACCTCCTTCCTACAAGGCAGAGCCATGAAAGTCTTCTCAAACACAGCTCACGCTGCACCATCCATCATCCATTGTGGGGTTCCTCAAGGCTCTTGCACGGCCCCTATGCTATACAACCTCTTTACTAAGCCCGTATTCGACAAACTGGACGCCATGGGGATCACATACACGAACTACGCTGACGACACGCAGATACTCCTGCCCCTGACTGGTAATTATCATCAAGACTCCACCTCCCTCCAACTAATCTACTCTACCATACAAGCCTGGATGGCCACCAACGGACTCTGCTTGAACGGGGACAAAACTGAAATCCTCATTTTAGGCCAGAAGCCCACCCTTGCCAACCTCAACCCACTCTACACTAACTTTAGCATAGACAACTGCACTATCCCAGTCCTATCATCAGTTAAAACACTAGGAGTTCACATAGATGCCACCCTATCGATGGATAAACAAGTAAACGCAATCGTCTCAGCATCGGCATTGAGCACTAAACTCATCAATGCTATAAAACCGTTCCTAACAAAAGAAAACTGCCTGTCCATCGCAAGAGCCACTATTGGAGCCAAACTGGACTACTGCAACGCGCTCCTAGCCGGCACCTCCAAGAACAACCTAGCAAGGCTCCAAACCACCCAAAATAATGCCCTCAGAGCAGCACTCAGCATACCCAAAAGAGAGCACATCACCTCAGCAAGGAAAGCCGTCCACTGGCTCCCAGTTAAGGACAGGATTGCTTTCAAAATACTCACCACAACGCATAAATGCATCAACCTCACAGCACCTTCCTACCTATCTGACACACTGTCTAGATCCCAATCCACAAGACCCACCAGATCCACATACGCCAACCGTCTCACCATACCACGCATCAATAGATCCAGGGCAGGAGGTATAGGCTTCCCATACCTGGCACCTAAGCTTTGGAACGCATTGCCCACCAACCTCAGAGCAGAATCTTCCCTCCTCTCCTTCCAGAAACAACTTAAAACTTCTCTCTTCAACTAACTTGTGCACCTGACCACCTCTGTGCTCTCTATGCACATGTACTAAAGCATAACCATTGCCAATGTAACCAAGGGCACAAATGCGTGTAAGAAACACTGTAACCAGCGCCACGATGCCTTCGGTCTGATGTGCGCTTAACAAATGTGAATAAATAAATAAATAAATAAATAAATAAGTTCAACACAGGGGAGTACGGCCCTGCAGCATTGCGGCTGAATCCCGGGGAGAACTCGAAAAAGAAAGTAGCTCCTGAGAAGCGAGTGCTCCGCCCCCCTAAGGACCCGTTATAAACCAAATTAAAATGGGTACCCCTGAAAAGATCTGCTCGAATAGTGACCACCAAATCTTACATACACATGATTCAACAAACGAGCCAAATGACACCAACAATCACTTTTGAGACCAGTGGGCAGGACGCGGAAGCCGACCCAAGCACATCATGGATGAGCACTCCCAAAGGAGGATATGAAACACAGCCCACAATGCAACCGGGGGATCAAATACCCTGGGATAAAGGGGAAAATCAAAACCATTTTGCCACCGGCCATGTAGACAGCTTTCCCCCGTCATTACTGACTCCTGAACAAACGAGATATCTGGGAGTAGACACAAGGAATGGGGGCAATAGGGAGGGCCTAAGTAGTGAGTTTCTGGGCCCCCTAAACTCCCCCATACAGCGGGAGTTAGTTTTGCCCAGAGAGAGCCCAGGGAAAGGGAGCAGCTGAGAGCTACCTGCCTGAACAGTGGCAAAATGCAACCCAAAATCTACTCCTTACTGGAACACGGCCAGGCGCCTGAGGTGAGAGAAGGAGCCTTATTGGGGCACGTAGTCAGGAAGGAGGTCTCAGTGGAGATCCACTCCATTACCTGGTACACTAGAGGACAAGATGAGATGGATCACAGCGCAAAAGGAATACAAGTCCTGGATGCAGTAAAAAACAGCCCATCTCTACCAAACATACTCCGAAACAATGTTGAAAACACTGTGAGGACGAAAATCTAAAGACTTCTGGTCCCTTATAAATGGAGTAAGGCCCCCCCCATGAACAATGTACTCCACAACAGCGTAAGTGAAACCAGGTAGATGTTACACTTCGCGAAATTGTACGGCACAGTTTACAACGCAAGTTATGGGAATACATGTAGAAGACACCAAAAAAACGAGATGAGTCCTTGGAACATCCCCGACAGTGAAGAAGAGATCCTGTTAAAAATCAAAAAATTAAACAACTGAAGGGTGCCGGGCCCTGATGGGATTGCAAACAGCGACCTAAAATTAAATCTGGAGTTATGGTCAACCTTCAGCAAGGTATTTAAGAACTGTAACCAGGAACAAAATATCCCGGAATCGTGGCGAATGGCTGTTGTGGTCCCAATTTTTAAGCGAGGGGATAGAGAGGACCCAGTGCACTATCGTCCCATTTCACTTTTGGATGTCATTGGGAAAATCTTTGGGGGCTTTGCACTGGATGCCTTCCAAACCTGGCTGAACCAGGAAAACAGGATTGACACCTTTCAAACAGGTTTTGTCAAAAATGCAGGTACTACCATGAACATACTAAATCTGAGTGTAATAAAAGCAAAGGTCGTACAGTCTGGTCAACCAGTTCACATGGTGTTCATTGACCTGGTCCAGGCTTTTGACCAGGTCAATAGACACTTACTATGGAAAAAGCTGGAATAAATAAACTGTCCTGGTTTAATACTAGCTCCAATCAAAGCCTTATACCAAAATACATCGATGAGGGTTTGGCTTGGGCAAGCAGGCCTTATCTCAGAAGAAATTAAAACAACAAATGGCATTAAACAGGGCTAACCCCCTAGCTCCCGCACTGTATAATGGACTACTTAGACACAGAGGCCATAGTGAGATGCTTCCCACCGAAGATCGGAGGAGAACCGCTAGCATGTCTTCTCTATGCAGACAACATTATTTTGTTGGACCAAACGGCAGTCGGACTACAGAGGCAACTGACTAACCTGGCAGGTTACTTGAAGAACAACAACCTCGAAATGAACATAGCCAAAACAAAGGTGATGACATGGGAAAGCTCTGCAAGAACGAAACAAAAACTGAACTGGTTCGTGGATGGCCAGAAACTCGAAAAAGTTAACATCTTTAAATACTTGGGAGTTACCCTGAGTAATAAATGCACTGAAAGACCAATGCAGGATGTGCTCTGGACAAAAAGCCTTAACTACACAAGCACAAATAATAGACAAAAAGTACAGAAGATTCTTTGTCGTGGCAGTAATCACCTTTTATAAATCAAAGGTGGTTCCAGCAATAATGTATGGGACAGATGCTTTACTCTTTCTCCCGGATAACCTTTGGATTAAATTGGAGAGCTATTTCTGGAGGCGAGTTCTAGGACTTTCAAAGGCCACTCCTATGCCAATAATCAGACGCAAACTATGCCTTTCCTCACTTAAAGCCATCAAAGAGAGAAACACGTTGATGATGTATCGTAAAATCTTAGTAGACATCAAACCAAAAGTATTTGATTGGAAAAGAAATGGAGGCTGATAACATTCAAGCATTGACAGAATGGAAGAACCAGAACATCAGTCTATTAAATGAGATTGGAGCCTCGGTAGAATAGCTGCTAACAAACCCAGACAAGGTGTCCAAAAAACTATTTCAACAGGATTGGATATCCACGGGTGACATTGCCATCAACCACAGCCTGACCAAACAATTCCCAACTACAGCTAAGAAATTAAATGATACCAGAAGTTACCTTGGAAAATTCCTGGTCAAAACTCGCAGCAGGCTCTTTTTGAGATTTCGCTTAAACCAACCCAAAACAAACAAAATACTCTTCATAAGAAGAGAATCCATAACAGACAAGTGCAGATTTTGCAATAAGGGAGACCAAGTGGAAACAAGTAGACACCTACTACTGAGTTGTGAAGGGGCTCAACAAATCAGAACTATTCTGGGTAAAACAATGGAAGCCTTTACAACCCTAACAGAAGATGAATGGTGGAAGGAGCTGTCAAATGGTGATGACACTCGTTGTGTGAGATTGGGATAACTTCCTTTTTCAAAAACATTGACCTGGAGCAAAATGCGAGATGAAATTCGGAGGGCTGGAGGTACAAGGCCCTATACATCTAGGGAGTTCCGCCCCATAAGCTCTCAGGGACTCGCCGGCCCCAATAGATGCACTAGCCACTGCATATCTCATGAATTCATATACTTTCTGGCTAGTAAAGGTGCTTCACACAAGGGACCTCCGGGTGGGAAATAGACTTGATTGATGGATTATTTTGATGGTTTGATTCTTCTACCTTGATGGACTTGAGGGATTCCTGGATGGATGGATTTTATTAATTTTCTTCTTTGTAAAAATTGTTAAATCAATTAAACCAAATTAAAAAAAAAAAATAAGGCTACTTCAGTCCCATGACCATGCCTAAAACTTGATTGCCATTTGTGTAAAATCATATGCTCATTCAGATAAGCGGATATCTGAACATAAACCACGCAATCTAACATTTTTAAAAGAAACAGTGTGTTGGTAATCGGCCAGTAGTTGGTAGCTGTTTTTGGACACAATCCCTGTTTCTTTAGTAGCGAGGTGATCCATGCATTCTTATGATCCATTGGCACATGATTCTCCTTAAAAGATTTATTGACAAATTTGCACAAGGCACTAATTAAAATGGGGGTGCAGGATTTTATGATCATTGCCGAACAGGGATCACCCTTACAGCTAGTGGGTTTGAAGTGGTCAAAAATATTTGCTAGTTTGACTTGACCGAAACAGGGGAAAAGTTGAACTGACAAAGTGATGGTCTCTGTACAGGTATCTCCGACTCACATACATTAGTTACCATACTGAGATTTATCTTTATGGTTTCTATGTCTTTCTTAATCCAGTCCAGCTTTCCCTGCATAGCAGCTTGGATCGATGTGCACTAAACGGCATCTTTCATTATTTGTCTCTTTACCTCTACTCCTTAAAGGTATATCACCAACTATTGTGAAATGAACAAACAAGTGATCTGACCTAGGGCAGGGTAGGACATTGAGATATATTGTTTCGATGTCCTGGGTGGCAAACCCAATCCAAGGTGTTCCCCTTACAGTGAGCTGGAATTCTAACAAGTTACTCGAAGCCTTGGTTACTCAATGAGTCTTCCAGAATAGTGGCTGATGTGTCAGTATTACAACCCAGCCAGTAGTTAAAGTCGCCCAGGAATACAAATTTGGTCTCAGATCTGAGGATGTGTAATAAGAGATTACACAGTTGTGTAGGGAACCCTGCCCTTGGAGACAGTGGTCTATAAATCAATAGCATATTAATAGTAGTTTCCACATTCTCACTCATTGTCAGGTTCTGATGCCAGGCCGCAACACTGAGAGAAAAATAATCTGTAGGAAAGAGTGGTATTTGTATTTTGTATTTTGTATTTTATTTATTTATATAGCACAGCAGGCCCGAGGGCATCCCAGTGCATCACTCAGGTTACAGCAAAGTATAAGCATAACCAAACACATTTACAGAAATATATACATATACAGATTGTAAGGTCAGTTAATTACATATTTACACAAAAGTAAGCCATAGGCAAGAGCATGAGAGGTCACTTAGTGAGTGGTCTGAATCAAGGGCAGGTCTTGGGCAGACAGCCAATTTTTTGGCCTTTTTCTTGAATGCCAGGAAGGAGGGTTCAGCTCTGAGTGGGTTGGGGAGCAAGTTCCAGAGTTTCGCTGCCATGACTCCGAAGCTGATCTTGCCAGATCTCTGAAGGTTGAAACCGGGTATGGAGAGGCAGTTAGTCTGGGCACTTCTGAAGGGTCTGTTGGAAGTGTGGATAGAGAATCTACTGGCCAGATCGCTGGCTTTGCTCAGTACCGATTTATCCTTCAAGTCTCCCGTGAATTTATTAGGGAGTTGACAATGTGGGTAGGTATCAGCAGCATGTACCCTACCATGTGAGTCAAGTATGAACTTATATACACTACTGAATTTCTGAATGTCTATGATTATTTATTCTTGTATGTTGTCTGAATCCAGCCATCCTTTGTTTTTTTTATATTTATGGATTAAAGCATTTTTGTATTTTCTTACATATGGTATTTGCCATTACTGTTTTTTGTACACATTCCCATTTGGGTTTGGTCCATGGTCTGCAGATCCCTAATTCCTTTTAACCCCAGTCCTTGTGTTGTTGAATATATTTGAATCCGGGGTGGGTTTAGGGCCGCACCTATATCTTTATACAGATGCATCCCGGTTTTCCCTCATCTTTTTCTACATAAAAAAATGTCAGCCAAATGACACCAAGATAGCAATATTTATGTTCAGAATACTGAGATTGGAAATTGGGTCTTCTGAAAAAGTTCAAAGTCTTGCTGAAATCCAATTTTCCCAAGAGGTGGTTACCTTAAAAAAGTGAGAAGCAGCCAGAGAAACAGCACTCCTATATGACATTACAGAGATGAAATCAGGATCACATACCACAATGTGAACATAATACTGGAATGCATGTGAAACCCACAACCTTGGATCAGATTCTGCACCCACACTCTCAGTGGCAGAGGGCCTTGCCTCAGTTCCCCCCAAGACCATATAAACTGCAACAACCTAGCAGATGGACACATGAATGCCATTGTCCTTTCAACCTTGCTCTCAGTGACAAAGGTCCAAACTGGCATCTCATATATGTCTGGGAAATCCTCACACAAACTGGGACATTATACCTGATTATCAATGCAGTGGGCCGACATGGACTAACACTGGCAGACATGTGTTCAAGAAAGGGGAGGGGCTTAAGGCCCCCTTTGTGCTTTTGCTCACCTGTTTCATCTCCCTTTAGGAAAGGGAAGCCACTGGTTGGGCAGGAGAACCAGGTTTGGGGGGAAGGATAAAAGGAGGGGCAGGGGGGGGCATGGCTAGGCGCCATGACTGTTGGGTAGGCTCTGTGAGAGCTCTCGGCTGTGTCCACAGGCCCAACGAATTATGACCCAGTGATAGTGACTACTTTTGAAAACACTGTGGTGATTATAGCTGCAGAGGAACCGATGCGCAGAATGTCCAACTTATAGCAGCTGAAACCGCCGGGGACCCGTGGTTTGTGCTGGGTCCCTCCACGATGAGGTCTGCGCTGACCGCTGAGCACACAAAATGGCGGGCGAGACCCGCAGTGAAGTCCTTGGAGAGCCTCATGCAGAGTGACCTGCAGTAGCCTGCCTGACCTGAGCAGGAACCCCGCTAGAAATCAGCAACAGCGCATCCTGGTGCCCAGACCGCCAAGGTCCCCTGGAGCATTGCTTCGGAAAGCCAGAGCCAAAGCCAGCACCCCCGCGACCTGCCAGAGACAAACGAACAGCCTTCACAAGTGGGACGCGAGCCGAGCGGACTCCGCCACAGCGGCCCCTTGCAGGGGGTGTGCACGGAAGACACCGCTGGGGTTCTCGCTCCGGCTCCTACCCCTCCGCTGGCAGCACCTTGGGCGAGAAACTCAGGGTCCACCCCGCATCCCGGCCGCTATTTGGCCCCTCCTTCTGCACGCTGGCCGTGGCGAGCCGGGATGAACCTGCAGCCCCATTCAGAAGCCCTGGGACACACTTGCGCCCGGCAGACTTGGGGGGTGTTGGAGTTTGAGTCAGCCCTAAGGAATTCCACTCCTGCAACTGCGCCTCACTCCCCCCCAGCAGCAGCCCCAGTCGTAGCACCTCCACACCCAGGCAAGGTGGTCTGGATGAGGCACGCAAAGTCACGAAGAGGTGGCACTGAAGTGCAGTTCCCCGGCTGTCCCCGAGGAGAGAGGGCCAGCTGGCCAAGCCCGTGCGCTGCGGATCAAGGTAGGGCGGCACAAGCCGCACCCCTAACTGCTTGCCTACAAGCGCTGGGGCTATGGCGGTTCCCCTCCCCCAGTCTTGGACACCCCTGTGAAGCCCTGCCGCTCTACTGCACACCCAGCAACAAAAGGGGTGGCCCCCACCACAAGAGCTACTCTGCACCCCCCACCAGTCTCTGAGGCCTGGTAGCAGGGTCGGATAGCATCAACCTAGCAGATCCCCACAAGTACGTATTGATCCCCTGTCGGGCCGGGCCGAGCGCAGTCAAGTTCCCACCCCCCCTTCTTCAGGCGACCTGCTCCGGAGCACCACCATCCAAGTCCTTCCCTG
The DNA here is from genome assembly GCF_040938575.1 of Ambystoma mexicanum. Taxonomy (NCBI): domain Eukaryota; kingdom Metazoa; phylum Chordata; class Amphibia; order Caudata; family Ambystomatidae; genus Ambystoma; species Ambystoma mexicanum. The sequence continues at coordinate 1,022,031,859 of NC_090933.1, forward strand.
GGGTGGGGGGATGCTGGAAGTGAATTCGGGATGCTTGGGGGCTGCAGGAGTCCCCCCTGCGCTGGGCCTGCCCTCTACCAAAGCAACAATCTGGGTCTGGGAAACTGGGGGGGCATGACCTGCACCTCCAACCCCTGTCGCTCTGAAGTTACCTGGGAGCTAACAGACACTGCACTCACCCACAGGCTGCTATCCATCTCTGGAGCCAGGAGACCCCGCCAGCCCTGCGCCCTCGCAGAAATCATCTGGGGTGGGGAGACAAATGCAGCTGCTGCCCAGGCTAGCACAGGCACAGACTGAGTCGCCTATAACGGGGGAAATTCGGAGCCCCACTCCAATGGACAAGTTCAGGACACTAGCATCCCGAGCCTTCCCCAGGAGCGGCGGCCAAAACCCGTAACACAGGATGTCCAGAACCCCCAGGCTGACGAAACAGGTGTACATCACTATCCTGCTGTTGGCCACCATGACGGAGAAACCAAAGAGAGGAGAGCGCAACAAAGACATAACCCCTGGCCCGCACACAGAACCCAGCCGCAAACATTCGGCGCAAGCAATCACTAAAGGGGATCTCCAAGACCTACTAGCTGCCATCACCAAGGAATACCAAAAAGGGACTGAAGAACTAAAAGGCAAGATCTCAACCCTAGACGAGTGGGCGGGGGAATTTGAAACTAGAACAGAGGAAATAGAAACCACCCTGTTCGAACAAAATTTTGAAATCGGGGAGGAGGCGGACATACTGGCAGCACTTGAAGATGCGGAAAACAGATCTAAGCGCAACAATATCCACCTGTGAGGAATTCCCATCACCATCCGCGACAAAGAACCAGGGGCCTACGTCAACAATCTTTTCTCCGATTCATTCTAGCCCTTCCGGACGGAGCCCCATTAGAACTTGACAGGGTTCAACGAACAAAAGCAAAGCTCGGCCTCCCCTCTGGACGTCCTAGTAAGGGTCCACTTCTATAAAATCAAAGAAGAGATTATGCGTGTGGGCAGAAATTCAGCCCGCATACACTTCCGGGATGCCACAATATCCCTATACCAGGACCTAGCTGCAATCAGCCTAGCAAAGAGAAAAGCCCTGAAACCAATGACTGAGTGGCTCCGCGAAAGGAAGGTTACATACCGCTGGGGTTTCCCCACAGCCCTCTCCTTCGCGTGGGAAGGCAAAACCTGACACATCCTCTCCCCAAAAGAAGCAGAGGGCTTCATGAACCCGGAAGATGAGCCAGATGAACCCGACAAATCCAAACACAACAGGGAGGAGGGGTGGTGGGGGCCCTCGGATCCCTGGACCCGAGTTGAAAGACTTAGGGTCTCATTACACGGATGGCGGTGGACCAAGGTGCTATTAGCACCTTGGTCCATGCCGGTAAAATACCGGCACCGCCTTGGTGGAAAGGGCAATTATCGCCCTATTCCAAGGTTGGTGGGGCGGTAATTCCCCCTTCCCTCATTGCCTTTCCTCATTCCCATTTTTGCCCCATAGGGCTCTATGGGAATGGGGAAGGCGCTAATTACGGTGCTGCAAATTGCGGTACCGTAATTAGCTCCCTGGTCCCTTTGCGGGTTGGTTTTTAACGCCTGCAAAAAGCAGGCGTTAAATTCCCCAACCCACAAAGGGACCTCGTAGTAAGGCGGTAAGGATTTACCGGTACCAGTAAAATACCGGTACTGGTAAACCCTTACCACCCACTGTGTAATGAGGCCCTTAGACTCCGAGGCCACCCTGCTAAGAACAAAAGAACAAGAAAAACAACAGCCGCTGAGCAAGGAGCCCGTCCTCCAACGCACCTAGATCCACTGAGCCCCGCGGCTCCCAGCAACCTTATAACATATATAAAATGGGTGGGTCCACAATTGAACAGGGCATGCTAACAACTCAGAAATCTCATCAGACCGCCGAGCCTGATGTCTCAGCAATAAACACTGCCCACATCAGCATCAGGAGGAGTCCAAGGAGCCCTTGCCCCCATCAGTACTCACGTGGCCCCGGAAGCTGGAATAGCCCAAGCCACAGCCCTATCCTACTTCACTGGAAAAACAAGAGGCGCTGTTGCCTGCATACGAGTTGACGCGTTGGTCCACCCTTCTGCCCCATTGGCTGATGGCTGGTCCGGAAGTTTTGTCATTCTTTTGTAGGTGGGTTGGGGGATTAGGGGGTATGAGCTTGGAGGATGGGGGGAAACCTGGAGGGGGGGAAGCACACCAGAAGAAAAACAGACGAGGCAAGGTCATACCATCCCCAGAGGAGACACCAGACCACACTACCATAGAGCTACCTGATGGGTTCCCAAATACTCACGATAACGACCTCGAATGTGCAGGGTCTGAATGCCCCAAGGAAGTGAATACTAGTGGAACACAGACTTGCCTGGCTTGGCTCCGACACTGTTTGCCTCCAGGAAACTCATCTCACAGAGCCTGACGAGAAGCGGATACATTTCCGACGCTACCCGAAACACTACTTTGCCTCGGCAAATCAGAAGAAAAGAGGAGTCATCATCTTACTTACTGGCAACCTGATGCTAACTCAGTTTACGGTAAACAGGGATCCAGAAGGGTGATACATGCTCCTAAGGGGCCTCCTGGTGCAACTGCCTATCACCCTACTTGCCATCTACAGTCCCAATAAAGAGCAAAGCCATGTTCTCCGCATGCTGCTCCCAATTATAGCAGGATTCACCAAAGGTCACCTGCTGATAGGGGGTAACTTTAACCTCTCTGCGGACCCAAACGTGGACAAAACTCTCCGGCCATCAAGGGAAGATTTCATCAAAGCCTTGATTATGGTCGAATTCCTAAGACAAACGGAAACCATCAACATGTGGAGCTTCCAGAACCAGGGCGCGAGGGACTACACATTCTTTTCGCATGTCCACAAAGGCAACTCCAGGATCGATCTGGTACTAGCTGCAAACACCCTTGCCCCTTGTGTGAAAGACGTCCAGATTGGGCATATCACCATCTCAGACCATGCGCCAGTCACTTTGAGTCTAAGAGCGCAGGGATTCCCGAAGCCCCTCCAAAGTCAATGTAAAATCCAGGGCCAGATCCTATCAGACATAGCTATCAGCACAGAACTTGCGGAAGCGCTCAGAAACTACTTTAAGGAGAACCTGACCAAAGAAACTCCTCTGGCGACCATGTGGGACATGATGAAACCAGTTATCCGGGCGGTGGCGAGGGATGCAACGGCTAGACTCTGCCGGCTAAACCAGCTGCACCAAGCTAAGCTGGAGAAGAAAGTAGTGGAACTGGAGAGCAACCTTAAACACCCCAACAAAACCATCAGACGAGAACTGAAAAGAACAAAAACATCGCTGGAGATACACCAGGCTGACCATGCAGCCAAGGCTCTAACCTACACCAAACAGTTCTACTACCGCAACAGCAATAAAGCAAACCGCCTCCTAGCGCATAAGCTGAAGAAGCTGCAGTCGAGGAACTACATCCAATGTCTGGCTGACAAGGCTGGGAACCTGCAACACAAAGAGGCAGAGAAGCTCGACCCAATGACACAGCACCATGAGGAGGTCATGTCTGGACCCCCAATAGAGGTGACGGCCATACCACAATTCCTAGCCTCAATCCCAAAATGACTGCCTAATTCCATCACTAGAAGCCCTGGAACTCCCGATCCCGCCGGAAGAGGTAGGAGACATGATCCGCTCCTTGAAAAACAGGTCCCCGGAGCCAGACGGGCTCTCAACACAATTCTACAAGAAGTTTGCTGATATCCTGGCACCACACCTGGCGAACCTATTCAACTCCTTCCTGGAGACGGGCTGCATTACGGCCTCCATGGAGGAGTCGGCAACAATCCTCATCCCGAAGCCAGGAAAAGACTGAGCACAATGTTCATCATACAGACCCATCACGCTACAATGATGCCAAGGTATTCGCAAAAATCCTGATGAAGAGATTAGCCACAATCTACCCAGACCTCATCCACCCGGACCAGACGGGTTTCATCCCGGGCGGAAACACCCAAGACAACACCCGAAGAACCATAAACATTATCAAGTCTGCAAACAGGATGGACATAGAGCTGGTTGTCCTCTCTTTGGAAGCACACAAAGCGTTCAACATGTTGGACTGGGGTTGTATAAGAGAAAACCTAATCCACTACAGATTCAGGCCGAACGTCGTAAAATGAGCACTAGCGAACTATCAACATCCGTACACCGATCTGAAACTGAACGGGGCCAGATCAGTCAAAATCAACATCACCAGAGGCACCAGGCCAGCATGCCCATTCTCCCCTCTTATGTTCGCGCTTTGCTTGGAGCCGTTCGCTAGCAGGATTCACCGCAATCTGGCCATCCACAGCCTAGAACTTAAAGGAGAATCTTACAAGACGGCCTTATACGTGGAAGACGTGCTGCTAATATTAACCCACGCAGAAGAATGCATGGCGGCCCTATGGAAAGAACTGGAGGAGTTCAGGGAAGCCTCCGGGTTTACGATAAATACTGCAAAGTCCACAGCAATGGGCATCAATATTCCAGAAAGACTCAGGGTGGGCCTGCAAGCAACATATCCGACCCTTGGGATCCAGATCCCTAGTAAATCTGAAAGCATATACAAAGCAAACTTCCCCCCACTGGTGAAAGACCCAAGAGGCAATCTTGAGCGCTGAAATCTCATGGTTTGGCCACATCATAGCACTGAAGATGAATTTAATCCTGAGGCTGCTCTATTGCTGCCTGGCCCTTCCTATAACCCTCTGAAAGAAAGCTATACACAAACTACAGGGAGATATCTTGAAATATGTCTGGGAGGCAAGAAATCACGTATTCCGAGGCGTATTATGCTCCGGGGCTCTGCAGTGGTGGGTCAGGGGGTCCCGGACATGGCTAGGTACTGCCTCACAGCTCAGCTTTCCCAGGCCTTTTCTTGGAAGATAACCACTAACTGGCCCAGATGGTTGGAATTAGAAGAAGACTGGTGTAAAGATCCGATCGAGGTGCTACCAAACATGAAAGATCTCAGCTACGCCCGGGACTTGGGCCCACTTCTTGCGACAATGAATACAGTGATAAACTGGAAAAAGGCAGCACGCCTATGGAAGTGCAGGAGTGCGATGGGCCCGCTCACGCCTATCCGGGACAACCCAGACTTTTCCCCCGGTATGGCCCCAAACAACTTCACCAGATGGCGGGAGGGTGGGCTGAGAACTATGGCCGACTTCTTCGAGAATGGCACCCTGTTGAACTGTGAAGCCTACAAAACCAAATTCCAGGTGCCAGAGACGGAGAGATTCCGTTACATGCAACTCAGGCACTGTCTGTCTAGCGTGCCTGCCAAGAAGCACTGCAGCCGGGAACTAACAGCCCTAGAACGAACACACACATCGAGCCCCCCTAAGGGGAAAATATCAACGCTATACAAACTATTAGACAGACCTGATCTGACCAAAAAAGAGCCCTAAATGCTAAAGTGGGAAGAAGACATCAGCAAAGCTATTGAGCCAGAGGAATGGAGTCATATTTGGACTCAAGCGCACAAAAGCTGAAAATGCATGCCCAACAAAGAAGGTGCATTTAAAGTGTGCTACAGATGGTACCGCACCCAGTGATCATGAACAAATACAACCCAGCCATCCCCCCACAGTGCTGGAGAGGATGCCCCGACAGGGGTTTATTGTTTCATCTCCTCTGATCTTGCCCGAAGGCCACTCAATTCTGGAAGGAAGTCCTGGAGCAAATCAAATCAATAACTGGCCTCATGATCCCATGGGACCCGGGAATCATCCTCCTAGGATCCACTGTGGAGGGTCAATTCCCACTAACAGGACGTATGTCGGACTTATGCTCAAACTTCCTAACGGCAGCAAAGTTATCAATCGCCAGACTCTGGAAAAACCCTGAAGGCCCTGCCACACAAATGTGGTGGGCTAAGTGCTGGGAAATAGTAGTGGCAGAACAAATTACAGCCATCTGATTCGGTAATACTTATAAGTTCAACCAGACATGGGCCCCTTTCCTGGACTACACGCAACAATTCCCGGGAGTGGCGAGACAACCTCTTACTCTGGATGGGGAGCCGAGACTGAAAGGCCAGTACAAGAAGTGGTAAACAGCGGATCAACTCACTTCTTAAGGCACTGGGCACTCCACTCCCCAGCCCTCGACATCCAATAGCCGCTTACACCAGACCAAGGTCACACCCAGTCAACAGTGGTGCTGCTCCCCTCGGACCAAACTAACAACAAACGCCTAAATCTCCCTGCTTGCCCCTCTTCTCGATTGACCTCCTCCTCCAAAGGCATTTTTTGTTATTTGAAGTTCTTAAGTTCTGTTTTCCTGTGTTCTGCCTTTACTTCTTTTCGGTTTCTTGTTTTCATGCAAGCTCCAAGAAATGCCTTGATATGCTTCATGTTTAAGCTTGTATGTATAAAATTCAATAACAAGATTTTGGGGAGAAAAGAAGAAGGAGGGACAGGGAACAGAAAGCAGTTGGCTATTTGGATGAGGTCAATGGAGGAGAAGGAGGAACAAGAAAGCAAGCGCAGAAAGGACAGTGTAGAAACACATATTGGACAATTGCTGAATGAGTGTGAAAGGTGGGGTATTGGTTGATGATACAGGGTGGTTCTTTTGAGTGTGCATAAGAGGTGTGTGAGTGTGACTAAAAAAGGGAGAGAAGGCAGTACATGAGGGGATGACTGGAGAAGTGAAAGGAGAGTGTGAGGGAAAGGTGTGGGTGGGGAGTAGAAGAATGGAGATGGGAAGTATTAGTGTAGAGAAGTAATGGATAGTTGTGCAGTAGCAGAGTGGAGAAGAGAGGTTAGTAGTAGAGTACAGAGAGAAAAGAAAGTGAAAGATATGATTGGAGGATGGAGGTAGATAGTAGAAAGAGTAACGTCAGAGGTTTACAATAGAAGGGGAAAGGCCTAGAAAGGAGAAACAGAGGTAGTAGTAGTATAGAGGGTATCGGGAGGAGAAAGGGGATAGAAGAAAACATAAGCAGAGGAATAGGAGGGAATGGAAGAAAAAGACCATGTCGGGTACTACCTTTGTGGGCTTTGGATTAGGCACCACCTAGATTGTTCCCACATGAAGTTAGAGAGAGGAGGTGTTTGACTAGGCTATTTCAATCAGTGTTAGGTAGTTAGGGTTACCGATTAGTAAAGTCTAGCCAGGGTTTGAGGGACCCCGGTTTAGGGAGGAAAAGGCCCACACTATACGAGAGAAAGAGGGACATCCCTTAGCAAGACCCAATACCATTTAAAAAATAAAAACCATTGAACTGTCTTTGATAGTTGGCATGTTATTAAGGGCATATGAGAAACTATATTCACAGGAATGTTTACAATCTTTGTCCTTGAAAACCTTTGTGCAGCTCCAAGCAGAATTCCATCTGGAAGATACGATGTTTGGAGAATATATTAAATTGCAGGCAGCTGCGAAAGTAAAGAAATTTCTAGCTAAAGGTAAAATACCAGGTCCCAACGGGTTTTCTATCGGATATACAGTACATTCTCACACATGGTTACCGCTTTCCTGCTGCAACTTTGTAATCACTGACTATGTTCGGAAGGAGCAGGTGGCTCTTTTCTACAAGAGGGCATAGTAGTGTTCTTCAAACACAATAGTGGCCCCACCCTAATCAAGAATCAGCAACGCATTTCACTTATGAAATATGAAAGCAATATTTTAGACAAAATACTAGCATACATAATTAATGCAGCCCTAATGGCCTTGGCTATCACTAACCAGTTCGCTTTTAGAAAAGGCTTATTGGCCTCAGGTAATATTAGGGGACTGTGTAATATCCTATACTATGCCAAGCCTGTGACAGCCTTGACGATTGCTTCTGAAAAAGTCTTTAATCGAGTTAAAGTAACCTTTTTGATGGAGATGCTACCTACCTATCAATGTGATGACATTGATGTTTTCTATATGACTTCTGGCACAAGGCAATGATGCCTACACTCACCCGTCTATTTAAATAAAAGTGAACATTTATGGATTTGTTTGTGGCAGGGCAAAGCATTTTTCCTTATACAATTCCACACCGTTTCATCAATCTGCACAAAATTGTGTCTGCTGGACAACATGGGCTACATGACATTTTGACACCCCACCCCGTTCCCCGGATTTCAGCATGAATCCAAATTTGTTTGTGGCTTGAAGAAGCATTATTCCTTCTACACATCCACACTGTTTCACCAATCTGCACCAGATTTTGCATAGTTACCTGTTAGGACCCTCGGACATTACTGGCTAATTATAATTGTAATTGTTCTTTTATAACGTGATGAATACCAACGAGTGGTTTCTAAGCGCAGGATCGGGATACAAACCTGATTTGTGCTACGTTGTCTTGCTTCCTTCCTACCAGGCTACATATCATTTGGGCACCCCACCCCTTTCCCCAGATTTCAGCGCCTCCACACATGCGACAGTTACCTGAAATCGGTAAAACATCAATGTGGTCGTAGAAGGACCGATTCTTAACCCTAGAATGCACGGTTTCTGGGACATTTGCACTGCAATGCACCTCAATGGACTGCACCACATCACAGTGTGGTAACTGGTGGGGAGAGAGCACAGTAGGTCCCAGTGTGCAGCAGCACACCAACTCTCTCCTCCCCCCAACGTCTGGTATGGGGTATGCCAGCCAGCCACACACACACGCCCATGCTCACTGTAGTTTACTTTAGAGTGCAAGGCGCATCAAGCAATAAGCATATCGGAACAGTGACCTACAGGATCATTGATTTTTAACAATATATGAGTGTTGTCATGTCTGTCCTCAGAACCCGTTTGGAAAACGGGTACTTTTTGCTAGTATTATATATCCTAGCTCTCTCAACATGTTTGAAGAGAACTAGTGATGATACCAAGTTTAAGGCCCTTCCAGTAAACAAACATTTGATGAAGGTTCTGGCATACACCAATAATGCCCTTAATCATGTGACCAACTCAGAAGCAATGATCTGAGCAATAATAGACCTGATTAATGAATACTGTAAAATATCTGGCTACAGCATCAATTGGAGAGTCTATATTGCTATCTTTGTGGAGAAGATGAACATGGGACTCATATTACAATCATGGCTAATACGCCATTCATTCTTTCTATGCAATTATTTAACATACAGTTTTTATTATGTTCAGAAAGCCAATTGGATAAAAACAATAACACATCCACCATCCTCTTGTGACTGCTTAAAGAAGAGGCCCAGATTGCACCCTTACCTGAGGCCTATTTTATTTGTTCAGTCCCACCAGATGATAACCAATAATCTGGGACTCAGATTCTTAAACACAACCTTCTGTGGGCTTGGTGGCATAGGATCCAGAACAGCCAATATGTCCAGGCAAGCTTCCAATTAGTTAGTTTGATATATAGGAGTAACAGGTTAGACGTGTAGGGTGGATGAGAAAGGGCTTGCTATTTGTATGGGCATGGTTACAGTCCTCAGCCTTGAAAACATGTGTACATCTTCAAGCAGAATTTCAGCTGGATATGATATGATAGGTTATTTATAACGCGCTTCCAGAGGTTTCTAAGCGCGGACCCGGGGATCGAACCTGTGGTGCTCTGTGGCATCTTGCTTCCAAGGCGAGCATGTTTCCCCCGAGCTATCCTCCCAAGACAATATCATGTTCTTACAAACTATGCAATTGTGTGAGTCTCTGAACTCAGCACTGAATTTGGGGAAGTTCACGTTTGGATCTCCTCCCACATGGCACGGGGATGGCAGCCATGAGAGATGGCTGTCTGGGGAAGGTGGTGACCCTATTAGGAGAGATTTGGTATGCTTCCCTTTCTGGAGAAGAAAACCTCACAATTCTTAAATTCTTGATATCTTGTTGTCACTATACAAATCCCTCCCGTTGTAAAACCCAGAAACCCTTTCCTCAAAATCACTTTATGCAAAATATCATTCATACCTCATACACACATTTAACATACTGTCTGTATTGCTTTTCCAAATAAAAACCCTAACCAATATCAATTTGGGAAACCTAGAAATCCTATGGACTCCAACTCCCATAATCCCTTAAACTCTGAGATGAGGAGGAGGAAGAATGAGTTAATGCAGACTGAGGGAAACACAACGTTTAGCATGCTAACTAGTTCTTATGATGCAACACGAGTGTGCGGGACATTTACAAATGGTGTTCGCACTCAAGAAAGCAGTGGCGCCAAAGAGGAAGGCAGAACCGGAGAAGGAGGCAGTACAGGAAAGGGCTGTACTGGAGAAAGGTAGGCATTTTGAGGCAGATGCTCGCAACTAGTTACCAGCATGGCTCCAGGCCAAGAGAGACACAGCAGGCACTATGCGAGGACCATCAGCAGTCCAGCAGCAGAGCTACCATATCCACGGTCATGTAGAGAAGATTAAGTCTTGCCTGCGGGTTAGCATCAAACACTCAGGGGTGCTGGAGGATGGTGTGCAGTGTGAGGGAGGCCGTCCCAGAGAGGAAGCTTCAGCGCAGCAGTGTGCCACGGCTCAGGAATGCTGTAAGACACCAGTGAGTCTTCCCAGAACTATTGGGGGCCCCAGGGCTTTCCAACGGGCATGCAAATAAGAACATTTGAATACCGACCAAGTAAAGTACCAAGGCAGAACTTGCACAAGTCCCCATGTATGAAATGACAATGTGGGAAAAGTTGGAGCAAGTGTTACCATAAGCAAAGGCAGAACTTGAACAAGTCCCATATATGAGATGTCAATGTAGAGAAAGTTGGAACAAGTAGTACCTCAAGCCAAGGAAGAAGAAGCATAGTGAAGTAATACAACTGTCCTATATTAAAGGACCGTAAAACTGAAAAGACGTCCTGGTGAATGAAGCACACCAGGCACTGAATATTTGGTGGAGAGATACCTGGCAGAGAAGTATATCAAGGGATCTGCAAGACCCCAGAAAGAGATTTCTGACAGGGAAGTATGCCAGGAAATCCACTCAAAGCATATGGAAGAATATGACATTGTGGTAAGATACCTGGCAGGGGAGTATTTTAGAATTGTAGCAAGATTCCTGGCAGGAGAGTATACAAGGGGATTTAAAGAACGGTTTATGGTCTTTCCATCAAATGCCATTGCATCTAATGCCATTAAATTGAAGTTTTTTCCATCTAAAAAATGCATTTTCTTTTTAAATGTTGGCTTGTTTTTGGGGGGGGGCCCCTCAACCTCTGTTTTTTACCCTTTATAATGCATCTAAACAACAATTAACCCTTTACCTCCCAAAAATTTGATGGACATGTTTTAGATGGAAACATTTCAATGGAATGGCATTAGATGCAATCACATTAGATGGAAAGACCAGATACCCTAAAGAACCTACTAAGTATTTCTGTCAGGAAGTATATCATGAGATTCACTAAAGTCACAGACCTACACCTGGCAAAGGGGTATATCCAGAAACCTGCAGAGTTTAAAGGATCATTTCTGATGGTACAATTGCACCAGGTTATCTACCAAAATACTCAAAGAAGATAAAGAGAATCTTATATGGAACATCGTATTTGAATAAGATCCTTTTTGTAAAATCAGTGCAGAGAAAGTTTACGAAGAGCTAAATGGTATAAGGCATATTGTTTGCACAGGAGCTTGCTGAGTCTGGCATAAAGAAACATAGGAGTTGTTGTTTGAAAGGGACACTTTTGCCATCCTTGAGAAACTGTTCTTTGAAAGAGACGTGTTTGCCATCCTTGAGAAGCTGTTGTTTGAAAGAGACATTGTTGCCATCCTACCTACCTACTAGAAGGGAACCACCCTCTGGATCCAAGGGTTTCTCCTTGGAAAATACTATTTTTGTTGGAGTTTTCTACCGGCTTTAACTTTGAACACTTTTTGCCATACAATGTCAGATATTTTCCTTGCACCTTAAGGGCCTCATTCACAGAAACATTTTATAATGGCAAAACCCCATAGGAAAATGATCTGTGAATAAGGGACTTAGTTGTTCATTTTCAGTGTGAGGGTCATATTAGCATGCTTTGGACACAAGGACAGTTTATATCATTTTGACAACTTGACACAGACTGATACTTAGTTTTAGTTTCTTGGTAGCGAAACTCTCTTTAGGATAGGGACAGAGAGGCCTTTATCCAACCCTTTTATTTTAATAAAGATGTCTGATAATGAAAATATTACAAATTTGTGTCCGTCTCTCATTTCTGACCCCACACAATACTGAAATGTGTCCCTCTATTAAAATATCAGCTACTATGGGAAGCGAAGAATCAATGCTTAGGCAGTCTAGGTATGTATTGTAGCCAGTATATAATCCTCAGTTGGAATATAGCCCTAAAACTGGAAACAATCTCAGAGTACTCTTCCCATTACTACATGTTCTTCTTAATGTTTATGTTTTGATAAGTCTTTGGCATTTTGGTCCCCTGAGGTTAAACATTGTCATCATTCAATAATGCAAAATGTATATTTATCAGTGGCACGCCCCCATACCACCAGTCCATACGTTCTTTCACCACACTGCCTTTCTGTGCCCTCATGTAATCTTATTTGTTCTGCATGTATGTTTTTGGGAACTAATTAATATATATATTTTAACACAATCACATATTTGGTGCATCTGAAATATGAAGCTGTATATTTATATTAATATCTTTTTGTTAATATGTCATTCATGCAGGGGGCAACAATTCATGTTCCAAGGTACTTACCAGACATAATAAAGTTACTCACCACCTCAATTCTATACATATACAGAGTTCACCATTTCTTCCTTGTAAAGAGACAAATATCAATAGGGCATGACTAGTGGTCAGTGCACATTTTGCAACCTGATTTCGGCATATCTTATTTGATGTAGCTAGCTGCGTACACATGTACACCCTCCCTCCTCTTTCATTTCTAAAACTAAAACATGTCTTAAAAAAAAGTGAGGAATACAGTTCGGGACAAATATTTCATGATATGCGAGAATGCAGACAAATTAGCATGAGAGTCACTGATGTGGTAAGGTGTCAGGGGTGATGACAACTAGTGTTTTGAATGATTGGGTGAAGCCCATTACCCTTGTGTTTCTACTTTTTTACTCTTGTATCTACAAACAATACTGTGGGTGCTGTGTAAATTTGCTCTTCTTAGTAAAGCCATGACCCGTTGATTAAAAGACATGTGTGACCTTTAGACTAACATGTTTGCATGGGCATGTGAAAGAGGCTATCATGAATCTTATCTTTGAAGCACATGGACCCCAGTAGCCACCCTCACTAACATAGACCGCATAAGATCAGGAATAGACGAGTATGCTGATTAAGACTCTTTGTAGTAGGAAGGGAAGAATGTCCTTTCGCCAAACAGTGATATGAGGAAATGGAATTGAGTAAAGAGATGATAGAATACATTGAGCACCAGAAATCAGAAGTTACAAGTAGACCCACAGGTGGGGGAGAGTGAGACTTGTGGAGCAACATGCACCCAGACAGACACCAAGGCCCTACTTAGGCCAGCCATCTAGCATGATTCCAGTTGCAGGATCGGAGAGACATCTTTACAACACATACAGTAAGTACAGGACACAGGTCATTGCGATCATCATACTAAGCATATAGAATACTTACTAGTAATGGTTTTTCTGTTGCTTGCATCTGCTTAGAATCACATGCTTTGCATAGGCTGCCATCTAGTGGTTGGTGCAGAGTGTTGCATATCGTTTTTTTTTTAATTCAAATCTGTGTGCGGGTACCCATGATCCTTCATGCGTCCACGTCTTCAGATTGTTTGTTTTCTGAAATGTGAAGAGTTTTGCCTTCTTGTATATGTGTATGTGTGTGTGTGTGTGTGTGTGTAACGTTCGGCTTCCATGTGGGGTTGCAGGAGAGGCACATGTGAGGCTAAGCAGATACATGCTAAAGAAGGATGATCACTTGTAAGTAATATTGGTTTTGTGGAGCTTGTGCATCCGCTAAGATTCAAATTCTTTGCATAGATTAGCAAACAGTGTTTAGTGAAAGTGGTGGGAGAGCTGAAGGACTGGAAGAGAATGTCTTAATATTGCTCTGCCCACTTGTGGGACTGACTTTGAATTTGTGTCCTCACATTAGTTTTGTGACAAGGTATGTACTGAATTCCAAGTGGCTGCTTTGCAAATGACTTCCAATGGGACATTTGTGAGAAAAGCAGGGGTTGCTCCCATACTTCTTGTAGAATTAGCCTGAAGAGAGAGGGTCGAAACCCACTCCGGCAAGCCGTCCCAACAGACACACGCCCTGGAATAAGAATAAAAGGAACCATGATTGATCGTACCTTTTCTGACTCATTCCCAGTGCTCCTATAATCGACAAGTATGTTGGGAGGTTTCCATTCAGTCAACCCTAGAGCCCAGGAGCAGTGCAAACATTGCCCAGAGAGGATGAGAACTCCCAGGATGTAATTAAGGATACTTCCATTGACAGTCTCGACTAAAGCACCAAGAAGCCATGCATAACGTAGTTAGAGACACCATGACACAGCAACGCATGAAGCACAAGTGCCATCTGCACATCGGGACATGATCACGCACCCTAATACATGAAGAACACATGCGTACAGTTCTATTAGTTAGAGGAGAGAGACATATACATACTGTCTTCCCATTTATTATTTTGCCATTAGCTTGACCACAGCAATGCAGAAACCACAGGAAGAAAGAGATCCTGTGCAAAAGCTTGCAGATAATTATATGGAAATAACTCTATGGAACTGCAGGAGCACCTGAAGGACATGACAGAGCCATAAACAACTAACCTATGGATATTATAGAATAGCACAATGTAAAAGCCATGTCATGTCTTAGGAAAATTACAACAGGCCACAGACCCTCGGCTGGAGCTGAACGGAGCGAATTAAGGCTGCACAGAGGAGTGAGAGTGTGAGACAGGGCCTGCTGCCAAGGCCACCAAGATACGAGCGACATTCCATTCCCTGAACTACAGTAACTCCGGCTGCAGTAAAGGTGAATAATTCTTCAGAATTCAGGCCAATTCAGAGCACCAGAGCTCAAGAACACGATCTCAGGACACGTAACCCAGCCGAGCTGATGATGAACCGATACTTGCAGCTGGGAAAGTGGAGCAGTCTCACGCAGCCAGACAACGGCTTGCAACAAAGTTGTTACAGAAGAAGCCGAATGTTGCATCATATGGACGGGCGCTCCCATTGTCTTTGGTGGTGCACACACGTTACAATGCAGACACATAGTTGTTCTTACTACCTTGAAAAGGTACACTTTGAGCTGAGAACTAATTCGGGTGCCAGGCCTGGCGGCGACAGCTCTAGCCAATCACAGTACAAGACCTTAGGGGTGGGTAGCAAGAACCAATGGTAAGACCCCCACACTGCAACATTGTAAAAGTAGCATTTTTCAGGGATGATCCAGGCCAGCCATCTGACATGGGAGAACCAATAAACTAACAGATATAGGGTCTGCCGTAGGTGGATTATCACTCAACGTTCAATCCACTTGCTCGATATGTTTCCTGGAGAGGGGCCCAGGCTATTAAGTTATTGTGTATAGGTGGGTTACAAATCCCATATAATATAATATCATATCATATCATTGTGACGTGGGCTTTCCAAAAAACTGTCCTGCGAGCCAGAGTTCACTAAGACGTTCCAGGAGCTTGTTCCTTGTTCTGATCCCTGTTGGTTTTGGATGTAATAAACCACAGTTTGAACTTACAGTCTGTCTGGGCCTGCGTTCCTTTTGGGATGGGAAGGAGTTAGGCCTTCCATTTGTTTTGAGTCTGTGAACTCCTAGCAGCCCTCAACCTGCCTGGGAGGTTGTCCTAACAAGCCCTTTGTGTACATGGCAATGTGTTGTTAGCTATGGAATCCTGTCTCTCCCTATTCCCATGGACATGAACAATTGTTTTGTCTTTTGTATACCCTTAGTTTTGTCAAGGTAGCAAGTTACTACCCTGCGCACATCCAGAGTATGTTGTGCTCTTTGTCCTGTACTCTGAGTTCTGGAGGAACACTGGCAATTCAACTGATTGGTGAATGTGAAATTTATATGTAAATTTTGGTTAAATCTAGGGTGAGTCCTTAAAACCAGCTTGTTTTTATACATGGTGACAAATGGTTTAGAAACCGATAGGGCTTGTAACTCACATATTCTTCTTATAGATGTAATAGCAATGAGTAAAGGTACCTTGTATGTCAATTCTTTAAGTGGGGCTTTGTACATGGGTACAAAGGGTGGTACAAAGGGTGGTCCCATGAACCGTGAGATAACTGTGTTCAGACCCCATCCAGAGGGATGTGAGACATTGGTGCGTGTATGCGTTTGACACATTCCATAAAGGATTTAACTACTTGCACTCATCATCAGCAAAAATGTATTCCATAAAACAACACAGCAAAAACCATACAAGTAAACAAGTAAAAAAAGTATCAAAATCAGGGATATATAGAGGATGGATGCCATATAAATACAGAGTGCAAAATTTCAACATTTATTAACCATTTCTTAACCATTTCTTAACCATCCTAATTTTCCTAAACTTGATACAAGCAAGTTATTAAAACAACCAAGACTTAAAAACATTAAAATGGTTATGGACTGGATCTGCGGATAAATAAAATGCTAGTGTTCACAAGCAGCACATCAGCAGTCACCTATCAAATAGCATTATTCACAAGTTCCACAGAAACTGACTTGTACAATCAAGTATCCTACTAACCTTAAGAATCTTTTCTTCCTGATCCATGCTTGAAATAAGAAATCGAGAACTGTGTATGTAACATCAGGAAATACATTACTTTTCCATAGAGTATCTACACTATCCAAATCTCTAATGCCATAATTACAGAGGCAGGTTTTCAAATTCCACCACCAGGTTATCGAGTATCCAGGATATAGGAATAGGAAGTGATGAACATTCACCACGTCATCATGGTGTTTATATGTGTTAACATCGTTCCATCTTGCTGTGAAACTTACAAAGGGTAGAATTCGTAATCTTAGCTTGATGAAAAGGAGACAGGCTAATGGCTTCTCGTTAAGCATTATATAATTTTCCATACCAATCTTTTTTTATGCCAAGTATGATGGCCCTGTTGCTCGCATAAGCGTATATTGTAACATCTGTTTACCACATAATCCTTATAAGCAGTGATCACTTGCTCTTAACTGTTCCTAGTGATTGCAGATAGATCAAGCCAAAGATGTTCCATGTTCAAATGCCTCAGCCAACCCCTGATAAGTTTAAACCATGGTAGGCGGTCAGCCCACCCCCTTCACAATTTAAATCCTCTAGGGTGGCAGCTCTGTATTTTGAAAGAATTGGATTTAACCAAATACAGAGACAGTAGTGGATTGGCTTTAAGACAATTCTATGTCCAATTGAATCCCATTCCAATTCCAAGTGTAGAGTACTATTAAGGGTGCCCGAGGGCAATAAAAGTAACATCTTAAGTATTGTGTTCTCTGAGGCCACTAAGGCGTGG
Source organism: Ambystoma mexicanum (assembly GCF_040938575.1). Classification (NCBI taxonomy): domain Eukaryota; kingdom Metazoa; phylum Chordata; class Amphibia; order Caudata; family Ambystomatidae; genus Ambystoma; species Ambystoma mexicanum. The sequence goes on from NC_090933.1 coordinate 1,022,049,287, forward strand.
GTCTTCTTACTAGCTGCCCCTGCAACTTCCTAAAATCCATATATCTCAAAAGCTGGGTGATATTTCTATTCCCATTCTTGGTTGAAAAGGCAGTGATAGAAAACCCTTTTCTGTAGCATCAGTTTGGCTTTATCAAGGCGCTGATCACATCTGTTCTTATGGCTAAGTACCCTAGGTAGTCAAAGGTATTAACATCTTCAATTTCAGTGTCATCTATGATCTTTTTCATTAACCTCCTGAGTGTAATCCTTCTCCCACACTGCAGTACTTTTGTTTCATCTGTATTTATTGCTAGCTCTTTTATGCACAAAATTTTATGAAGCCATTTTTCAAATTGTTTAGGCCTGTAGGTGTTCTAGAAATTGAAACCATGTCATCCGGGGATGTTAGAATTCCTATATTTTCACCCCCCAAAAACGGGGTGTCGCTGAGTGTTGCGAGTGCGCTGACCACCCCATCAAAAACTACTAGTCCTCTCCAGCATTACATTTTGTGCTGTGATGTGGTGTATGTTGCTAAAGGCTGCTAAGTGTACTTTAAGTGAATTATACACTAGCATGGAGTCTTGCAAGTACGTGAGATATAGAACCACATCTGATGCAGAACAGTCTATGGGATTGGTTTTGCTTTTTGCGCTATAGTAGCAATATCTGATGTTAGGTGTCCTTGCTTCTCTAATTCTATCCATACATCTTGTGGGGAGATGTGGATAACCAAACTCTATGATCTCATGAGCCAGGCTGCTAAATTGGTCAGGAACAAGGCTGTAGTGTTGTGCGACTTTGGTCCGCCGGAGATGCTTCCCGTCGATACATAGCATGTTGCGCTACATCCACACTTCCAAACCTTTAAGAGCACAGGATCTGACCCTCTGCAGCAAAGCCCTCACAGGACAAGGCTGCAGTGTTGTGTGATGCAGGTGTTTGGTGACAAAGGGGTCGGAATACAGAGTGCGAGCATGCAGCGCAGCTGTCAACCAGCAGCAACAGCAAGGTAAGACAGGTGCGGGCGGGGGTCACAGGCATTACTTCTTCCTACTTAACTGCCCTACCTCACACTTATTTCAATGCACATGTCACCCTGCTCTCTCTCTATGCATCCATTAGGCTGCCCCTCTCCTGGCTAGCCGTACTTCATTTTCTGTGTCTCTGCAACTGTTTCTCTGCATTTCTCTTGCATCTTCAGCATTTTGTTCCCCTGCCAGGTGAATGTATTGGCCTCTTTCACTGTTCTTTGCATTATCCTGAATTTCTCCTCTAGGTGAGTGCTCCTGGGTGTGCTTGCACATGGCTTTCACTGTCCACGAGGACTTTCTCCCCTTCTCTAGGTTCCCTCTTACTCTATGATCACTACTCTTGCCCTCCAGGCCTTTTTTCCGCTCTAGGTTGAGCTGAGCCTGGTTGGCTTTCACTGCTGTTTCCACTCACTGCCTGTTGCTTCCCTTCTTTACTTGTCTCTGTCTGTGCTCTTTTGTAGCCCGTTGCTCCCTCTGTCTACCCCCCACTTTTTTCCCCAAACCCGTCCTTGTGCACCCTCTGTGGCATATCTCTGAGCAGTGTTTTCTTCACTTCTCCACTTCCCGGCTGCCCTTTCTTGTTCCTCTCTCACACCCACTATGGTTATCTCAATTTCCCCCATCTTCTCTAACTGTTTTTGTATCTCCTATCCTGCACTTCTCACTAGGATTGGAAGGAAGAAGCACACGAAGGACAGTTTGTTCTCCAATCCAGGCCTTCCCATCGCTGACACCTACGTTAGTGCTCCCACCAGACAGACTCTCACCGACATCCTCTTTGTCGTTCCTTCTCCCGACCTATGGACTATTCATATGGTCGCACTTCCCTCTCATTCCTCCTCTTCTCCCATTAATGGTGGCACCCAGCGGGAAGTCTTCTTGTCCTCCTTCCAGTGCTTCAGAGTCATCATTAATGTATATTTAAACGCCATTGTCATGGTCCAGGGCCCTCAGCCCACCCTCCAACCATTAGTTAGGTGACTCCCTCCCCTCATCAATTTCCTTCTTTCTCCTGCTATTCATTCTACCAATTCCCTGGCTCTTGTGCCACCTCCTTCGTCTACTACAATGGATCCTATGCCATCTACTACCTCTCTGACCGCTCAGCCACCTCTGTCCTACACCTCTCTGTCTTTCATGCCGTTTACCTCCCGTTGTGGCTCCCTATCCAGGTACCTCTCCCCTGGCTCCCTTGCCACCTCAGGTTACCACCCCTCTGGTTTCTTTGCCATTTACCACCTCTCTGGCTTCTCTGCCACCTCCATCCTCAACCTCTCTGGCTCCCTTGCCATCTAATACCTCTCTGGCTCCTCTGCCGTCTCCTCCTTCCACCTCTCTGGCTCCTCTGTCACTTCTGATAGGTACTCTTTTGACACACTCCACTCTGAGGGCTACTAGATGCTCTCCGAGCCCAGGCCCAACTGGCCCGGAGATGGAGTGGCACTGATCCTTCCTGATTGAATCCCTGCTTCCATCATCCCCACTCAGACCTATTCCTCCTTCGAATGCTTGATCTGCAGGCTGTCAATCTCTCCTGGCCTCTCTCTAACCTTGACCACTATCTACAGCCCCCCTGGCCTGGTCACTCTCTTCTTTTCTGAATGGATTGAACTCATTTCTTCTCTCCTTTGCTCTACCTCCCAGCTTCTCCGCCTTGGTGATCTCAACATCCACCTGGACTTCGCAGACTCCTCTGCACTTTTCTGCAACCCATGTGACTCTCTTTCCCTCTGCATTCTACCCTCTGGTCTGACTCACTCTGCCGGACACACCTTGGATGTTCTCATGTCTTCAGACATCCTCTTCTCTGATCCTCTCACTACCCCTCTCTCCTGGACTGACCATTTTATTCTTTCCTATTACTTGAAGCTTCCTGTCCCCTTTGCAAAGGCCCACCAAGCACTGACACCTTAATTTGAGGTCAAGTAACCTATGAAGCGAGTGTCAGTGGTAGACTTTGCCTCCACTTTCTCTCCCCCACCTACTCCTGCAGCTCACTCCCATCCTGACACAGCCCTTTCCAACATTCAGCTTTCCATCTATAACACTCTGGACATTCTTTCCCCTGTCATGAAGATCAGCTTGAAGCCTTCCACTAAGTGTAACTCTTGGTATGACTCTGAAATGCAAGTACAGAGTAGCTGAACGGAAGTGGGGAGCTTTGGGTGCACTGTCTGACAAACTGACCCGTCACCGGCTCCAAAGGCAATATAGACTCTCCATATTCAAGCCTGCATCTCTGTGGCCACTAACAACACGGCCAAACTTTTCAAAATCTGCAAGGAGATGGCCAATCCAACTGCATTATCTACCTCTTCTAAACCTACGCAGACCCTCTGCAAGGCTATGGCTTCTCATTTCACCACTAAACCCCTGGTCATCCTGTCTGCACTCTCCTCTTCTCCCTCCCACTACCTCTCTAAGGCCCTCCTTGATCAACCCCTCTACTCTCCTTCTCTCCCCCCTCTCTCCTGTAACACCTGATGATGTTGCCTCTTAAGTCCAGTCTATGAACGTTTTATCCAAATAAGAGACCCCCTGCTCCTCCAGAACCATTGAGGACAACATTGATTCTCTCGCTCCAGCCTTGGCCGATTTCTGTAATCACTCTTTCGCCACTGGATCTTTCCCCTCTCTTCTCGATCACTCCCTTGCGCACCCCCTACAAAAAAAGGCTCCTTTCCTGGTCAAACACCTGGAGAAGGTGGCTATCTCCCAGCTAACCCTGCACACTGAATCAGTTGGTTGTCTCCATGAACATCAGTCTGGCTTCAGAGCATCCAGAGTCACGGAAACTGCATCCTGAACACATGTTAAGATCTTCTCTCTAATCTTGACACTAGCTCTTCCCCTGTCTCCATTCTCCCCGACATTCACAAAAAAAGGAAAACCATCAAATACAAGACAATTGGGCGGCAGGAAAAGAAGGGGAAGTTACTCAAAGGGGTGTGCTTTCATGGTTTTTCTGAAAATTGTCAAGGCTGCCTCGGATCTCGGTGTAGAGGGAAGGGAATTCCAATAGATAGCTGCTCTGACTGGGAAGGATCTTCCCTGTCCATTGGTGCGCTCATACTCAGTGCTGATAATTTGCCTTTTATAAGATTAATGAAGGGTTCTGGTCATGCAGTACTGTGGAATAGATGTTTTTAAGTAGGTAGGTGCTACACCTGTGCACCAATTTTCCCGTCTTGAACAAGATCCTTTCCTTGGGCCAATGAAGACTTTGTCTATGCTCTGAGATGTGTGCACGCTTATAGACTTTTCTAATGATGCTATAGCTTGAAGCTCCAATCAACCGGGCATTACAATAGTCTAGCCTAGAGATAATAGTAGCTCAAACTATGATAGCACTGTTCTCTTCAGCGATGTAGGGACAAATGTTTCTCAGGAGATGGAGATGGTAATTAGAGCTTTGACTCAGCAGATTAATGTGTTCCTTGGAGTTCGAGCTGGCGGACCCCCAAAGGTTGTATCTCAGTTTTTCCCGAGCCTGTCTAGAGCCAAAAATGAGAATCTCTGTTTTATTGCCATTTAGACAAAGCCAATTGGACGACATCCAGAGTTCTATCTGCTGGTAGGTGTTAGTGAGGGCTTTATTGTCAATCAAATGATCACCGGTAGACTCTAGAACCAGCTGGGTGTCATCAGCATAATTGGTGAAAAATACACCCAAGTTGTCTAGAAGAGAACAAAGTGGCCTTGTGTAAAGGTTAAACAAGATGGGGGATAGATAAGCCTCTAGGGGTACTCTGCACAAGATAAGGGCCAATGGTGAAACTCTGGACCCCCCTGGATTTTGGATTTGTGTCCAGATAAAAATAGTGTAGCCAGTCAGCTGTCCCCCGGAACATAATTCCTGGTGACTTAAGGAGTTTAAGAGGCGTTGGTGGTCCACCAGATTGAATGCCATGGAAAGATCCAAAAGGACCAGCATACCTACTTTGTCCTTATCGGTTATTCCAAGCATGTGCGACAGCAGATCTAGTAGGGCGGTCTTGGGACTGTACCGAGGTCAAAAGCCGGATTGTCTATCATGGAGAATGTTGCTTGGAATTGGACACAGGCAAGTTTATCTAAGATCTTAAGTAGAAACTGGCAATTTGTTATGGGTCTGAGATTACCTGGGTCCTTTGGGTCTAAGTTAGGGTTTTTTAATAGCGGTGTGACCATAACGGTTTTGATTGATTTGGGGAATCTGCCATCTCTAAACGAGGCATTGACAGATCTATTCAAAAAGGGGGAAAACAGGTCTATATGTTCTATGATTAACTTCTGAGGGAGGATGTTTTCTGAGCATGACATGGAGTGCATGGATGAGAGAAGCTTCTGCATATCAGGAACAGCAATAGCTGAGAAGGCAAAAGGTTCAATACCTTCTCCTCTATGTTCCGAGCACTGTTTCTCGATAGGGGTGGCTGCATTGGGCAGAGCCTCTTTGCTTTCTTCCTAGCCTTTGTTACTTTAGCCTCAAAGGCTTTTTGTGCTGTTATTACATCCAGTGAGGTAAGAACGAACAGGGTAAGGAGGGCCTTCGGCTTCTCCAGGAGAGTTTGAATTTTGAACCGTTTTTTGGGGCAGTTGGAGTTCTGACTTATCTCAATGGTATAGTACTCTTTTTTAGTTTTAATAATTCTATTTTTGTAGGTTTTGTCTGAATCCTTCCAAGCCATTCTATTTTCTTCCATTTGATGTTTTAACCACTGGGATTCCAATTTACGTTTCTCCTTTTTCATCATTTTAAATTTGGGGATGAACCATTTATTTTGGCTGTGGTTGTCTCTTATGACTTTGGACCAGAAGGGGCTTTTTCATTGAGCTATTTCAAGAAACTGTCAGAAAAAGAAGAAACTAGACGATCCACGGAGTCCCCACTCTCAGTTTCACTCATTATAGTTGTTAGACATAGAGAAATGTCCTAAGCACTTAACCTGTTGAAGTTAAGGTTGATAATAACCTTGGAGGGGTTAGTAGGATTAACCACAGCCTCTGAGAATTGGAAATGAAAGCTAAAAATGTAGTGGTCTGACCAAATACAGGGAGAGGTTTGGTCAATGATGGTGGCAATGTTTTTAGTGACCACCCAATCTAGCATGTGGTTCTTGGCTAGGGTCAGTATTTACAACTTTTGTCAGTCTCTTCCCCCTCCAGTAGTTCGGGTCACCTAGGAGAAAAGAGGCTCTATTCTGTCCCTCGAGGGGGGCTAAGATCTGAGAGATTTCCTCAATGAAGTTAGGCAAAACTGGTTGAGGGCGGTATATAAGGATGAAATTCTCGCTTTTTTTTTAGTTGGAGTCATTTTCACCTGGAGGATCTCGCAGACATGGCAAGCTATGGGAGAAGCAAAGAGTCCCAGTTCCGACTTTGCTATGATTGCCACTCCTCCCCCATAGCCCTGTTCTCTCTTTTTACAAAACATAGAGAAGCCGGGTGGGGCAGCCAGATAGATAGATGGTCTGCTGGTTGCTCTAATCCAGGTCTCTGTGAGAAACAAAAGGTTGAGTTCTCTGTCCATGATTAAATCATGGATGTCTTGAGCATGACTAATTAACAATCTTGTATTCAACAAGGGTGCTTTGAGATAGTTTCCTTTAACCCCTAAGCTAGATGCAATATGATTGAGAATGGTTGCTTGTGGTGGGGAAGTGGTATACTCTATAAGAGTAGTAGTAGGATCATGCTCAAAAGCAGAGGAACTGCTTTTTATCAGGCTGTGATTGACCATTTGACAGCGGCTGGTTGGGAGGCATGGTGCTGTGGTCAGTGTCTTTATTTGTGTCAACAAAAGAGGCGAGTCACTCATTTGAGTACTTGTCCATGGGGGGAGCCTCACTGTGTTTAAGGATAGCATCAGAGGTAAGCTGACAGTAATCAGTATCGTCCAATTTAGAGCACTTAAGTTTGATAATTAGCGCAATTCTGTTTGTACGCAGAAATGCAAGGCAGAGGGATTCATTTATTGAACAGCCCATGGTCTAGTGGCACAGCAAAATGAATACTAATAACAAGTAAAAAGTCAAAGAATACCTGTTAGGTGGAAGTCCAGCAGAAAGAGATGCTGAGACGTTGATAACGACGATGACTGGCGAGGACTGGGCTTGACTCAGGTGTGCCTGGTAACCCGATTTATGGACAGTAAAGGACGCCGTGAGGCTGTTTTAAAGGCTGGAGAAATAAACCTAAAGTGCTGCTTCAAAAGTGAGTTACCAGCCACTCACATGCAGCGAGGCACAGATATCAAGTACAGCTACACAATACAGCTAATCAAGGTAACAGTAATTACAAAGCTTGCTACAGTCGCGCACTGTGTGAGCACTCACAGGAAAAGTCAACAAGGTCACCGGCACCCTTCAAATTAGCAAGAATTATTCCAGATCCAGCAAAAGCAGGCTATCACGGTCAACCACAACATCCTGATTACTGGTCTCCTTGAGACCTTGGGGATCACGGATCACCTGGATGCCTCGTGTCCATCCTCTGTACTCTTTCGCTACCTCTGCGACTTTCTCTAACTAACTATTCTCCCCTCTGGCCCGACCCACTCTGCGGGGCACACTAGGGATGTTCTGATCTCCTCAGACCTTCCACTCTCAGTTCCACTCTCCACTCCTCTCTCCAGGAGTGATCACTGTCTCCTCTCCTCCCACCTCACCCTCCCTACCCCTCATGCCAAGCCACTTCCATCACCGCCACCCACCTTCTCAGTCATCCGACCCATGAAGCGTGTGTCAGCTGAGACTTTCACCGCCACCTTTTTACCCCCTCTCCCTCTTCGGCTGATGCTCACCCTGACACAGCCCTCTCCACGCTCCACTCTGCTATCTCTGATTCTCTTGATATCCTTGCCCCTGTCATGAGAATCTGCCTGAAGCCCAAAACCAAGTGCAACTCCTGGTATGACTCAGACCTCGTCACCATAAAACGCAAGTTCAGGGTTGCCGAGAGGAAATTGTGTGCTTCATGTACATCCTCTAACAAACTGGCCTGCTGCCTGCTGCAAAGGCAATACCACCTGTCTGTCCTTACCAAGAAGAGAGCTCATATACAAGCCCGCGTCTCTGCGGCATCTAACAACTCGGCCAAACTCTTTAAAATCTGCAAAAAGCTGGCCAATCCTAATGCAGTCTCTACCTCTCCTGTCCCTTCCCAGGCCCTGTGCACGGCACTGGCCTCTCACTTCGTCTCTAAAACTCAGGACATCTTGGCCACACTCTCTTCCTGTCCGTTCCCCTCCCCTACTCCCTGCTCTTCCTCTGGCCCTTCTGCAGCCACCCCTCCTCCCTCCTTCTCTGCCTTTCCCCTGTTCTCCGCAGGCGATGTTTCTAGACAAGTCTGATCTATGAAAGTCTCATCGAAACAGGTTCTCCACTGTTCCTCCAAAATTATCATGGACCACATCAACTCCCTGGCTGATTTCTGCAATCACTCCTTTGCCACTGGAGTCTTCCCATCCCCCCTGAAGCCCTCCCTTGTGCACCCACTTCTTAGGAAACCTGCTGCCGACCCCTCATGCCCGGCTAACTATCGACCAATCTCTATCACTCCCTTCCTGGACAAGCTCCTGGAGAAACTGGCCACCTCCCAGCTTAATCTCCACACTGAATCTGTTGGTTGTCTTCATGACCATCAGTCTGGCTTCAGAGCTGCCAGAAGCATGGAAACTGCTCTCCTGAACATCCGTGAAGACCTGCTCTCCAACCTTGACTCTAACACCCATTGTGTCCTCATCCTGCTTGATCTCACATCTGCCTTTGACACTACCAACCATGCCATCCTGCTCAACCAACTCTGTGATAACCTGGGTATCACTGGTCAGGCTCTGGCGTGGCTGACCTCTTTCCTCTCGGACCGACCTCCAAGGTCCAACCTCCTCTCCACTATATTTTTCTCTGTGGCGTCCCCCAGGGGTCTAACCTCTCTCCCTGGCTTTTCAACCAATAACTGGCCTGGCACTCCTTGCCCACCGCATCGCTGCTCTCTGCCCCAACTTTCAGTGCTAAGCGGATGACACTCAGCTCATTTTCAGGCTCCCCCATCCTCATTCTCTCCTTCCCTCATCTCTGACTGTCTGTCTGCTATCCAGGAGTGGTGTGCCGCCAATGACCTCTGCCTTAATGCCAGTAAGACTGAGATTCTGCTCATCGGCACACCCACTCCCTCCTTTCCTGTTGCTGTCTGGCCGGCCTCTCTTGGTCCTCTCCCTACCCCCACCTGCAAGGCCAAAAACCTTGAGGTCATCTTCGACTCCACAATCTCCTTCACTCCTCACATCTCTGACGTCTCCAAGAAGTCACACTACCAGCTGCACCTCCTCAGAGGAATTCTGCCTTTCCTCTCCTTCCCCCAGAAGCTCACTGTCTCCAGAGCTCTGGTTTTCTCTAGGCTGGACTATTGCAACAGCCTATTTCTAAATCTACCCGCTTCTACACTCCGCTCTCTGCAGCTCATCCAGAACAGGACTGCAAGACTTGTCCTTGGCCTCAAGCCCAGGGAACGTATCTCTCCAGGACTAAAATCTCTGCACTGGCACCCAGTGGCAGCGAGGATTAAGTTCAAAACCCTCTGCATCATCCACAAGGCCTTCTGGGGTATGGGGCCTCAATACCTTCAACTCTCTCTTCCTAAATATCTTCCTTCTCGAGCTCTTCGCTCATCTGCCTCCAACTCCTTCAGGGTCAGTCGCTTCTTCAAGCAACGAGTTGGTGGTAGATCTCTTTGCACAGCTGGTGCCTCCCTCTGGAACACCCTCTCTGCCTCCCTTAAACTTGAGGAGAACCATCTCTGGTTCCGGAAGCACCTCAAAACCTCTTTGCTTCTGCTTTATCTCCTCCTCTCCTCTGCTGACCTCCTGGCTGTAACCGGTACTGCACTGGCTAACTGGACACCCTCTGATCCTGGTCCCAGGTCCCTCCCCCGCCAGTGTCACACACCTGCCCTGCCCACCGGCCAAACCCCGCACTTGGGGACTGTTCTGTCTCCCTACAGTCCCCCTACCAGCTCTTGATAGCTGATGTCCGCACTTACCCTTGCACTTGCCACATGCTGGCCGATATTTAATTATTGTTATTATCTATTCCCATGTACTGCACTTTCCCTTCCCCCCTTCCCACGCACTTGCACGATCTGAATGATACCTGGCCTAGTAGGATTGTTGTCCGTCCTCCTTTTGTTCCCCTCCCTTGCCTCGTCACGCCTTGAAACACTTGTGTATAGGCGCGTTATAAATGCTATATCATATCATATCAGGCTCTGGCGTGGCTGATCTCCTTCCTCCTGGGCTGACCTTCCCAGGTTCAGCTTGGGTCCTTTCTCTCCACCACCTCTCTCTCCACATGTGGTGTTCCCCGGGGTACTATCCCCTACCCATGGCTCTTCAATGTCTATCTGGCCCTCCTGATCGCTACCTTCTTTTCTAACTTTCAGTGTTATGTGGATGACACACAGCTCTCTTCCAGGCTAACCTCGGCCTCCTCTTCCTCCTTGCTTATTCGCTATTCAGGCACAGTGCGCCACTAATGATCTCTGCCTATAAGGCCAGTAATACTGAGATCCTTCTCATTGGGACCCCTGCTCTCGGTTTTACTCTTTCACTCTGATGACCCACCTGTGGCCCTCTGCCCTCACCCTCTTGTGAGCAAAAAACCTTGGGGTCACCTTCGACTCCACTCTCTCCTTCTCTACACACATCACGGACTGTGCCAAGAGGGCCCATTTCCAGCTGTTCCTCCTCAGAGGTATTCTCCCTTTACTCATATTCCCCCAGAAGTTCACTGTCCACAGAACCTTGCTTCTCTATAGGCTGGACTACTGCAACAGCCTCTTTTCAATCTGCCTAACTCTACTCTTTGCCCTCTTCAACTCACCCAGAACAGGACCGCAAGACTTATCTTTGGCCTCAAGCCCAGGGACCGCATCTATCCAGCCCTGAAATCCCTCCACTGGATCCCGGTGTCTGCAAGGTTCATGTTTAAGACCCTCTGCATCATCTACAAGGCTTTCTGGGGCCATGGCCCTCCCTACCTTCAACTCTCTCTACCTTCCTCCTAGAGCCCTGTGCTCGTCTACTTCGAATTCTCTGTTGGTGAGTCGCTTCTCCAAGCAGAGAATGGGGGGTAGACCTCTTTCCTCTGCAGTCGCCTCCCTCTGGAATGGCATCCCTGCCATTCTCCACCTTGAGCCAGATCTCCTTAAGTTCTGGAAGCTTCTCAAGACCTTCCTTTTCTCCTCTTCTTTCTCGTCCCCACTCTTCTGCTAACCTACCATGGCTCCTGCTCCATCTGCTGACTGGCTGCTCTGTGTCCTTTGAGTCTTACAGTTCAAAAGGTCCCCCTGACCAATCCTCCTGCACTTGCCGCCTGGCCCACATTGCACTGCCACCTGTCTTACCTTTCACTACAGAGATGGGATTGCCCCCTGTAGTCCCAGCCTTCCTTAAACTTATCTGTTTGTTAATCTGTGTCAATTGATCTTGGATTGGGAGAAACTTGAGCTTTGGGCACAGGGACATGTGCATGAGGTGTGTGTACCATTGATGCCATGCACACATTGGTGCAATAAGTTTTCATTGTTAAGCTCTCTTGGTGAATCTTGTGAATTATCTTGTGAATGATTGGCATCAGGGGAAAAAAACAATGCAAATATTCCGCGAATCTGGGGAACTGGATGCGTATTATTGGAATTTTTTGTTTTCTTTTGTTGCCAACCGTTCTACTGTTGGGTGAACCCATCTCACAAATATCTGTTTGAGGGTACTGCTGTTCCGGTATTAGGCGAGTCTACCAGACAGTTGTGAACCCCTGGAACATGTTGTGCTTGTATGGATATGTTCCGCTGTATACACCACTGCCAAATGTTTTGTGCCAGAGTGGACATTTGTTTTGAGTGAGTATAGCCCTGGTTGTTTATATGGAAAATTGTGGTTATGTTGTCTGTCTATATGTTGATATTTTTTTCTTCTAGAACATTTTGGAAAGAAAGCAGAACCATCATTTACACCGGACATTTCAACCAGTGTATACCTATGTTGGCAATGTGCCCCCAGTCCTTCCAGTGATGCAACTGTTGTTATTGTTATTTGTGATCACAGAGAGATGAAATGTCTTCCTAGGCTCATGTTGCTTGTTGACCACCAAAGACGACTTTTGTTTACATATTTTCGGAGGGATACCATGCATTGCAATTGTTTTGCCACGAAAGAGTTCTGATGACAGAGTCAAATGCTGAAGTCATGACGAGCGATGCCAGGTTTATAGGCCCACTAGCTGATTTCTTGTTGGGTGCAAGAAGGTGGGACAAGAAGGATGTGTTTAATGCCGTGCCCATTTTTGCAGAACCCTATCTGGAAGCGCTACAGGATGGAGTTGGCTGGAAGAAAGTGTTCAAGATCGTTGAGAATTAAAATGGAGAAAACTTTAGAAGACGCATCCATTAGAGCAATGGGACTGTAATTCGAAGGATTTGAATGATTGCCTTTTTTGAAAATTCATACAATTATAGATTGTAACAATGATTCCGGAATACGTTTCAACTTGAAGATCAGGTCATATTTTATTTTCAAGACTGAGTGCCATAGCAATGGATCCAATTTCAAGACACAGGACGGGATGCCGTCTGGGCCAGCTGCTTTAGAGTAATTCAACTTCGAGATGGCCCTCTGCACATCCTTGATGTTCCAGTGGCAGGTTCCCAGGATTGAATTGTCATAGGTCAGACTCATGATATGAGCATATGCAAGAGGTATTTGATAAGTGCACCTGAAATGGGAAACCCATACCTCTGCGGGAATGGAAGAGCCCAAAGACACCACTGTGCCTTGAGAGGTTTCCCTCATAAGAGCCCAAATAGATTTTGTATCATGCTTGCATAGATTTTGAATCATTCTCTGGTTGTCAGCAATGTGCATCTGTATTCTTAAAGTTTGTATTCTATTCTGAATAATTTTATACTTTTGTTTACTGTTTGCGAGACCACCACTAGTTCGTCCCAATGACTTATTTTTTGGGACCATTGCTCAGCCAGTCACTGTTGTATCATTAGCATTCTGAAATGTGAAAGGGGTAGTATGAATATCCAGAATGCCATAATACCTAGTGGTCTCATAACATTTGTGACTGACAGCATCTGACCTGCATTAAAAAGGGGGATGAGTGCTTACAAAGCCTGCACACTTTCCGTTGCTGAGTGTGCTGTCGGTGTTTCAGTGATTAGGACTGCACCCAGGAAAACATTTTCTCTGCTCAGGATGAGACTTGATTTTTTCTCATCGATTGAGAAACCTAGGCTGTGTAACAAATGTACGGTCTGCTGAGTGTGTTCTGGACCCTCTTGTGCATCTCTTCTTGTTAATAGCCAGTCATTTAGGTAGGGGTATACTGGTATGGCCGTGCAGCATAAGTGTGCCGTGACCAGTGCAGGCAATTTGGTGAATAACCAATGTGCCGACCAAATCCAAAAGGATGTACTTTGAATTGGTAATGGTTGTTAAGTATTTTGAATCTGAGGTATTTTTCTGTGACTTTGGAACATTGAAATATAAAATTAAGCATCTTTCAAATCCAGTGCTTTTTTATTTATGATTTATTTATTTATTGTGTACGCTCCGAAAAGCCTGCACACATAGGGGCACGACACAGACATAAAACGACAAACAGAAGAAACGGGAAAGTATCACTGATCAGTCGAGTGGGGCTTACATAAAAAATGCATTTTTTAGGGATTTTCTGAAAGTCCAGGAATTGTGGTCTACGGTCATAGTTGCGGGGGAGTGAATTCCAGAATTTCGCCGCTTTGACCTTTAATGATCTGCCAAGGCTGATCTCACGTTTGAACCTGGGACAAGCAATCTGTATTTTGTTAGAGGAATGTTGTACTCTGGCTGGACAATACAGTGGGACGAGCATCTTCAGGTAAGAGGGGGCTTTCCAAACGCACATTTGCGAATAATAGTACCCACTTTAAAGTTAATGCAGTCATGGGCGGGTAGCCAATGTAGCTCCCTTCTGTGAGTTGAAATGTGCTCCCGGCTGGTAAGGTTATTAACAGTGGGCACAGTGTCATTTTAGAGCACTTGACATTTCCTGAGATTTTGGATAAGGCTCCTATCAGTAAGGTGTTACAGTAGTCCAGTCTTGTGAGAATCGTGGCTTGGGCGATAGTTGCAGCGTTGACTCTGGAAATTAATGGGCTTCTGTTTTTTAGAAGATGGAGGGAGCGGTTACAATTTATTGTCAAGAGGTTGACATGACATCTGAATTAAGGGAGGCTATAGGCAGATGCCCAAGGTTTTCACCTTGCTAAGTACAGCAATGCTACTTACACCAATTTGAAAGCTGGAGTAGGCTGGGCTTAAATTAGCCCGTGCTGCCTTTGAGCCAAAAATCTATAATTTGGTCTTGTTACAATTTAGGCAGTCATCGATACGGTGATAGATTGTAGACAGGGCTATGGAGTCAGTCAGGTAATCTCCTGTAACCTCTAGGATCATCTTGGTATCATCTGCATAGTTGGTAAAGGACACCCCCAGGTCATTTAGAATGGTACAAAGTGGCTGAATGTACAGATTGATCAGAATAGGCAACATGCTAGCTCACTGCAGTACTCCTCACAAGATAGGTTTGGTGGGTGAGCTTGCCTGACCCCATTGAATGCGGGAATCGCTATCTGATAAGAAGGAGAGAAACCAGTCAACTGCGAAATCCGAGGATTGCCCGAGGTGGCCTAGAGTCTGTTTCAGAGTGACATGGTCAACCAGATCGAAGGCTGCAGATAAGTCCAGTAAGGACAGAATGCCTGTTCGTCCATATTCTAGAATGTGGAGCATGTGTGCTTGAAGATCCACTAGGGAAGTCTCTGTCCTGTAGTGTGGTCTAAAGCCAGATTGTCTGGGGTGTGGGATACTATTGGCTTCAATAAATATTTGGAACTGCTTATAGGCATCCTTAACCAAGATCTTAAGCAAAAAATTGCAATTAGTGATAGGTCTAAGGTTCTTGGGGTGTTTTGTATCGAGGTTGGTCTTTTTTGGTAGTGGAGTGAAAGTGACAGTTTGTATGGATTCAGGCATTTTTTATTCAAGGAAGGAGGCATTAATAAACCTCGTGAGAAAAGGGGCAAAAATCACTGCATGTTCCAAGGTGATATTGGGAGCAATATTATTTTCTGAGCAGGCTGTAGGCTTCATAGTAGAAAGGATGTCTTCCATTTAGCAGATGTTAATTAACAAAAGGTGTTTAGGCGTATTGAGAATTATATGTGGGGGGACATTGATGAGGAATGTTTCTGGCCTCCATCTTCTGTCTTGCTTTGATGATTTTATCCTCAAAGCCTGCTTGTACAGAGATGGTATCAAGATTGGTAGGTAGGTGCTTTTCTTACAATTCTCCCTTTTAGCGGGGGTATGACCTCCTGTAGGATTGTCATCCTGAATGTTTGTAATTTGACATATTTGTTTGCTGGTCTTAGATCTAACACTGGTCCCATAATTGTGTCATATTTGGGTAACAGAAAATAAATAAGAGTATATTCCTGTGTTTACCTGATGTGTTGGTACTTCTTCCATTGCTCCCTTTTGAAAGTGTTCTTGTATTTCCTCCTGCAGAACCTGTAGGTGTTTCCGGGGGAATGCTTCTCTTTCTAGGTTTTTGATATTACAGTTTGGTTAGAAGCTCTATGCAATACCCTTCCTTTACTGTACTCAGGACCTAATTGTCTGATGTTATCACCTCCCATGTGTGGGTGTAAGCTGATATGCAACCTCCTACTGGGGTTTCATGGGAAGAGACTGTTACTGGACAGTCATTTATTTGCAGGGGCTGCACCTCTAGAAGCTTACCCTTTGTCACATGATCTACCCCTGTGGGGATGTGCATGGGAGTATAACCGCCTGTTCCTTGAGTGAAGCTGCTACCCAGTGTGTGCCCTGTGGGAAGGTCACTCCTGAAATCTGTTTTAGGGTTTTTTAGTTGTCACGCTCCTTTCCAGCCATCTCTAGTGCTTCGTCTTTTTTGGTAGCGGAGTGACAGTGTTATGAACAGGCGTTCCTCCTCAACTCGGTTGTCCAGAAGGTGGGCCTGAGTTTTTGGTTTCATCCCCAAACCCCTGGGCCAAGTGTGTCTTTTTATAATTGTAACCCCTGTAAAAATTCTTCCTGCTGTCTCTGTGACATCCAGTGAGTTCCTGAATACTGTATTAGATATATATTTCTGTTTTACTGTTATTTCTTTTAACATTGCTACATCTAGCGTGTTCTGCTACTTAATCAATGAGTTGCTCTATATCATCCAATTGATCTCTAGCATATCTTGCCATGCCTGCTATCGCGTTGGCAATTCTGACCATGTGGAAGGCAGATGTTGATATTCTCATACTGAAAGATTTCTTTATCTGGTGGGAATTCACTTGTAGATAGAGGGGCCTCACCCTGCTTTCTAGTCATTGTTGGTAGTAGGGAATCCACCCTGTGCTGTACCCTTATGTATTAGGGATCAGTAGATGCTGATCTGTACTTTTGTTTCTAGTCTAGAGTTGATGGTTCTTGTCTGTACTGGGTTGGTAAAAGATGGTGTAATTCTCTTAATCATGCTTTCTAACAATGGGTTCGCCTGTGAGGCAGACTCCTCTCCTTGAGGATGTACTCAATAAATGCAGTGCCTTCCTCTCGTTCCTCTATTTGTATATTAAATCTTGCTGCTGCTCTTTTTAATAGGTCAGCATAAAAGACTTGGTCCTCTGTAGGGAAGGATGACGTATGGGGTTCTGTCATCTCTGGGGGTGGGAGGATGTATACATCAGGATCAATCTCTATGTTATCATCCTCCTCTTCAATGATCTTATCTCTTCTTCCTCCACAATGTCCTCCTTTTCCTGCGTCTCCTCTATTGGTTGAGGTGCTATTTTAACCTTTTTTATTGCAATCTCAAAGAGAGGCCCCCATTCTTCGTAGTGAGAAGTTTGCTGCAAAAATCCATGAAGGATTCCATCTTACCTAAAAGATTGAAGATTCTATCTCCTGACCATAATGTTCCCTGCAGTTGTTTTTTGTGGAGGTGTAACTCCTTCTCTCAGTCTGAGAAACCTATGGTACCCTTCTTAAACATAGCATATGATAGTGTACCCTTTCCTTCCACAGGGGTTAGCTACTGTCTGTGTTATATGTGTTTTATGTGTTTTCTTTGACACAATGTCCTTTAGAGTATGTTTTTCCCCGCATGACTTTGAAACAAGCTGCATTGTTTTTGGTTTTAGCTTTGACGTGACTATTAAATTTTCCAACCGCTTGTGTTTGTGTGGGTCCCCGGCCTGTTCAGTCAACAGCATTGATTTAGGCATTGTTGCAGTCTCTGGCATTCTTGCTTTCGGCATTGAAGTGGGGCGTCAGACGAATGTGTGTATTTGTCCCATCTTTTGGGGTCTTGTGTAGCTTTATGACGCATTAATATAAGCACTATGGAGCTGGCTGTTAGGAATCAAATGACATTTCCTCGAGTTCTTTCTCTTCGGCTTCACTTCCAAAGCTTGAGCCGTTTTCACTGCCTCGAGGTCTTCCGGGATAGGGGTTGACTTGCAAAACTTTGTTTCCACCTGCATAGCGTATGCTGCCCACCTTTTTGTACAATGCTCTTTTAGCTTTTTCGTCTTGAGAGATTAAAGGCCCTGCACCCTGAGTCATTGTGGTCCCTTGGAAGGAAACTCTTGCACAAGTGGAACGTATCCTTCTGTGGGAACTTAGTATTTCACTGTGGGCAACATTCAAAAGGAGTCTTCTCGATTGGGATGGCTGAGAACAGGCGTGCTAAGTATGACAGGTGTATGGAAATCTGTAATGGGAGTTTGAGGCATTCTCTAATTTTTCTATAAGTGTTAGAAATGCTAGCCCTCCCACTCTTTTCGACATATTGCACCTTAAAGCAATCACCGAAAGCACTGTCGATCTTTTTTCTGTGCTCTGCTTCAGATTTTGGGGAGTTTAGGTTAGGCCGTGACGTTCATTCAACGACAGAGACTCCATGATTAGCATCCAACCTTAATGACGAAAACACATAGAGAAGGCATAGTGTTACGGGTACACCTCATGTTGACACCCCTTTTGTCAAATTTGAAAAAACAATATCTAATACTCTACACCAACCACTAGATGATGGCCTATGAAATACTGTGAATCTAAGCAGATTCACATGCTCCAGCAGTAGTATTACCATTTGAAAATTGCAATTAAAAGAATATACATTTAACTTCTGTGAAGGCAATGACATTGAAAATACCTCAAGAAGCCAGCATTATGTACAGTGGGGTCAAGCTGGAAAAGGTAGTGGGAATGTGGAAGAGGGGCAGGATCAGATAGATGGGTGATAGCTATGCAGACCATTACAACTTAGATAACTCTGAAATGTAAAGAAGGTTGCACCAGATTAGTTCTAAGTGCGCACCAAGCTGTGTTGCTGGTATGATATCTTCTCCTTATCAGAGAGTGAACTCAAAGTTTGCAGTGAGACCTCCATCATGGGATTCAACAGGCTCTTCCAATTTGTTAGCTCCAACTTTATGGCCTATATTAGGTTGGTGCATTTATTTTAATTCAACTGTTATTGTGCTGAGGAGGGCGGCCAAGGAAGTTCAGCAAAGACATCATTGGATAGTAGCAGGTTTCCTCTGATAAACACATTGCGCCAGCATGTCTCGATTTTTGCAGAGGATCACAACATATTGGACCACTGAGTCTTCTTCTTTCTTGCATGGTCAACAAACACTTATGTCTCAGAGACAAGCTACGTCAATTTTAAGTGGCGTTCAGTATTAGTGGCAAACAAGTCATTGGATTTCAACAGATCAACTTCAGTTGTAACTTGCTGATCGCAACAACAACTTCCTCCCACCTCTTCTTCTATTTCAAAAGGTTAGAGATATTATTTAGCAGAGCAATGAGCTTCATAAATAAAATGGAAGCAAAGGGTGCACAAGGGGAGTTCACAAATGCCGAAGCCATCCACAGAGACAGTGAGTACAGAATCCTTGGCAAGGTGATATATTTCAGATGTGGACCCTAATACCTTTCTAAACATCTCTAAGTACTACAATACCACAGTCCAACCACAACTTACATTTTAGGATTTTTTATTTTGGGGTTTCTCAAAATGTGCATCTAGTAACTATCGTTCATCACAGGGCTACAAGAATCTCAGCTTATTGAGTTTTATGGAGTGAAAGACATATGGTTCTGATATTATTGGGAATCCACCACCTACCTGGACCCATACCTCTCTCTTTCCGGGGCTATTATGGCAGCCGAGGTGGATCAGAATGTACACCTCGCCATGGTGAGAATCTCGACACAGGATACAGACATGCATGTCTCTGCCCCATCCTCAGATGGCCAACGCAGCAGCCGATGAGTTCCATTCCAAGATGGACACTGCAACGTGATGACGCATCATGTCAAGTTACGTGTGAAACTCCATGATAGATTCACCATCACACCTTCATTATAACGAGTGATGAAGCGGACCACATGCGCCTTTCAAAACTCAACACCCGCAAATCCAGACCCCACCACAAATCCTCATAGGTAGTTAGAGCTCTGTGGTCTCGATTCCTTGTGACTTGTGTCCACTCCTTCCTCCCAATTCCTTTCTTTACTGAATGTCCATGTACTTTTGTCTATGCCATCCTCTCAATTTCCTTTCTTTGTGGCAACTCATTGACTCTGATAGTACATGCCCGGGCCAGGCTGTCTAAGGTAGAACATTATTGAACAACATGTGGTTTGGATACCATTACGAAAGTACCTGTGCTAACCTTGTCCCCTTTGTGATTCCCACCCTGAATCTCCTGACCCAGGTTACCAGGATCCTTATGAAAGAGGGGCATCATAAGCTGCCTGTACGAAGTGAGGGGGATCTCCTGGGCTGTTACATACAGTCTCACAGCTTGGATCCACCTTCCTGCAGTGTTGTGGGCAATACTTCTGTGGCTTTCAGGAAGAAACTTGGATTATAAGTCAACCAAGACACAAGGTCCTGACAGACAGGTCCCTCTGCAAGTAAAAGGTAGTGGCTCAGATGTTGTAAAATTATTCTGTTGTCTTATTCATGCTTGGAGGTAGGGGGTTAGATAGTCTGCGAATGTCCAGACATAAGGATGACCATCGCCAGTGCCTAACCAAGCCGGCAGTACCAGGTGGCCCTAAAATGGATTCCACATTTCTTTCTAAAAGACAACCACCAATCCTGCAATCCTGAGATACTCAAAAATAGATAGTTTAGGATACTTTGCTTGTTAATTCGTTGATAGACTTGTGCATTGGCTATCAGAAAGTGGACAATATCCATGCTGAAATCATCAAAAGAAAGATGCTTTTCTGACACATGTTTGTGTGCTGTGTGCTTTGTAAAGGCTTGCTATCAACATATTTGATATCATTTTGTATTCATTTGATTCGATTTGTGCAAAAAGAAAAATGGTACCTAAACAGGTGCCCAGAAAAACACAAGAGAAATAATAGAATTTATTAATTTATGGCATTTATGGAATGCCCTAGATGTGGATTCTGTATCAAATAGATAATATTGAATGACGTCATTTGTGCATTTGCTTTTCTCTTTCTTCACCTCTAGTTATCAGACTATTCTTAAGAGTTAAACTGTTGGTGTATCATGAGCACTGATGAATATTTAAATGTGCATCATTTGGGTATGGTTTCTTTTAACATGATTAAATGACATGAATGCATGTTGAGCTCCAGTGCAGTTAGAGTTAGTTTTGTTCATGGAAATATCAAGTAGACCTGTTTCTCCACCAGATCATAGTGCCATCCAGATATATTGCAAATGACATTCCTTAAGGCATGCAGTCACCAAGTATTAATTTGCCAATGACCTAGATCAAGCAAGAACCAGGAAAGAATGTTGTAGACCTATTGCTGAATTTTGACAAATGCTTTGTAGGGCTTTGCTGAGTCTATAATAGGGGTCAGTAAAGGTTAGGCGGTATTCCAGCGGTAACTCTGCCGGGATACTGCCCAACGCAATTAGCATTACCACAAATTGATCTGGCGCTATTAGCACTGGATCACAAGTTGCAGTGGTGGGGGTAAGTCCCAATTTTAATGTGCCCATAGGAATCAATGGGGCATTTTCGGCACAATTACTGCGGCGGTAATTGCGCCAAAGTAATTGTGCCATAGGTGCCATATGTGTTATGCCATATTACCATATGTGTTTATATATTGCACATTATTTACATCTTCAGTCTGTGTGTGGTTACCAATATATATTCAAAATATGTTCACTCCCTTACACTGCCTGAATCATTATTACCTGCCTATTTAGCACAAACATCCCTGCAAAGGATCTTTCTTGTGGATTGTGCTACTTTCTGCCTGTGGTACCCTGTACAGTGCTGCTCATCAAAGCGCTCAGACTCCAAATACCACATCTAAATTAGGTGGCCGCCAACACTCTTGCACACTTGATATGATCATTTGTAAGTTCTATCTATGGATATTTGAAAAATTGTAGTATATTTCAATTGTTTAACTTGTTTGCAATATTACTGTCTGTGGCGTTCCTTTTTGTGTGATTTCTTGTGTGTGCGTGTGTTTTTTTGCACATGCTTGTTTGTGTGAGTGTGTAATTTTGGATGTATGTATGTCTCATCAGGTCCGTCTAATATTGTAAAAGCTTCAGCGTTAAATCTTACTGTACATTTTAGTTTAGAGGATGAATTCTTATTGTGGCAATGTATGTGCTATCCAATGATGTGATTTGCTATTGCTATTTCTAATGGTCTGACTATCCCTGTAGCCTTCCTGAACAAGGTCGACATATTACAAGCAATGATAGTATACATCCTAAATAAAAAATATATGAAACACAAACAAAGCTTTTATTGTCCACATCCAGAGTTGTTTTCACTGTATTTTCTTAATAATATTAATTATTTACCCTTTAATATTACTATTTTGTTACTTTATTTTCTAACACATTCTATTATTATTTCGTATACTAACGTTTTACTTCTGTCCAGTCTTCCTCCTTGTGTAGCATGTTGCTTTTGTTATTTTCAGTAAATGTCTCCCAGCACTGGAATGGTCTTCCCGCTTCATCTTGCTTTTAGTATCTTGGGGAACCTCAAAAAACATTGGGGAATACATTATACACATGCCATCGATATCTACAGGCTCAGTCTTGAGGTTTTCTGAACTGCAGGATGTCAAAGCAATATACAAACTAGATTCAGTTGCTACCTTTCACAACCAAGGAAGCATTCACAACAGTGGCCCGAAATGGAAGATGCATATTTCAAATGATGATACTGTTTTATAAGCGGCATACTGCTAAGGGCATGTCTGGTGTGAAAAATAGGAAACCACTGATTTATTTCCTTTCATAGATGAAATGTCAAACTTTTGAAATTGTCCTTTTCAGGTGACTGCAGGGACTCACACTCATAGGTTAAGAGATTGACATGTCTAAAATAATGAAGACCTGTTCAAAAACCTTCCTTAACCATGTATAACCGTCCCTGGAAGATTATCCATGCAACATAGTGACACTTGCAAAAATGACAGTGTCAAATAACCTCCTGTGCCACACTATGAAGCACAGAGGTTTTCAAAATCTTCTGTACCGTCTCGATGAAGAAAATGGGATATATGACCAATGGTCAGCAAGACATGACAGGTTACTGATGAGAAATGATATCCCTACATTGCAATCTTGAGGTAGATTGACAAGGATGTTACTATTTTAGGTCGCATTCTTACTCCTGGGCACAAGGAAGTTACTAGGCATAACTCTTACTCCTGCAAAGAGAAGATGAAGTGCGGAATAAGACAGCATTACTACCACTAACTTCTTAATGAATCAAATGGTTTCTCCCCAGGAGTAACTGTTACCCTTGGTAGCTTCATTATGAATTATTAGTTTTACATAAAGCCTTATTGAGAGAGAAATAATGATATAAATTACATTTTTCAGTAGAATCAAGACAGGGGTTAGGCCACCTGGGGCCAGATTACAGAAACTTTGTACTGGTGAAAGTGCACAAAATTGCACAGTATTAGAACTAGGGCAGCGTTTGCCGCGGTGCAAAAAACATTGGGGCCATATTAGAAAATCTTTGCACCATGACAAGTGGAATTTCCCATGGTATAAGCAATAGGGCAAAAATAAAAAGCAAACTTTCAATGCATTTTTGCACCAGGACAAACTTTGCCATAGAGCTAATACAGAATGGTATTAGCACTAGGGCAAACTTTGCCCCAGTGCTATTACTGTACCACGTTTCACTTGCACTAGTGGAAAGTTTCTGTAATCTGGCCCCAGATCTAGTCACTTGTCAAAACTGTGGGCCTGATTTAGAAAGTGTTTTGATTCAAGTGAAATTTGGGGCACTGCTATCTTGTGACAAATAAATGGCACACACGTACACCACCTGTAATGTTCACAATTGGTTTGTTTCATTGTTCAATTTACATAGAAATGTCTACAAGAATGTGAAATGATAAGAATAGCAGCATATTTCAAGAACACTCTTGTGTCAACGTCATTTCATTTAATATAATCAGTATGCGAGTAATGTTGCCATCCTTAGCTGATAGAAAGTGCAATATGAAAAGTGTTTATTATTGTAGCTATGTAGGAATTCAGCTATTTTTGATTACATCTGCTGTTAAGGCAGTCAATTACCTAAGCACTGACTCAAATACATGTCTTTCACAACATGGATTTGTCATCAAGAACATCACGCATGTAGCACTTCATTCTTCGTAACTGCAAATATGTTAAGTTTGTAAAAGCATCCATTTCAATTATTTGCCACATGAATCTTGAAATGCTAAACTTTATTTTATCCTGTTTTTTTTTGCTTTTGTTTGTGTGGTGGGTTTTCTCAGCAACAAACCTCAGTACTCTTCTTCTACAAATTATAACTTTATTTCATGGGAATAGGTGAGCTCAAATCATTTAAAATGACATTTTATTAGAAATTCTCGGTATACCATGTAGCGAACACTGGACATATTTTTCTCACCACCATTGCTGACACCCATTATGCGGTCATCCCCTTAACAAGTGAAACCAAGTGAAGAATGTAGCCCTGATTTATTATTTTTTTTTAACAGTTACAAAAAGTTGCACGAATGGGAAAGATGGTGTTATATCAGAAAGACAAGTTAGCATCATTCACTTCCAGACTTTAAACAAGTTGCTCTGTTTGGAGAGACAAACATCCTGCATTGTGAGGAAGAAACAAACCCAAATGAAACAAAAACAACAAAAGAGACAGCATAATATTTTAAAATGGAGTGCAATGGTTCTACATAAAGCAATACAATATCAGCGCTGCACAGTCAAACAGAATGTCTTAAAATCATTTCTGAAATGTTTCTTCTGAAACATAGACAAAGCAATGAAAAGAGGATATATATTTACCACTGAAGCATAACAATGTGAGATATGAGCTTAAAAATACAAAATGTACTTGGAATGAATAGTGCTACCCTTTTTCCTAACTAGGCATAAAAATATTTTCATTTCCTTCTTTGTTTTCCAAACTATTAGGTGAGCGTAGTCAATCATTTCATGTTACCGTTTATAACTTTAATGCACATGAAAAAAATATCTACTGCAATAGAAATAGTTGCTTCATTAACTTTTTTTTGCTACATTTGCAAATGTAAACAGCGAGGCAGAGCCAGAAGTGGCCCAAATGCATGATGGAATATCTTTGTTGCATACGTACACTGTAGAAAATAATTATTCAATATGTCAGGCACCATTATTTGAAATGTAATACATTAATATTTACTAGAAAAATAGTTTCTTTTTCTATTTGTTCTCCCAACTTCTTTAATGAAATAGGCTAATCTGACAGTGCCTCCAGTAGCTTGCAATGTCTTCTACATTCCCACTGTACAGTCTATATTTTGAAAGAAACAAGCAAATGCGAATTGTGGAAAATGGATCTACTTAAATTCTCATAGAACAGCACCATTAACCAGATTTGAATGATGCCGGTGTGCAGCCCTATTTCCCTGAGCATATATGCCGAGGAGATTTCCCTTCATAAATTGTAAAAAGCTTTACATTTTAAAATACAAAGGCAACATATTCCTAAGAAGTATGTTTCACAGAAATTGGCTAGATCTACGTGTAAAAGGTGAAAGGAGTGCAAATGACAACCATTAGACGATGGTAAAGAAACCTTTAACAACACCACATCTCAACATTTGAAAAAAATATGTATCAGAAGATGTATCGGGCTCCTTTTCATCAAGGATTTTCTGCCAAAGGCACAAAAGATTTAAATCTTTGTAATTGTTGCAAGACTAGTCAAAATAATCATGCATCATTTTCCAGTCTTAGATCGGGTATGTTGCTCGGCATGAGGCATAATTGTTCGGCTTGCAGTCAATGGAGGAAGAATGGTTGGACCTCCAAGCACACACCTCTGCAATCATGCAAACATTCAATCAAAATGCATAAAAGGTTTAAGATTTTCATCATATGTAGTGCTTTATCCTTCATCAAATTCTGAAATGGCTTTCAATCCAGATGCAGGTGTGGCCATTATCTAATGAACAAGACTGGTATGGTAAATCCCTCACACACAACTTCCCTATCCTTCATTGGGAAAGCAGGCATGCGACTAACCAATCATGCACACTATCTTGGAAATAAACCAGTTACTATTGACCAATACCAGCTGGTAATTTTTTCCATCTACCCCAGTTGCCAAAAAGGGCAGATTAAGATGCAAAGATTTGAAATGCTCATGTCTTAGTCCTTTGGCATTGGTATGTGACAATGGCATTTTAAAAGTAGGGTTGTATATATGCCATGTTTTCCTCGACAGAATAAGCACTACATCAGATAAGGCCATGGTTCATGGGCAGTTAATATGGCAGATTATCTTGAGTGAGAATACGTGGCTATTTGTAAGTTTAACACTTACATGAAAGAGAATATTTGGCCAACAAAACAGAGCAGACATTAAATATTGTTTAAGGGTTTCCTTCAGAAATGATGATGAATCCAAAAAGAGCTAGTACTAGTTCTTCCACACTGTTAGATACATTTGCATGTCTGTGACCATATTGGGGTTTCATGTTCTGCCTTGTTTCCAGTGTAGCAAAATATGGTATCGTATTACTATAACACAAACAAGTTCCAATTCAGTGTCCAGATTTAGCTGCCAATATTGCACAGGGGAGGTCAATTTGTTCACAACATGTATGTTATTGATGTACATGTGACTTGATTGTATGCCGTCTTTTGTTGCACATTATTGAGTACCAACTTCATTTCAGTGATAATTGCGTGTGAATGTTCTATGTCCAGTGCTTTGACGAAAGCGGTATATAAATATAAAACCATAATCTTTATCAACATTTTCACTGATCATTGTCGAGGCAATGTAAATTCATATTCCTGTCTCTATACAAGTGAGTGTAGATCAATTCTGTGTGGACTTAAGGAAGAGGAACCAGGACAGGAACCAATGTCAATATGACAGCAGGGGTGCTTCCTCATAGGTTCCTGAGCATACATGTTGTAAACAAAAACAAGGTAATTTACTTAGTGCATGAATACCATCTAAAACTGGAAACTAACCCGAGGGGGTTGTTTGTGTTTGGGTAAAACAGGGTTCTGCAACCTTTGAATCTACAGATCTTCTGGACTAAAATGCTCATCAAACCTAGATGGTTTAGTCAATGGTGTGGTATCATGGGAGCGGCAGTCCAAAACATCTGCAGAGTCACAGGTTGCAGATCCCTGCTCTAACATATCCTTCACAATTTACATGCACTTGTCCCATGACGGCATGCCATGGAAATGTCTATATGATTGTATCATAAAATACGCTATATGGAACTTGGATCTTTCATGAAATATTCCATTAAGAATAAATCATCCTTTTACCCTTACACAATATTTTATTCCTGCGTATGTGAATAGTATGTTTCCCATAATTATCTACTTCTGACTGGTGTATCCACGGCATTCACAATGCATCACTGTGAACAACATATTTTAGACCTGCGTGTAATTATACAACTGTGGGATATCTTAAGTGAACAGGTAGACCTTGACATATAAAACAAGACAGAAATCATTGCCTTTTTTAATTAGGGCACATCCCACATTATCAACACATTAAAATGTGTGTTTTGTGACTTTTTGAAATGCATCCACTCTGTGTGCAGAAAATTTGGCACAAAATATTAAATCTGAATGACATTTAGAATACCTGAACCTGTTATCAAACTTATCAAACATATATAATTCTGATATATTACAGTTGCAAATGTTTTCCAATCCTTCGGTGTGGAAACATATCCCCTGTTAAGAAGACAGATGAGGAACAGACATCCCACATTAGCCAAGCTACACTCCATGCTCTGCTCTGCAGGCTTTTGTAAGACATTTCAAGCTACTGAACTTCCATCAAGAACATCTATTTCTACTTAATTGTGCTAAGTGCTAAAATGTTACTCGTGCGTCTTTCCATTTTTGTCCGCTTGTGCAATGTTCCTATGTAGGCCTCTCTGGATGTGAGTTGTGAAGTCATACTTGTCCGTGCAAAGATGTTGGCATATGCTGCACTGGAAAGGTCCACTGTCACCATGGCAACTCATATGCAAAGCATACATCACTTCATCCAGAAAGACTATGCCACAGTGCGCACATTTGGTTGACAGTTCATCTTGAGTACTTTTATCAACTTTTTCTACTTTTAGAGCATTCAACGAACTGTCTTCCTTGGTATTTGGAGGGGTCTTTGACTTCTCCTTGGAGCCCCCATTTGCAGTTGTCCCAGGTCTGGAATGCTTCATAGCCAAATCAAGAGGAATGTCATTGTCCGTTGTGACAGATGAATAATGAGGAGGCATATTAAACGTGGGATAAGGCACATAGTTTTGGCAGGGATTTGGTAGGCCTGGCACATGACTCAAGTAGTGTGGATTGGCAGGGACTGACAGCTTATATTTGCTCCAGAATCTTAACCAATCAGATTCGCTCTGAAACTCATTGTGTACAAATGGTAGTCCAAACAGTGGATACTGATATTTTTCAATTGGGCTGCCTGGTGGCGAATAGTTTGCATGCTTGGCAGGTCGCATGTATTTTTCTATTGGACTGCCCCTCTCTGAGCTTCCTTTGCCATCAGATATAGATGAACTATTTCCTGGGTCAGCACTGTTTTCCTGAGGACTTTTAATCTGAATGTGCAAAGGCTGCATCCTCTTATGAATATCCAGAGTTTGGTTGACCAGTATAGACTGTGGAGTAGAATGGCTTTTAGTCAGTGATACTTGGGCTTCAAATTTGCTCAGGTTAGGCTGCTGGATTTCCCGCTGGTGACCCTCAGATGAGTGCTCTTCTGACCTTCTCTCTAGTGGGCTGCCATTGACTTGCTCTTCACCACTTCCCCTGTGCTGCTTGCTCAGCTGCTCAGTTTGCAGGGCCTCAGGATTAAGGCGCTTCCTTGTTCGTCTCCTAATTATTTGCTCACCATTATTCTGTTTAATGATGTTCAAAGGCCTTGGAGTCTAAACAGAATAAAAACATTACAATTAGTGAACAGTACAGAGCCACATGTGTCAAATTCAATATTTCAAATGAATCCATATTTCAAAATGAAAGTTACTTAAAATCATCATCAACATTTTTAGGCAGTGGAAGAGTAACCCTTGAGTATCCTCATTAGCTAGTGAGTATAATACTTTGAATAACTAAAACGTTTATATTGCCACAAAAGGTGTACAAATACATAGGGCATTCTTAGTACTGGTGTAAAAAGAAAGCATACGCAGATGCAATAATGTATGGGACTGGGGCAAGAGAACGTAAGGCTGAGATGGAGACCCATATAGGCAGAACCTGTATGTCAAGAATAGACATAGATCAATGGTTCTGGAGATCCATTTTTTCAGTTAATTCCATCTTTATATTTTAATTTTAAGAAGTCATTGTTTTAAACAGAAATTATAAATGCCATATTTCAATGTCTCCTTTTTTATTTTCCAAATATCACTCATCCAAAACACAGCAAAGTGTGCTGATGTGATAAAGGTATGGTTGTTCCAGATAAATGCATGTGTTTTGCTTAGAAGGAAATATTAAAGAAAGTAACATATATCTATGACACAAATCTGGAAAACATAACTAATTAGAAAACTAGAAACCGGGCACTTCACTGCACTCCCATCTCCCATAGGGGCATGCATACTCGGTTGTGAAGTCAAATGCACACGTCTGAGAAAGTTTTAACCTCATCTATTGCATGGCTTGTTCCTCAGAGGGGAGAGATCTATTAATGTTTTTTTTTATTTTATCTAGTTTACTGATCTCCTTTGAGGGCCCTCCCTATCTGCTTATGACGCCTGCCGGAGCATATTAACATAAGTAGAAGTGCCGCTAGGCGAACAGCTTTACCATCAGAGCTGTGGAGAAAGAGCTGCAGAAAAACTGACCTTGAGATACAGTATTCTATAGCACATAGTTCCACATCTTCTACATGAAAATGTATAGTTGTGTGCATTGTAGAACCATTTGAAAAAAATGTAACAGAAGCATGTAGTGTCCTGGGGCACCATTCCTCCCATGTGCAGGGAACGTCCTTGTTTGTGTTTTCATGGCAGAAGGCAAAGACGTTAGCATAGACATATATAGCGTTATCAATTGGGCATCACTAATCTGTAGCCCTATGTCTTCCTAATGTTGCACGGCCATCATGTGCAGTTTCTGATCTTTGTTATTTCTTAAAGGAATACGGTGTGATGTACCTACTAGGTTTCATTCTCCGAATTTCATCCAGTCACTTTTCTAGTAATGGCAATCATTTCCAAAAATACCCAATAACAGATTAAATGTGTACGCAAATGCTACTTGTCCATGGTTGGCAGAGACAAAGTCTCATTCTTGCTCCCTTTTGTGCTTCTGTTCTTCCACCCACCATTTCAGCTCATTCATTAGAAACGTTTACAGGAATTTCAACTTAAAAATGTTGTGGATAGACTGGTTCATCCCATCTTCAAAGAACTTCTGCTCAAACTAATCTTATTGTGGTCTCTTCCCAGTTCATCAAACATTGGACATTTATGATCAATTTTTATGAAATGCAGTGGAGAGAATTCCCCTGAAACATAATCATTATAAAGTTAATGCTGTACGCAATCGTCATTTCATCATTTCAACAATTCCATGCTGAACAAAAAAAGGATTTTCTTCAGGCTCCAGCAATTGTATTTTTGGACCAGTACATTCCTCCATGAATGTTGTAAATTGTACGAAAGTCTGAGATGGGGGACTAACATACTATCATAAACAATACTGTCAAGTTGAACTAAAAGGCCATTCTTGCATCAAGTTCATATTCTGGCCCTTTCGTTTGTCATTATGATGCAGGAGTGGACGGAAATACACCTGCTCACTGAATACATAAAAGACTTTCTACCAGTGTATGTCTATGCACCAATTGCTGATAATGAGAGATTTGTATAGACAACACTGTTGAATCCAACTCGTGTTACAGAATGTCCGACTGCTGTTTGGAGTTTATAACCTACTGCAACATACACTGTTGCAAAGGCTCGAAAAAGGGACTGCAATTTTTCAAAGAACATCCTTTTTATAAAGTTAACCTCTGTAACAGGCTGTTAAAGACAGGCAGGGAGTGCATTTGTTGTCATTCCGTCATCACTCACAATACAACCAATACTATCTCTTGGATATTAAATTATCTGGTCCTAATATCTCACATTCATTGATTGAATCTTTATCAATCTCAAGTGCAGAAGGCATCTCACTGGAGTTAAGTAATACGAAAGTGAGACAGATGAATGACTGTTTCTCATTCATGAAAGCACAGCTACAGCCCAAAAGGCTAGCAGCACCAACCATCACGGTGGAATGCCATCTGCTGTTTGAAGTGAATTATAAGACAACCAGATTTTTCATATATGTGCAGAGGTGAAAGAAAGGTTTGCAGAAGGTCCAGAGGATGTGCATTCCAATGTTTCCTCTGTGCAACCAAGAACAGAACATTTCTATTTTCTGATGTCTGTCGCTCGCTCTCCTTGTTCTCAATTTTATTTTCTCTCATTTGCGAACCTTGATGCTGAACTCTGCAATGCTCTTCCTTTCTGTACATTCTGCTTGCACTCTTTCACATTTTGGGGCGTCTATGTTTGTCCTAAATCACCATAAGGAGTCATTATAGGCTTCTAATGGTAAATGAATATTATATTATTGTTATTGTAAACCTTTTTGTGCAGTGCTTTGGAGAAAGGGCAAAATACATCAAAAAGAAATTCAAAAAAAGTTCATATGCCAAACATTTTAATTGGTTTTTATCTGGTTCATTTGACTGCATAGCAGATGTTTTTTTGCCCTTGTCACTATAATTTTTGTACCCCTACAAGATGTTTGCAGTTGTTTTTTTGCCAAGGCATTTTCAGTTGACAGTTCAGATTATGGGCAACCATATTTCTACGTCTGGGATGTGCAATCTTTTGGTCATATTGTCTCTGGCTGAGGTAGGGTTATGTGCTGTGGAGAAGGAATCTGTAAAATGGCTTGACAGACTCCACTTTGCGAATCCCAGGACAAAGGATGTTGTTTGAGGATATGTTGTGCTGTTGGCAGCTGCTACCAGAATGTACAATAGGAACAAACACTCAACAAGGAACACAACTGCCAAAAAACATAATTCCATCAACTTGGGACAACATGCCTTACAGGAGCATCGCATCCAGTATCACGGTCAACAGAAAACCCGAAACCCGTCCAAAAAGGAAATCTCACCAAGAAGAGCATAAGGAACAAAAAAACAACTACAAACAAACCTGCAGGAATATTCAAATGGGAATTACCAAACCATGTTTTGACCACAACACCACTCAAGCAGAGCCCATTGAAACTAAACAAATCAACCAATAATCTTTGAAACATGACCTACAACCAGAGCAAATGTAAGTACCTGAATCATCTCTAAAAACGTTATCTATTACCTAGATCAATGAGAAAGTTTAAAGCAGGTGAAAACTACATTTGCTCCCAAACAAGACACAAAGAACACAACCCCCTAAAAACCTCACGTTTCTGCCAACCTCACTCACCAGATGGCCACCAAAACTTAGCAACAAAAACAGTTTAAAAAAACTCACCACACCAAAATAATCACAATTCAACACCTCTCGAATCAACTTGCAAACCGGACCATAACACCCTGATCTTCCCAGGCAATGTGGGTGATACTTGACAGAGGTTATGATCACAATTTTGCATCTTTAACCTGTTCAATATAAATGTCATGTGAACGGATTCCCATCACATGCATCTTGGAGGTCATATCCAAGAACTTGTTTTGCAAATGTTTATTAGTTGTAATGGTTGTGGAGGGCAGTTTGAGGCAGTTAAAATGCAAAAGGTAACTGTGGGGAGGACTGTGTGCATGTTTACTATATGTGGGCGCGATAGGTGAGGGGTGCTTCTGGGGGGCCCAGCTGGGCTGACTGGGGTTTATGTCAGGGGTTGAGCTGGATGAGGAAGGGGAGGATCATATTCAGTGGGGGATGTGGAATGTTCAGGGCTTGAACTCCCCAGTGAAGAGGAAGTCGTTTCTCAGAAAACAGAGAGAAATGTCCCTGTCCATAATGTTCCTTCAGGAAACCCACTTGCTCCAGCAGGCTGAAAAGCGGCTGTGGGCTAGAGCCTACCAGAGACAATTAGTTGCTTCTGGGGGAGGGGCGGCCAAGATACGGGGTGTGGCATTTCTGTCCCAATGAACAGGGTTAAGATTTTGTGGGACCCCCAAGGGAGATATGTATGTGCCAAAGGCATCATGTGGGAGCACATGTTCACCCTACTATCACTATATGCTCCAAATGTAGGACAGGATGGCTTTCTGGGGTACTTTCTATTGTAAATAATAGCCTTTATGGAGGGTCAAGTTATGATTGAGAGAGACAATACATTAGTGCCTAACCCTCTGCTGGATAAATCCTTACTTGGATCAAAATTAGATTTTAAATATGGGATTTTTTTTTTCTCGCTGTTGCGAGAATTGGGGTTGGTGGATGAATGAATGATGTTTCACTGGGAAGACAGGGATTTCTCCTTCAACTCACATATTCATAGAGGTTTCTCCAGACTAGATCTAATATTGATCCATAGTGCTCTATTCCCTTGTGTGAAGGGAGAGGAACTAGGCACACGAATGCTCTCAGATCATGCACCTGTGTCTCACACCCTGGCAATTGAAGGCAGACCAGAGCCGATTCGGCATGCTATGTAGGGAGATAGGTGAGGTTATTAAAAATTACTTTGGGGAGAAAAGTGACTTGGGCACCTCACAGGGAATCATCTGAGATGCAATGAAGGCAGTGGTGCAATGGGAATTAATTAGCAAGGCCGCAGCCAACACTAGGGAGAGACAGCTGGTCCGGAATAGACTAGAGGGTGAGGTTAGGTCTGCCGAACTAGATCATAAAAGGGGGGGTGTCACACGCTTTGCTGCATAAGCTAAGAATAGTGCACACAAATCTGGAAGAAGATCGGCCCAGGTAATGTTAACAACCAAACAGTACTATTACACAAATAGGAATAAGGTTAATCGTCTTCTGGTAGCCAAACTGAGAAAAATTCAAAAACGGAATACTGTTTTGGTTCTGCGTGACGACCAGAGGATATTGAGGAGGGCAGAAGCTGATAAATTGGAGATCTTTTGGACACATTTCAAAGCAGTGTTTTCAGGGGGGTTCCTGCTCGGGGGATCTTTGAGGGAGGCGTGCAACTCTCTGGAGGGACCCTTTGTACCTAAAAAAGTGGAATGGGTTATTGAATCCCTGGAAAATAAAGCTCTATCTATCTATCTATCTATCTATCTATCTATCTATCTATCTATCTATCTATCTATCTATCTATCTATCTATCTATCTATCTATCTATCATTTTCTTATATTGCGCCACACTCCCAAAGGCCTCAGGGCGCTCACATGACAGACAACAGGGAACAGAAACAAGAGGAAGCAGAAAGGGGGCTCTGTAAAGTTAAGAGAATGATTATGTGATTAGATTAATCTATCCCCCTATCACAGAGGAGTGTTTTTAACTGCTTCTTAAACCGAGTCATTGAGTCACATGCTCGGAGCTCAAATGGAAGTAAGTTCCAGATGGTAGGTACCCAGGCATTAAAACCTGCACAGGCAAATTTTTAGGGAGACACGAGGCTGGACTAGCGTCATATTGTTAGAGCAGAGAGTGCGTCTGACAGGGGTTCTATCGACTCTCGAAGAAAGATATAAAGGTGCTTGGCCTAAGAGACATTTGAATACAATAATAGAGCCCTTGAATTGTAGTCACTGCTTGACAGGAAGCCAATGTAGCTTCCTATGAGAAGCTGAAATCTTAGAATGATGACTAAGCCCGCATAAGGCACAGACAGCTCCATTCTGTGACACCTGTAGTTTTCTGATATTGGATTTTGAAGTGCCTCCCAGGGGGCTGTTACAATAGTCCAGTTTAGAAATTACAATGGCTGCAGCAATCATTGGTCGATTATCCTCATATAGATAACAGTGAATCTGCCATAAAAGACTAACAAGGTAAGAGCAGGAGGATTTAAGGTAGGAGACATGCTTCTTAAAGGTAAGATGAGAGTCAAAATAGACTCCTAGAGTGTTAACTGTCTCAGACACTACAATGGCAATGCCGTTAAATTCAAAGCTCATATAACGAGTGTCAAGGTTTTTTAGTTCATGCTGAGTGCTGATGATAAGCTACTCTGTTAGGAGTCATTCAAGGTCAGAGAGTTTGAGGCCATCCATATCTGTATGGCCCTAAATACTTCATTCACTTTACCTTTAACTTTAACTTTAAACACTTGTATAGCGCGGCCATGGGCCCTTAGGCATTAGGGCGCTGACAAAAACAAAAAGCAAGACAAAGATCTTAGGATAGAACCAAGGAAAGATCCAAGAATCACGTCTTTATTATAGACCCAGATAGTTTAAACATAATCTGGTTGTCATCTGCATAATTTGAAAAATAAACCCTGAGGCAAACAAGACGATCACATAGAGGTTTAACGTGAATGTTAAACAATAGTTGCGACAGACATGAACTCTGTGGAACTCCACATGTTAAAAGTGTTCTTGAAGACTTGGCACTACCCTTCACTAAATTAGCTGTCCTAGGCCCAAGAAAGTATCTTAACCAGTTTGCAGCCTGGGTGGTACATTTTCCTATGATTAGAGGTACATGTCCGCAGGTTCACGTCCGCAGCAGTATTCTGGACCTCAAGTATCTCAACCAGTTTGCAGCCTGGGTAGTACATTTACCTATGATTATAGGTACACATCCGCAGGTACATGTCCGCAGTATTCTTGACAGAAAGGCTTTTACATCCATAATTAATGTTGCGCCTGGATAACAATATAACGGTGAGATGTCTAATAAACAAAGGGAGAGAGATGACCTCCCCGAGAGAATTTCACCCCACTTCCTGCTACACCATACAATTAAGGTAGGATTGCTAAATACCAGATCCATGTGCAAACATGCACTCAGCATACACGAGCTGATCACAGAGAAAGAAATTGATCTACTTTGTATTACTGAAACGTGGCTCTAAGACCTAATAGGACCCACCTGTGACATTGCTGTACCAGAGGGATACACAGTGTATAATACTAACAGGGATGGTAGCCAGGGTGGGCAAGTGGCTATTGTAGTGAGGGAGTCGTTGAAACTATTCAAAACAAATTTCAGTTGTCACGGATGTAAAACCCTACAGCTCAAATTCATGTTTACACCTAACAACTGCATCAACATAATAGTCATTTATAGACCTCCATCGTTAGTCTCAGACTTTTCAAATGAGCTTAGCTCACAACTCATAAACTTAAAATCACCTAATTCATCCACATTGTTAGTAGGAGACTTTAACCACTGGAGAGGTAATAAGGTGGATAAAGAAGCCATCTCTCTCGAGAAGACCTTAACAAATCTTGATTATGTTGTTATTAACAACGAACCCACAACCCCACAAGGCAACCTGGACTGGGCCTTAACGCACAACCTGCAGACTCAGAGGGTCGTCACAGAACCATGTATATGGAGTGATCACTATCTGATGTCTTTTGAGGTACAGGTCACAGCATCATAATCCTCATATAAAAGTACAGAGTAGAAATTAAAAAAATGTAGGACCAGAACAACTCAAACCCTGTATCACAAGAATCCTGAAATCATTCCAAGAGCAAGACAGTTGTGAAATAATGCTGGACAAATACCTTGCACAGATTCAGAATCTGGTGGAACAGGAAGCTCCCATGAAAACTAAAATCGCAAGGAAAAATAGTAATCACCAGAAGTGGTTCAGAGAAGAACTAAACAAACAGAAAGTAGAAAAAAGAGCGCTAGAAAGAAAATGGCACCAACATCGCTCCAAAGAAAATAAAGACAACTGGAGTCAAGCCAATAAAGAATATAGGGAAAGCATTAGAGAAGCTAAGGCTAATCATTACAATATAGAAATAGCAGCACCATCAAATGCTACAAGCAACATATTTGAAATATTAAAAAGCATAGAAAAACCTAAAGTCCTTACTCCGCCCTTTTCACCATCTAAGGAAGTCTGCGATATAGTCCAAAATGCCATTGCAGCAAAAACGCAAAAGGCAAAAGACAATATAGGTAAAGCCAGAGAACAATCAGCAGAAGTCATGCCAGAGAAATACTGTTTTAATCAGGGAGTCACTGATTCCTTTAATTTCACATCAGTCTCGGAAGCAGAACTGCTGGTGGTACTAAACAAAATGAAACCAACATCATGTGCCGAAAATATACTTCCTTCAAAAATTATACTAGAAAATAAGGACATATTCGCACCTGCTTTGGTTAAAATAATTAACGCATCTTTTAAAGAAGGTTCAGTACCGAAGAAAATTAAAAAAGTCACAATTACGCCGGTGGTTAAAAAGGTTGGTCTTGACCCAAAGGACCCAGGTAATTTACGTCCCATTACTAATGCTAACTTTGTCCTTAAAATACTGGACAAAATAGCTACGATCCAATTACAGAAACATATAGAGGAGCAAGTAGTACTCCATCAACAACAATCTTACTTCAGGGACGTCCATAGTACGGAAACAGTCATGCTATTCCTGCAAAGCCATATGCTTGAGTTAGTGGACTGAGGCATAACTGGGATGTTGATGCTGTTGGGCCTTAGCGCAGCCTTCGACCTGGTAGATCACCAGCTCCTAGTAAAAGCACTAAAAGAAATAGTGGGATGCTCCCCGATTGCCTTGGATTGGCTCATATCCATTCTTTCGGAGCGTCGAGCCAGAGTACACTGGGGAAAATGTTTTCCGAGGCTATCTCAATTATTTTCGGTGTACAGCAGGGAGCTAGCCTATCTCCATTGTTGTTCAACATATATATGAGAAGTCTCGGTGGTCTGTTGGAGGACGTCGGCGTCTTTTTCACAAATTACGCAGACGATACGCAACTGGTATTAGAACTAGAGGACGATCACACAAGAGATGCAAAAATAGTGAAAATCTACCACATAATAGACCAGTGGATGCAGCAAAACTGGATGTGCCTAAATAACACAAAGACAGAGCTCTTGATCTTTGGAACTAGTGCAGCCAGAGCCAAACTGCGAGAGGAGTATACTTTCTTCTATATCAAAGAGGCCAAAATCCAAGTCTCGTGTAAGGTTAAGACCCTGGGGATGATGGTAGATGCCCAGGTGAGCTCAGAGGCTCAGGTCAACTATTTACACAAAAACAATTCATACTGTACACGCCTCATTAAAGCCATTAGACCCTATCTGAACTAAGGGAATTCTGCAACTGTAGCGAGAGCAATAGTACTATCTAGACTAGACTATGGAAATGCATTGTTGTTGGGAGCAACAAAAAAAGACATTGGCAGATGTCAAGACATGGAAAATGACGCGGTTCATCTAGTGAAGAAACTAAAAACTAGAGAGCACACAACAGAGGCAAGGAAATCTTTGCATTGGCTAAGAGATGACGACATAGTGAACTTCAAGTCAATGACAATCATTCACAGGTGTATTTTCGGAGAGTCCCCGCTATACTTCAAGAAACAATTTACTAGATATAGCCCCTCAAGACAACTACGCTCAGCGGATAAAGGACTGCTAAACGTGCCAAGATACAAGCAAAATGCAGGCATGGGCAGATCCTTCACTGTTTGTGCGGCGCAACAGTGGACCAAACTACCATCTAAATTACAGT
The DNA here is from genome assembly GCF_040938575.1 of Ambystoma mexicanum. Lineage (NCBI taxonomy): Eukaryota > Metazoa > Chordata > Amphibia > Caudata > Ambystomatidae > Ambystoma > Ambystoma mexicanum. The sequence goes on from NC_090933.1 coordinate 1,022,087,572, forward strand.
TAGGAAAGAACTATCAAACGTTTAGGAAGAGCTTGAAGACTTGCCTCTTCAAGTAAACATTAATGCTTAGAAAAATAAGAACCCGGTGAGACAGGCTTTAATTCCAAATGTGACCATTACATGTGTTTGTTATCAGCGCCCCGATGCCTGCGGGCTGCCAGAGCTTCATAAGCACCCATAACATAACGTAACATAAAACATAATGTCTCTTTTCTAGGAGAGCAAGATCGACCAAGTAAAAGGCAGAAGAAAGTTCCAATAGAAGAATTAGGGCTGCATTGCTTTCCGCAATCATTTCCGTAATGTTTGATTTTAAATCTAAAAGAGCAGTCAATGTCCCGTGGTTGATGAGGAAACCAGATTGTTTGTTCGGTAGAACAATGTTCTGTTCCACAAATTCTGGTATTGCGTGCAAGCTATTTTATCAATTATTTTTAATAGAAATGGTACATTTGTGATTGGTCTGTAGTTTCCAGCTACTGAAGGATGCAGATTCTCCTTTTTTATTAGATGGGTTATCCACGCTTCTATAATATTTCCTGGTATGTAAGCCTCTTGAAAGGAGCGGTTTACAAATCTAATGACCCAGGGACAAGCGTGATAGCAAAGTCCTTAAAGAACATTGCAGGGAAATTGTCTCCCTTGCAGGGTTTCAGTTTTTGTATGACCTCCAAAACCTCCTCTTCCGATACTATTTAGAAAGAAAACAAGACAGTGTCAGGGGTTGTAACATCACATGCCAATGCAAGAGTGACTTTGGCTGGCTGCAACAATTTGACTTGATCCAGTATACATTTTTGATGTTTTATTATTTTTGGAGTAAAACTGTTGTGTATACATTGGCACCAGTCATTGTTGTGGGATGTATTGACCCACTCCGCTGTGCCATGCGGCATCACTCTGCTACTTATGGCGCAAGAAACTGCAATAATGGCGGCAAAACTCTTTTGCACACCAAAAACCTACAAAAACCACATTCTGCAACACAACAAAACGATGGATGCACAACCTGCCACCCATGGTGTGTGTGTTGTGGGATAGAGCACACACTACAGAAAATGTGCCAGTGGGCTCCATGACCAGTGCAGAGAGAGAAGCAGCACAAATGAAACTCCAAAATGTGCCTATAAATGACATTTGCTTTGTTGCTAAAAACTCCAAAATGCCTATAACACAACACTTCTTAATATTCAAAATCTTGCTTGGTGCTCAAATTCATGTAATCTTATGAAGCATGACGAATATATAAAGTCCTAAAGTGTAAAGAGTAAAACATTTCTTCATAAAAACTGGATTGTCTGTAAACTTACAGCCCCTGTCAAAATCTGTGTGCAGTACCCTGGGCTACCTGTGAATGACAGCTGTCAGATGAGCTCCTGAGGAAACTTCAAAATATTTAAACTAAAAGTCTGCCGGATTAGCAAACATAAAAGAATTGTTGCTAAAAGGAATACAGGTCTTAGTTGTGTTTTTGATCCCACAGATTTAAAGCTAAGAAAGTAATGTATTTCTGTGATTTGATGTGACAAGTTTGGTTTCTGCTGGATTTTTAATTAAGAATAAATTAGCCTGGCTGAGCTGCATCCCTTTGGAAGTGGAAAAACAGGTTTCTTCCAAGGGGAGGGGGAAATCCTCTCAGCAGAAACTCACTGTTAGATGATAATTATGGGTTAGGCCAGACTCTTGTCTACAGAAAGAGAATGAACAATAGCAGAGCCTTCAGCCCAGGAAACAGTGGTGTGAAATGGGTCGTAAACTGCTCCTGGAAGGAACTCCCAAGGGAGGGGGCTGCTCCTGGACTGCAAGGAGAGCCAAAGGGGCAGGACCATCTGCTGTTAAGCATGAACAATGAACAATCTTCAAAGACTCATAACTTGTGATTCAAAATGGTGAAAAATATAAAAAGGACAGATCCTGGCTGTACATTTTAAGAGGCGGTAGAACTGTGTAACACATTCTGGACAGGAATGGCAATATATGTGAACTGTGTTAATGCTAAAATTATGAAACTTTACACACACATCCCTATGGTAAACACACACATTTGTGGAAAGTTGCAGAAATATTGGACAATGTGTTCATGGCGAACAGGACAATAATCTATAGAATGGTGAAACAAGATCCCACAGCTGCAGGATTTTGAGGAACAGCTACTACATAAAATATGGAATCTTTGTGTGTGATTTGTGTAGAGGTGACCAATGTAGAAATATGTGTTTAGGATAAAATCCGATTTTGAGACCAGTGGCTAAAGGGAGGTTTCTAAGGACTGTAAAGCAAACCATAAAATGTGACATCATCCGGCCTTGATCCAATCATTCAGATGCGAGGAAGAGATGAGGTTTTGATCCAATCCCAGCTCACAGGGGCAAGCTTAGTCAAGCCGGCCCATATACCCATTTTGTGATGTCAATTGAAAGGATAAATAGAGACAGCTGACAACACATAGGGACTCACTGATTCACTCACTGTCCTCATTCTGACGAAGCTCTCTGATCCAGCATTCTACATCCAGCTTTAACATCTTCCAGATCCAGATGCCAAGACTCTTGCAGGCAGTAGAGAACTATTGACTTTCTGCAAGGCCTACATTTTCAAACTTATTCTCTCAACCCAGTGAAGCGCTGTGGTGTGGGAAGGCCTTTTGAACCAGTATCCTGAAACTCTCGGGCTTGCTACCACAAGGCTTGCATGAGGAACTCGCTATCCAGCTGATTGAAATACCCACAAACAAGAAGGACAGATCCTGTGCAAATTCAGTGACCGACCTAGCTGATCAAGTCCCACGCCTGATGTGCTGTCCTTCCTTGACAGATCCAATCCATGACCAGAACTGACGGTCCAATTTAATAACTTATTCTGTGAGTATTAATAGGAAGAACAGTGACCCATAACATATCTGCATTGTATGATCCCAATCTCAAACCCATACCATCTTTAATTCAGAACCATAGTATTGTTAGAACTATCTTTGCACTGACTATTTTCTCATCTGTGTTATTAAACCCCAACTTCTTATTGATTTGATTAAGAAAAGTAAATCCCAGGAAGAAGTAGAGTATCCACAATAGGTGGGTTACGCTGATCACGTGACTGTAAGATCCATCTGTAGCATTCGCTTTTTCATAGTCATAATCTAGTGTAATCAAACCCATCTATCATCTTCCAAAGTGCATTTCTGTTTTCCATTCTCATGCTTATTTTGTAAACACGTCTTTTACTAAAACCTCTATAACTCCCTCAGTTTTTATGATAAAAGCGAAATTGCAACTCCTACTTGTACCTAACATCCTTAGCTATCCATAGAATCCAAAACAGTGCGATTGGCCTGTTATAGCAAAAATCGTGCAAAGGAAAAGTTTGCCGCAAATTGAAATTCTGGAAGGTTTTAACACGTGTGAATTAGCTTTAAACTGCTTCCCACTTGGACTTTGAGATTTGAAATATTTTCTTTTGACTAAATCTTTGTTTGTGATTGTATGCAACTGTTCAAAGTGGCTCCCATAGGAATTTATGATTTTGACCACATTTGGTGTTTTTGCTCAGTCAATTCCAAAGACAATGGGCCCCATTACGAGTCCGGCGGTAACCGAGGCGGTAAAACTGCCTGGTTACCGCCGGACTCGTATTACCATTCCGCCTCCGTGATTCCTGTAATTACCGGGGCATTACAACCCCGGTTACCCGGGAATCACGGAGGCAGAATGGTGTCAATCCCCATTCCCATTGAGTCCTACAGGACTCAATGGGAATGGGGATCATGGAAACACCGGCAGCATCTCGTAATGCTGCCGGTGTTTGCTCGTCTGCCTGCAGGCGGGCGGTGTTAAACCCGCCAGGTCAGACCTGGCGGGAACATCACCTCCCGCCTGCAGGAGTTGTGATTGCCCGGTATGGAAACAACGGTGGCAGCGGGTTTACCGCCACCGTTGTTTCCATACCGGGTGATTTGTAATGAGGCCCAATTTCAAAGTCATCCTGACAGCTGAAAAGTCAATTCCGTTTTTCACTTGTGTTTGAAGGGGGAAGGTGGGAGTGATATTCTGTTTGATTTGTGCTATTCCTGAACACCTGCTCTCTCTTCACATCTAATTAATTGCCTATTGGGTGGTTGAGGGGTGTTGCAGGGGGAACCTCTAACCATAGTTCTATCTGTTCCAAACCAACACAAAATAATTATTTTCTGTGCTGTATTTGTTCTTGTGCTAATGACCTGATTCATAGTGCATTAAACATGTTATTCAGTGTTTTGTCACCCCATTGGTGATTGTTGTTTACCTATTAAAATATATTGTGATTAAATTCTGAATACCTAAATAAATATTTACCTTTGCAAACTAGCATGATTCCTGGTTCAGTGTAAATAAGGGTTTCATTTGCATACTACATGCTGGGTGTGACTTGGGTGTGTGCCGGATTGAAATCACTTACATTGTCTACAACAGTGGATGACTCAGCACCATTCCCTGTAAGTTCATGTAAAATTGTAAAAAGTTATTTTGACTTGGATTTAGCTTTATATATTCTTTCATTCTGATTTTCTGTTTCGCTTTAAAGATGTCCTCCTTAAAGGTCCCAGCTGCAGTTTTATATTTTGCCGCAGTGTCATCTGACGGTTGCTTCCGCCAGTTGTAGTCCGCCTTGCATTTCACCACTCTAGCATACAGAACTTCTGAGGTAAATCACTGGTTAAAACTAACCACTTTGTACTGTTTAACTGGTCTTAAAGGAGCTAAAGGAGCTAAATAATCAAATACTTTGTTAAATACTGCTCTGAAAGTAGAGGTAAAATCATCAATGGAAAGGCTCTAACTACTTTCAATGGCTTCTTTGGAGACAATTTAAGGGGAACCTCAAAGTGAAGAAAAAATGATCAGACCAAATACATTGTCCGACTGATGTAACCTGCAGTGCTTGGTTTGGGGCCAGGTCAGTTCACGGCTCCCTTTTATAAAAGCGTTTGTGCTCTCTTGGTCCTCCACCTGACAGCCCTCTTTAACTTGTTTTGAGGACGGGTAGGACCACCAATATCATGGGGACCTTTACTGCTATCCTGCTCCCCAACCCGGGGAAAGACCCAACGTTATGTGACTCATACAGCCCCATAACTATCACCAATATTGACTCCAAGCTGTTCTCTAAGATTTTGACACGCCGCCTGATGGAGGATCTCCCCTGTGCAATAGATAGCGACAAAACTGGGTTCATCATTACTGGGCACAGCACTCACAACAACGTGAGGCGTATTCTGAATTTAATTGAGGTGGGCTTGGCAATAGGAGTAGATGTAGGGTTAGTGGCATTGGACACCCATAAGACGTTTTACAGGGTTACTGGGGGTACATTTGATGGATCCTGGAAGCATTTGTCTTTGGTCCTTGGTTCATCACATTGGTGTTGTCCAATTACCAGGAGCCATCAACCTCTTTCAGATTAACATGTGATACTCTCCTAACCTAGCCATAACCAGGGGTACCAGACAGGGATGCCCTTTGTCCCTGTTGGTGTTCACATTAACAATGGAGCTGCGTGCACGTCACATTAGAAATATTGCAGGAGTGAAGGGTAGAGGGGTGGGACGGATAGAATACAAACTCCCACTATATGCAGATAACTCGTGCACATTCTTGAATGTTTTGCTGCAGAAATTAGCTGAAAGGTCTCAGACTTTAGAGTTAATTATAAGAAATCTCATGGGCTGGATGTATCAGTGTGATCACCTATAGGCGGGGTCAGTTGGAAGCATTGTCTCTGACACAATGGAACCAGGTAGCCATCCCGTATCTGGGTGTGCAGATCCCATGTAGAGCGATGATCTGATGACCTAGTGAGATGGGGGCAGGAAATCTCCTGGTTCTGTAAGAATGTTGTGTTTAAAATTAACCTGGTGCCGAGGCTGCTATATTATTGCCTGCCATTACTGCTAAGATACCAGATTCAGGGTTGCGCACACTACAGGGAAAGATTCTCATATGTATTTGGAGGAATAAATGGGTGCAGATTTACAAGAGAGTGTTGTTGGGGTCATTGAGGGTGGGGTGTTTTGAAGTTCCCGGTATGTTTTGATACAACTTGGCTGTGCAGGTCTTGCATGCAGTGCCCTGGAGCAATAACCACACAATACCCAACTAGAAAACGATTGAGCAGGCCCACTCGCAATGGCGCTAGCTCGGCTTACCTATGTAGACATGGGTAGGCCAGTGTGGGTAGTTGGGTTCTCATTGCTAACAGCAACTAGAAATACACTTTACTACATGGGTAGGGAGCTTCGCAGATGGGGAACAGCGCAAGAAATGGGACCACTCACACCCATCTGGAATAACCCAGGTTTTCGGCCAGGATGTGAAAAGGGGAGTTTTGTGGCATAGAGCAATGGGGAGCTGGAGAGCCTACAGCAATTATATAGGGATTGGCACCCGGTAACCTTCAATGAGTGTAAGGAGGTGTTCTCAGTAAATTAGGTTTTGCACCCTCCCACTAAATGGGAGGCTACCAGGCAACTGAATCTGCTGGAACTATCTATTCAGGGGGGATACCTAGGGGACGAATGTCTCAATTATACAAGTTATATAATACAGGGGAACCTATAATGCGCTTACCTTACATGCGTTAATTGGAGGAAGATCTGGGCGTTGCCATAGAAGAAGAAGCTTGGCTGTGCATTTGGGCTCGGATGCACAAATCATCTAAATGCACAACATACAGGGAGCGTTCATACAAATGATGCTACAGATGGTACCTTACACATGATAGATTGCATCATATGTCAGTGGTGTACTCTGCTAATTGCTGGCATGGGGGTATTGAAGAGGGGTCTCTCTTTCACATGGTATGGACGTGCGGGAAAGCAAAAAATAATTGTAACGTGGTGTTAGCTAAAACTAAAGAGATTACGGATAAATTGTTCTCTATGGACCCGCGGTGGTGTTACTGGGTGTTACAGGGGATGGGGTGTTCCCTTTATCGGGACCTATGGCCAACCTAATAGGGCACTTTCTCCTAACAGTCAAGCTGACCCTTTGCTCGAAATTGGAAGCACACAGAAGGCAATAGCTAAGGTGTGGTGGGTAAAAATATGGCTATATATATAGAGAAAGACAAAGCTAGAGTGTAGATGCTGGGGGTGCAGAGAACAATTTATCACATAGGGGACCAATCACAATTAAAATATAATTTTAATGATGAGTCAAAGAAGTTAAAACAACCAATTAAATAAAGTGGTCCATAATACAAAACATACAATATTCCAAACATCAAAGCAAAAACTAAAACAGGAATTACGTAACAGACTAGTTCGGCTAGTTATAAAACCAAAGTGTTGAGAGAGCACAAGTGGGTACCTATTAAACAGATTATATAGTACCCTACTTTCGTAAGCATCAATGTGTCGTAAGTTTGAATCTCTGGTTAAAATACAGAGAGGTATCTCGACATGTTTCTGTTCCTAAAACAAGTGTGGAACATTCATCAGGAGGAAATTATTAACGTAACCCAGTTACAGTTGACATATAGCACATAACAGTGAGCACTCCCTAGCACCTGCGGGAATAAAACAGAAAAAACAAATAGTTAGCTCTTGAGTAGCAAGATACTATGAGAGGTTCATAAAGTATGAACGTAGCGTACATCTGGGGGAAACAAATACCTCAAATGACGCCTGTGGGTGCTCGCTACTTGGAATAGTAGGAGGAGGAAGACCCCGTGGTCAATCCTGCAAGAGATAAAAAATTACCTTATAAGCATAATAAGTTGCTTCCAGGAAAACAAAAATTGTGTTACACACACAACAACCGAAAAGGAGACCAAATTGCAGAAGTCAAGTAATGAGTAGTGAGTAGTGGATGTCACCAGGATACTTCAGAGGTACGAAGGTTAGCGGAGGTGGATCTCCGAACAGAAAAAGGGGGTAGGATCGTTTCATCATAGGTAAGATAGAAAACCGCTATGCTAGAAGTGTAGATAAATAAAGGCTCCACAATGTTACAACTACTAAGGGGGCCATGCATCGCTCCGAAAGGTAGAGGGTAAGGTGGTAGACAGTAATGTCCCGAACCCGAAGATGACACCCACGGAAGTGTTACTATGGGGTATAGAAAAAACCCATACTTGTATACCTTGGGAAAACTCGTAAATGCTACAGTTCAGCGGGAATCCTTCGATCGACCCTAAAAGAGCAAGGACACATCCCAGCGGACCTAGGGTAAATATACGCTCGTTGCCCATCTCTTACAAACTTATTCAAGGGTGCTTAGGGAATAAGCACAAAAAGTTCAAAAATTCAAATCGCTTACCCTCCACCTAATCACCGCCAGAGGATAAGTGCTCTGTACTCAAAGGGAATGACTCCCCGAATAGCTCAGGAGGCTAGTCACCAAAGCTAGCAGGTAGTCATGGTTACCTGGTAGTCCTACCTCTATGTTTATTGAAAAAGCCCAGAGCCTGGAAAAACAAAGATCACGGTGGCGGCCATCTTAAGAAGAAAAGTATGTGCCTACAAGTCACTGGACCTTACGTAAACGGAGGTGGGGAGAGAGTAGCAGAAGATCAACATGGGAATGTGCACGACCTATACAGGTTAGGGAGGCAAATGTACAAACATCATAGTGATTGAACAAGAAAAAAGCATAAATGGTGCTAAATATTCTGCCAATCAATCGATTCATTGAGACCAATCACATCACTGTGCAGCATATATATCATTTTTTGCTCCATCTTCAGCAGTTTCTTTTCTCGTGCTAAAAAATTAGTTCCTTTGAGGGCTATTAGAACAGTCCATTTAAAGTCCTCATGATTATGCTTGAGCAAGTTGAAGTGTTTCACCATGGGAGCATTTTCAGTCTTATTCTTCAAACAGCTTCGATGTTCCATGATTCTGGTTTTGACTTTGCGAGTGGTCTTGCCCACATAGTGTAGTCCACATATGCAAGTGATCATGTACACCACAAACTCAGTATTACAATTTGTCAAATTCTTTTGCGTCCAGAGTTTTGAAAGGCCAACATCAATTGTTTTCGTTTTGGAAGTCAATTTACAGACACCGCATGAGCCGCAGGGGTAATGCCCGGTGGTATCGGGAAGGCCCCATAAAGTGGTAAGTCTGGGTTCCGAAATGTAACCACATTTAAGTTTGCTATTACTGACTCTGTTGCCAATAGTGGTGCTTCTTTTATATGCAAAGATAGGTCGTGGCATACCTAGAGAAGTAGTTTCAAAGATTTTCCAATTTTTCTTGATGATGTTGGTGATTTTAAAACTCTGGTCTGTAAAGGTGTTAACACAGACAATACGATCATCTTTGGGTTTAGCCGGTTTTGGTTCAAGCAATGCTTCGCGATTGTTATTAAAAGCCCTTTTTGCAGATTTTTTCACCAATTTTTTGGGGTAGCCTCTTTGTCTGAGTTTTTTACTGAGACATGCAGCCTCGGTCTCATATGTTTCTTTGTCCGAACTATTCCTTTTTAGGCGTAAAAATTGGCCAAATGGAAGGTTATCACGTAAATGTTTTATGTGATGGCTCGAATAGTCTAATAAGGAATTCTTATCAGTCGGTTTGTGGTATGGTTTGATTTTGAGAACCCCATTAGATGAATAGATGGTGAGATCTAGAAAATTGGTGGAAACATTGCTCGAAGTCATGGTGAACTGGAGATGTGGATTCAAACTATTGAGCCAGGTGAAAAAATGGTTGGCCTCATCAGCAGTACCTTTCCAAAGTACCAAAATGTCGTCGATATAACGACTCCATTTAACAATGTTGGTATTGAAAGGGTTTGAATTATTGTAAATATGGGAATTCTCAAAAGTCTCAACATAAAGATTGGCTACACTAGGAGCCATAGTCGCCCCCATTGCTGTTCCCTCGATTTGTTGGTAGAATTTACCATTAAACTCAAAATAGTTGCGTTTGAGTGCAAGTTCAACACACCAAAGGATAAACGATGTTGGCACGGGGTCCTTATCTGTGCGAGATAGAAGTGTTTCTTCAATAACATCCAAAGTGGCTTGTTGCGGGATATTCGTGTAGAGTGAGACAATATCCAGGCCCAATAGCAACTGTGTGGTAGGATCGAAATCATGGTTTTCATAGCTATTGATGACATCTCTGGAGTCTTTCAGATAGGATTGCATAGCTTGAACATATCCTTTCAAATAATGATCAGCAAAAGTGGAGAGGGGTTCGAGGACCGAGTCAATCCCTGCCACAATCGGCCTGCCAGGAGGGTTGATAAGAGTTTTGTGCACCTTAGGTAGGGTGTAAAACGTAGGGATTTTAGGTTTTTTGTTTACTAGGAAGTCTGCTTCCTGTTTTGAAATCCATTCTCGATCTTTAGCCTTAGAGACTTTGTCAGAGATAAGTATAAATAGTTCTGGGGTAGGGTCCTGTGTAAGAACACAATAATAGTGATTATTACCAAGTTGCCTTTCGCATTCTTTAATATAATCGCTACGATTAAGGATCACAATCCCCCCGCCTTTGTCAGCCTTCTTGATGATAATGAGTGGATTTTTAGATAGAGAATCTAGGGCCTTGTGTTCCGCCTTAGAGAGGTTTTGGAAGGATCTCTGGTGTTTATTCTCGAGGGCGGTGACTTCCGCCATCACTTTCTTTTCAAAAACCAAAGATTCTGGAGAAAAACTCTGCGGAGGTGGGTAAAATGTGGAAGGGTTGCGTAGACCCGTGCAGTTGGGGGGTCCTTCATAGACGTTCTCTGTTTCGAGAGAGAAGAATTCTTTGAGATGAATTTTCCTCATCAATTGTTTGAATTCTATACGGAATTCGAAAGGGTCATGTTGTTTGGTCATGACGTATCCAAGTCCCTTATTAAGGACTTGTTGTTCCGTTTCTGTAAGTATGTAGTCAGAGAGGTTAATCAGAAGCGACTCCCGCTTCGGGTTTGTTTCGGTCCGTCGTCCCATGTGTTTCTGTTCTGGGCCTGGTATAAAAAACGGCCCTGATTGTTCCTCCTTCCTCTGCTGTTCTGCCGTCTTGTGAACTGGCCTCTGCCCCTTTTGTTGGTTGTCTTATTCTCCGAGGAAGTTCCTTCTCCCGCATCATCGGGGTCACTGCTGTCATTACTTGTGCTGTATGAGGTGTTACGGAACCTCACTCGTCTGTTGCGTTGGGTGGGACCACTAGTTTGTAAGGTTTTATTGACATAGTCGTCTTTTACATACGGGAAAGCTTTCTCATGTGCAAAACGTGCTAGGTCTTTTTTCATACGTTGGATGCGTTCCCTAGTATTAGTTGTTTTGAATTCTTTAAGATCTTTCTCAATCTCTTCTAGTTGTTTTTTAAAATGTTCAAGTGGTAGATGTTTCTGTATATTTTCTTCGATTTTGAGTAGTTCGATTTCTATCTTAGTAGATGTTTCTTTTGCGGTATCGATAATCAGAATTAACCAATCGCGACCACAGCGATTCGCTATATAACTCCATTGCACTCGAAACTTTTCATTGTCAAGGAACAATCTTGGTTCATTCATGACAGTAAGTCCTTGGGGTAATGCTTTATTCTTGAGATATTCAAGCATGATCGCTCCGTGAAGTTCCGTCCGTGTGAGCCTTTTTCTTAGCTGTATCAGTTCGTTCCATTCATCTTTTTCTTGTGTGTTATCCCTGATGGCATCCTGATCAAGAATAGAGATAGCTTTCATAAGGGCTGCTGCGTAGTCCTCACTATAAGCTAAGGTTCTATCTTCTGCCATTATGGAGGTAAAAGTAGGGGGATCCGGGTCTCAAAGACTGCTGTGTGTGGGCACAAAATACCACCCACTTGTAAAGGTTTCCTGTGACCGATAGCCACTATGAATCATTTATACTAAGAGGAAGCCTGGTATACTTATAGCTGCAAACAAATAGCTAAGTATACTTTGTCTATGTCCAGGAAAACAATAGCCTATATATATAGAGAAAGACAAAGCTAGAGTGTAGATGCTGGGGGTGCAGAGAACAATTTATCACATAGGGGACCAATCACAATTAAAATATAATTTTAATGATGAGTCAAAGAAGTTAAAACAACCAATTAAATAAAGTGGTCCATAATACAAAACATACAATATTCCAAACATCAAAGCAAAAACTAAAACAGGAATTACGTAACAGACTAGTTCGGCTAGTTATAAAACCAAAGTGTTGAGAGAGCACAAGTGGGTACCTATTAAACAGATTATATAGTACCCTACTTTCGTAAGCATCAATGTGTCGTAAGTTTGAATCTCTGGTTAAAATACAGAGAGGTATCTCGACATGTTTCTGTTCCTAAAACAAGTGTGGAACATTCATCAGGAGGAAATTATTAACGTAACCCAGTTACAGTTGACATATAGCACATAACAGTGAGCACTCCCTAGCACCTGCGGGAATAAAACAGAAAAAACAAATAGTTAGCTCTTGAGTAGCAAGATACTATGAGAGGTTCATAAAGTATGAACGTAGCGTACATCTGGGGGAAACAAATACCTCAAATGACGCCTGTGGGTGCTCGCTACTTGGAATAGTAGGAGGAGGAAGACCCCGTGGTCAATCCTGCAAGAGATAAAAAATTACCTTATAAGCATAATAAGTTGCTTCCAGGAAAACAAAAATTGTGTTACACACACAACAACCGAAAAGGAGACCAAATTGCAGAAGTCAAGTAATGAGTAGTGAGTAGTGGATGTCACCAGGATACTTCAGAGGTACGAAGGTTAGCGGAGGTGGATCTCCGAACAGAAAAAGGGGGTAGGATCGTTTCATCATAGGTAAGATAGAAAACCGCTATGCTAGAAGTGTAGATAAATAAAGGCTCCACAATGTTACAACTACTAAGGGGGCCATGCATCGCTCCGAAAGGTAGAGGGTAAGGTGGTAGACAGTAATGTCCCGAACCCGAAGATGACACCCACGGAAGTGTTACTATGGGGTATAGAAAAAACCCAAACTTGTATACCTTGGGAAAACTCGTAAATGCTACAGTTCAGCGGGAATCCTTCGATCGACCCTAAAAGAGCAAGGACACATCCCAGCGGACCTAGGGTAAATATACGCTCGTTGCCCATCTCTTACAAACTTATTCAAGGGTGCTTAGGGAATAAGCACAAAAAGTTCAAAAATTCAAATCGCTTACCCTCCACCTAATCACCGCCAGAGGATAAGTGCTCTGTACTCAAAGGGAATGACTCCCCGAATAGCTCAGGAGGCTAGTCACCAAAGCTAGCAGGTAGTCATGGTTACCTGGTAGTCCTACCTCTATGTTTATTGAAAAAGCCCAGAGCCTGGAAAAACAAAGATCACGGTGGCGGCCATCTTAAGAAGAAAAGTATGTGCCTACAAGTCACTGGACCTTACGTAAACGGAGGTGGGGAGAGAGTAGCAGAAGATCAACATGGGAATGTGCACGACCTATACAGGTTAGGGAGGCAAATGTACAAACATCATAGTGATTGAACAAGAAAAAAGCATAAATGGTGCTAAATATTCTGCCAATCAATCGATTCATTGAGACCAATCACATCACTGTGCAGCATATATATCATTTTTTGCTCCATCTTCAGCAGTTTCTTTTCTCGTGCTAAAAAATTAGTTCCTTTGAGGGCTATTAGAACAGTCCATTTAAAGTCCTCATGATTATGCTTGAGCAAGTTGAAGTGTTTCACCATGGGAGCATTTTCAGTCTTATTCTTCAAACAGCTTCGATGTTCCATGATTCTGGTTTTGACTTTGCGAGTGGTCTTGCCCACATAGTGTAGTCCACATATGCAAGTGATCATGTACACCACAAATATGGGACATTCTGGTTGTGGATAAAATCAATGCTTTGTGTGAAGGGAGATGTGCTAAGTATGTATCTGTTTGGAGGCCTTGTATTGAATATGCGTAGAAATATGGAGCCATGGTTGTGGAACCTCTGCTTATTCAACAATTCTCACTGTTGTAATGCCTTTATTTAAGGGAGGGGACATTGGGCTAGACAATATGCTCTCAGGGCAAGGACATTTGTATGCCGTTATGTAGCAAGATGGGAAATGCGACGGTTGTAGGGGAAGGCAGGAGGTGGTAGGGAATGTTATGCTCTGCCTATCCTGCGCTAATATGTGCAAGATGCATGGTTTATTTGTACATGCATTTTCCCACAGTCCCAAATGTTTTTGGAGAAAAAAAAGGCAAGTGAACACAGTGGTCTTTGGCAGGTAGCCCCATAGAGCCAATGGAGCTGGACCACTTTTTAAGGGTGCAGACATTTACTGACTGGAAAAGCCTATTGATGTCTATGGCAGGTACATACTTGCTTTAAGTGAGTTCAAGCCCCTCTACTACATTAGTGAGTTCAGAGGTATGGTCAGTTACGAAAGGGCTAATTTCCAGTGCAATTGTTTAAGGGGCTATGTTAGGGAATAACAAATATTATTTGGCTACCGTCCATCAAAACGCATTCAAATACAAGCATAGACCCATAAAGTATTTACAGTTATGCATGCACAAATATCTATTCATATAATGCAACATTGCTTGCTTTGTCGGTTTAGACTTTCATGTTGAAAGCCTAATAACTTCTTATAGGTTTAAGGATAGTCACACAATCATTTTATTTCATGCGTTAATTTCGGTTTGGGATGAATGTCGTGAAATTAAGCTAGCAAAAGGATGGCTCCACAATGCGGTCTGCAGGACAGTCTGACGGCACCAGGTGGAGCGTAGAAAAATCAGTGTTTCGGCACATGGGCATATTGTTGCAGATTGGGGTGAAGAGCAGGGAGCATGGGGTTACTACAAGACTGAAAGAAATAATGATGTGGGGTCTGGGTGGTACAGTGCTCAGGTGGACATATGAAGGGCATTAGAGTTGTGTGGACTAACACCACGTTGCCTATATCATTGCTGCTATCAGCGATGGGAGCAACAACCAAATGCCAACTGCCACCAGTTTGTGTGGTTACAACTGGTAAAATGATTTGGTAATTTATCACAGCCATATTTCTGATGTTGCTCCAGGGGGATAATTAGAATTGCGTTTTTCTGCAAGTGAACCCTAGACTCTATCATTTAACAAAGTAGCATCACTAGTTACCTAAACATCTGCCTCCCATATCGTCACCATTCACCAATACCTCACTTCATTGCCAATGACAGTGATAACCACGCTACTTTGAGGATGTGGTGGGGGTCTCTACAGGCAGCTTATCCTCATATATGGCAACATTAGACAAGAACCCAGGAATGGTAGACGAAGGGGAAAGCTAAAAGGTTACCTGCCACGATGATCGTCTCCCCCATCCTCTGATATATTCCATGACTGCTTTGGAATCGTTAGCACCACAAGTTTATGTAAATGGCAGCGGTGTGAAGCCCACAAACCATGTAAAATAGCACACATAGGGCCTCATTACAATTCCGGCAGTAGCCGTGCAGGTAAAACCGTCAGGCTGCCACTGGACTTGTGAATTTTTCTGGTGCCTGGCTTCACGGAAACAAAGGTGGATTACGACCCCAGTGTCCCTGTAAGTTAAGCGCCGGCAAATTGTTAATCCCCATTCCCATGAGTGCCATGGGACTCAAGGGGGATGGGGATGACGGAAGCACCGGCACCGTTGATAATGGTGCCAGTGTTTCCATGAAAGTCTGTGGGCGGCTGCCGTCCCGCCCTTCAGGTCAGACCTGGCGGACGGGTAAGCAGCCACCCGTAGACACGGAGTGTGCCGGTCTGGTAACACTGGTGCTGGTAGGCTTACCGGCACCGCTGTTACCAGACCGGGACACTCTCCTAATGAGAGAAATCCATTTGAGAACATGTGTTGTGGTGGGTGTTCAATTGCAAGTACAAATAAGAGGGCATTTATATAGAATCTCACAAACCGAAGTGTCATCGGGTTGGTGTTTGTTTTTCAGAATGTTCGAGTCTGTTGCCGCATATGCCTATCAGATTAAAACATGTTCGTTGTGAAAACAGCTCCAGTATCATCGATATTTGAGAGCAATGCTGTAGTTCATCCGGATGCCTCCTTTTCTGCCTCTCAGAAACACATGACTGCAGGTATTACTTACTGTTCACCACCCCGTACAGCTCTGTCTACATATGTTCAAAGATCCCGCAAGTTCAAGTGCCAATTGAACTTTCCTGAATTCCCTGAAGCATGCCACGTTTTCCTCTTTGTAACTCGGAAAGCAATTTTATTTGAACACAGCTTTTTGCATCAAGAAAGCCAGACAAGTGACAGTAAGACACATTCCTCAAAAGCACACGTTTGCTGCTACAAATTCTCAGTAGCATCACATAATAGTTTCAGGTAACTTGATTAATTAAATGTTTTAAAGTGTTTTTATAAACTGTGTGCAAAGCCGTAGGACACTACTGAATAATATAACTGTAATCAGCAATTCCTTCAATTCTGACTGCTTCTGTCATGAACTTCCCGATCAATGTGCCTCGTCTTCTGCAGCCAGGGGACACTTTGGTGCTGCAGGCGACTGCTTGTTAGATGCTTTGTTGTGTTCCATATAAACTGGTTTACGAGCTGCTTCCCTGTCTGCATTCTTCACGATGTACACACCATCATCACATTACATCTATTCGTCAACATTTTTCTCAACCCATAGATTTCCCACGCTAACATGTAATGTTTTTGCATTGGAATACCACCCAGATCCTTAATGATCCTGCTGTAAAACATCCTGCTGTCAAACAGCAGCACCAAAAAGCTGTTGTAAGGGAAATCTTCCAATGGGGAACAAGCCACTCATATCTCAGCCACTGAAATCTAAGCTAAGAGATGCACCCAACCTTCAAAGCTTCTCCTACTTTTGCTGTCCACAGTTCTTTCCAGTTTTGTGGCATTAAACAATGTGAACAGTGTGTCCGTTCTCTTCAGATTCTGAACCTTACAGACAGTAGCTGCACTGGCACGGAAAGGTTTAACCGTTGCCAGTGTGATATCAGACATCACCAGCTCCTTCCACCCTCTTGTAGCACACGTGCCTAACTTGGCTCTTAGCCCTGCCTTATTCTCTCAGGGCAATTGGCTTGGCATCTTTTGTAGTTATGACTAGTCTGAAATTTGAGTTAAAAACACTTAGAAAATTAGCAGAGGACACATTCTAAAACGCCATATTCAGTTCCATCACCAGTGACATTGAGCAGACTTTACGGACCTAGGCGGAGCTGTATGGTTCTTTAATGTACACGTTTTCTGATCCAGGAATGTGATAACATATACTTTTGACAGGTGTGTGAATGGGACCCACACAAATGGAAGCCTTTCAGACTTAGCAGTTCTTAGTCTCAGATACTACTCCTTTATTGAATAGCTAAAGTCTGGGCAATTATTTTGATGAATGATATTAATTGCCTATTGCAATCATTTGATAAACCTTGGGGAAACATATTTCTTGTGCATTTCATGAACATGCATTTCCTGGTGTTTAGTGAAAATAAAACAAACCTGTTAAATGTCCGGCTAACCTTTTATTCAAATAGTGCAATCGCCCCTTTCCAAGTGGCACATCTTGTTTACAGACTGTGTTTTCATGTGTGGACCTTTGGTCCTCTGATTATGCGCAATATACATGTGTAAAACCCCCTCCATCAATGTGGGATGGTTTGGAGATACCCAACCATAATAGGAGATCTGGGTATGTGTTGAGTCCAATGCATGGTCACCAGAGGGTGGCATCCTCTCATTGACTTTTTGGTTCATTTACAATAATTAATTGTCTCCACCAAGTGATACGACCCTGCTTCTTTGATTTAATAAATTAAAAACTCACTTGCACATAAGTACACAACGAACACAGGCAAAGTGTATGCTGTCTTTTATTTCATTTCACATGGTATAAAAATGGACAATTTATATTGTAATAGAGAAAACATATTTATAAACACACTGATAAAATAGTGCACTTGATATAATAGTGCAGTTCTAGTTTCATGGTGATGTGTCCTAGCATGTTTAGTTGTCACCTATATATATATATATACAATGAAAACACTTTGTTAAAGGGACGTCATGGTTGCAAGTAAAACCAAAAAACTTCAGAGATTCGCCAGTTATGGTAAGTTAAGCAACCATAACTCGCACCACCACCGTGCAATGCTCAGACTAACACCCAGAACATCAAAGATGACATCACAAATGTCATTAATGACATCACTGATAACATCACATATCTGTTCCACTTCTTTTTGTTCACTGACATATCTAGGCCAGGTGGTTTTGTTCACTGACAGTCGGAATATTAAAATTCAAAAGGTGCTATATATCTAGACTTTAACCTTGTCATATGTTCTTAAAGTACTTTCCTTAGGGTTTGGTCTCAGCTCATGATGCACATACATTGGGAAATGAGCAGGCCTCAAACACGCAATTCATTTGTATGCATGAAGATAAACGTTAATATTATTAACATTTTCTGATGATGTTGTTTCTTTCTTACTTACTTTAGTTTCCCTGTATGTGCCTCTGAATTGTATGCATTGTGGGTTTTATATGTATTGTTTGTACTAGCACAAGTGTGTAGTAAGTCATGAATTGTTACCTAGTTATTACATGTTTAACATTACTCAAAACTCTGAAAGGTAGCATTTATTATTCTACTATCCAAAATTACAAGCTTATAAATATTGTACTTCTATGGTGCATGCTGCAGCCGTTGCCTATGTTTATGCATGATTAGGTTCCTGTATTAACAACAACACTCCAATACAATGTTGTTTAGATAAGTACATTCTTCATAGATTATAAAATGTATTGATTATAGTGCTGGCAGATTGGTTGCAAAGGTGAGCAGGCACTTTTTAGGCACTTTGGGGAAGCTCTGCAATATCTACATGCAACCTCATATCAAGGTGGATGTGGTTCCTGATGCACACATAATGGATGAAGAAACATTCCCGGATTCCCTTTTATTTATGAAGGAGCATGGCCGGGTGGTGTAGGAATGCAAACCTTTAGTATCTAATGGACTTCATGGCAGATAGCCTTCTCCTGCACTGCAAATTATATTTCCTCTAGCATCATCCTCATAGATGACCATTACTTTAGTTTAATCACTGCCTATATAGATATTCCTTGTCGGACAGACACAGTATGAGAATGTATCTTTGACTGTGGATTGGTCTTCTTTATTTGCAAGTTTTAATTCTTCATCAGATGGTCATCAAAGTAGATATTCATCTAGGATGCCTGAATTACATTTCACTATCTATTTCACATTATATTGTAGCTGGAAAAGGCTTCCTGTATCACAGTTTTGAAATTGTCTGTATTTGATGCCTTCATTAAATAACCTACATTTTACTCAATGAATCAATGAATTCCTATAATGTAATTCAACCTCAAACCCCCCCCCCCCAACAAATGATACTACTGCATCCTGTTACATGTAACAGACCTTTCTTGTAACAGCGCCACGATGCCTTAGGGCTGCTGCGCGCTTTACAAATGTTAATAAATAATAGTAATACATTGTAGTCATCCTTAAATTGATAATATCCTTTTTTGGTTCAAGGCATACAGACTAGCCTTCAGCGGATTCTCATGATTTATAAGCTCAGACCTAAATGTTCTCTATGCTCTTATATTCCTCAACTGTTCACGTTTTAGAGGTTGTGGTTCGGAGTCTAGTGTTTTCTGTTTCCTCATGGTCATATCATTCTGAATCCTAGGTCGGGTGGGATGCACCTCAGGCCGTGGCTACTACTCATCCCACTTGATAGTCAAGAGAATATCAGAAGAGGTGGATAGGGTCAGCCGTTTTCCTCTCCTGTTACTCCGCGTGCTCTGTGCAGACACCCCGTTGAAGTCCTGTCAGAACAATGATAGATCAGCAAGTTCAATGCTTATTTGTGTTATCTGTGCCCATTTGCACATCAAAAATGACTATTAGATCAGCTAAATGCCTCTATTTTTTGGACGTATTCAACATGACTCTGCTGGTACTTTAGTATTGAAATGCATTTCTATGCCAACAATGTAAAGGGCACCAGGATTTGCTGTGGAAAGGCTTCCATCTGCAGGAGATACTAGCTTATAATGCTTTTCAGCATGCATCAATGCTTCTCAGGTGTGAGACCTATGTTACTTTTCCATTTTATGATACAGTAGCACCAAAATATAGCATATCTACAGATTTTGACTTCTCATAGTTTTGTGCTCTACATGACAAGTGCTACTATTAACCAATATGATCATACTCAATGTATTGACAATAATCGCAGAAGGGTTGAGTTGGACCAGTTGTGATTTGAATTGGTCTTTGGTGTTGTTAGCCTGTAACTACATGACACTCACGTAGGAATTCATTTGTATAATGTAGCTAACATGTCCCTTTCACCCATAGAATGGGTCAAACAGGCTTGCTTCATGGGAATTGTGGTGAAAGGTCCATCTGACAAGGTCATACATTGCTGTAGCTGAAGTATAGTGCTACATTCATATATTTCTGCTGTGGCTGGCTAGAGAGAGATTTCTTCAACTAATTGCTCCCTATACAGTTTTACCACCAGGTGAAAAACAGATTCTGACCAACAAGAAGAATAAAAACATACCAAAACAAATGGTAGTTCATAAGTGATATCTCTCCTGATATGGGTGAGTACAGAAAAGACCAGTGATAAGATGTACTCTTGTATTGAAAAAAGTAGTCCAGAGCCACAGGTAGGGAGCAAGCTTCTTTACTAGGTTCTGGGTTAGAAGATGACACAAGAGGTAAGTTCATGTGTAGGTAAGTAGAAAGTACAAGAATGATACATAAGAAGCCATCCACCGGCCTCCACTCTCACAGGCAGCTCACTCTAACTGAATCTCATGGAACACACAGGGCACTCACACCACAGCATTTGCCTCTGCCACCTACTGCCATGCATACGCCTACTACATCACAAGAGTCTCACCACTCTCATGCAGCCACATCCTCCCCACCACTGTGCCTCAGCACAACGTGCAGACTTGACAGACTCAGAGCTCGCACTCTACCTCTAGAATACAGCCGTCGTCCTACTCCCACGGCATCCAGAAATACTAGATTAGGCTCCCGATCCAATTACAGGTACACCCACCATATCGAACATTCTATCACACCTTCACACACCAATCACAGCAGGCCCCTACCCTCCATTACACATGCCACACCAGACTCAACCTCCACTGAATAAATAAATAAATAAATAACATTCCATAGCTAACATTCCACCAGGCTTACATCAGGCATTCCATCAGGCAAGCATCCACACAGGGCCAGAGCAGAGCAGGACATAACAACCATATCATGTTCCTGTGCTTGCTGTGTGACTGCGACTGAAAATTTACTGATTAGTGTCAATTTCTTATTGCAACCAGAAAGGCATTCTTTCACCACACCAAAGCAGCTGAGCTATAAGGTTTCCATGTTCTCTGCAGTAAAGCTATTTAGATACGTTTTGCAAAACCCTTATAATGTACATATAATATGCAGATACAATGGCTGTTTTATAAGCTAAAATGTCTCCAAATCAAATTGATTTGTTGAATTAATTATTACATATTTGAAAGCAAACTTCTTCTGACGTTAAATATTTTTGGAACATCATAACAAAGAATTCAAATGGTCTTCTTGATCTGGGTTTCTGAGACGTTCCAGTGACGTTTGTAACAGAAAAAGATTGGAATAAGCATTTCCAAACCCTGTATTGTTTAAGTCGGAAGTGTTAGGGAGGCAAGAATGATTAAAGACGTCGGATTCCAAATGACTTATTCTGTGCAGACACTGTGGACCACTTTTCTAATCCAAGTTTTTAATGCATTCATTTTTACTGCCCGGCTCCCGGTACGTCTAAGTTCTTTGCTGGGATTTTATGAAGGAGATTGTAGGGGAGACAGAATACATTGTTCTGACTCTGTCAGACTCCCAATTGACTTTCACAGTGGAAATGGACATTGTAAATCAGTGCCCAATGTGTACCTGATTCTGGCCAACTATCCCTTTGTTTGTGCTCTCCTGGCTTTGTGGTCTTTATTGACTTAATTTTCGCTTTCTACAACATGGACAGGAGCCTTTGGAAAACACTTGATGAGCTGAGTGTCTAAAAACTCCTGATCCAGATGCTGGAGCCGCTCCATGCTCGTTCACTGATTTGTGTTTATTATGGAAGGGAGGGCAAATTAAGTGACTATATTGAGGTGCGGAAAGGGGTCCGGCAGGAGTGTGTGCTTGTGCCCCTAATGTTTAACATCTATGTAAATTCACTATCATCTTTTCTAGAAGCATCAAACACTCATGTAACCCACTGCGGGGAAAGAAGGCTGCCAGGTTTAACCTATGCCTGTTTTACCAGAACTCCAAATTCCCTTCAGCTACTGGTTGGTAGATATGGTAACTATATGTCAAACCGAAATATAAAGTTATATGTTGGGAATTGTTATATTGCTTGCTTCTCTGGTACTAAAAATATCCCTAAATTGCCATGGGCTCACTGCCTGAAAATCCTTTAACTACTTGGGGATAAGAATCAAACAACAACTTACATGAAAGAATAATTTCGTCAAAGAATAAAGATGAATCTAGTTTTGGTGGCCTCTTCAGATTTGCAAGAACCTTAGAGCAGCATTCAGGGGAGCACATGCTGACAATCTATAGGGTCAAGAAATAGCAGTGGGAGTTCATCAGATTGGCCTGTGGAGTTTTGGAAGCCTGGAATCTCTTCAGAGAGTGGAGAGTCTTGTTCTCACTCATCTTTTGGGTGTCACTCCCTGCACTTAAATGTTCAATGGTTGTAATAAATCTGCTATCTTTGGGGTATTGTCATAAAATAGATTGGCTGGCATGCATCAGGAGACCATTGGGAAGTGTGCGACTGGGATCTTGCTTTGAGAATCTCAACGGTATTGCTAGAATATTGCTAGAATTCCAACAATTTATTGAATCAAAGTTTATCACACGTTGGGGAAATAATAGGGAGGACGTTAATCTACACAAATCTGCTGTTGGGTCCCCCATGTGTGGTTACAAAAACATAAATTAGGAGACTTTTCTCTAAGGTTCAGCTGAACGCTTTTCCTCGTAAAGCTATAACCTGCAAATGTTCGGGCGACCAAAATGCTGCTGATAACTATTGTCTGTGTGGTGGGAAGGAAACTATCTATTGAGTTCCTTAAGGGAAAGTCACCTACGGCAATGGAGACAGGCTTTTATTCTCCTATTGTCCCTCTCTGAACACAAGGCTGCCATTCTGTTTGCGTGCTATCTGAAAATTGCCTGGAAAAAAAGGGAAACATCATTGTTAATGGATTTGTAAGTAATCTTAATATGTGCAAAATAGGAATCCTACAATGTGTGCTACAACTACTATTTTTATGACATTTGTATGAATGTATCTTGTTCTAGAATTGTATGTATTGACATTTTATTGGGATGTTTTATGATTATATGTAATCTGAAATAAACGGAAACTGTCTGGCAAACATATTGTTCGTACAAGCTGAAGTTCAAATTTCCTTCTAACACTTTATTTTATTGGGACGTGAAAGTGTTTTCATCACCATTGCAATGGGCAATGAAAAGATCAGATTCTGAAATTTGATCATTCTAAGTCTAGTCATTTAATGAAACCACATTCTTGGAGTTGGTGATACTTTCCAATATTGAACTCTGTGGTTGATGTCATTCAAAGGACTTTACCATCCTAATTCAGCAAACATGTATATTTCCAGAGGCACACCATGCAGTGTTCTGTAGCCTGTTTTGAGCTGGAGATAATGGTGTTTACTGTATGTCATATCAAAAGAAGCTTTGAAGTAGAATGAGGTCTCTAACACTACTCCTATTTATATATAAAGATATCAACTACCCATATTAGTTAATGTGATAAACCTAAGATAAGAAGGACTGCAACTTCATGGTCCACTTCCTTTGATGACGTTATTGTGAGCCCATGTTGCCCTGATTGGATGGATCAGTGGTGCTTTCTTTTCTTCTCTGCCCCAAGTATGTGTGCATCATCGCGCTCAAAATCACTTGTGTACGAGCGCGATAGAAATACAATATCATATCATATCCACCAAACAGCTATTCTTCCAATCCTTAATACCAGAGGTTCCATAAATTGCAGGCTAGCATTATAACAGTCAAACATGCCAAGTAAACCTGCAGTGGCATGACAATGTGCCAATTATTAGATGTTGGCTTACTCTGAGATTGAATGCTGAGTAATCACATTAATTAAGGAATATGAATGATTTAAGTGCCTTTCATATTTTAGTTCTCTGCCTTTTACACTGATGTCCTTTGTGATATTTGATACAGTTGTATGTCTTTTTGTTTGGTTTTTACACAGCATTGATTGGCAGCTATGTATTAGATGATAATCGGAAATTCCATCTTGTGGTTTGATTTACTTGTTTTACTTGATATCTTGTTTTACTTGATATCTTGTTTTTCTTTAAGTGGGTGACATCTGTAAAATAATATTTGATTGAATATAGTGCTCTCTAGTTAATGATGCAAGGTCAGGATGATGTTTTTAATTTGTTTTATCTCTTTACCATTGTAAAATTAGATTCACCAGTCATTCTTCCCTTAGGAAGACTTGCTGTGTTTTTGGACTTTATTAACTGAATACAATACATTTTTGAAGGTGTGTCTGTGTGTGTGCTACCATGTTCTATAAAGAAAATGACAATACAAAGGTTATGTACACATTTGTATCATGGATCACATCATATCTGTTGATATGGAAACCTATGGTTTGATCGCTATTTCAAGCAAAAGAGTGTAAGTTGCAGATTTTATGTTACATGGGAAAGAAAATATCTCTGATGCAGAGTTTTAAACTGTGACACAAAATGTACAAGTGATGCCAAAACAATCATTAAGTTGATCCCTTTTGTGAAGCCAGAATATCCAGGCCTCATTAACTTACCACTTACATCAACATAATATATAAAGACAAAAGCCTTGATCTAAACTACAAGAAATGTATCTAAATGTGAGTAGTTTGGCTTCAAAAAACCCAAATTCATGCCCTTATATATGTTTAACTGCATCTGAAAGGCAACAGTTACAGTATCTGGTGGATAATTTTTGCATTCTCAAATCACATATCCACCAACAGGCTGCTAAACTCTGTCTTTGTAACACATTAAGCCTGGGCTAATGGAAAATAGCCTGGGAAAATGGTTATTTGTTCAATACAGCACTTGGTCTTCCGGTATTGAGTTAGCCAAGCACACGCAATGCAAGCTAAAGTGTACAGTAAAATGTACACACACACATTCATTCAAAATGACAATGGGAAATACATTGTCCTCTAACATCTGAATCCTTTGCCTGATTAGGAAACTGGACATAGATCTGGATTCGGCAGAAAAAACAAATCATATGCATATAAAAAGGACATACTAAAATCTATGATTTAATAATATGAACATTATGATTAAAGGGACACAAATGTAAATTATATCTCCAGATTCAGAATAGTGTTACAAATCAGAATATATAATTACTCCTTATAACACATGGCCATATAGAGAATTATTTGCAAAATTAATATTTCACTTCAATAGCCATTTCTTTCTGAAAGTGGACGGGCTAGTGTTGTCCTAACCCCTCTTATTATGACACATCCAGATTCACTATGCCAAAGGAAGAATGTAGTAAGGCAATGGGGTGGCTGTGAGAACATGAAGGGAATCTATCACAGGCTCTGTCCAAACCAAAATGGTGTGTCAAATGTTGCTGCATGGATGTTTGCTAAGTATTTAAACTCAAACACATAGGAAGGAGTGGCCAACATTCCACAGAACAGGTTACTTGGCATTGTTAAGAAAAAGTGAGGTGTATGGGTATAACCACTTAGAGAGCGCTTTGGCCACTTGAGTCCGTGTGGCGGTAAGCTGCATCACCGGTACCAGGGTGTCTGACCATAAAAACCCCTAACATTAAATCACAGTATTGGTCGGTGCTGGCGAGTCGCACTATGCCTCCATTGTTTTTGCTGTACAAAATGAATTTATCAATCACAATAAAGTCTTGATACATTTCTTCTGTTAGGAGTTTATTTTCACGTGTCAGAATAAGGGCTCCCATAATTTTGCGAAATGCACACACACACACACGTCAACTTGAAATTCCAATAGCATGAGCTACTACAAGCTAAAATTAAACAACTTGGTATTTCATAAGATGCTGGGCTGTGTGAGGTACTTAATTCAGGCCAGGGTGTCCTGGTGCAAATTCTACTTGACCCCCTAGTTTTCACTGGATTAACTTGCTGGTATGTGGGGTTTTGGGTGTCTTTTGAAAGTATTTTCAGAAAGTATTTTCTGGTAATTGGTGGCCCTGTTTGATGCTCCACCCTCCATGTTTCTCACCCATCTGCATACAGCATACTGTGATTCCACTCCACTCGTTCCCTCCCTTTGTAAACATACTGAAATTGAAAATGATAATAACATGACCAAAACACCCAGAGATGTTAATGTTAATGTTAAAGGACATTTGTACTGCGCACTATCACCACCGGAGTTGTCCCCTGGCGCTCTGGCGGCTCTGAAAGAGGGAGGGAGGGTGAGTTAGTGCGAGGAGGCTGAAAAAGTGCAAGAGTGCAGTGATGTGCTGTTGGCGGCCTCAGCCCGGTGGGTCCGTCGGCTAGGCCTGTGGTGTTTGCGGCCGGTAGTCATTGTGTACTGTTGTGCGAGTCTATGTGTGTTTTTTGTTTTGTTGTTGTAGTTTAGTGTAGTTTGTGCGGTTTGTTGTGCTGTAGGCTTGTGGTTGTGTTTGGTTTGGAGTTTGAGATGTGTATGCAGAGGAAGAAATAGTTAGTGGTATTGGTTAGTTGGCATCTCTATCCTGAATTGAGGAGTTGGGCTTGCGTAATCTCACCAGTTGGGGTGCGTGGGCACCCTGTGCCTCTGGAAGGTCTGTGCCCTTTCTGCATTCGAGGCCCCTTTAACATCTTGCTGCCTCCTCCGCCCGCTCCGCCAACAAACCTGTATGTTCCTCTCTCCCACTTATATGGCTAGTGCACCTGCCAGTGTCCACACCTCAGTTAGTGTGGTGATTGGTAGTATCCCAACAGTTCCACAACCCAGTGGTACCTAGTAGCAGCTAAATGGGCGGTTGGGGATGCTGGTTAGGATTGGCTGGGGTTGTTGCCTCCGTCTCCATGGGTGTCGCCTGTGTACCACTCTGTCCGGCGTCACCCGTCCAGGTGCCGTGGGTGCTTCTCAGTCGGTTCTGGGAGCTTGTCATTGTCCTTTCCCGTTTAGTCATTTTTATCTTACTGTTGTTTCGGTTTTAGTCTCTTGTATTGAAGAGCCAGGTTTTCAGGTGATCTTTGGTGTTTCTTATTACTTTTGGGATGTTGTTCCAGGTTTTTGTGGCTAAGTGGTAGAAGGCGGTTCCCCTGAGTTTTTTCTTAATGTATGGTTAATTCCAGGCGGATTTCTTTGGTTGACCTGAGGGGTCTCGTTGGCTTGTAGATTGTTATTTTCTTTTGTAGGAATTCTGCTCCTTGTCCGCAGATCGCCCTGTGCGTTATGCACATTGTTTTGAAGGTGATACAATGTTTTACTGGGAGCCAGTGTAGTGTTTTTAGGGCAGGGGTGATGTGGTCTCTTCTGGATAGTAGTCTGGCTGCTGTGTTTTGGATCCGTTGTAGCTTCTTCAGGAGGTATTCCGGTATTCCGAGGTAGAGGCTGTTTGCATAGTCGATTCTTGACATGATGAGGGCGACGGTAATGAGTGTTTTGTGTGTGAAGGAGAGGAAAGGTAGTATTTTTCTTGCCGTGTGGAGGAGGAAGAAGCATTTCTTTGTGGTTCTAAGTTTAGGGTGTTGTCCATCAGGACTTCCTGATTTTTTACTACCTTAGGTGGTGATGGTGCGGTTCTCATTTCCGTTGGCCACGGGATGGTGGTTTCGTTCCCTTGGTCTTTGGATATGATCATGATTTCTGCTTTTCCTGGGTTGATTTTCAGGTTGTTGGCATTCATCCAGTTGAAGACTTCTTTCAGACAGTCGGTTACATTTGAATGCTCAACTTGGGTGTCTTTGATTTTGTAGATGATTTTAGTATTGTCTTTGTAGTTGTAGCATGTGATGTTGTATTTCTTGAAGATTCTGATAACTGGGGTTTGGTAGATGTTGAAGTAGAGTGGTGATAGTGAGGATCCTTGTGGCACTCCACAGTCGTTAACTTGTGGGGTGGATTTGAAGGGTTTAATCCAAACGGTTTATGTTCTGTTTGCTAGGAATGATTTAGTCCAGCAATCGTGCTGTGTCTGTTATGCCTATGTCTTCTAGTCTTTTGGTTAGGGTGTCATGGCTAACTGTGTCGAAGGCTGCGGAGAGGTCGAGCAGGATAGGGCTAATGTTGTGTTGGAGTCTGTGTTTGTTTTTAGGTCGTC
The DNA here is from genome assembly GCF_040938575.1 of Ambystoma mexicanum. Classification (NCBI taxonomy): domain Eukaryota; kingdom Metazoa; phylum Chordata; class Amphibia; order Caudata; family Ambystomatidae; genus Ambystoma; species Ambystoma mexicanum. Next base: position 1,022,115,925 of record NC_090933.1, read on the forward strand.
CCAGATGGAGAGTAGTGCTGTTTCTGTACCTCTTGTGGGTCTGAAGCCGACTTGAGCTTGGTCTAGCAGGTGGTGTTTTTCAATGTGTTCTTGGGTTAGTTTGTATACGTAGGTTTTAAGGAGTTTTGCCGGGTAGGGGATGTTAGAGATCGGTCTGTAGTTGGAGAGGTCATCTACGTCGCCGCTTGTGTTTTTCAGAAGTGGTTTGATGTAAGCTGATTTGAAGATCCTTGGTACCGTTCCTGTTGCTAGTGATAGATTTAGAAGGTTTCTGTAATATTTTGCTGGCGTTCTTTGTGCGAGGATTTAATTGTAGATGTCCGGGGGACAGGGATCCATCGGTGAACCTGCTTTCTTGCTGTGTTTTACCAGCATTGCGAATGCCTCTGCTGATATTTCAGGAAAGTTCTTGAGTTTGTGATGCGGTTCTGTGTTAGGTTTATTTGGTTGTATGTTGCTATTGGTTGGCCCCTGTTGAATGGTTGGTCGGATGTCATTTATTTTTTTCTTGAAGTGGTCTGCAAGGTCATTGCAGAGTTTCTCCGAGGGTGTTGGGGTGTTGTCACAGCCTGGTGGGTTTCTCATTTCTTTAATGATGTGAAACATTTCTTTTTGTGTGTTCGTGGCATTTGTGATTCTGTCATCATAATGCCTTCTCTTTGCCTTTTGAATTTCCTTCTTGTATGCACGGATTTGCTTCTGTAACAGTGTTTTTTTGTCTAGGTTGTAATCTTTCCTCCATTCCCGTTCCATCTGTTTATTTTCCTTTTTCATGGTGCTTAATAGTGGGGTAAACCATTTTGCCATTGCTCTCTTTTTTGATGGTGTGAATGGTTTTTCTGGGGCCATCTTGTCAATTGTATCTGCAATCCATTTGTGTAATATCTCTGCTTTCCCGTCTAGGTCAGCTAGCTCTAGTTCTGTTGTTGAGGGCTTGGTTAACTCTGGTTGTTCGAATAGGTTGCTTTCTTTGATGTCTTTCCAGTTTCTTTTTGTGGTGGTTGTGAGTTTAGGAGGTTGGATGCAGACTTGAGAAGGCAGAGTGATTACGAATGGGATGATGAGATGGTCGCTCCACAGTATTTGTATTGGCGGTGCCGTGGTGATGAGTTTTTCCTCGGCGAAAATTGCATCCAGGGTGTGTCCTGCCGAGTGTGTTGCCCCTTTTACTAGTTGTCGTAGTTTCATGGTGGTGAGTTGTTCAGTCAGTGAGTTTTGGGAGTTGGCGTGACTGTCTTCGAACCAGATGTTGAAGTCCCCCAGGGTGATGGCAGATAAATAGGTAAAAAATGGAGGTATGTGTCTACCCCTGCCTTCTTGGAGTTAAATATATTGATATATTGATTTACGAAAAAAGATGTAAAAGCAGATTTAAGATGTGATTCTTGATAGCCTGTAGTCAACAGAATGCTTCCTGAGAAAAGAGCAGTTGCATGTGACTCACAACATACTCAGGAATTGCTTGTAGCCCTACATGTGCATTTATCGATTTTGGCAATTATTATTGTGGGCACTTGCGTGTGTCCATGGCATATGATGGTGGAAACTGCATGTATGGGGTTATTCCGATAACATATGTTGACTATGACAGGCATATGAAGGCATACGTGGGCATTTGAGGGGCACTTGACATGTGGGTGTGTCAGGTACTCCATTCCATTTAGATGGAATGTTTGTCTATAGTCTAGCATATAAAGGTGTAATAACACTGAGACTTTAAATATTTGAAAAATGCTTCCGATTTAAGTGTACCCGGCATAATGCACAGTATTGCAAGTTATTGACAAAAGGTTGGTGTGCCCAAAATGGTAGAAAATAACTTAAGATCCACTGGACAATATGCAATGTCAGGCCTCACCAAATCTACTTGCCCATTAGCATGGTCAAGTAGCTTTATAAAGGTTGAGTACAATTCGTATGGTACGTGACCTTGCTACTGGGTGTTTGGAAGAATTCTCAGAAATGTGCTAATTCCCTCCACCGTAGAGACCCCCAGCAACTTTGCTGGATTTTGAGGACTTGATTTTTTTTAACCTGGAGAGAGTGAGCCCCTTTTTCCCACTCTCTCATGTATTTTAATGTGATTTCTGAACGTTGTGTTTCTTTTGGTTATGGAGCCTGACAAACTCCATAGGCATCACCTTTAACATTGTGTCACACAGCACCTTCAGTGCAGTGGTACAGGGAAGTCTTCCAGATTTCCCCAAGGTTTAAATACCTTTTCTGGGATAAACTACTGTTTCCCAGAGCAGTAAAGTGAAATTGACTTTACTTACATTTGTAACTTTCTAGACCCAGCACACACTATCTTACAATAGGGTGCTGGAGGGGTTACATAGTATCCCCTTTGTCTAGCTTCTCATGTATTATTTTTATGTTACCCTTTCCTCACTGAATGGCTGGTGGCAGTGGTTTACTTTTAACTACTGTGGTGTGCATTTACCGTGGGCTGCGTTTGCAGCTGCAGTAAAGCACTTAAGGATACCATTTTTGTCAAAATGGCCCCGGTCTTCTTTATCGTCATTTATCATGGCAAAGTCCTTCTTGAGATTTACTCTGCGCGCCAAACCAGGTTTGGTCCCTTTGTTAGCTTTGCCTTTGGTGGGATTCACGAGTGAAACACGCCTCTGGCTCCAGGGTGTCTGGCGGGGGCAGGAAGTGAGGGAGGAGCCCGAAACTCCCTGTGCTTAGTCTCCTAGGAGACCCAAATGCACTCTGTAGTGATTGGCCAGCTGACTGTCCGGCAAGGACAGCCATCCTGATGGGTGACTGACAGCTAGGCTGGAATGAATAGGAGAGAACTGAATAAAAGGCGAGGCTTTTGGCTTGGAAGGCAGAGTCGACCACTGGATGAAGGAACTGAAGAAGAACTTGAAGAGGACGCCCAATGCAACTCCTGGACTGTTGGTTTGCCCGGTAAAGTCCTGCTGCTGTGCTGAAACTCCAAATTCATATCAACAGAGAAGCCCCTGCAAGGACGACTTCTCTCCTTGAGTTGGTGGGATCAATCAACTCCAAAGTAAGCTACCTGGACATCTTCTCGGAGCTGGTTGAATTTCCACAGAGTTACTGCTGGAAACCGAATAGACAGGGAGAGGAACACCAGATGGTGTGCATTGCTTTTAAGTTGGCCAAGAGCTCCAGGAAGATCCTCCGGACTCCCAGGAAGCAGGACTGACCAAGCCTGATCCCCCTCAACAGAGTGCGGGACCGCAGAAGCAAGGAAAGTCCATCTCGACAGCCAGGAACAGCAGTGTTGCTACTTGCGGTAGTCACGAGGAGCTGAAACACCGAAGTGCCACTTATTTGAAGATTGCCAGTTCTGAGCGGTGACCGTCCGCATGCAGTGCAGGAGTCCCCAGACATTGTCCCTTTTGTCCCCACGACTGAGGCCCAGGAACAGTGAGATCGGCAGAGCTGCACAGGAACAGAAGCCATCTGCTGCACCTTTTCTTCAATCCAAAGGTACTGTAAAGTCTGAGAGAACTTACCTCTTATTGTACAGTTGCTTGCATCTTCTACTACTCACAAGTCTAAACAACTTGTCGCCCTACATTGATTCTTCTTTCTTCAAAGACTTCTCAAACATTGTGCAAATCCCTTTCCTTACTTACCTACCAGAAGTGCTTCAGCTCATATACACTTTTTCCCATTGACTTTGGCTTGACCTATTACACTGAATGACTCTGTTTAGGGAATCCGAAGGTACTTGCCTGCTTAAGAATATTTGTGGTCTCTTGTTTATTTTAATAACCTTTTCCTTTAACCAATTTATAAGAGTATTCTAAATGCAACAGTAAGATATTAATGTCCCCAGTACTCTAGCTATTGAAGTCACCTGAGGGTGTAGGTTGTGACTGTGGGCCATCCCAAAAGGGTGTTTACTGATTTAGAAACTAAGAGTGTGTAATTTTGGAGTGTATTTGTGTGTTGCTTTTATATTGCTCCCTTCTGAAGAAGGCTTACTCTAACTGACTGATAAATACATGAATAATTGTTTATTCAAAAAACCTTGTGTGTAAGTGCTTATTTGTATACTTGTCACTGTGAATTTCTGTGTTACTCTCCTACAGCTCACATTAACCCCTCTTGAGATAAGCCTGGCTGTTGAACACACTACCAACCTGTGTAGTACAGACTTATACCAAAGGTTAAGTTCCTATTGCCAGGAGGTCAGGGTTGTTGTAGTGCACCCAAAGGGTACTGCATACAATTGTGCCTAACAGTGGGTACAATGGAATTCTGGGATGTATGACACTTTCATTTGACATTTACTGCAAACAAACATTATTTACAGTAAATGCCGAATAAAAGTGGTAATGTGTGTGGCTGGCCATTGGGAGGAAGCAGTGGACCAAATGTGAAGTGGGGTTTTGGTGAAATCAACCATTTTATAGAAAGTGCTGGTCAATGTTTTGTCACCAATCGACATAGGTCGAGTGCATTTCTCTTAGGTCGAGTAGGTACATTAATTTTCTCAATAGGTAGGATTAACACTGTTCACTTGTGATTGTTTTTGATTATAGAGTCCTCCTGAACAGACTAGGGTCTCAACCAGGAGCTCTTTTACATTATAATGAACAAACTGATCAGTTTATGTGATTTGCTGCCTTACTTTGATACATTGTTCTGAACTACATGCCAATGCAGTGCAAAACACCAGGGACATATTGGGGTTCATGGAGGGTAGGGGGGTTATGATTTAAATAAAGGAATGTCTCAAGTACCAGCCTTGTAGCTTGTTCAAAATGCAATGTGGAATTGAATGGTTTTGGGGGAAAAGGGAGGGGGAGTTAACCAAGTAACCATTCAAAACGAATACCACTGTACATAAAAATATCATGTTGATAATAATAGGTGCTCACGCTTGAGCTATTCTGTGCCTGCAGGCATGCAAGTTACAGCATTAGCAGAAGGGTGCCCCGAGCAAGCAGATCATGCAGGTATGTAGGGATTAGCCACCATTGCATGATATATTATAACCATTCATGCCCAATGCGTGTTATAGTCTATCATATATTTTAAACTTCACTCCTTCACTTAAACTTTTCCTTAGACAGTACCTGTGGGCAAGATGTGTATGTATCACTTTTTTTTATCAACCCGAATGAGCTACATCGTACATAGATCTCAACAGTGTTTTGGCCCCCTTCTAGCTTTGATATAGGTTGTGCGCAGCCTTTTGAAACAATGTCTATAATTTTACCACTAGATGACTCCTTGCTATTCAATGGAGGTCGAAGGACCTGGACCTTAAAGCGCTGGTCCTGGACAAAGGTGCTAATTTATTTAGTATTTATTCATTATGTTGCTTTTTTTAATGGGCCCCTATTTTTTGCCTGTTTTAAATACTCAGTTTTTGGGGTGGGAGCTTAAGCACCAGAAATACACATCAGCAACTATGTGCATTGTAACTTGTTCAATATTTAATATCTTTTTAATCCCCTCTGGTTCTAAGAGTACATATTGAATGTGTGACGCATACTCTATTGGTATTTAGTACCCGGCAAAAGAAAATCAGATTGTTACATGCAATCTGATTGGCCCTCACCGGGGCTTTACCCGAACGAGAATCCCGTGAATTCATTGTATCCACGGCGGGGGGGTGTGGCAGCTCCTCAGCCAATGAGGAGGCTCAGAACGGGGTAATCGCTGCTCCGAGCCACCACACGGCTGGAGGCTGTCATCCTCCCCCGCCGGCGATTCATGTGTTTTTGCCCTCACCTCTCCCCATCCAAACAATCCACTCCGTGCCCTCCCAACCCCACTTACCTTCTTTTTGGTCCTTTTTTTGGGAGCGAACACGTTGGGAACACTTTTGTCCCCAGCGCGTCCGCTCCCGATTTCTGACAGGCCGTAATGGAAAGGAAGAAGGGACTACGTGTAGTCCCTTCTCTCATTTCCATGGTGGCCATTTTATTTGTTTAAATTTTTACTTTTTTGTGAATGGTCGCCATGGAAAGGGAGAAAGGACTATATGTAGTCACGTCTCCCTTTCCATGGCGTCCATTTTCTTTGTTTAATTTTTTACATTGATTTTGAATGGTCGCCATGAAAGGGGAAGACGGACTCCGTTTTCCCTTCCCCGGCTGCCATTTTTTTGACATTTTCTTTTTTCTGTTCCGAAATGCCACAGAGTTCTAGAACAGAAAAACAATGCTTTTAGTACCCCGGTCTTGCGGGCCAGGGTACTAATAGAAATAAGCTGCTCACCACAGGGTCATTAACGAGTCTGGTAAAGGCCTGAGGCCTTCGTTAAGGGCCTTGCTTCGATCGAGCCTGTAACTATGGACCCCGGGGCTTTATCTGACTCGGTAATGCCCCCACAGCTCGGGGCTTATTGCTTAAGTATTGCATACTACACATTCAGAAACAATCTACAGTACACTTCTCGATGAATCCCTATCTCACCAATTTATTTAAAAGCATTGAACACCTCAAGCTACACCTGTGATCTGCTCGCTCACCTACACTCCCCAAGCCATTAAAACATGACAACCGAATGATCCCATGCAAAGATATGCAGGGTACAGAAACATTGCAAATGGTCTGAGAAAGTAACAAGCACTCTTCAGTAGGGTCACATCTCAGTTGAGAGGTGTGTCCTAACCCCAAAGACACCAAAACGCAATATGAGAAGTTATTGTTAGAAGAGTAAAAATTGAAAAAGGGGTGACACATACTATAGCACACATTTCAAAAAAGATGTCACAATAACGACTGACACTGATTAATATAAGTTTACTCAAACAACAAAAATGACTTTGGTTTTGAAGCAGTTCCGAACTTATGCTATTTGATTTCTGGGAGGATTAACTTAACCTGTTAAAGGCATTTTGAAATAAGGAGAGACTATCTTCAGCTAGCAAGTCAGTGCACAGAACCTCTTGGTTAACCTTGACGCAACAGTAATTATTGCTCAATGTGTATGTAAGCATACACACAGTATTGTAGGTTGCAGCTATTATGTGTATTGTTTTTGTTTTTATTTACTTGAGGACAATAGGACAAAAGCACCAAAACCAATTTTAAAATAGTCAAATTCCTTAAAAGCGATGGCTTAACCGCAGGCTTTTTGCTTCCAAACGTGAATGCTCTTGCATTTTCACAACTGATTGTGTCTGTTTCTATTTCCATGTATGCTTCTACAAAACCAACCAAAACAAGCATTGGAAAAGCTAGTTTGGGCTTTTCTCTAGGCATTTGCCAGCATTTGCAAGATACCAGTTATTTCTATAATTTCCTCTATTATTAACATCAAATGAGAGATACTATTATCACATAAGAGCTATTGCCATAAAAGCACCAGGAATGCACACCGTTGACAGCTTTTAACACGAAATGTCCAGGCACTTGCACCATTACACAGGATCGCACTCAAACGTGCTGTTAGTCATTCCATTGAGAATAGAAACACCCCTCTATTCATGGTCTTTGAGACCACAAACCAGAGGGTCGTTATCATTCTTGGGTATGGTATGGTAATTGTTATTTATAAATCGCTTATACACAGGCAAGTGTTTCAAAGCGCTCAAGGAGGGTGGGAACATGGGGAAAAACAACGGTCGCTCAGTGCCCTTGAAATTCTTGGGACGATAATAGTCTGCACAGGCAGAGTAAGTGAGAGCGGGAAGGAGCAGAGAGCTAGGTTAGCAGGGTAGAGGGAGAGAGAAGGAAGAGATGAAGGGGAAGGTATTGAGGAGTTTCCGGAATTTAAGAAGATCAGGCTCAAGACGGAGGGCAGCAGGGAGGCTGTTCCAGAGGGAGGCACCAGCTGAGGATAAGGATCTCCCTCCAAATCTCTGCTTGGAGAACCGGCTCACTTGTAGAAGGTTGGAGGTAGATGAGCGGAGGGCTCGTGAGGGACAGTATTTAGGGAGGCAGCGTTTCAGGTATGTAGGTCCCAGGCCCCAGAAAGTATTGAGGACAATGCAGAGGGTCTTGAACTTGAATCCATGGGGAGCCAGTGAAGGGATTTTAGCACCGGAGAGAGGCAGACCTTTGGGCTTCAGGTCAATGATAAGTCTTGCGGTTCTGTTCTGGATGAGTAGCACAGGGCGCAGGGTAAAAGCAGGCAGGTTGAGGAAGAGGCTGTTGCAGTAGTCCAGCCTAGAGAGAACAAGGGCTCTGGTGACAGTGAGCCGCTGGGGAAAGTGAGGAAAGGGAAAGTACCTCTGGGGAGATGTAGCTGATAGTTAGACCTTTCAGAGATGTCCAAAATGTTAGATGAGAAGGAGATAGTGGAAAGGCGATACACTCTTTTTGTTTGTTGACTATTGTTCTCCCACCCCCACTGTCGTCCTTGCACTTTACTGTACAATTGAATCCTCTTGTCTATCCACCACTGACTGCTGTTTCAGTAAAGTAACACATTCACACCTGACCTTTAAACTCCCCCTTTTTATAGTCAAAACACAGCAGTTGCAATAGTTGCCAATGGTCTCCAATTAACTTCCTGATGGATATTTGTCAGCTGTTCACAGCTATGTACAGCAGCATCTGTGGTCATGGATGGTGTGGGGCTAGATGTAAAGTTTGTGGGTGAGGAGACCAACACCACGTCTATTATATGTTGGTCAATTATATGCTACAGTACAGGTTTCTTTTTTTCAGCAGCTACAGTACTTTATTTCCACATATGTACCATATTAGAAGTTGATAACCACAAGACAAGTTGAGCACGCCTGCACCTGTTGGGAGTTTATTAGCCACCAGAAAGCGGAATGCATGTCTTTGCTTGGTGCTATGAATAAGGGAACATTTAGTGATTGTACAGGTACATCACTAAATGCATTTTAAATGGCAAAACATTGGCACGTTGCTAAATATACTTTTAGATTAATAGGTCAGTCCTACTTAGTGGGGACCTTCTTTTGGATTGCATTGTATTATTGCCTAGAGAGAACAACCACAGACATTTAGAATATGCTGGGCATAAAACTCTCCTCCACATTATCCTTTGAGCCACTGGTCAATGCTGTATGTCAGCGTAGAGGAGCAGCCGAAGGCCTCTCCAGGAAGACCCACCCTTATTTTGCCTATAATTTGGAAACCGGAAATTGCAACATGTGCAACCCCAGTAATGATATCTATACCATGAACAGTCATTGAGACAAGGTATCCGCTGAGAAGACCCTACATGAAGTATCCCCGAAAGACTGGTAGTCTTCGGAGAGAAGCACCTGAAGAAGTGTGAAGACGTGAAAAGAAGAAGCTGGTGATGTCACGAGAAATGAGGGTCACACACTGAGAAGAATGACCAAAGAAGAGGATGTATTGACGATCTAGAATTTGATAGCGAAGTAAAGAATTGAGAAGGATTTTATTTATTTATTTATTTTATTATTTATATATCGAACCTAACCCAAAGGTATATGGGTGCATTGTTTCAGGAATACACAATAATTACATACATAGAAAGATAACAAACAATAGCCTTATGTTACAGAAAAATACAACTTTACAGTCAACATATGTCATTGCAGAACATCAGGCATCTTTAAACATCCAGAGCACAGAGCCTGGATTTTACCTTTTTTTCTAAAAATCCAAAAGGAGGGTTCCGATCTTAATGCTATAGGCAAGGAATTCCTCAGTTTGGCCTATTGTGCTGGGAAACTGATGAACCCTACTTTTTGTAACTTGAATCTGGGAACATCTAGACACTGTGTGTATATAGCCCCGTTAGGCTTATTGGATTGGCTTCTGGTGAATTTGTCTAACAAGTATTTTGGAGCAGAATTAGATAGGCATTTGTATGTTATCGCTAATGTTTTGAATGCAATTCTATCTTGCACTGGGAGCCAGAGGGCATTGCGTCTTGCCGAGGAGATGTGGTTAGCTCTCAGGATGTTTAGTGCCACTCTGAGAGCGTTGTTTTGTAGCACGTGTAGTTTATTTATATTTCGCTTATTAGTGCCTAGGTAAAAGGCATTGCAGTAGTCTAGTTTCGATAATCTAAGTGCTATAGCGAGGGTAGTACAACTATTGGAGGACAGAAAGGGCCTGCATGCATTAATCAGTTTGGATGTGCAGGCTGTTGCTGAAGCTGTAGCATTAATTTGTCTGGTGAGTGAGAGGGTAGAGTCAAGATATATACATAGTATTTTGACTTTGTTCGAGACTTTATTGTTGCTGCCGTTAATACCGAAAGATTTGTAATGGTTGTCTAACTTGTTTAGTCAGGTCTGAGATCCAATAAGGAGTAGCTCTGTCTTATCGTCATTCAGACAAAGACCGTGGATGGCCATCCACGCCTGAATCCTTAGGTATATTTCGTTAAGGAGTTTAGAGTCTCTGTCATGGGAGTCTGTGAGAGTGATGAGGATTTGTGTGTCATCCGCATAGTTAGTGTAGGTCAGTCCCAAATCGTGTAAGTGGTTAAATAGAAGCTTTGTGAAAATATTATATAATGTCAGAGAGACACAAGAACCCTGCGGAACTCCGCATGAGATTGGGTCAGGTTCAGCCGAGGCTGACGGTGCGAATGCCCTCATGGTCCTATTTGCAAGGAAGGATTTTATCAATGCAGTGGCCTTCGTGGAGAAGGAGGCTGCCGAGGTCATGTGATTAGTGAGGATGTTATGGTCGACTAAGTCAAAAGCCGCTGATAGATCAAGCAATAGGAGGAGGGCCAGATTGCCTTTATCTTTTAATTCATCGACTTGAATGTTTAAGTCAATGAGGGCTGATTCTGTGCCATGGCTTGGTCTGAACCCTGATTGTCAACGCAGTAAGAGGTTATTGGGTTCTAGATGGCTTTGAATTTGAAGGTAAGCCATCCTGTCTAGGATTTTCATTGAGAAGGGTATTGTAGTTATAGGCCTGTAGTTAGTAGGGATGTTTGGGTCAAGGTTCCGTTTTATAAGTAGAGGCATGACCCAAGCTTCTTTTAGATTATTAGGGACTGTACATGTTTCAAAGGAGGTATTTATCAGTGAGGTGATGAACGGAGCGGGCTTGTTCGCCCCTTCTTTAATGACTGTAGCCGGACAGATGTGCCCTTGGCATCTTGATGGTTTTAGGCTACCTATAATTCCTTCTACTTTCCTTGTAGTGACAGGAGCAAACTTGAATGGTCAACAAGGTTTGGTGGGCGTGTTGAGTGCCTCTACAAATTTAGTGCCTGATGGCAGACTGAGTTTTTTAGATTCTATTTTAGTTTGTTGGAAAGCGATTTTATCAAGTAATGCTTTTTGTATACTTGCGCACCAGGTCACATCTTTAGTGCACGGTCCTGTCAGTTTTGATGGTGACTCTAGTTCCCTGAGGATGGTGAATAGCTCTTTAGGTCCAGAGATAGCCTTCTATAGGTGTCACGTTTAGTTTGTAGGATAGCAGCTTTGTACTTGTTAGAGATAGTTATGAACTTTTCCTTATTCAGATCTGTAGGATGTTTGTTTTCCAGTTTACTTCTGTCATTCTTTTGGAGCTGCGTTGTTGGACTTTCAAGTCAGGAGTAAACCACTTGTTTAGGTGAGCTAGTGGCCTAGCATTACGCATTTTTAAAGGTGCAATTTTGTCTAAGGCCTGAAGTAAGGTGTGATTGTACAACTCCATGAGAGAATATGAGTCCATATTCTTAGGCTTGTGTAGATTGATGATAGTATGTAGTAGGGGCAGTAATTTCTCAGCTGTGATATTGCTATTGTTTCTGGTAAATGCTTGAGGTGCTTGTGTAACGCTAAAGTTTGGGAGCCGGCTATCCTGAATGGTAACGGAGATAAAATGGTGGTCAGACCAGGCGCAGGCTAGCCAGTCCAAGGTTCTACCTTTGCTGTGTGTTGGTTTGGTGATGCGGTGAGAGAAACCTAACTCCGTGATTGTGCTAGCTAGAGCTGTTGCGTTATAGTTTTTGGTGTCTTTAAGGCCTCTGTTTAAGTCTCCCAGTAGCATAATTTGGGAGCCATGTTTGGTGTTCCAAGTAAGGAGTTGGGTGATGTCTTCCTCAAATGAAGATAATGGGCCAGGAGGTCTATACAAGAGGTATATCAATATGGTGCGTACAGCTGTTAAAGGAAGTTTGGCCGAAAGAAGTTCACCAGAGGAGAACAGTTGAATAGAGAATTCTCTATGGCCTAACTGATTTTTTAGCAAAGAGGGCTACCCCACCACCTCTGGTACTTTCTCTGTCTGCTCTGAGGATTGTGCAATTATCAGGTATGGCTAGAGATAGCATTGGGCCTGCAGCTGAATGTAGCCAGGTTTCTGTGATCTGCTATATCTAGTGCGTGCGCTAGAACAGACCAAGTGTTTATCAGGGCTCTTTTAATTAGTGGAGCTTCTGAGATAGGTATATCTGCGAGTGGGTGGTTAGTTGCAGGAAATGGTGGGTTGCTGCTGTTTTTGGCTAGGTTGGGGCTATCCATTTTAGTCCAGTTAGGCATATTCTTAGTACTTGGATACGTTCTTCGGGAGGAGGGCTGTTCTTTAGACGGGATGCTAGTTTGGAGTTTCTGATGTTTACAGGACAAGGTTGGTTGAGTGCAGGTCTTGTGGTATATAGTTGGATCCATTGTAACGGTGAAGGGGGCAGTGGCCACTCAATATAGTTCCTTGTTTAAAGTTATATGTGGTCCTGACTGGCTGGAGAGCGGGTAGGAACTTAGTGGGTAATATGGTATTGATGAGGGGTAATAAGGTAGCCATGGTTAAGGTTACCTTATGAACGTTGGCCATATGTGCCGTGATAATGGGTAAAAATATATAGTACAGTTAATGAGATCGCTGCAATGTATCAGCCAGATATCAAGATTGATGGCATGTTTCAGCCGCAAGTGCCATATGTGTGCCTTGTGCACCAGTTTGAAATATAGCTGCAGCTGCCAGGATGGTGTGAGTTCCTGAGATGCCATGTATGGAGGGCCGTGTAGGTCTGGGGACAGCTATGCCGATGTGTTACTAGTCACAGACTTGGCATTAAGACATCTGAAAATTGGCCGGACTGAAATTTGGTAGGAACATTCGAGCGCATGGGCATTTCACAATACAGAGTACACTTTGCAAAAGAATAGTAGAACTGTGTTACATCAATAAGAGTTCTGAGGCAGGTAGATGTTAAAGGGAAGTGGCCTAGTATACATAGCAAATGAATGAGCATTTCACAGTACATGTTACAGCATAGTAAGGCTACATAGTATCATTAAAGGATAAGAGGCAGGTCACAACATTAATGCGAGATGTGCTTGCATATTTATTTATGTAATACATATATATATATAGAAAGCAGATCAGGGACCACAATGTGACAAGTGAGTTGAGCTAGAAATATGCAGCACATAGGCAAAACGACATGCACAATGGGTACAAGGGGCGGTCAGTTAATGCTGGAGGCAAGTCTCCAGGCAACTGAGCTCGGAATGGGCTGTAAGGCTAGCCATCTAGGCACTATAGACCTGCAAAGGATGGCTATACAATACCAACTATGTTGCAAGTTTTGGGAATAGGTCAATGCATGGGAATCGAATGGGCAATACACTGTGCACAAAATACTTGGCGGTAATACGATAATAGCAGTTGGCGATTTTAAATCAGAATATTGGCACCGCATAAACTGTGAGGCCTTGCACAGGAGGATCCGTGGAAGCAATGTCAGGAAAAGGAGAAGTAAGACAGTGGTTAGTTTGCAGAACGACAAAGTAGGTATAATGTGTAAACAGCTAACAGGCCTGATATCTGGTGGCAAAGAGACCATCCAGTGTATTTTAAGTAACTACGAACCTTGTTGATATGCCTATCGTGTTTAAGTGTCAGTGCGGACAAGCGCAGCATTTGGTATTGCAGGTATTACTTGATGACAGAGCAAAGCGCAGGCAGCATGGAAATGGACCATAGTGCAGCGGCAACTGATAGAAATAGTCAGCTGAGAGGCGAGGCATCATAGATACAAGTCTGATGATGTTGTGAAATGCATGTTTTTACCGTTCTAGAGGTTTGACGTCTCAATGCCTCCTGGGATTGCTGCTAGTGGTCGAAGGAAGTGTTGAGTTGACCCGAGACCCCAATCTTTTGTAGAGGGGCAGAGTAACGTGTTCCAGGGACCCGGAGACCCGGACAGGCACAGACAGGGCCTTATGATAATGGCCTTTGGATGTTGGGCCAGCTTCCACCTGCCGGTCAATACAATTGGCCAAAGGAGTAAATTGCAGCCAACCAGGCGGTACGTCCATGTTTTCGGAAGGGCCTCTTAGCGAGGCACAAAGAACATGGTGGCCATTTTGGAATTGTGGATAGAGGCTTATATGCAGCAGAGTAATATATTTTAATGCTAATCTCGTGCCATGCTGTGGGCTGCAGCTTCATGAATGAAGTGCCCTAAGCAAATGCACATGAAATGCGGAAGACTGTGCAAAGACAAGGTAGGGCATGTACACCCCTGGCTCTCACCAGCATTATAGTCGGATACTGCTAGAACTAGCTTCTCATGAAGTAGAAGCATGGATCCTGATAGAAAGGGCTCCTACCTTCTTGGCGTAGTTGTAGCAGATGAAGCGTGGAGAGAGGAACAGACAGGGCCTTGTGATAAGGGCCTTTGGATGTATGTGCAGAATGAAGATTACACGTGTGAAGAGCACTGCAGAAAACACAAGCCATTTTACAATTGCACAGACGCTACAACGCAAGTATACTTAGTATTCATAAGGCTGGCAATACATAGTATATAGACTGCAGGCGGTGCCTCCAACATATATGTATAGAGAATTCTGGACATTCGATGATACAATTTTAGCAAGCGAGACTCCATGAAGGAAGACAGATTGAGAGCTATGTGTGTGTCACAGGAAAGAATAGGCTCGAATTCGAAGCCAACCCAAGAGGTTCTCTGGCTTGATGTCAAAGACTGGAAGCAGCCAAGAACTGGTTATCAACCTGCGAAGAACAGCATAAGTGTGAAGTAGAGGCATCCCTTGATAAGTTGCAAACCGAGAACACCATGAGTGCCAAGTTTCTTTATTAAAGGCAATTAAAGGCCACAATACCGACTAATTGACGGTCTCTGATCACGTGACCTGAGGGTAAAAATAGATGAAGGGCATGGTGCACCAGATTGAAGATAGTAAGTGCTCACACTCCCTTATATTCCCAGAGACAAGAAGCTACTACAAGGCCGAGTTCAAAGACAATGTGAATGACAGACGGCATGAGTGATGAGAGATGATGTGCTGATTGGGTGGGAAGACACAGTCAAATTCATCCACCAGCACTTGTGGTACCAACTTACATGCTGCTAGAGAATCAATTGTTCCAGAAGGGTACAAGTGTGCCAACTAATTGTAGAGGCTGTATAACGAAGAGCCTTATAGTTTAAGACCCAATAGTATTCTGTATACTTAATAACTGTTGAAGATGACTTGCACTAGAGACAGGCTTAAGGTGCCCACCTGACCATAGAGACCCAATCACGATTCTATCACATATAGAAAGTATACGTAGATAGTACCCTTAGTCCAACCACAACCTCCCATAGGTTTTCTTAGTTTGCTATGTAGTATGACATCATGTATGATGATTTGTTGCTACAAAAGTGCTGTTTTTTATTAAATGTGTTGAGATTATGCTCTGCGACATCTGTTGATGTCAGTTGTACTCCCTGTTTTAGAAAACTGCAAATAAAACAGTTATTTGCCAACTTCCTGAATTGGTCTTATTGCTTAGTTTGAGAAGTTATTCTCTGTCCCATCCATAGTATGAAGTGTTACCTTTATTAAAAGAGCCTCTAGGGTTCATCAGTGTTTCTATTTTAAGATCAGGGTTCTGCGCAAAGTTCTCCAATATCATCCCCCCACCTTCAATCAGTGGTGATATCATCTATAGTGGCAGGCTCTTCGGACTATTGTAACGCTCTATACCTAGTTCAGCCTCTTTATCTACTTCACCTCCTTCAGGTGATTCACAACACTGCTGCCAGAATGTTGACAGGGGTTTCTTTCCATGCTTCTGCCTCCCCTATCCTTGTCTCTCTGCATAGCTGCCAGTGGCTAAATGTGTTGACTTTGAAGCACTTTTTGTTTGGTGCACTGGCCCTTTTACGGTCAAGGCCCTGAGATTCTTCAGGAAAGATTCCCTCCTTATGCTTCCTCTCGCTCCCTACGCTCAACATCTTTTCTTCTGGTTCAAATTCCCCATGGGCACCGCTCCAGGTTGGGGAGCGGGCTTCCTCTGTGGTGGCCGCAAGGCTAGGAATTCTCTCCCGCTGGCCCTGTGTGCCACACAGGAGCACCTCTAGTTTTGCTGTGCTTTAAAAACCTTTCTTTTTTAGCATCTCTCCTTTTTATTTAGGTGGATTCTTTCTCCTTGTTATGTCAGTTTTGTTTGCTCTTTTGCTGCCTTTCCTTCCAGTAGCACCATGATGCCCTCGTTGGTGAAGGTGCGCTTTATAAGCAACTAAATAAATAAATAAGTACAGTCAGGGCTGAAAGTTATGGAATGTTAGTTTATTGGAGAGGTAACAGGGTAGATCACTGGAAGGTCCTCCTAAACCTCATCTCCACCATCCTATGAAAGGAGATGTGTGTCACTATTTAATTTATGCAGCGTAACACACATATTTTTACAAGATCTCATCAGCCCCAGCAAGCATTGTTAATGGCAAGGGATGAAGGGAGCTGTAGCAAAAAACATCAGGAGAGCTGAAGACCCCGTATCGAAGCCCAAACTACCTTTGACAATGGTAGTTTGTTTAGTAAAAGTGTCAATAGAAAAGGCAGGAGGAATGAGTCTTGAATGATGTGTTTTGGTGAAATGCAAGTGTGCCTTTTTAGGACAGCAGCTTGTGATTTATGAGGATGTGTTTATATTCTGTATATTCTGTTTATGCTTCTCCAGGATTTATCATCCCGACATTGGTGGAGAAGTGGTGAGAGTGTTTGCCTCTGGTGGCAGGATACCAGCACAGCTGTGTTGCACGCTCACCCCCGCCAATGCCATTTTGAATTGGCCTTTTTTAATTGTATTTGGTGCTTTCATGTTGATCTTTTCCACGAAATGAAATACAATAAATAATTTTAAAAAATAATACAAACATTAGTTAACCGTACTCTGTGACTGCTTACTTACACCTGGAGAAGCATTCACCGTCGCAAATTGGTTGGCCAAGGGGTTCTGTGCATTGACTTGCTACCAGGAGATAGTCTCTCAATGTATCAAGATCACCAGGGACTGCTTGAAATTGTTCCTCAAAAGATCAAGTACTGCAGGTTTGAAACTGCGAGACAAAATTATTTTTGTCTTTTAACAGAGGTTCTGACAGCTGTTTTGGTGGCGGTCTTAAACTACTGCAGAGTGCTTCATATTGCCTCTGTTATCACCTTGCAACTGTTCACAAGGGGGCCCAGTTGCTCTCATGTGTGAAGCCCTGGGAGGGAAGCATGAGCACTTAAAAATACCATTACACTGTATTAAAATGACACAATTATATTTACAAAAAAAGTGTAACACACGTCTGTTCCCATTCTGTTGTTTCAGATTAAGCACTGACTTTACCAAAATATCACCAACTAGGCAAATAATTCAGGCCATCAGCGGCGGATGTAGTGGACTGAATTTGGTAATACACAAAAATTAAATAAAACCAGCAATTGAAAGGCGAAAAGGTTCTAAAAATGTAGATTGACATGGAATGAGAACTGCTAGCTCACTCACCTGACTTGTCCTGCCGACTTGTTGACATGACCAGAGCATGTACTCTACACCTATACACACGACCGAAAGCAAAATGGAAATGTTCGTGACCAGGGACCTCCACACTCCAGTGATGGACACCCGAAATCCATGCATAAAGGGGGATTGGGGGGGACACAGCTTCCTCTCAGGCAAATCCACCAACAGTGTTGAACAATTGTGGGAGTGGGACTTTAGAATGTAAGAGCCTGATTCACAGAACGTTGTTGTGCAATGGGATTGCACCATTATAAAACACTTCTGTGAATCAAGCCCGAAGAATTATACAAGGACACTCAATTGAATCCACTGTAGCCAGAGGTCCTATTAAAAAGTGACGGCACTTTAGTGTAGGAAACGGTGACATTGTGCTCTTTAAATGACCACTAATGCAGACTATCTTATGAAATATACACCCCAATGTGACTATGTTTTATTCCCGGCATTTCAAGCAGTGCAAAGCATTAGATTTAAAGATGAAAATGTCCCGGATAGAGAATTAAAAGAATGTTTATTATGTAAATGAATGCATCCCTATTAGATTAGATGCCATGGAACAAAACTGATTTGTTCAGTGACATAACAGATGCGCAAATGCATGATAAGCCGCGCCATGTAAAATCTGCACAATGTATTTGTTTGGTCTAATCATGGATACCAAAGCCGGTGGGCTGCTATTTTTGCCAAGTTTGCACCCAGAAGCAAAATTCCATGAAATGAATCTACGTTGTGCAGGTCCATCAAAATAATGAAATACCTCATCTGTAATTGCAGGCATGCTCATCCTCAGGTCTGCATAAAACCCAAAATGAATCGCACCTGACCCCAGACGTTCCGTGCTCAGAGCCTTGTTAGGAGACTAACTACAGCCCTGGAAATGCTGCTAATCACACCTTGAAGGCAGGCCGCAGATGTTCATTTTCAGTAAATGCATGGCAAATGTTTGCCTATAAAAAGAACATTTAAAAAAATAACACATGAAAAAAAAAACAGCACATCCTACCGAGTGAAGCTTTTGATAAAGGCCACAGGCGTTGCATACGTATCCACCGTTTGCGTTCTTCCTCCAGAGCGAGGTTTTTGTGGTCAGGCAATTGGCACAAAAAACACCGGAGCCTCTTCTTCTCTGAAATGGAAAAGACGGGTCAAGGGTGAGTCACGTGAGCCACAAAGCTAGGACAAATCAACACAGGAGTTCTGCCTCTGTGATGGCCACCGTGACATGATAAAACCACACTGCGCATAATGAGGTCAACGTCCACCCTGCTTTATAGGGACCGCTGCAATAAACTCGAGGATGATGGATGATGTGCGTGAAACCTTTGGGACGAAAGACATTAATTTTGAACTTAAAATCCAGAACAAGTTATTACTCCTCCCAGGGGCGCCGAGTACGCCAGTGCTCTGGGGCCCGGCCGCCCCCTAGGAAAGGCCACTTGCGTGAAAGTCCCTATATGTTACAGTAACCCCCCCCTCAAACCCCTGTCCCAGCAAAACCAAAAGTCTAAGCCCCTGCTCCTCCAGGACAGCGACTACTTAACAGCGTTTCGCATTCCTGTGCAAAATAATTCAGGCGGTGCATAACAAGAAACGTGTATGCACCATTTTATCTTAAGCATTTTCTTGAATGTTCTGCTTTAACGGAATACAAACGTACCAATGACTCATATATTTCGAAGATGTTCATCCCAAATTGGTGTTAAAATAAAGCTGATCAAAGTGTACACGTTCTTTCAAAAATCTAAATCGGATAGCAGCAATTATGTACAACGCATGCAGTAAGATTTACTTAATGCTTTTAAAGCTAAATGTGCCGACAAAATGTCTGTTTTATGTGTCGATAGCTGTGTTTTTACGAAACTGAGCACCCACGTTTTCTGAATTCGGATCCTCCCATTGTTTATCTCTCCTTTTGGCACACATTTTGAAATCCTCATTTCAAACCCTGGAATCCCAAAGCAAGCATGCATTTTATGATTTTATTGTATCACTGCAGCAGAATGTAGGGATTTGTAGCGGCACTGGTCCCAGGAGCATACATAAAGGTGCAAAAGACAGACCTACAGGTTTTACACCTCTTTTAACAGCAGTTTATATGTTCTGGGGCATTTTTTTGTTTTTTGAACGTGAACTGGGGTCAAGAACAGGAGCCACATTTCCACCTCCCTTTTCCCCTCTGCCATCAAAAACCACCAGGCTTGACACTAGCAGGACATTTTCATGCTGGTGTATACCCAAGGGATACCTATGGAATCTGTCAACCTTTAATACCGCAAAATCTCTGAATACTTCATACTGAAATCTCTTCATTGGCTCCCAGTGGATGCAAGGATTAAGATCAAGACCCTCTGCATTGTCCACAAGGCCTTCTTGAGTCTGGGTCCTTAATACCTCCGACTCTCTCTTCATAAATACTGTAAGGGATTTCAATCAGGCACACACCCAGGTCTCGCCTAGCATGTAGCGCACGATGAAACCCTTATTTATTTTTGTCTATAAGTTCAATATTCTGAATGATATACCACTCATATGACACCCGTCTCAAAATACCGCCTCAGGTCAGATTGAACCAGGAGATCAGGCTACTTTGTAAAGATAAATATGTATTTTATTTATTTAATATTCAAATCACACATAAGTTTAATATATATATATATATATATACACATATATATATATATGGGACAGCAATCACCTAACGGTGACAATACAATTCAGAAACTAAGCAAAGCAATTGAATTCACTTATAATGGTGAAAAATAGAAAACACAGGAAAAAGAACAGTTTGGTTTGGTGCACAAATAACGTTTAGGTTAATAGTTCCCCCTGCAAAGTTTTTTTAAATACACATGAGCAATCCTACACAGATGTAAGTAATCAGCAGGATTCAGGAATGATAGGCAAAGGTCTAGAGTTTAGGTACAATCTTCCCTCCCCAGACAAGAGAGAAAACCGTTTTGGGCAAATGACACTTTAAACTGCCAGGTAAAAATTGCTTTGTAAAATAATGCAAAAGGGTGCAAAAATGCTTAAATTGATAGTATTTCTGAGGAAAGCTACACTAAACAGGTCCTAACACACATAAGCTATAATATAAACAACAGTACACATTTTAGATCAGAATGGGATGGAAGAAGCACTGTGAAATGGCAAAGAGACACGTGTAAACTTTTGAACTTTGCAAATTCGCTGCAAACATTTACTATGTAATATTGGAGAAAAACGGGTCAAATACACTGTTCCACAATTGTTTAGTTGTGGATGTAGCTAAGGGTCTCAGGTATCAGTGAGAGTTGAAATATTGTTCTATCTTTAGAATTGAAGAAGTTATAGAGGTTTTAGTGAGAGTCGTTTTTGCAAAATAGGCACGAAAATGAAAACAAAAATTCAGTTTTAAAATGACAGATGGGTTTTTATACTATATTAATGACTATGAAAAAGAGGAAGCCACACATGAAACTTCACAGCTACGTGGCCAGCGCAACCAGTCCGTGGTGGATACTCGATTTCTGGGATTTACTTTAGTTATTCAAAATTACTAAGGAGTTATGGTTTTGTGATAAAGATGAGAGAAAAGTCAGCGCAAGAATAGTTCTAACAATAATATGGTTCTGAATTTAAAGATGGGATGGGTTGACATAGGGATAATACAATGCACATATACTATGGGTCACTGTTCTTCCTGTTCATACCTACAGTCCTTTATAATTAAATAGGACCGTCAGTTCTGGTCATTGGGTGGATCAGGTCTACCGGCAGCAGGGCCCCTGTGGAGGGATTTGGATCAGCGGCGCAGTCTAGTCAATTTTGGACTGCGCCTCAGGCTGGATTAGGATGGGCCCTTCTGGTTACTGGACACGGTAGATGACAGGATGCAAGTTTCAGCGGGCAAGCCTTAATGGTAGCAAGCCAAGCTGAATCAGAATTTTAAGTTCTGGAGGTTTGCAATTGGGTCAAGCTAGCAATAGTTCAGCAATGCTAAGTCTGGATTCTGCAAAGAAATCTGGATCTTCAAAGAGTTCTGGAGCCAGCTACAAGATAATGAGTTCTGGATCAAGGTGCTGTGCGTAAATCTGGATGGGTTCTGGAAGCAGTGTGTCCCTAGGTGTAGTGAAACTCCTATATTTATCCATTACAAATTGTATGGTGTGGGCAGAACTTCAAAAACACCCCCCCCCCCCATGTCTGTGAGTGGCTACAGGCATGTGCTTTGTCCTGGTTGGTGGTCTGAACAGAGCTGTCATTTTTATGACAGGATTTAGGAACTCCCACCTTCATTTTTACCAAAACATAACATTTGCACAAATGAACATTTCTAACATTATGTACCCTAATAAAATTGGACACATATATTTTATTTTCGATTGTCTACATTCACAGTCACTCCCCATCCTTGTGCGAACTGTCTTGGTCATTCTACAGATCTTTATCAATTTCAACTATAACGGTTTGGTTTATTCATTTCTAATTCTGTACATCTCTGGGCGCTGATCAGTGGATCATGTACATAACATTTTAGATTTGCAACATTGATCGTTCTGCTACAAATAAACATTTTTCATAACTTTGGTTCCATAAATGGTACAAGTTTCATCAATGTCTTCAAATCACAAGGATGAAATTTGTTTAATGTCTACCAGTTTTCAGATTTGTTCCTCTTTAGGTTGCTCAGTTAAAGAGTTCTAAACTTTAATCAAACATAAGGATTTAACATCAAAGTTCTCCTTTGTAACCTCCCCTTCTCAGGTAGCAGCTGTCGAGTCTTTTTATCAGGGGGGTGTGTTCCCTTTCTGGAGGGGGAATTTCCTTCCCCTCCCAGCAGAGGTCAATGGTCAGCCTGTCCTTTGTTCTTTGGCTCAGCCCCAGACAAAAGTCTACTGAGGTCCCATTGTACTGCTTGTTGTCATTATGCGGGAACCATTAGCATCACTTAAGCCTTCCTGTAGCAAGAGAGTGTCAAGCTGAGATGTCAACTTTCCCAGGCCAAGCACTGTCAGATCAAAATTAAATAGTTGATTAGCTCCAGACTGGGTTCCTCTGAAATTCACCTACAATCTTTTATTTAAAAGATATAAAATGAACAGAGTTTATAATGGATTTTGACATTTTAAAGGAATTAAGCCCTTCACAGAAAAATGCTTTAAACAGGCAGATTTTTCACTTCCTCAGGATAAAGAAAACACATTTAAACTGGATTTGACAGCCAATTTCCTTAGGCAGCTGTCAGGCAGTGATGCGTGGATTGCTCTGACTGCCTGGAGAATCCATGATTTTAGCACACTTTCCTTTCCATAATTCTCTGGGAAAATGACTAAATTGTTAAGGGCATTTTCAGATTTTGCCCTTCTGTGGCCTTGTTTCAGGTGACAGATGACAGGTGACAGCAGCGATTCCTGTTTTTACACCAACTTTGCCTGTGTGTGTGGCAGTGTGTGCAGCTCGTTTGTGGTTTATGAAGCATGTGCAATCTTTCAGATGTTAGTGTGCATGGGGTTATCGCCTCCATTTTTGGCAGTTTTCTTTTCCCATTGGCAAAGGGGTGCAGTGTGGCACATTGGCGTGGATAAAAATATTCCACAATACCTTCCTACTCAAGCTCTTTGCTCCTCCGCCTCGAACTCCCTCAGGGTCAGCTGCTTCTCCAAGCAGCGAGTTGGCTGTAGATCTCTTTCTTCTGCTGGGGCCTCCCTCTGGAACAGCCTCCCTGCCTCTGTGAAACTTAAGGAGATCCGTCCCCGTTTGGAAGCACCTCAAGACCTTCCTCTTTGCTTCTTTGCTTCCGCCTTCTCTCTTCCTCTCCCCTGCTGATCTCATATCTATTACTGCACTGGTCACCATGCTACCCTCTGAATTCGGGCCCAGGTCCCTGCCCGCCCAGTTGCAGACCCTCACTGCCTCCTGGCTACCCTTGGCTCAGCCCTCTTTTAAAGCCAAATGGGCCGCAGTGATAGGTGTAGGCTAATCTTACCTTAATGAACCACTCCTGGTTCCCCACTTAAAATCTCCTGTATGTCTGACATCATAACAAGAGTGCTTTGCAACAGAAAAGGTAAAGGGGTGAACACATGTAATACTAAGTCCCAACCATCTTCCTGTCTGTTGTGGATCAAAGGGTCTCTCCGGTTAATTGAGCTCTCTGTGGTTCCTGGTTAAAGCAGGTCTCCCTTGAAGCCGCAGCGAGAACAGGCTTTCTGTCTCCTGCAAACCACATTCTCGTACCTTCTGAATTGCCCCCCTTGCGGATGTTGCCTACTGTAAACCCACAGCCCCAGACATGACAGCTCACTGTCATTGATACTTTAGGGCAGGAGCAGGCTTCAGATTGACACCGTGCATATGAAAGGTGTACGGGGGTTTCGTGTCTCCTTTATTTTAGCCTCTGCAGCCAGTCTCCATGTGAGCCTGTTTGAAGTATACTTTGTCAGATACCAACTAAATATGACAGGGAGGACTGTGCCTGTAGGCTGTGTTCACCCATAGTACACAGGTCTATGTGTATGTCGTGCGGTGAGCATAAGAAACTGTGTGCGGATTAGGCCCACACATTTTCAAGGTTGATCTACCATCATTTAATTTCATACAAAATTTCCAAAAACCCCAGGTGAGTACACACCCACTGTCCGGATGGTCGAATTCCTCACACTAACGAAGGCAGACAACTGATCAGTCCACCTCTACTTACCCTGTTTGTCTACGTCAACATTTGCCTTTCAACCAGACTATTCCAGACTATTCCAGACATGACCACTCTCAGCGACTTGCTTGGCAGTCGCAGAATGACTTTTTTGGAGGTTTTTTTCATGAGCAATTTAACATACTCGCGGGCAATGAAAACCAAGGGTCTAATTGAGCACATCTCAAGGCAATCATAGCAACACGCTGCTTTTATTAATACCTATTTATCACTCTGAAGCTATCCTCATGTGAACACCTTTTAGACACCTTAAAATGTACCCCTCTCATTTCTGCAATCCTGACCTATGATCTACTTTGGCTAGATCGGGATGTTGTGAAGCTATCACAAACATTATCCTTGCTTTATCCTGACCCACCTCAGTCTGAACCATGCCAGTCAATTTCATCTGTGCCCTCTTTCCCGCACTGCTTCACCCATTACTTTTTTAGTTCATACGCTATGTAGTTTCCCGATACATGAAGTGGGTGTACATACAGCAATATCTAGACACGTTCCGCCACGCTGTGACCACTATGGTAGTGATTTGACAAGCTGTGAAAGATGTCTAACACCACCTAACATAACAACACCTACTTTTACAGCACAAAGCTGCACAACGAAACAGGCAGGAAACGGTACAGAATAACATTATACTACTATTATTAGAAAATAGGTTATCTTGCTGTAAGGCTGTATGAATTATTTTGTTAAAGCAGGCATAGCAAACGATGCACAATTAATCTTATCCATGGAGAAGATGTACTTGTCTACATGGGATATTGTATTCGTTTTTTTTTTTGTATGATCGCTTATCAAACAAAGAGTACGCATGCAATGAGTGACAGAGCTACGGCGGGTTGTGCGTGCCATGTGGAGCTCCTTTTAGATCCCTGTCTGCCCCACCTGCCAATAGCAAAGTAGTAAAATAGTATTGAACAGTGCTCTATGAGGAGCCCTTTGCCACCTCTGGCAACAAAGGCCAGCTCCAGATCTGCATGCAGTGCCTGACTTAGATTAACACATCTGCATGAGATGTTTTTACACTGTTTCTATATTTTATTACTATGTACAATTTTCAAATATATTTATTGTACAAGCAGAACTACACTTACTTTGAAGCTTTCCTGCAAATGTTTTTTTTTTTTTTTTACACAACCCTTACTTTTGTCATCTTGCAGCGGAACCAGTATCATTTTGGAAATGCAAGCAAATTCACTTTAACAAGGTACATTTATTTTGAAGAAAAATGAGTTGAATTTTACATTAACAGGGCATAATATGTTCCACCTCTGTAAATTGATTTTTGCATGCACACCAGGAAGACACAATATAGCCTCTAACTACTCATTCATTTCCGGGGCATCTATCACACAACCATCATTTTAAACACAAATCGAAAAGGCAATGGAATGAGACATGTGTACATTATTTTTCTGTTACAGAATGTGGCCGATTTCGATTTGTGCACGTCAGGCACTTAAAAATAATATATATAGTCTATACTTTATTCAGTATTATGATCACGAATAATGGCAAGCAGGAAATGAGATTCTTATATTGAAATAAATCCTTTTTTTAGGTGCCTTGTTGCGAATAATTGCACACAAAGGAATACATAGTATGGCGAATTAACGTTTTTTCTATAAGTGAGAAAAATAATCTGGGTAAGTAATTTAATCATCGTGACCAACATTGTGACTCACAAATTTAAGGACCTGATCACGTTTACCCAATTTATTTAACTTGGTCTGGATGCGGAAAAGTGGTCGCCATGCCAACAAAGCACAATGGCTATAATTGTACTCCTGTACATATGAAATGGAAAGCTTTATGCAGACATAACTTAGGCTTTGGGACTGGAGCACTTTCTTGGCATTGGAAGGGCATTTGATTCATCGGGTGTTTCACAATGTATCACTAAAAAGAGCTGGTGAGCCGCCAGTTCCCTATAGGGTAATTTTTCCATCCAGATGCAAGTGCTATCAGAGGCCCTCGTCGGCTAAACTAATTATGATCTCGCCATTTGCTGATGCCTGCTCCTTCGAACGTTCGACACCCGTCATTAATCACTGATAGAAGGAAAATGAATGAAACGTAAAGAAATGAGGGCTAGTAAGCCGCGCAGTCATAAAAATCGGAAATGAGTATAATAATTTAACAAGACCGGAGGAATGTTTTTAGTGAGACCAAAGTCAGGCCGGCAATTGCCCTTCCATGCAAAGAGCAGGTATTTTTTTCAGACTACAGCAAGTTGTGCAACTTCAGCCAAGGAGCCGACATAACACCTGCAAAGAAGATCTTCTGTTTTGTTTGTTTAGTCCTTTCTTTCTTTGTTATTCTCACACTACTCCTAATCCCCATGTCCAATCCAGGCGTTTGTACAATTTATGTGCGATCAGGGGTGTCGCTAGGTCTGGAAAAGATCCAGGGCTATGCTAATGTCGGGACTGTCAGGACTTGGGGCTAGCTAGCCTTTTGATTGTAGCCCCTGAGCTTCTATCCAGGCGGGCTACAACCAAAAGACCCGGTGCTATAGTCGACTCAGCCTCCCCCCAGCAACGCCTCTGGGTCTCGATTGCTGGAGTGAACTCTCTCGACAGAAAGCCGGATGGACTGCTAAATACAAATCAGTGTACTCATATTTTTGTATTACAATTTGTATTGGCACACAAAATAGTACATTTTAGTAAGGTTCAAAGAAATGACTATGGCATAAATTAAATCCATCCACTGACAGGAAGAACAGTATTTATTCAATCTAACAAAAAACGTTATGTCCCAAAGAGGTGTGAATTGGTTGTGATATTAGTTATATTACTTACAAGGAAAGAGACTCGGAACACCCTAGACTTTAGAACCAGACATGGTTCATGATGAATGTTGCATGTTCTTAAACACCCTCTTTAGGAATACCACCCATGAAAAAAATACATGCAGGTAGAGGAGTCTATCCACAAAATCCAAGGCCAGTCTCATCAAATCTATGGTATTCAAACACACTTGTCCAAAATCTGACATATGCAGATGAGGTGCACACCGAGCTTTCGTGGGTGTGCACACACTGCAACTTGTGATCTGCCTCATGATCATGTGCATAATCACATTAACACATTACCTTAGTCGGCAAGTGGCGGGGACTAGTAAACATTTATCCACACCAATACAGAACAGAGCAGCAATACACACCCTGTGGAAAAATCAAGGCAGAATCAGGCGGCTACCATGATCAGATGGGCTCCCTATTTAAGCGCATGGATTGCAGAGCTGCAGGCGAGTGACGTCAGGTGTCAATCAGGCATCAGCGGCTGCACCTAGGAGCAAGCGGATCTCAAACAATCAAAGGGCCAGAATGAAAGTAGGTCAGATGTGTTTTAGCCACATTAATTGAAGCCCATATTACCCATAAGCGCTGGGTATAAAAAAGGGGCAACTCCAAGAGTGAGTGTGAGAGTTTGGTGACCAGGTGACAACAGCGAGCCATGCACAGAGAGCAAGGAGGAAGGTGGATGAGGGATAAAAGAAGAAGGCAAGGAAGCAGGTGGAGGATGGATAGATTGAGAGAGTGTAGGATAAGGGGGAGAAATGGTGGAAGGCAAAGACCTTTGGCAATCGTGCAATCATCGTTTTAGTAACTGTCTCTTGCTTCCCTTCCTATTGCCATTAAGACGAAAGCAACAATAGGTGGCAAGATCTTCTGAACTCTTCGTTTTATTGAAGTAGTACATGACTGCTGTTCAGTACATCAAGTGTATGATGTTCCATTTCTCCCTTGTTCTGAGGGTTTTGGAAGAAAGCTGTCACTTCTATGGAGTGATTGACATGGAGTTTTCAAATATATGTATGGCTGTCTCGCCCACATTTGTGACGTGAGTATCATTGTTGCATGTTCCTGGTACAACTTTGTACTTGTATGTGAAAAAGTGGAGTCGGGGGGAAAAATGTATACACATTTCCCTGACCAGCTCATCCATCCATGCTTAGAGAACCCTGTTCTTGGTGCCTGGAACATGGTGTGCTTGTATGTGGATTTGTCTTTTGATTCACAACAGCCAAATATTCTGTGCAAGCAGTGACAACTCTACTGAGTTACTGTTCCTGTTGAAATAAAACATGGCTGTTTTATTGTCTATAACAATGGCAATATTTTTGCTGATTATGCTTCTCTGGAAAGATGGACAGATTTTGAAGGAACTTTTGGGTTGATATCACTTAGAACCCCGCGACCTGATTAAATGCAAAAATGTGCACTGTCGCATTGGTGTGCCATAGAACAGAGACTTCGAGTTCCTCAACTCCGTTTGTTTAATTAGGAAACCAAGCTGCTGTGGTCACACCTTATTACTGCACCAGAAAAATAATTATGCTGAAGTCCAATTGCTGTTGTGTGATAATAAAGTTTAATTGATCTGCCCTATGGATTACACGTGTTTCAGCAAGGTGCCTTTCTCAAATCAGGGCTTATCCAACTTTATTTCTCTTGATCATTACTGGAAGTGTAATAACGGGGATCAATCCCAACTGCAAATATCATTGTCGCGTCCTGCGTTCAAGCGAAGTGTTGCTGCAACATGGGAGCTCAAATGGGAATGGGGAATGGCCCTGGTGAATGGGGAATTACCGGTCCCACCAACCTTGGAATGGACCAGTAATTGCTCCATTCAGCAGAGCGGAGTCGGAACGAGTTTGGAGGCAGCCATGGCGCTAATAGCGCCATGGCTTCCTCCAACCTCGTAATGAGGCCCAGTGTCTTTAAATTGTTCCCCTGGTCTCTTTTTGTACTAGTTCCCAGTTATTGGTCAGTCATCTAGATAAACGTATGGCAGAATTCACCTGCAGCAGAGATCACAAGGAATTTTCCAAACGAAATACCTTGAACTGGAAATGCCTTTTATTTGTTTTGAATCATAGGTACTTTTGATAAACTGAGAACATTCAAATATGAAAGTATGTATCTTTTGTTTGTAACACTGCTATATTATCCACTTTTATGAGGAGGGGAATAACCTCCTGTAGTGTGGTCATTCTGAATTGTTGTGGCTTCACATATTTGTTTTGTGGTCTTACATCTAAATCTGGTCCTTTTGTCTTGTGTTTTTTGGGAAGTAGGAATAAATGAGATCAAATTCCATTGTTTCCCTGGTAAGGGGGTTTTTCTTCGATGACTTCCTTTAGGAGCAAGTTCTAAACTTCTGAACAAAAGGTGTTCCAGTGGTTGGGATCTGTGTCATGGTGGATAATCACTCACTTTTTGCAGGAACTCCATGCCATAACCATGTTCTACTGTGGTCAGTGCCAACTTGTCCAAAGTTATTCCCTATCATTTGTGAATGTATGATGTTATGCGCCCCCAACTGGGGAGACATGGGAGGAAACCTATACTCATAAGTCACTGCTTTGTTGCTGTGGCTGCTCCTCTCAGAGTTTGGCTTCTACCACACCCTTTGTCACATCTAAAACAGTGCTGGACTCCAGAGGCAGCTGTGTTGTGGAGCTTAGGTCAGCATTCAATGAGCTAGTGGTGGGCGTGTACATGCTTTTGATGTCCCTTGGATAGACTGTTGTGAACTAGAGGTTTTGCGACTTGAAAAGGTACTAGAGTCCTGCAACCACACACGTCTTTTTATAACCGTTTGTTCAGCAATAAGCCTGCCGGTTGTGTCAGCTGAATCGAGTGTGTTTTTTAATTACAGTATTGGTGGATTGTTTTGCTTCATTTATAGCTTTGCTCTTAGCTAGACGTAGGTGTTCTGGTACTTCTTTAAGGAAGTGATCCATTTGGTCCCGTTCCGCCCGGTGGTATCTAGCAATAAGCACAGGGGCATTTTAATTTGTGCCTGGTGCACAGATGAGGCGGAAAGTTTCCTCCCGAGTGCATAGTTCTCGATTCTCTCTTTATCTGGGCTGGCTTCTTCGATTGGTAGATGGATGAAGGCTGTTGTGTTGGAGGTTGCTTCGACTAATGAGTCATAGGGTAGATAACCCTTAGTCTACAAAGGGTCACTAGGTGCTGATTTATATTTATTTCTCAACCCGTGGATTAATAGCTTTTGTTAGCACAGGATTGAGTAATGAAGGAATAATTCTCTTATTTACTGCCTTTAACAAGGGGGTGCACTGGGCTACCACCTCACCGTCTTTTCTTGTAGAATGGCTTGAATGAGGTCAGTGTCCTTATCTGATTATTTAGTTTTAATGCCAAATGTATCTGCTGCTCTAGGTAGAAACACTGCACCTGTCACTAGTCATTGGCTAGTGATATTTTACTCTTGGTGAGTAAGAAATGATGTGCTGTGTGTATGTATAGAATTGAGGTGGTAAGCGACTTATTTATGGCTGGCTAGTAGCTTGCAACTTGAATTTTAGCCCCCTGATTACATAGAGATCTGTGTTTGAAGAGGTTATTGACGGATTTACAACATGTGGAAAGGAACATGGTGGTCTTCATGCTCTATATCTTGATCCTCGTCAAGACTAAGCTCTTCCTGAGAAAAATCCTCTTGTTCTAGTAGTCTACCTCATTTATTTATTGCATCTTATAATTCTTGCTTGGGCCCCTCTCTATTGAAACCCCTTCTTCCATAAAGGATGTCACCATTTGCATTGTTTCCTGGAAGCTATCATTGATCCATTCATGTGCAGAGGATGTGTGCTCTTCTTCTTCAAAGTATGACTTCTTTTGCATTACTTTGGATAAGCTGTCCTCTCCCTCAGCTACAGTTCTAGGTGTAAAGTGATGCTAATGAGTCTTTTTTGTTGTTGATTTAAATGAGTTGAAATCTTTGAGTTTGAATCTTCATTCAAAGCGTGTGCCTTGTGGTCTGACGATGATTACACACGGTGTGCCACTTTTTTGTTTCCACATCGACTGGGGCGATTGTTTGACTGGGCGTCAATCATTTTAGATTTTCTTCAAGAATCGGTGTCTATGCTCTTTTTTATGTTTTATATTTCCAGTTTGTGTCACCATATGTGTTCTCTGAGCTGGGGACCAGCTTCAGAGAAACAGTGGTTTCCTCTGTGCGTGGCTCTTCAGCATCACTTTCGAAGCCGAAGCTTACCTCTACTTTTTTGGCTTTGAAGTTTGCCGTGGGTGACTCGCCCGTTGATTTTTGTGTCTGCATTCTGTGTCTGGCCCATCACTTTGTTCTCTCTTCCTTCTGTGTTTTCAGCTTGAAAGGTTTGCACCTATCCTTCTTGTGATCCAGTGGGAGGCAACTATTGCACACCCAGTGTGCATCTACCCATGGAAATGTATTGTTACAAAAGGGCAAAATTTAAAAGGATTATTCTTCATCAAGCTGAGGGAGCCAACATGTTTGGGGAATGGGGGGATTTGAAGGCATGCTACATTGCCTACTTTGTGTTGTACACTTCCACCTTCTTCACCCTCCCTACTGTTTGCCTGTTGGAGTGGAGACAAAAGTCATCAAGAGGATCTTGTCTGTCAGATCCTTCGAAGACAACGTTAAAAAGCAGTCATGCTACTGAATCAAGTCTGCACCGAGGTTGGTTGAAGCACCATATTGCTCGGAGTGGAGGGGAGTTTTTTTTATTTTTTTTTACGCTGCCTGATTTCATCCAGCACATTCGTGGAAAAATTATAATCTGAGGACATTGACGCGTGAAGGCCGATGGGAACCTGCACAAGTAAGTTATGGATAGTGTTACAGGAAAACCCCAGCTGACGCCATTTTCATATTCATAAACAAGACAAAATGTAATACTCTGCATGAACAACTGGATGTCAGCCTATGCATAACAGCCTATGCATATCATGTGAAGCTCAGCATATTCACAAGCCCCAGATATATGTATACTTGCTAAAAACAGAGAACACAAATACAAGTACCATGCTGTCCTTGAAATAGTGTTTGCATTGTTTTTTGTGAGGCCATGCATGCTACATAAATATATTTTCTCTCACTGATGTGGGTGTGCTTGTACAGGAAATACTATTTGTTCTCTACTTTCCAACTAACACTAGATTCATAGGATAGAGTCTATACATGGGGGAAAAAACTGGATGTAAAGTATGGAAATGTCAACATGCCGGTTGGTACAGTCCACCCTGCAAATCAAACCTTATCTCACGCTGCAGTGCTGCTTCAGAACACTCATTTTCCTTATATATAAAGGGATGGTTGAGAAGTAGTGGTATAGTGCGAGTTAAAGTTTAATTACTAGTACACGGATTTATAAACATATATAGTCCTGTTTCATCCATGCCTCTTGTCCGAACAATTTTCCTTTGGCGTTCCCCTCACTGCCTCCTTCCGTTTCTACCTTTCATCCAGCTCTCCTCTCTGTATTTCTTGCCACAGCTTAATGTTGCCAACATAAATTAATCTGTGCTGATGGTATTGCAACTCTTTGTTAGCACATTGGGGCAATGAACGCATTATAAAGACATCTATGATCTGTTGTGTAAATGCCTGAAATGTGTCAGTTTTGGATTGGGTGCATTTGCTTTGTATGATGCACATACCGGATTTACTAAATGTTATGTTATGTTAATATTTGTTTATACTGCATCAAATCACCTCTGTAGTATTTATCATAGACTAGGGGCCTTATTACGAGTCGGGCGCAAAGGGATACCGGGCACCGGTAAGGACACCGGTGCCGGTAATCCCTTTGCGCCCTACTCCGAGTTCCCTTAGCGGGTCCCTCCTTTAACGTCTGGTTTTACCAGGCGTTAAGGACAGGACCCGTTAAGGGACTTTAGAGCTAATAACAGTACCGCAATTTGCCGTACCGTTATTAGCGCCTTCCCCCTTCCCATTGAGCCCTATGGGGGCTCAAATGGGAATGGGGAATGGCTTTTTCAATGGGGACTTACCGGTCCCGCAACTCCCCATTGAACAAGGGCGGACTCGGTACCGGTATTGGAGGTAGTCATGGCGCTAATAGCGCCATGATTACCTCCATACTCGGAATGAGGCCCTATGGGTCTGCCACACCACAAACTAGCCTAGAACATAGTTTTTGATGTGGCATACTCAGCCACCGCCAGAGTTATCCAGATGTTAGTCCTCTGGAGGAAAGAAAATGAAAATAACAAGGGGAAACTAAGAGGATGGGAAGGTTTGGTCGTATCAGAATCAGTGCGATTTTTTCTGCACCGCTGAATTCCTACTTTGACCATGAAGTGAAGAATTCACATCTGCCAAAATGCTGTTGGTAAATCCTCCACTTTAGGGCCAAATTATTATTATTATTGTTATTATTATGGTATTTATTGATGGCGTACCTAGCTTCGAGAAGCAACAGAGCACTTTACAGAGGTATTCAACAATACAGACACACAGCAAAGCACTTTACAGGGTATACAACAGTACAGATGCATAACGGGGTGCTTTTCAGAGGTAACAACAGAACAGATATACAGCGGGTGGTAGGATATAGAGGGGCACAGCGGAGGAGTACATCTGTATAGGGTTACAAGGAGGAGAGGGCGGACGGCGTCTGGCTACAGGAAGAAAGATCAGTGTTTTTACCGTACAGAATTACTGCTCAAGAGTAAACACTAAAAAAATGCCCATCGAGACCTATGCACTGCAAATATGGGGATTTTCACTGCCTTACAACCACTCATAATCCATTGGTAAACCTACAGGATCTACTTGTGGTGATGGTAAACAGTGTTGGCAGTCATTTCATAGAATTACCACAAAGCTCGTAATGAGGCCTAGAGATTCTAACACACAAACACCCGGGTTATCTTAAACATGAGATGCAGCATAACACAGTGTAACATACCAGATCTGACAGAGCATAGCATTTTAAAGAAAGTGTAAGCAGGGCAGAGAATAGCGAAGATAGCGTATAATAATCACAGCCACAAAAACATGCAGAAGCACACCTACACATTGCACCAGACCCACCGCTTCTAGATTCGAGGCCTGATTTTCTAAAGACTGACCAACGGTATTGGAATGGAGGTCCAGAATCGACAAGGGTCAGAAATCGATGGCGGGGGCCCATCTTTTACACATTTCCTTCATTCCACCCAAAGGCAAATTGATCTTTCCTTTCACTAAGCGGTGCTATCTCCTGGCTACAGGAAGAAAGATTTCGGGCAACTTATTGTCTAATCGTTTGAAAGAAATTATGGCTTCCAAAATACACATTAATTTGCTTGTTCTGGGTTCAATATAGTGCTAACTTGCTGCCTCGCATATGCTGAGGTACTTTGAGATACTGCATCATGTTGCAAGGGCAAGGGAAGGAATTAAATGCATTGATACAATGAAAACAGGCATGGGTCCGAAAGCCACGTCAAAAAGCGACATTGGTGCACCCCAGGGACGGTGAGAAGGAATGGTGACCTTAAACACTCACTTATTAGACGGCCGATCTAGGAGGCCCTGTGCACACTTTCAAGAAAGATAATGGAATGGGAGGCAACACAGTGCAATGTGGTATGTCATGCAAGTGTGTTATATACTGTGCCAAAGCACTGCCTTAGTAGATTAAGCGCGCCCAATCTTGAATGTGGAGTGGAAAGCTTAGTCTGCTCGAGGAAAGAACATTAGTAAAGGGAAGACAAAGGGACAGGAAAGCCAGAAACAGATGCTACAAATAAAGGGAGGAAGGGATTTAGTGTTGGGCAAATGTGTTCTGATAGCATGGGTGCATGCCAGTCCAGTTCGGTGGACAATAGATCTACAAACAATAGGAGGAGCCTGTGTCCTTCAATTATCTGATCATTGGGTTGTCTTTCCACGGCAGATTTGGAGAATTGTGCATTAGGCCACAGTTCTAGCTGCTGGGGAGCTGCACATGTGTTTGGGCAATCCTAGAAGTGTTTGGTGTATTTTCCCACACATCTCTATATGGTGTACCCCATGTAAAAATGCAGAATGTATATTCTGAGACTCCCAAGCCTGAGGCAATAGTGGTCCAGCGAAGAAAAGACTGTGGGCCTAATTCACAGAAGCGTTTATAATGGCAAATTCCCACTGGAACATGCTCTGTGAATAAGGGCCATATGTAAATGCTGTTGCTAATAGAAGGGAAGGGAATGGACTAGTTCAATCAATATGGTAACACTGAACACAAGCATTGGCAATGCCTACAGTTTGGGCTTTTGTAAAGGCATTTAACAGTCACTGCACTTCTGGTATTAACGGGCCATTGATGGTAGCAGGTGCAAAATGGTGCATTCACCTGGCATCTAATAACAGTGCTTGGCAAATGCCTATTTATAAACAAGCCAAAACTCTTGTCTTTGTCAATGCTTGTTTTTAACTTCATTGACGGGTATGTATAGTGCTTATAAATCGAGTGGCTAAAGGCAAACCTGGTTAAGACATTTTTATTACACAAGTAGCGAGATTACAGCTCCAATTATGTCATTAACTCCAAGAAGACTGCTTTGAAAAAAACACTAGCAGGCATTTTCATTGTGATGTTTCATGCTAAGGCTTCATTAAAGCGAGTTCAAAGAGTTCCCATGAGGTAGTGTTTTGTGTGGGGAGGGGCTGGAACTGGGTGGGAATGGCCATAGGGATTAGCATGGCCATCAGCAGTCAATTGGTGGACAAATAGCCAAACAACACCTACAAGCTGTGTGTTCCGCCTCATATGCCATTTCTGTCTATCTGTACTCTAATGCAATAGTTTCGGCTCATTGATGGCACAAGTGCCACCTAACAGCGCAAACTATACACTGTTAGCTTGATGTAACACAGGTTATTAATAAGAGTTTGTTTGCTTACTGTCATGCTAGACTTTATTTTAGTGTACAGGGACAGTGTGCATGATGAAACATGTTTCATATGTTTGTGAGACATCTGTATTGGAATGTCATGTGTATCCATTTGGATTTGATTCCATAGTTATAGCTTCACTTTTCACCTGATTATGTAAAGTGTCATGTAAACTTAACTTATAGTGTTGATACTTTGACACCATAATATAAATATATATAGAGTGAAAAAGGTTAACAAGGACCTTCTTGTACATGTTTTCGTATGTTTTGCACTAAAGTAGGCTATTGATGCGCAATGTCTGAAACACTTGGTTTACTGCTGTAGTGCACCACCAACTTTCCTGCATTTCCATCTCTGGAAAAATGGTCACAAACCTTGCACTGCTAGCTTCTTCCTTTTATCAGTGCCACTGGCTGCAGCTGCTCTGGATGGAAGCCCTGATTTTCTTTGTTTTCATTAGTGTACTTGTATTTTCTCCCTGCCATGAGCATGCAGTATGAAATCAAACTAATGCATTTGCTTCTGCCAAAGTGGCATCTGAAACAGCGGTAGGCCTTGCTTCCTCTGTGACCTATGTTAGTCACTGCGCCGTATATCACCAGCAGCGGAACAGCTATCTAGAGGGTGTCAGTTTCTACACGGAGCATAATACATTAGCACGGGCATGACTTTTATGGAGTCTCCTATAAGTTCATCGGAAGAGTCACGGGAATAATGGGCAGGCAGATAATCACACATATCAAATTTACTCGTTTTTTTTTTTTTGTCTATTCAAATGTCCATTCCTAAACCTAACCATCTACATGGACCAGATGAGGTCCTGCCGGATCGACACGCCGAGTCTGGCTAGACGCTCTGAGCATTACCTTTAGTTAAGAGTGCTTCTGGAATACAGATTGTAAAGTTTCTGGCTGGCATCAATCTTGTATCTATGCAGACACATTGGCCCAGGGGAAGCTAGTTCATTCCTCTTCACTAGAGAGTCAGTGTGCATCCGGCTCATCAACTTGCACGAAGGTTAATAGATGGATTTCCCATCAGCATTGCACAGGGCATCCAGGTCACTTACATTGGCCAATCCTCATTGCTTTCAAACTTCACATTATGTTGCGTATGGCTCAGGCTGCTCACCACTGGTTCTTATTCACTGGCACTGGCTGCATCCGCTTCAGGCTCAATAACCAAACTCACAACTGAGCTACATTTGCTAAAATAATAGTGCCTGGGGAGCAATTTCTATTAAAAATCATGTTTCTTTTTACGGGTTGCCACCTACAAGACTTTTTTAAAAAAAAGTTTCTACATCCTAATGCAAATACAAGGTGCTCTACTACTGCACATGTACGAATACAAATTCAAAGGAAACTCATAAATTAAGTCTATGCCTTGCATGGCAATTTTGATTCAACTCCGGCCAAGCTCTTTTGGTACCCAGATAACAAATAACATTTCCAGTTAATTTGTGATTGGGGTATACGGATTTGCAACTGAAATGCAAACATGACGTGCCAATATCCCCCCCTCCCTATGCCTTTACAAGTGAGTTATGGATAAATGATAGGAAATATTATTATTCACCATACAGTTGATGTAAAGTATCACTGCAGTGGCCATTTCTTAAAATGTTTTGCAGCATGGCTTTATTGGGGAAAAGCAGTCAATTCCCCTTTTCTACACCACCCTTATCTACTATCCTAAAATCCAATTACAAATATACCCTTTTCACACACCCCTAAACTTTGCCAGTAAAATGGCTAGTCAACAAATGCTGTGAAACAGCTGCAGTAAATTAGGCAGGTACAGATGTACATACATTAGTACCCTGCTCTGGGGAGCATGCCAATCAGGTGGCTAGAACGCAGCTTGAATCACTGGTGTAAGCCCACGTTCCAAGACGCCTAATAGCTGGCTCCCCCTGCCGCCATCTTACCCCCATCCTCAATTCCTGTTTTTTTACTAACCCCTCCTTACCTTATTTCAGCAGCGGCAGCCCTTGCTGCCGCAGCCGCACTTTCCTCTCAGCTTCTCCCAGCCACCATGGAAAGGGAAGAAGGGCTCAGTTTTGAGCCCCCCTTCTCACGGCGGCCTTGTTGGTAAAGGATTTTCCTTCCTACAATGAGACGCCATTACCCCCTCCCCCTCCGGTGTTGCCCGTGGAACGTGTACATAATGCCACATTGAAAAATAGCTTGAGGATATTCCTAGGATCCATTCACCCAATCATACGCTACTTGGCCTACTTAGAGCATGGTGTAGCTGTAGGCCCCAGAGCGAAGGGAGGAATATCTACACTGTATCATGACATGCTAATATAAAATCATTTGTGCATAAATGATTATATGCATTTCTGTGCAGGCACCGCCACAAAGTGTGCAATTATACTGTTGAGAATTTTAAATGCACATCATTTTATCACGCAATCCCATATTTGCTTATATTGGCGGAGTCCCTGTCACTGATATAAGCATCTTAGAACTTTCACAGAGAAACAGTACATTCCTTATGGCGTGATAAAATCATGATATAAAACACATACTATCAAATTATAAAATAAAACTAGCATGAACGGCTGGCATTTGTGTTAGTTTAAAGTGTTATAAAAAGAGCTCGGAGCACCTTATCCTTAGTTACTGCACTTATTAAACACACTTTGATGGTTCACTACATGAGTCTTTGCCTTCTACCAAAGCGGCCAGATTCACAGAACGTTTTCCTAAGGGATTCCGGCACTATAAAACGCTTCTGTGAATCAGGCGCTCAGCTTCTTATACTATGAATTCCCTCTTTTCACAGCACCCCATGCTTCTCATACAAGATTTAGTGTTCTTTTTTCGATCAGTCTCAACCCCTCCGTTTTCTGTCACTTGTTGAAATCAACTTGCTACGCAAGAGATACTGGTAGGGATGAAACAAATGTACAAATTGTAGGTCTGACATTTAATCAATAAGCTTGCAGCTTTCACAGTGGGAAAGACTTTGCGGCAAATGTAACCCAGGGTCACTTTTGTTTTTAGATCTGAGAAGCAGACCACAGTTTCCACAGAGGTACCAAAAGGGGGGGCACAATACTGTGCATTTTCTGCCGGGCTACTTGCTTTTCCATGCAGCGGGTCAGGCAGCAGCAGCCCCCCCGACACCCTGCTGAACTATTCATATAAAATATGTCAGGGCAAGCACAGCTTGTTTTGACCCTTTACAGAGAAGTCATACAGCTAAAGAAATAGAGTGTTCACCTGCTCACCCTGTCTGCTCTTCCAGAGAAGTAAAACAACACATCTATCATTTGACTGAAATGGCATTTTTTAATGCAAACTTTACAGAACAATTAGCACATCTCTTCAGACGTAGTCATAAAAAACGTCAGAAAGGTTCTCATCTTGCCTATTAATTATCTATAACAATGGATTTCCAGAGAGTGGGAACACTACTTTGTGAAAGGTGACAAAAGAACACTGCTCAGATTGGATTTCACAATGTTAGAAAAACAGCTTAGTGCTACAAAACAAAATGGCTTTTCTTCACTGCAAAAAGGGACACACATTGGAAAAGGCAATCCTTTTGTGTAGACATTGTATAGGCCTCCACCCGGCCATCTTCCTTCGCCAGTGCTTGCTATAGCAGACCAACGTACTGACATCATTGGCCTGGTGTTATGAGGATGGGGAGTCAAAATAAATGCCTTAGAGGGGCTGCAGTAAATTGCCGCGCGGTACGGCTTAAGGGCACAGCCTGCTCTCCAGTGCCGCTGGGAGCATGCACAGCCTGCTCTCCAGTGCCGCTGGGAGCATGCACAGCCTGCTCTCCAGTGCCGCTGGGAGCATGCACAACCTGCTCTCCAGTGCCGCTGGGAGCATGCACAGCCTGCTCTCCAGTGCCGCTGGGAGCATATGCACTCCACAACATTCAATGACGCGGGGAATAATACAGCATGAAATATCTGGAATGCACTACTCGTCTCTGAAGCCTTGTACCCAGTACATGACAACTGTTTGAAATCAGCAGCTGTGCCCTCAATCAGGCCAATCCAAAATCCCCTTGAGACACCATATTGTGGGTCATGCTCGTCTCCATGTGGCCTCAGGCGTGTTATGTGCAGTGCGCTTATAGCCCTTGGTCCAAAACTCCACATTGAATTGCGAAAACAGTCCAGAGTTGGATCCTTCACAAATGGTGGACACATTCAATTTAGGATAAACTGCTAGAATATCAGTGAAAGACATTAGTTCTCCTACAGGTGTAACCTGCAATCTCCTCTTGCAAATATTTTGAGCAAAGGCTTAAGGGGTGGGTATACCTCAAACACATTTTTCACCATTGAGATGTGTATCAATTGTGGAGAAACACACACAACTCTCACTGGCCCACATATTTTGAATGGAGTGCCATGACACCATAATATAGGTAGCAATGTTCACTTTGTTTTCTATAACTATATATTCAAAAGAGAGCTCAAGCTGTAGAGCATAGAGACAATGATTTCCATTGATTAGTGTCATGTTGTCCACTAACTAGCTTCATTGACTTATAATGAGTTGTAATGTATATAGCACTTTCGCCAAAGTGTGGCACATGGAACATTTACATACGACTATCACCCAACCAAGCTTTGTACTTATTTATTGATCTCATAAGGATGGAACGTTGTGTTCGCCTATCCCGGATTGCAATCTGTGACCTGCAGAACATGCACAGATCACAGCAGAAAACACTCAACCCAATGAGCTACTTTGCAGGCATATCAGTGAAGGTTGACATATGATATCCGAAATGTATGAGCCTGAGGCCACATCTACAATATCAAGACAAAATTAAAGTTATTTGAAACTGAGAAACATTGGGCCTCATTAGAAGTATGGTGGTAAGGCAACAAAGGTGCCGGTATTGCTACTGTACCGCCATACTATGGTTGTGCTCCCGGGTTTCGCTCTGCCCGTCAGGTCGGACCTGGTGGGTAGTGCAGCACCCGCGAGCACAACTCGTGGATGCACGGCACTGTTATGAACGGTGCCGGTGCATCCAAGCTCCCCATTCCCATTCAGCCCTATAGGGAAGTCCCTTATTACTGGCACCCGCGAATGGGGAATTACCGGGTCCGCCAAACTCAGCATGACCCGGTAATTGGCCATTCGCAGGAGCCAGATCTTTTTGTAAGTTTGGAGGTAGCCTGCCTGTGTTACAGGCAGGCTACCTCCAAACTTGTAATGGGGCCCATCGTCTCCATCTCAGCAAGTCTGATGACACCAGTCAATTCCATGTGACCATTTAATGTCGTGTTACAAGTGACATTTCGTTTCCCAAATGCTTAAAATCACAAAAGCCTTATCTATTTCCATACTGTTCTAAAATAAATGTTCTATAGACATTTTGGTGTGAATAGCTAATTGAACGTAAGTTTGAAGTCATTTATTCCCCTCGAAATCGCAAACTGAATTAAGATAGTATACAGCTACACATTGGCTTCAATTATGCAAAAAAACCGTGGCTCATTTGCAATCTTAACATCGTGGAATACTTTGCATTCTGTTCCACTATTTTATCCTAACATGAATGAAACGTAGCACGCAACCAGAGCATTTGAAAACGTGGGTCTAGAAGGCAAAGGGTTGGTGCCGAGTGAAAACCACACAGACCTAAACCTGACCGCTGCCCCTATATTCCTGTTGTCTACTTCTTTCTCCTTCCATAGTATCGCAGCGTCCTTTCCAGTGGCACATATGTCACCCGTATTTCAGAAAAAAACTATAAAGTGTCCAACAATCTCCGTTGGGCCATTCTCACCTTTTCTTAGATGAATATTAGCATAACTTGTGCAATCTCAACGTCACTTGGCCTAGTAAGATCGCTGTCATGTCCTCCCTTGTTCACCCCCTTGCCTCGTCGCGCCTCGAAACACTTGTGTATAGGCGCGCTACAAATAAAATATCATATCATATGATATCATCATATTTTATTCATCCGGAACGCACGGCAGTCCGGACTTCACTGATATATTCCATGGGCTTTGTATCCCCAACCTGTCTATTCTCTAAAGAAACGCCATAGTGGGAAGCGGATGTGACTAGCACTTGTCTATTCAGTGGAGAAGCAGACTTGCTGCTTAGGCTTTCATGCTAGGGGATTAGAGAGCAAGCCACAATGATGTATACCAGTGCGCCTCTCAAATGCCACCTCCCATCGTGCTAGTTTATATTGTTCTGCAATATTAGGTGCAGGGTAGAACCGGGGCATAACATTGTCTCAGGCACCAATTAATACGTGGCCCACAGTTGCAAATGGACATTCATTCCTTTTGTGACCTACTGTTTCAGCACTACCCAAAGGGGAGGTGTTTGATAAAATGTGATGCATATTGGGCATTTTACAGAATATTTACTCAGCAACACTGGTCAAAACTACTAGCCCCAAGTAACTTATCAAACTGGCCCAAAAAAGTGGCCCACTTTGACCCAAAAAACTGTCCCACACTGTTTTTGGTTCGGCATTGCCCTGTTGCCCTAGGGGCCCGTCCGTGGCTGATTAGATGTGTGCTTTTTTCAATGT
This sequence comes from Ambystoma mexicanum, assembly GCF_040938575.1. Classification (NCBI taxonomy): domain Eukaryota; kingdom Metazoa; phylum Chordata; class Amphibia; order Caudata; family Ambystomatidae; genus Ambystoma; species Ambystoma mexicanum. The sequence continues at coordinate 1,022,158,513 of NC_090933.1, forward strand.
CAGATTAAGGAGTGCAGGGGAATCCCTTAGTTTGCCACTCTTAAATTCCATATCAGCAAAGCAGACAGAAACAACGCCTTTACATTAAAATATAGCATTTATGCTTGACAACAATTAAGCACCCTAGTGAGACAAAAAAAAGCACATTCAGATGACAACAAAGAAGCTATAGAAATAATTTTAAAATGTCCTTTTTCAATAAGCAATGTGAGAGGTGGCAGAAAATATGCATTGGGTTTATTTGTGAGTAAAAAACAAACACAGTATTTTGACAAGGTTTTTGATACAGATATCCACCGCCTAATTGAACTGTTATCTGGCAAAAGCCCCGGTGAAGAATCAAGTGACTCTTCCCAAGACCATGTACCTCGCCACGATAAACAGTGAAATGATACATTGTCATCTGGCTGTTTACGGCAGCCTCTAAGTTACCTCTTGTTACTTTCAAGAAATCACAGTGACAATACGGAAGCGCTTCGTCCGAGGCGCCATAGCAGTGATAAAAGGCCGGACACTAAGTCAAAGAGAGCCAATAGATACCGACGTGCAATAAACAAGCTATGGCGGCATAATGTCACGAGGACTCCCCAGCTGCAATATTTCAGTGTCAAGAGAAATCAATAAAATGGTGTCAGAGCTGGACCGTATAGACCACTTAACTCAAATAATGAGCCCAGGCGACCATCTTACATTACAGTCCCCTGCAAGTTATTTCCTTTACAGGTTGATGTATTGCTCCACATTTAAAGCAGTGCACTTTCCCTGATGATCATGTTATGTGTTCTGGCATCTAGCGTACAATTGGTTGTGGATATGTGCAACAGGATTCCATTACTGGAAAATGATGTCTGTAGCCGCAAGCGGAGGCCTAGTTAAGGTTTGAATGACAGTTCCATTACAGCCCCTCTACTGTTTAGTTGTTCAAGCCTTTGCGATAAAGGCCAATGTCTCCTCTATTTTATTTTTTAGGTGCCAGCTATGAAAATAGAAATTTTAAACAAGTTTAGGCAAAATCCAACAAGTAATTTCCAAGTTGCCGATGCCCACATTGACCAGGATTTATAAAATGGATTCTGTTGTTTGTTTTGAGAAGTTTAAGGCGAAAATAACACTTAAATATGAAGTGCTCAATTGCTATGAACGTATATGTAAGAATATTCATTTGTTTAGTACGTTCTGAAAATATAATTGCCTCTTGGCACTAGATTCCCAGATATACTGAGTGGTTAAACATGAAGAGTGTCAACATCACAGACAAAGCATGAATACAGCAATGGAAATACAAAAGAAGATCCCAAGCTCCAATGTGAGATTGGACTGAAGATCAAGAACTGGCTCTGAACATGGGTGTCTCTGCAAGGCAACCAGACTAAATGGCATCAGTGTCTCATAGGTTCTTACGTCCAGCGTATTCCTTAGCCGGACTGTAGAGAAATGCCTGACCCCCGATTTGTGCAATTTGATCATAGAATGGTGAACATGTTGAAGACATCTGATCTCAGGCAGGTGGTGGTGGAGGATCTGCAATATGTGTTCTTTTGGTATTTTGGATCTGTGTCTTTGAGGCCTTTGTAAACCACAAAGTACTTATATTTTGATTGGTCACCCGCCCAGGACCCAGAGTGCAAATGCAAAAAAAATACAATTTGTCTGTGGGTCCATGATATTTGGCCGAGTCGGACTACAATAAGAAATCCGCAAAAATGAAATGTTAATCACATATGACTTGTGTGACAGATGTGGTCGAAATTCTGAAGACAGCTAGGTATGACCGGGCCTCACCAGACTGCATTTGTTAAAAAAATAAAGAAGTTATTAAGAAATTAACATTTGCAAGCCCAAAACGCTGGATGGATTTGGACACGGTGCGAAACAAGTTGGGCACGAAGCATTGACCTGAGTCCTTTTTGTGGTTTGGGGTTATTCCGGCCAGCAGTTTTTTAAATATTTGATGAAGAAGGGGTTGCCCCCTTCTCCAAAATAGATAGCTATATCTTAGGTAAATTGCCAAGAAACCGGGTGTTTATTCTCTCGAATAAGAGAGCTAGCCGTGGGTATAGCGGAGGATATCGGAAAATGAAACGTAGAAAGGAGTCATTTGTAGGATAAAAAAACATGCAAATACCATCAGGCTCGAGTAGGGGGGAAAGAGGACACCATAAACAATTTGGGAGCTGGGGGGGTCTAGGGACGGAATTTGCAACACAAAGCTTTTCTGTAATCCCGCCTGCAGCCGTGAATAGCAAACTGCGTCACAGGTTACAGAAACACTGGGCCTCATTACGAGTCCGGCAGTAACCGTGGCGGAAAAACCACCTGGTTACCGCCGGACTCGTATTACCATTCCACCTCCGTGACTCCCGGAAATACCAGGGTATTACGACCCTGGTGTCTTGGGAATCCCGGAGGCAGAATGGTGTAAATCCCCATTCCCATTGAGTCTCATAGGACTCAATGGGAATGGAGAAGTGGAAACACCGGCACCATCTCGTGATGATGCTGGTGTTTCCACGTCCACCTGCAGGCGGGAGGTGTTCAACCCGCCAGGTCAGACCTGGCAGGAAGATCACCTCCCGACTGCAGGACTCGGGATCGGGCAGTCCGGAATTAACAGTGGCGGTGGGTTTACCGCCACTGTTAATTCTGGACCGTCCGACCAGTAATGAGGCCCACTGTGTGTTGTGGAGGTAATGAGAGAGGGCAGGAGAGGTGTGAAAGCCATCTGGTGAGTGGGGGGAGCTGGCAGAGAAATGGGGGACACTTGGTGAGAGCTTAAGGGTCAGGGAAACTTTTAATTTCACTGTTTTTCTCGATAACCAAGGTTATAAGGTCTACAAAATAATAACAAGGGTATATTTGCAACTCAGTCACGGTTATGGAAAAAAGTGGAAAATATATGTATTTTCTGGCTACGGTGATGTCGGGGGTGGAAAACCGTAGGCCATGGCTAGGCATCCGGGACTCCCATCCATGCAGAAATCTGGACCAGTCCTGCTTAGCTTCAAAGCAAGGAACCAGATGTTTTTTTTTAAGCATTTTGTTGAAGTTTGTGAATATAGACCTTTCTCTGTGTGGCTCTGATGGTTAAGCAAGGGAGAGGATGATGAGGGGTGAGATACAGGGGGGGCACTACATGTGGTGCAATCAGGGTGGGGAACATTGTATTCACTGTAAAAAAGAAAAACATGCCCAAGTTAATACATAATGGGCCTGGTTTACAAAACCTTTTTCAGGGGGGGTTCCCATTCAAAAGTGCTTTTGTAAATCAGGCCCACAATATGTTTCAGGTTGGACAAATTCGAGTTAAGGTCTGGGAAACCCAGATATGTTTGGATCATAATTGTATTTCTGTATATATATATATGTATATATATATGAAATCGGATGAAGGCAATAGCCAAATGTTAATCCACAAAAGTGTTTATGTGATTTCAAGGTTTCTTATTGAAAACAAACCACTGGTTAAGAAAGGTAGTCTTTGTGTGAATAGAATTCCTTCCCTATTCCACCATATTTTCTGGATTAAAAGCACAACGTTCTTCCATAAACAGGTCCGGTTTAAGGCCAGACTGAAATCTACACAAACTATTATTTAATCAAATACAGACATATTAGTCTCACTCCCGCTGACAGCTTGAATTAGAAGATTTCTGCTTCATGATAAAAGAACAGTGATTTTTGAACTGCTATGGCTTCTGAAAAACATCTGGTTACAATCGCTGCTACTTCCAACAATCAATTTCTACGTCCATGGAGCTGTTTCCCCCAGATCCTGTTTAATTACCTCCTATCACAAAGTCCACATGATTTAAGCAGAGAGGTTTACAACAATTCTTTAAACTGCAACCGCCATGACAGGACTCCCTGGTGAGAACCACAGTCACACTTAACAATATGATTGTTACACACACACACACAGATACACATGTACACATGCTGAAACATACACATAGCACATGCTCGTGCGCACCTACACAGCAAACACATGCTTCAGGGAGGGAGAAAAAAATACCACACACTTACCAACACTTATCTATCTATTTACATGAACTATTCTGCAGTATCAGAAGTAACACTTCTGCATGTGTGCCTGCCACTGTTACACTCACTACACACGAAGCAGCAATAAGAATACGGCACCAACAATGGACATTTCTCTGATCCTCCATCTTGACACAGAGGGGCAATGAGTATGTGAGTGCTCCGGGCCAGGGTACCCTCAGGAAAAGAATTCTGTGCTAAATATCAACATACTTTTAATGGCACAACACTAGATCGTGGCAGCTGGCACCTCAGCAAATCGCTGTATACCCACCCAACACATAGTTTCATCACTCAGGGTTCTTTCTGTCCATGTGCTACGCTCTTCACCTGTAAGGATATCCGGACCTAACAGCAATTCTCCCCTGAAATGTCTTAAGGGGTCACAACAATCTTAGGTGCACACTGAAGGAATATCAATGCATATAAAATACACCCACCCACAAACACAGAGTTAAAAGAATCTGATGATGTCATGTCAGACAATGTAAACCTGATTCTCAACAGACAATGCTCGTGGTAGGGACCAAAACAGGCATGCACGAGCAGCCGACTTTATTCAGCATGTATTCAAGCTGACATGCATGAACTAGCATGTCAATCCTATCCCTGTTTTTTTTGTTTGGTCAAGAGAGACACTCTATATTATCTTCCTTTCATATACTGCAGGAATCCATTGTGCGCTTCTACACTCTCACATGATAATTTCTAAGCTAGGTCTATGTATGTAGCCACTGGAGGACCTTAAGATAGCGTAGCATTTTATTTGCTCAATTCAGGGTGCAAACTCTGTGTTGCAAACACCAATCTTAGGTTTGAATACTTCTGAAATTGACATATTATCAGTATGCCATGATAATACCTATGAGCCAATCAAAAAATGTATAATGATGCATTCAATAATCTCTGTGTTCGATCACATTCCAATACTTTTGACATCAGCAGCAGCCTTACAACCGATATTCTAGTGTGTTTTAGTTTATTCAACTTCAAAGAGGTAGTAAATAACCTTACAAATCTTAGCAGAGCATAATCTATTGGGATAATTCTCTTCTCCAAAAAACTGCTCTTGCCACAGACCAGTGATGTGTCTTGAGACAGAGATGTGAATTGGAGCATGGGTGGGCCTCAAAGCAGGTATACATCTTGTTGTGTTATGTTAGTGAGATTTGTAAAGCACACGCTCGCCCGTGGGAATCATGGCGCTAGAAAGCTCAGAACAGTTTAATACCAGTAAAGGAGTGCTAGCTAAAATAGCAGAGTCTTCAATTGTTGTCGGAAGGAAGGGTGATCAGCAACCTTCCATAAATCGATGGGGAGTTCATTCCAAGTCCTTGCTGCCACAACGGAGAAAGCGTGAACACCGGTGCGAGTGCACCTAAACCGAGGGACAGCTATCAAGAGAGCGTAGCAGGAACGAAGAGCACGGGCAGGGACATATTGTACAAAGTTTGCTTGCAGATAATCTGCTCCAGTGCCATAAAAAGCTTGATGAGCCATACACATCGATTTCAATTTCACACAAGCTGCCACAGGGAGCCAGTGAAGTTGTCTCAAAAGTGGGGACATGTGAACGCCAAATGTTGGGCGTAGGACAGATCTCGCTGCAGCATTTTGAAGAAGTTGCACCCGCCTGAGTAAGTACAGGGGCTGGCCTAAATAGAGCGAATTGCAGTAGGTAATTCTACTTAGGATCAAGACAGCTACCACAGGTGCCTGCAAAGCTGTGGGGATGTAGGGGAGGACCTTCTTCAGAACCCGAAGTTTGAAATGGCCAGTTTTACACACTGCGGCTACTTGATCTTCCATTGTCAGGGAAGCAGAGATTGTTATCCCCAGATTTCTTACAGATAAGACAGGGTGGGGAGAGGGCCTAAAGGAGGTGGGCCAGAAGTAATTTGTCCAGAACAGGAGGGCGGAAGTGGTACCCACCACTACAACCTCGGTCTTGCTGGCGTTAAGTTTAATCCAGTTAGAGGTTATCCAGCCTCCTAACTCTTCCAAACATTTCCTAAGGCGGGCTGCTGTATCAGCCTGAGAAAGATCCAGGAGCCCCAGGATCTGGGTGTCGTCTTCGTAGGAATAAAAACGGAGCCCAATGGATTGAAGAAAAACCAACAAAAGCCTGATGTACACATTGAACAAGATTGGGGATAATGCATAGCCCTGAGGGACCCCACATAGAATAGGAATAGGGGCTGAACGAAAGGGAGGAAGAGATATCAATTGGGAGCGGAGTCAGAGTGTAGAATGAAAGAGTGGGGAGACCAATAAGACATGAAAAAACTTAACCAATCAGAGTAAACCCAAGTCAGTTTTCTGGAACTCAATGAGCTTATTTTAGACGGCTCTTACATTAGACACAGAGAACACATAGGTAACAGTTCCGGGCATAAGTCATTTCAGTTCCAATGTAATCTATCCAGGACATCTCTTCCGAGAGTCAACAAAGCTCTGGAAATCAGTATCACCTACATTATAAATGCTAACATCTTTGAACGGTGGTGGGAATAACAACCTGCAAACTGGTTCCACGTGGTTACAGTAACCTTTATTTGGTGGTTGTATTTTTCATCGACCACCCTTTCTTTCATTTCTATGAGGGCTTCCTGCTTATGTCCCCTGTCCCACGCCTACTCCACTCTGCAACCCTTAACCACCTTAGCCACACACATGAATCTGCCAACTAGACATTTCATTGAAAGATCTATTATACCCTGGAGCAGAAACATTTAAAGTGGAGTAAACCTATATACTGGGCCTCATTACGATACCGGCGGTAGCCGTGCAGGTAAAACAGGCACAGCAGCTACCGGTATCTTTTTTTTCCGGGGGACCAGGAATGGGCTATTACCGGGTCATTACGGCCTGCCAGACCTGGTAATTGCCCTTTCCTGGGCGCCGGTAAAAAATGCTCCCCATTCCCATTCCATATGAGGAGAGATGATGAGATGCTTTGATTAATGTTCAAAATAGATGTTGCCTCTTTCTCATTCATCACTGATGTCCAATCCGTTCACTCTATTTCCTTCTACCTCTATGTAGCCGTTATTTCTCCTTATACTGAGCAAGTGTCTATCCCTTACACTTGAAATAGGATAGACTGTTTGCATACCCTGTATTAGATAGCCTGCATTATTTAATGTTATTTCATCCCATTAATATTTGCATCAACCATATGCTGATGATGGGCCGCCATGACCGATCCTTACAAAAGCATTATGAATGAATTTTCATGTGTGTATGTTTATGTACTACCATCTCTCTTTAGTTGACTGCTGAATTTCAGGTCTTAACTCTGTATTCTTCTTCATTGTACCAAAAAAGGATTGCATGTTTTCTTACCATTCTACAATCCCAATTTTGTCATTTAATTGATATTTCCACCATACATGGGCAGGGAGGGAGGATAGCTCAGGAGCAAATTTCATCAATTACACAGCAGTGGCAAATAACAAAATGAAGCCCCCCTGCAGGCCCTGCTGACGGGCCTACCTCAAGCTCCACAAAGAGGCATATGATGCACCACAGACTCCCGTGCCGGCATGGGGAACCACACATGAGTAATGCTATGATGACATGCTGCTGCAGGTGCATACTGTGCTTCACTTGTTGAAAGATGTATGTTTTTGAATCTGATCTTGTATGTATGCATGAGTTTCATAAAGCACAAACCTTGAAATAAACCATCTCCTCGGTATTCGCCAATCAGGCTTCAGACTCCAACACGGGACAGAAACATCCCTTATCGAGCTGAAGGCTCAAATTGACACTCTTAGAGACAATGGGAAAACTGCCTTATTGCTCCTCCTAGACCTCTCCGTGGCATTTGATCTAGTTGATCACTAATTCTTATGCAATCACCTGGACTCAGCTGCCCACTTTGCCCAAGAAGCCATCGGCTGGATCGAGTCATTCCTCAGCAACAGATCCATGCATGTCTTCTCCACCACAGCTGCCGCCGACCCCATCTCCATTACATGTGGAGTCCCCCATGAATAAATGGGAGATTACAACCATGATTTGGCCTTGGTGAACAAGGTGTACCTCATCATCCAGGCATGGATGGCAACCCACAGTCCATGCCTGAATGATGACAAGACTGAACTCATCATACTTGGCTCCATCGCAAACCTAACCAAATCGGACCACAACTACACCAGCTTCATAATAGACGGGAACCTGATTACAGTAGCTAAGGAAGTGAAAACCTTAGGAATATACATTGACACCTCCCTCTTCTTTCATAAACAGGTTAGCTCCATGGCATCCTCCACGGCCTACACATGTAAGCTTATAAGAGCAGCCAAACCCTTCTTATCCACCCAGAGCTGCATTACATTAGCCAGAGCCCTTGTATTATCAAAACGGGACTATTGTAATGCCCTTTACGTAGGAGCTAGCAAACAGGTTACCAACAAAATACAGACGCTACAAAACAACGCTCTCAGAGCAGCGCTTAGCATCCCCAAGAAAGAACACATCTCTAACATTAGGAGAGCCCATAACTGGCTCAACACTATAGATAAAATCCTGCTCAAAGTAGCCTCACTAACACACAAATGCCTCATCAACGCTGCTCCCCGCTACTTAGTCGATAGAATAAGTAAACACACGTCCAACAGACCTACTAGAACCTCCAACGCCAATCTACTCACAGTTCCCAAGTTCAAATGCACCAAAATGGGTGGCAACAGCTTCCAGGTGAAAGCAGCCCAGCATTGGAACTCCCTACCACCCTCTCTAAGGACATCCCAAACCTACTCACACTTTAGACGCAACTACATACATTGGATAAAGAAAAATGACCGCTAATTCCATCCTACCCACCTCTGTTACCCACTATGTAAATATGTATACTTGTAAATCTGCAAACCTTTGTCTTTATTGTGACTGCTGTAACCATCTTTGACCCTACTGTAATTATTGTAATGCATTGTAACGTGTAACTAAGCTGTGAATAATCTTGTTGCTCCTGCGCCCTCATACCCTCGGGTTTGGTGCGCAATACAAAAAATGAATAAACTAAACTAAATTAAACAAACCTAGCTGTGAAGCAACAGAGCACTGTGAAAAGGAGACTCATCCAGAGGCTACAAGTAGGATGCTGGGGTAGCAGAGCAGCTGGGATAGGTACGGGAAGCAGGGAAGGAATATGCTAGTATGGTAACTGCATATCTCTTGATGAAGCTGTACCCACAATCTATGAATGTATAATTACTGTACATCACTGTCATGCTGGTATGGTGTGTGCAAATCGCTTCTATTAATCTGCAGTCATGAACTATGCCAGTATGATCATTGTAAATCACATTCATGAAGTTGCAGCCACAATCTATAATGGAAGCACCAATAAAGTGAATTCGATAATGTTGCACAAGCAAAATAAACCAGCATTGTCACTATCAATAACTGTCATGATGTATATCCCTGCACATGCACACACATGCACACACATGCATGCACTTAGCACACTGACACTTCTTCCCTCCCCTAAACACCCCTCCAAACACTTCAACCACACAATAAATCATGAGACACTGCAAACATGTATTTTGGGACACTCCCATGTTCTTGTTTGCATCAGGTCTGTATAAATAAATGTGCATGGCTCAGTTTGTAAATTGATATTCATGAATACAATGTTGCATACAATCAAAGAGCCTTTTTGGAACATAAAAATGGCCATAGATTTCTATATTTAACACATACATCTGTGAAACTACTTTCAGCACATTATGCACATTGGGCTTGATGTTCATTTCATTTTTCCCAATTATCACCCTAAAAGTAAAATGTCTATCTTTGCATGATTTAAAATCAATTATTTATAATAGTATGGAGACAAGAGATTTAAAGATACACAACTGCATATTTTACAATAATTTATACGGAGAGACTATGAACATTTTGATTCTTTAAATATTAACTGAAATGCATAAGTACACACCAAAAATCAAGTAAGTAGAGTAAAGCTAACTTAATAATGGAGTATATATGAAAGGAGGACCAGCAATTGAAATGAAATAATGATTGGTGCACATCCCATAAGATACTGCTGGATAATTACAATATGTAGTATGTTCACACGTGTGTTAATCTATTTACAAATAAAAATCAGTTACTCTCCTTTATTAACTGATTGTTATTGGGCCTGATTTACAAAACTGTTCCAACAGTGCAATCACATTGAAAAACGGTTTGTAAATCAGGCACTATGACTTTTCAGTTTTCAAAATGTTTGAGACAGGCACTTTCAGTTACCGGTATAAACATGGTAGTTTAACATTTTGGAAGACAAAGATATGTACCTGTAAAAAGTGTCTTAAACCTGATTAAGTCACCCAAAGCTTGTCATTACGATTAACATACCAAAAAGTTTGAAAACTAAGAATGAGCTACAAAACACCAAAGTATTCGTTTAAATGAAATGTTACTGGTGTTTACAAAAACAAGACAAAGATAACAACCACCACAAAAAATACCATGCTAAACTGGACATCTGACTCTAAGTTTGACAAGTTGTACTCTATAACACAATATATTCACACATCTGAAGGGCTAGCACCAGGAAATACAATACATCCAGGAATTCCTAATGTGAAGATCATAACAGGAAGACGAAGACTGGACACCTGACAGAAAACATTGCTTCCCTCTCTGCCTGGGGTGCCTCATAGTGATTGTATTGCAGTACCAGTGCCTTACAAATTTAATTCTGGTGAGATGTAGCATATACATTACAAGAGATTCAAGATTTCCCTCTCCCACTAACTCTGTTTGGGTGTCTGCTGGCTTGGTTTGCTGAATACCCTAAGGATATAACCAAATCTTTAGCTCTAGAGTCTAGACCAATTGTTTTGCAGGAATTGTGTCATGCTCAGTTGGAAGTGTGGGGTCAAGCTTTCCCTTGTTACCTGGTGTTGTGAATTAACTTGGTGTAATGAATGCGAAGAAGGCTGCTTATCCTTAATCCCTACAAGATCTCGCCCCCAAGACATTTGGTTGCCATTTAGAACCTTTTCATTTTCCCTTGCTGACCCAGGAATCCCTGCATAGGGATGGGGACAGAGTATGCTCTAAGAGTTCACTGGAGTGGAACGGTGATTGCCTGCTAGTAAGTGGGTATACAAGTTATTCCTATACCTCTGTCATTATTGCCATTGGTCAACACTGGTGTACTCTGATGTTATGCATGTCTTACTGGTTTTATATTGGGTTTCAAGGTGCTAATCATGTTTTATAATGGGTTATTTATTTCTGCAATCAATAAAGAGAAAGTTACAAACAGAAAACCTTTGTGAACGTTTATAACCCTGGGAGGAGGAAAGAACAAAACATGTCGTAATGGCGCCATAGGCATGCTATCGCAGTGATTATAAATGAAGGTAAACAATGATATAGGAGAAATCCAGGAATATATTGAACTAACTGAAGTGTCACTCTTTACAAATGTTTGTTATTTTCCTTTTTATTATAGCGGCCAATGAATAGGGAAATCTATTGGGTTTAGGCAATACTTGCCTGAGGGCTCTCTAAAGGGGCATGCGCAGTAAGGACTGCTGAGACAGTGCTTTCAGAAGCCCTACCTGATGAGGTGGACACTGCATACTGTCAGACCGGAGTGACTGTCTTGGAAGAAGAGGATAAAGTGATGACGAAAGACACAATGGAAACAGATGACAGACTATGGGGATAAATTAGAAGAATTATTGTTGTGTCTTGGGAGCAGGGGAGGTCAATCGGAAGTGATGTTTATTGTGAGGGACAAGACCATAAGAAGATATAAGGGGAAGATGAATTGGAGGTGGGTTGGGTTAGTTTGGGCAGTGAGCTAATAGGATGCTGTCCGTTTATGTGGTTTACAAACCTGTAATACATGGTATCTTGCTTTGTCCATTCTCGATAAAACTCCTGCACCCTTTTGTTTTTATTTGCATTGCTAAAACGAATACTAACGAATAGAAAATGAACATGAACTACAGCGGTGACTGGTTCAAAATTATACCAACTCTAAACATAGAATTTCACATATGTAGTTTATGCCGGATTCTGCAGGGTGTTGAACCTGTGACTGTAGGTTTCACACAGGGCTTCATTTACTCAGCTGTTGTATCTGTGACACAGTGGACACATGGATCAACAACATCTGTGTGAATGACAGGCCCATTGATCAGTGACTTAGCTCCTGGGTCTATGGTGGCAAGTGTGAAACAATTGTGCAGTTCCAAATCAATTACTTTGCATACATTCCATGGGAATATGACAGGAATGACTTTGCATATCTGAAATCCATTGCTTTGCGTCTCCGAACTGTAGCAGAACTAACATGGTTGTCTACTACGTGGCGCTGTGGCATGCATTGCATTTTAAATTAACTGTTCTGTTCTCCCTTTCAATTCCAAGACACGAGAACCAATATATCAAAAAATCAAACAAGATTAACCCCTCTTTCAGGCAACATCCAATTCATTATACAAAACCATCATGTCCGCATTAAAGTAGCAGCAAAATGAAAATGTTTCAACATTTCAAAAGGAAGGCACACTTAAGGTTTCCCATTCTAATGTTGATATTTTATAGTAAGTGTCCGCAAGGTTAACTGCCAATTGAAAATAAGATGTTAGTCTGAGGTCAAAATCTTGTTTTGAAACACTTGGTTAAACTGCTGACATTTTGTGACATTTCTAAATTCCATCTACAGTACTATTCACACCAATCATTAAACTGCTTAACAGTAAAGGGTATGAGATGTCAGTGTAGATGCTTTCGCTGCCTGTGACACATGTCGCAAAACGCATGCTGTAAACAGCTTTTGGGTGTTCTGCAGCAGAATACAGAGTTTATATACATTGGAGAACATTCTTTACAGTAAAACATTTTTATTTAAACGCTTACACAATCTAATATCTGTCTTCTCATCTACCACCCTATCTGGTACAAATAGGGTGGCCATATGAATGTGAGCTTCATAGGATGTAGGGGTGCAAGTCTTGGGTAGTGGGGATCCGGGGAGAGGGCCATTGCTTTGCCTTACAAGGTGAGGCAATGCTTAATTCAAGAGAGTGCCCAAGTCCAGTGGTTGTCCAAAGTAACTGTGGTCTTCAAAAATTAATCATTTGACTTGGTTGGAGATGAGATGCAAGCAATATTGCAGAGCTGCAGGGAAGCAAACTATGCACCCCCCTTCCAGTGATATGTGAAGTCCACGACCCAGTTGGATCAAAGGATCAGATAAGCAAAAGGTAGATGTGATCTCTGGGGGTGGACGTTTCTAGGGAGCTAAACTATATCAGTGGGGCCAATACAGGGCCCAATAGATGGGATGGATGCTTGCGTAAGTATGTTCGTCATTTATAATGTTTCCCCATAGGGAAGTAAAACAACCTATTTCAGTGCGAAACACAACCAGTGCCTTTTGATACATGATACATTTATTGGAGTTGACAGGCATTACATGCATCAGCGTGAGGCATTCATTAAAGAGCTGTGGTAGAAGAGATCTGTCACTTTAAAAACATACCAAATACAACAATAAAGTGAAAGGTGTGAGCATTTCCTCCAGCAAATGGGTTCCAATGCAGAGAAGAAAAAGCAGTAACTTTAGGTGGTGATAAGTTCTTTAGCACCAGGCAGGATGGTGTCTGTACTGTGGCACCTTCCAGTTCAGAAACAAGCTGATACAGATATGTGGAACATTCAGATGTATGTGCAGTCTGGGCATTCCAACATGTCACTCAGGAAAATACAGACTAAGACAAGCCATGCTTGGCCCCAAGCATCCCTTGTGAAATGTGTTCATTGTGTGTATAGGGCATAGGAGGGAAAGAAAAGCAGTGCACACAATTAATGGTGTTGGGGTAGCTCATGATTCATGGGCTTTTCCTTCTCCGCAGGGCCTTATTTCATTCTTGGCAAACCCACACCCGTACCCTCCAAGCCAAACCTGCAGCATACAACCCTTTGCAAATCTTCAGGGTTTTTAAACTCTTACAGACTTTCAGAGATGCCTCTGGAACCATTGTAAATATCCAGAACATCCCTTACAATTGCAAGCGCCTATGATTTATGCTGTAATCTCTCTGGAAGTGGCGTCTGCACATCTACTAGGTGACACTTGAAGGTTCCCAGCCTTAACCAAAACAGAGGAACCTGTGTTTCTCCCCCAGAGTCCATAACATTCAGCACTCATGCATGCAGTGAAGTTCTGAATTCTCACTGACATGGTTTCCTTACATTGAAGTACCTTCTCAGGAATAGGATTTTTCTGCTGAGAAAATAACCACCTCTTCTGATGGATATAAGTACAACCATGTGCAACCAACCCTTTATTTCTGCTTCCTGCCACCCATACTAAAATATATCTTGTAACTTACTGAAAGGTGCAATTCTCTAAAAACTGCATTATCCCTTTCCCCTAGCATGGGCCTATTTTCTAACATTGTGCACCACACCCTGAAGACATACTTTACCTCGCCCGTCTGAAAATACCCCCTCGCTGACATTTTTCTTCTGAAAATGTGTCTCGTCCCACGTTATATTGTGTCTGCATTCTGCATTGATGTGTTGCAGTGCTCTACATCCCAATGCATTTGGTGAATAGAATTCCTATGTATTTCTTCTCTGAAATCAAAAGCCTTCTGCTTGAAGCATGAAGTAAAGCAGATATTATGTCCAACTAACAGAAGAGCTTGGTGGCCCTTTTCACTGGGCCTCATTACGACCCTGGCGGAGTGGGTTTACGCCAGCGTTATTCGCGGCGGACCCGTCCGCCCTACTACGAGTTTCCGTAGCGCCATGGAGCGTTTTCCGCCTGGTTTTTCCGGGCGGAGAAATCCATGGCGCTACGGGACCTTGTCGTTAATTACGCCACCGTATTTTGAGGTGGCGTAATTAACGCCTTCCCCACTCCCATTATACCCTATGGGGCAAAAATGGGAATGGGGAAGGGTAAAATGGGGGATGGGGATTTACCGCCCCGCCAAGGTCGGAATGGGGCGGAAAATCCGCCAACCCCCATGGCGCTATCGGCAGCTTTCCGCCGTGCTCCATGGTGCATTTTGCACCGCGATTTCCGCCAGGGTCGTAATGAGGGCCACTGTCTATTGTGGGATGTATTAACCCACTTTTGCTCTGCTATGCTGCATCACTCTGTTATGGTGGTGCCAGAAACAGCAAAATGGCTGCAACACCCTCGTGCGCGCCAAAACCCCTCAAAATCACGCTTTTCAACGCACAAAAAGATGGCTGCCAAATCTGCCACGCATGTTGTCAGTTGTGGAACAGAGCTCTCACTACTGAAATGTGTCACTGGGCTGCACAACAATTGAAAGTGGAGTGAAGAAGGAAAAAGCAATGCTTTGCTAAATTTAAATCCGAATATTGCACTAAATCACCTTTTCTTTGCTGCTGAAACTTCAGAATGACGGTACAGAACACCTTCCAAATATTCAAAATTCTTGCTGGGTGCTACAATTCACTTAGTTTAAGGAATCACTGTGAACTTACACGGTCCTGAAAGGCTAAGAGCATAAAGAGATCTCCACAGCAAAAGTGGCCTGCCTGTGGATCTGTAAAAAAAATCTCTGTGCAGCAGAGGGCTATCTGTGATGACAGCTGTCAGGGGCCTTCCTGATTAAACTTTAACATGTTATAAACTGAAAGTCAAATGTTTGCAATGTAAGAGGCTTGTTACTGATAGTAACCCATATTGTAGTTGTTTTTGATCCCATGGGTTTAAAATCTTGAATGAGAATTCTATCTGTTATTTGATGCAACAAGTTTGTTTTGTGCTAAAGTAAAGCCAAAGGAATTTAACAATTAAATTAAACCTGGCTGAGCTGCTAGAACTGGAAAAGCAGGTTTCTCCCAGAAGGAGGGCCTTCCTCTCATCTGAAACTCACGGGGAGGTGCTAATTGCTGGTTGGTACAGGACTAAACAATGGACATCCTCAAACCCAGGATATTGAAGGTGTGAAGGGTCATAAACTGCTGCAGCCCAGGAAACTCCTGGCTCACAGAAGAAAATTCCAAAGGAGGGGGCGACCACATGCTACAAGGAGTGACACATACTGACCATTTGGTGTTAACGGGATATGTAATGGACATTTTTAGAAGGTGTATAACTTATTATCAGAAGGGGTGCAAAATCTGAAAATGGCAGATTAATTAACCTAATTTTTAGCACTACCTTTGAAAACTTAGTACAACCGTGTAGCTTATTCTGAACAGGAATGGCAATAAATGTGGGTTTAGGGGGACTGTATTTCAGCTAGAATTGTGAAACTTTATACCCACATTCCCACGGTAAACGTGCATATTTGTGGAAATTTACAGAAATATTGGAACCTGTTCTCATTACAAAATTGACAAAATTCTGCAGAAAGGCAAAACAAAGTCGCAGAGCTGTGTAATTTTGAGGAGCAGATACTCCATAAAACATGCAATCTGTGTATGTGATTTTTATAGAGGTTGCACATGTGTAAATATGTATTTTGCCAAAATTAGACTTTGTGTTCCAGTGGCTAGGGGTGGATTCTCAGCATCATAAAATTATACCATACAGATTACACTCTGTTTCTCTCCTTCTATCAAGGCAGAGAGTAGACTCTGACCCAATAGCCTTTCACAGGGGCAAGTTTAGCTAAGCCAGCCCAATACTCCCATATTATGATGTCATCAGGCATAATATATAGGGACAGTTGACAACACATAGGGACTTCTGCAACTTTTCTATCTCCTGACTGCTGGTGGAGCGCTCTGCTGCTGAAATCTACATCTTCCTTGTTCCAGACGCCAGAAACTTTGCAAAGCAAAGGCATATGCATAGCTGAACCATTCTCAGCTAGACCTCAAATTCTAGGAAAGAATGCCAAAAGACTAGGGGAAGCATCATAATACAGCCGGGCATGCTGTTAATGCTTGCCTGCTGAATTGAAATATCCTCAGAACCAAGAAGGGCAGATCCCATGCAGTCCTGTGCCATGCTGTGACCAGAGAGCCTTGCTGAACCTGTCCAGTCCGATGTGCCCAGCTTGTGGAAATCGATATAATATTGTGACCCCAATCGCATTGTTTAAATGTATGTTGGCCTACGCCAAGCTGTCTAAAGAATACTATGTACATAGGTTCCGCGGCAAGGTCTTGACCTTTTTGTATCGTGTAAGCCGCCATCTTGGATCTAGCCGCCATTTTAGGTACTCTTGCAGTGTGGAAGTCACCCCGAATCACAAAATGGAGGCCGAATGACATTTCGAGTAAGACTTCGGCCATGGTGACCTCCGCACACGTGAATGAATAATATGTCCGCAGGCTACTTGTTAGGGTCATGAACTAAGACCCTGTCCTCTCTTTAACCTATGTGTAAATATGTAACCGTATCAGCGGAACTGATCTAATATATGGAAATTGTGTGTTCGACCTGGCTACGAACCCTAGCCATGGTTCCAAGAATGGTTAACTTGCAAGAGGGCTGGCCAATGCAGTACAAAATGTATAAAAACCCAAGCATCCCGATGATCGGTCTCTCCCACTTTCAGTGCGAACCTAACGTTGAAGGTTCGTGTGTTAGTCAGAGGGCCGAATAGCTATTCGCATGTCAATTGACTTTGGTAACTTTGTAACTTTGAAATAAAGCGCTTTGTATGTCCTTTGTAACCTGTGTTGGTGTGTTTCCTTTTGGGCTTCCGGGCCTCATGTCAATTTCTCTGTTTCCACAGTTGGCGCCCGAATAGGGACCCTCAAGATTGATGCCGGATCATTGAAGGTTGACGCAGACTATCGAATCGGGATCGGGCGGTGTGATTCTGCGGGCCCGACCGATCGAGACGCGATACCTCGGCAGCGCTGCACGATCCGATCCTTGGGCGATAGTCGTGCGGTCTGACACGGCATCTTGACGAGGGTCCAATTCCGAGGCGGGCAGATTTGCCGAAACCACCGAACGCAGGTAAAATTCGTTAGTTGAAGTCCTTTGTAAACCGTACGGTCCTCCTTAGGTTTGGTCAGGTGTAGTCGTGACCCGGCTCTTAATTTAACCCTGACAATTTGAATTTGGCGTATTGTATCTGCAGACACAATTATTGGACCAGGTAACACCAATTCTTTGAGAAATGCCTGGGAAATTGTCTAGCTGCTTCAGGGTTCTGTTCCGCAGCGATCGACAATCTTTGGAATTTAGCCGTCCGGCACCACAGGAGGGGTCGCCGGCGTGTACTATGTACTGTAAGTATGGCATTGGTAGTATTGTATTTAATGACATTTGGCACAGACAGACCAGAAATGCCTCCGAATTTCAGTGGCCAATCAAATGGTAGCTTTGAGATCCCCCGTATTGAATACTTAGAGTCGATCTTGCTTAAAAAGAAGGCTAGGCCAGCAGCCTTTGATGTGTTACAAAATTGGAAAAAGGAAGCATTACAGCAGCTTAAAAGTAGGGATAAACATGCACGACGTCATAAAACGAATGCCGAAAAGGCATTGTTGTATGACAAGGAAAAACGATTAGATGAAACCCAGAAGATGGACAGAGCTTTCTCGCTCAGAGTCCAGAAAATGTACCCCTCTAAAGATTTCCATGTTTCCGAGGAGTTTATTGAGAAAATATTAAACGAACGGAGGCCTGATTCTTCAGCGCCACCTCTGTATGCTCCCGTTGTGGGCACCTTGCCCGTTCCTGCTATTGCTCCTATCGCTATTCCTACTCCTCCTGCGCAGCCTACTGCCCCTAGTTCTTTGGTTGTCGCTCCTCTGTCTATTCCGTCTATTACATTACCTCTTTCCCCTGCACCCTTGTTAGGTTCACCTACACCTCCGATTCCGGGGAGTCCCGCGTTCACTAAATCAGATCCCGGTGCAGGGTCGAAAATTGTGACTCGTAGTACTGTTCCTGCGGGCAGGAAACAGGAACTATTTGCTTGGGCTAAACATTGCATGGAAAAAGGTGATCAAACTGATGTACTTTCGACATTATCTAATTTGCACGATTTTCCCGAGAAAAACGTTTTTATTGAAGGACTGGGGATTCATTTAGGTGTAATGTGGGGTAGATTGCAGACTTCGGATCTCCCACAAGGGGTGAGAGATCTGAATGCCTTGGCACTTTCGAGGGATACAGAGCAGAAAGTATATGGACATGTTGACAGATTGTTTGAGTTTAGGAGGGATTTTGAAAGGTTACAAAACGAGGATGATGAAGACGACAGGATATATGTGCAGAAACGGTTCCTTTCGTGCCGAAGATCAGCACCTGAGGAAGTACGAATTTGTACCAGAGATGCTATTCGGTGGATCTCGGATTCATCGATACCGCCAGATGAGGTATATGACACATATAGTCAATACACGGTAGAGATGCAAAGGAAGGTAATCCAAGTGATGGTACAGCACTTACAGGAGGAATGTATAAGGAAGAAGGTTGGTTGCCCCACAGAGTTATTAGGTATTTGTAAAAGAGCTTTTTCGCCCGACACTTCTACAGCTGCTTTAGCGCTCGATTTGGCCTTATTACTTAGTAAGCGGTCGGAGGTCCCTATATCTCAGTTGCCTATGAGAGAGGTCCCTCCGACCCTTGTCCCAAAAGTAGAAATCCCCGCCAACGCGGCGGCTGGTACTGCCGCGGTGGATATCCCTGCACATTACGTATCACAGTTTGTTCACGTCCCGTTCTCTCGACAAGAAGTGAACACGATTAGACAATCAGTTCCTGATATCAGGAAGAACCCGACAGGATTTTATAAAGAAATAGAATCCGTTTTGCAATCTTCTGTGTTCACCTTAAGTGACATGGATTTATTGTTTCCAGTGCTTTTGCCTGTTGATGTATGGAAACAGATACGAACAATAGATGATGTGCCGGGGTTAGGGGATACATGGGTAAATCTGACTAGAATAGATGGGGAACGACCAGCTGGTGAGAAACCATCCCAGGTAATACTCACTTTACCCGATAGAATAGTTGCCAAATTAAAAACTATAATTCCAGAAAAAAGGATTATTTGGGACAAGCTTACGGCCTGCGTCCAAGGGAAAACTGAAGGTACTACTGAATTCTTTAATAGATTCGAACAGGTGTTCTCCGACTTCAGTGGACAGGATTTAGGTACAGAGTCGGGGAAGAGGTTGTTTGTGGACAAATTTGTGCGTGGATTGTTGCCCGACATCCAGTCACAAATTATGTCCTCAGAGAGCGCTTGGCAGGCAAAATCTCAGTCAGAGGTCCTGCATATGGCTCAGTATTACGAGAATCGGGTTAATAATGAAAAAGAGAAAATCGAAAAAAGGAGGGGTGACCTAAAGACTAAGGTATTGTTGCAGCAAATTGTCAGAAACCCCAGAGGAGGTACGACACAGACTAGAGGTCAGTACATTCCAAGAGGAAATACCCCTCCAAATTCTATAAATATTAATCAGTGTGCTTATTGCCGCCAGGAAGGTCACTGGCGAGCACAGTGCCCTGCCCTCCATCAGAGGTCAGGAGGCACATTCGGAGGAATGGGTAGGCGACCACGGGGCTGCCCTGGAGCAGGGGGCCCTGATAGGGGTCAGCTTCTACAAGATCCCCAGCAACCTTTTTCACGGGAAAATCAGACTCTGAGTATGGACTCGAGAAATATATTTGATCACCCTTCCGCCGCCTATCTTTCTGAGGAACTTCCCTTTGATGAAGTTCTGCCTTATTAGGATTGCCCGAAGCAGCGTTTGGAACCTTTACCTATTCCCGTTATTCAGAAGGGCCCCTATGTTGAATTATTGGTGGGGAATAGGAAACATCAGTTCTTGATCGACACTGGAGCACAAAAGTGCTCCATCGACCATTCGAGGGTTCCAAACATCCCACTGTCAGGGCAAACAAACGTCTCTATAGGGTTCTCTGGTATACCAACTGTTTGTCCGGTTTCTGCGCCGGTATCCGTTTCTTTGGGTCCTTTTACAGACCAGTGCCCTTTTCTTCTTACTTCAAACTGTGGAGAAAATTTGCTGGGGTTGAATTTGTTGAAGAAACTGAATGCAGTGATTCATTGTTCCCCTGACGGAATAAGATTAACAGTTTCACCACAGCAACCCTTTAACTCCCAATACTTGACCCGACCTCTACCTCCCGAATTTGACATTGTCCCAGAATGTTTGTGGGCAATAGACGACAATGATGTCGGGATATTGCACATTGACCCTGTTAAGATAATATTGAAACATGGGGTTAAGCTACCGCGCATTCCGCAATATAAAATTTCAATTGAAGGTGAGCGCGCTCTGAAATGCATTGTCTCCGATTTTGTACATCGTGGAGTGATCGAAGAGATTACAGGTAGCTTATGTAATAGCCCGATCTTGCCAGTATATAAGAAAGGCGACAATGCAATTCCGTACCGGTTTATAATAGATCTTCGTGCTATTAACCGGGTGGTAGCCCCACAATTTCCAATCGTGCCTGATGTAACATCGATCTTAACAATGATCCCTGCTACGGCTACACACTTTAGTGTAGTAGATTTGAAAAACGCCTTCTTTAGTATTCCGATACATGAGGAGAGCAGGTATTTGTTTGCGTTCACCTTGGGGGGACGCTCGTTTACATTCACAAGGGCACCTCAAGGGTATACTGAAAGTCCTAGTATCTATAGTAGAGCCTTAAAAGAGCAGCTCGACACCCTTGAATTGCCACCTACTTGCACGCTGCTTCAATATGTAGACGATTTGCTCCTGGCTGCAGACTCTGAGAAAGCTTGTAAAGAAGGCACTATATTGTTGCTTGTTCATTTAGCTGAAAATGGTCACAAAGCTTCACTTAAGAAATTTCAATATTGTTGCCAGGAGGTTGCCTATCTAGGCTACCTCCTGTCAAAGGAGGGGAGAAGATTGACACCTGAACGAATAAAACACATTTCTGGCATGTCTGTCCCAAAAACACAGAAGGAAGTCAGAGCCCTGATAGGGATGGCGTCCTACTGTAGACTGTGGATCCCGAACTTTGCCCTAGTGGTAAAACCGATGTTGGCTTTGACGAAGAAGGGCATTTCTCTGCCACTGCCATGGGAATCGGAACATCAACCATCATTTGAGCTTCTCAAAGCCGCGCTGTGTTCAGCACCGGTTCTGGGTACACCAAATTACGATAAGGCCTTTGTGTTGTTTGTGCATGAATGTAATGGATGTGCTTTGTCTGTGTTAACGCAGGAACATGGAGGTAAGAATAGGCCGTGTGGCTATTATTCCTCCGCCCTCGATCCTGTTGCATGCGCTTTGCCGCGATGTCTGCGCGCTGTTGCTGCTGCCGCTGCGTCTGTAAAACAGAGTGAGGGGATGGTCCTAGGCCACGATTTAATTTTGATGGTGCCTCAATCTGTCGATATTCTATTGAATAAAACTCAAACACAACACCTTACTTCTGCCCGGTTGACCAGGTACGAATTAGTTCTATTTGCTCCTCATATCCAAATTAAAAGGTGTTGTGTTCTCAATCCGGCTGAACTTTTGCCTCTCCCGCAAACTACTGCTTGCGGCGATGACGGAGCACATGACTGCCTGTATGCCACCGAACAAGAAACAAAGGGCAGAATAGACCTCTCAGATACTCCTTTGGAGAATGCGGAAGGGGAGCTGTTTTGTGATGGCTCCTGTTTTAAACTTCCGAATGACACATCTACAGCTGCTTATGCAGTTACTACTTTGAACAAGATCGTAGAAACTAAAAGGATTCCGCATAACTCCGCGCAGGCCGCAGAGATTATAGCGTTGACCCGCGCTTGTGAGCTCTCCCAAGGGCATAGAGTTAACATTTATACGGATAGTCAGTACGCCTTTGGGGTGGCTCACAACTTCGGAAAACTGTGGTCGGAAAGAGGGTTTCTGACCTCACACGGGACCAAGATTCAGCATGGTCCCTTAATAGTACAACTACTTCTAGCGCTCTCACTCCCTGAACAACTAGCGATCATGAAATGTGCAGCACATCGCAAGGTCATAGACGATGTGGGCAGAGGAAATGCCTTTGCAGATTCGATAGCTAGACAAACAGCCACAGACCTTAGCACAGACATGTATACCTCGAGGGAAGTGAGAGATGGTTGTATAATAGATGAAGGCATTGGGTCTGTGCGAGATATTCAGACTGATGCCTCTGTTGAAGAATCTAGGAAATGGGCTGAAGGCATGGGGAAATTGGATGACGAAGGGTGTTGGGTGGACGCATCTGACGGGAAATGGTTGCTTCCTGATTCTTATGTATTAGCAATGGTCACGATGGCACACGGTCCAACACATGTGTGTGCCCAGCAAATTGCGAAGATATTACAGCAGGTTTGGGTGAATGATAAGATTTTGGAAAATGCAAAAAGATATGTTCAGAATTGTATGATTTGCCTGCAGCACAATGTGGGTAAAGGGACAGTGACTCCAAGGGGAAGTTTCGGGCCCCCCTCTGTCCCCTTTGAAACCATTCACCTTGATTTTATTGAAATGGAGCGATGTAATAACTTGAAATATGTTCTTGTTATCATTTGTGCTTTTAGCAAATGGGTCGAGGCTTTCTCCGTCAAAGATGCTACCGCCATGACCACCGCAAAGATCTTGGTAAAAGACTATTTTCCTCGATTTGGGCTTCCGAGGATAATCTGGTCGGACAATGGCCCCCACTTCATCGCAGCCGTAATGTTGCAAATATGTGTTGCCTTAGGGATAGAGAAATGTTTTCATTCAGCTAGGCACCCTCAAAGTGCGGGGTTGGTAGAAAGACACAACGGTATTTTGAAAAACAAACTTGCAAAAACATGTGCCGACACTAAATTAAAATGGCCAGATGCTTTACCTATTGTGTTGTTAGCTATGCGCACCACACCCCAGACTAGAACTGGGCTCTCTCCATTCGAGGTAGTAATGGGAAGGCCTGCTAATATTTGGGGTCTCCCTAAACCTAAAGCCCTGAGGGATGTGGAGAATGTATTGCTCATAGATTATTGTAATCAATTGACTAAAAATCTGTATTTCATTTACCACCAGGTGAATGCCGCCTTACCTGTACGGTTTACGGGCCCAGGACACGATATATTGCCCGGCAGCTGGGTCCTGGTGTGGGCTACGAAAGGTCTTCCTGTCTCGCGCCTCGCCGGCGGGGACCCTACCAGGTTTTATTGGTCACCAGGACGGCAGTGCGGGTGGCAGGAAAGAAGAACTGGGTACATGCAACGCATGTGAAGAAGATCCCTCACCCGACGCCACACGTTACAGAAGAAACAGAACCCCTCGCTGATGCTACGATCTCTGATCTCGAAGTAGCAGGCAGCGCTGTGAGTGCGTCGGAGAAGTTCTCTGAGCCTGAGGAGCTCGGGGAGCCGTCCATTTTGTCTCCGCACTCCCTTGATCAATCACTTCCGGAAAACCTTGTTTCGAGCTCTGCGACTTCCGTCGCAACCGACGCGACGCTCCCCTCAGGGAGCGACGATACTTTGCTTTTGGATTCAACAAACTTGGGTACCATCAGGTACAACCTTCGACCACGAAAATAGAATCGCCGCACGAGTATCGTGCATCTGGAAGAAAAAGGAGTGATTGAAATACTATTGTCTTTCCTTTTTTTGGGAACAAAGAAAAGGAGGGTTCTGTTGGCTAGGGTTGGGAAGGACTAAGAAGTCGCGCGGCCGAAGTGCCGCCAGCAACGAACATTGGGGCCGTCGATCGGGATAACCATGATGCCTGCCGCCTTCACCGCTGCTCCTCGTATTGAACTATTAGATAAGGAGGTGACCAATTCGAACAATGGAAAATGTGCCTGGGCCCTGAAAACGTACTGTTGTGTTCTCGTTTTGATTATTGTTAGTTTTGCAACTGCTGCCGTGGGACTTTGGTACTTTGAAGAAATCTATCCTTTGAAGCCTCTGTTACCGACCAAAATTGTACCAACTGTTTTGACTCCCTCTGTACACCTTCACACTCTGTCCCCTAGGGACTCTCGGCATAGACAGAAATATCATAATAACACTCTGATGATAGTGATGAATGCTACGCATGCTATTTTTTTAATAGGAGTAATTGTTGGATCTGCACTCACTTACCACAACATGGGAACAAGGGACTGGGATGGTATATACATCCCTTACCTCTAACAACTTCCTGCTATGCCTCTCTTAGAGCACTCTTTTTTGGCCGATGGAATGATAGCATCTCAGGGAACTTCGAAGGGACTAATTTGAATGAATTTGAAAAACGTGAATTGACTCCCCTGGGATGCTCGCTTTTCGCAAATAGGAGTAGACATAATATCGCTTCTATTAGGCCGTCTGATAAACTTTTTTTTCCTTTTCAAAATCTAGTTTCTTTCAAGATGGCTCCGATAGGCAATAAGGATGCCATGCCTCCTTCTTATTCTGTAAATCACAGTCCTGATTCTGTCCCTTTCTGTGTACAAAGAAATGGCACTAGGCCAATGGGAGATTTCGAGCCTTGTGTAAATATTGTAAATTTGACTGGGGAAAATAGGCCTTTGTATGTAGGGGGACCCGTTTATTTTGTTTGTGGTAGTTTAGCTTTTCCCTGGTTGCCCAAGGATTGGCAGGGGACCTGTTATTTAGGGATATTGTTACCAGGTGTATTTATAGCCAGTACCTTAGAGGTATCTAAGGCTCGCCCGCGACGGGATAATGATGGAGATACCCCTGGACAAGTGTTCGGGGATATAGCCAAATTAGTAGTCCCCTTCTGGGGACAAATAGCAAATTCAGAAAACATTAGGGGATTAGCGAGGGTGTTGGAGAAAACGATCAACCGGACCACGGACATACTTTACAATATGACCTTAGAGCAAAAGGCAATAAGATTGGTAGCACTTCAAAATCGAATGGCATTAGATGTCATTTTAGCTGAACGAGGTGGAGTATGTAAATTAGTGGGGTCCGCTTGCTGTGTTTTCGTACCAGATTCTTCACCGACAATATTCAAAGCAATTCAGAATTTACACACACTTAGTTCTGAAGTCCATATCCCTGTAGGAGACTGGAGCCTTAGTACTTGGTTTTGGGATTCTCTACGATCTTGGGGGTGGAAGGTGCTTTCTGTTATTTTAGGTATTTTAGGGACTCTGTTATTTCTTTGCTGTTGTTTTCAATGCCTCCCGAGTATATGCGGAATGATAGGGGGATGTTATGCCCAGGTTATGAGCGCAATAGGGCGTAAAATATACACCCCGAAGACAGCATCTAAAGAATTCATGTTGCAAGAAGTTCTTACGAACAACTTTATGGCTATTGACATTTCAGACAATGATGCGGAACCTATGGATGATAATGCCTTCAAGTATTTTCAAAAGTATTAGGGAATGATGTTTTAGCACTTGGCATAGGCCAAAAGGAGGGTCTGTGGAAATCGATATAATATTGTGACCCCAATCGCATTGTTTAAATGTATGTTGGCCTACGCCAAGCTGTCTAAAGAATACTATGTACATAGGTTCCGCGGCAAGGTCTTGACCTTAATGTATCGTGTAAGCCGCCATCTTGGATCTAGCCGCCATTTTAGGTACTCTTGCAGTGTGGAAGTCACCCCGAATCACAAAATGGAGGCCGAATGACATTTCGAGTAAGACTTCGGCCATGGTGACCTCCGCACACGTGAATGAATAATATGTCCGCAGGCTACTTGTTAGGGTCATGAACTAAGACCCTGTCCTCTCTTTAACCTATGTGTAAATATGTAACCGTATCAGCGGAACTGATCTAATATATGGAAATTGTGTGTTCGACCTGGCTACGAACCCTAGCCATGGTTCCAAGAATGGTTAACTTGCAAGAGGGCTGGCCAATGCAGTACAAAATGTATAAAAACCCAAGCATCCCGATGATCGGTCTCTCCCACTTTCAGTGCGAACCTAACGTTGAAGGTTCGTGTGTTAGTCAGAGGGCCGAATAGCTATTCGCATGTCAATTGACTTTGGTAACTTTGTAACTTTGAAATAAAGCGCTTTGTATGTCCTTTGTAACCTGTGTTGGTGTGTTTCCTTTTGGGCTTCCCGGCCTCATGTCAATTTCTCTGTTTCCACAAGCTGTCAGTCCCTGATAGATCCGATTCAATGGTCCAGAATCCTGATGGTCCAAATTCTTAAATCCATTTGTGTTGTGAGTATTAACCGGAAGCTGGAAACTGTTGATTACCGTGCATTATCTTGTCCCCCTAACCTCTGCACTAACCCTACTTCCATAATCGGTAACATTGTCTAAATCTGTAGTGAAATCTTATTCTGTCTATCTGTAAAAGCTTCCTTTTCCTAGTCATTTTGTCAACTTTTATCTATTAATTTCATTCGAGTGATCAGCCTAGCGCTCCAAGGTGGACATCGAGGAACCAGGATTGAGTCGCAAATCACTCCTGACTCTTACGTTGTGCCATCCTGGTGGCTTAGCATGGCTGGTCTAGTCCATAGTCAATATTTTTCTGATTTTAAAACTGAAGCCTCTTTCCATTCTCGAGCCTATCTCGCAAAAAACACCTTTACTAAAACATCTATAACTCCCTCAGTTTTTGTGATAGAAATGAAATTTCAACTCCTACTTGTACCTAACTCATAGCTATCCATAGAACCCATACAACAGTGCAATACTCCCATTATATCACACGCAGAAAGGTTTGCAGCAACTTCCCATTTTGAGAAATGTTTACACATGTGAAATAGCTTCCATTTGCTTCTGACCTGGACTTTAAGATTTCCAATGTTTTCTTTGGACTAAATCATTGCTGGTGATTGTGTGCAACTGTTCAAAGTGGCTCCCATAGGAATTTATAATAATTTAAGCATTTTTCCACACATTTAGAGTTCTTGCTCAGCAACTTTAAAAGTCATCCTGACAGTTGAAAAGCCCACTTTGTTTCTCTCTTTCTGTGTAAGGGGGGGAAGGGAGAAGTGAGACACTGTTTGATTTGTACTATTTCTGAATACCTGCTGTCTCCTCACATTTATTTAAATGTTCTTATTGTTGGGCGGAGGTGTGTTGCAGGGGGAATTTCTAACCATAGTGCTATCTGATCTGAAACCAACACAAAAGTATTAGTTTCTGTGCTGCATTTGTTTTGCTCATTACATAGTCCTAGTGTATTAAAGATATTATTCAGTGTTCTGTCACCCCATTGGTGATTGTTGTTTACCTATTAAAATATATATTGTGATTTTGATATTAAATAAATAAATAAATAATACCTTTTACAACCCAGCCTGATTCCTGGTCCAGCGTGACCCGGGGTATTTTAAAGTAAGGGGTGTGATATGAGTGGTACATCTTTCGAATAATTGAATCTTTATATCAAATAAGTTTTCCCATTGCGCTGTACACCAAGCCGAGAGCAGAGTGTATCGCCTGATTGAAATCCTTAACATTATCTCATCCTTCAGTGAAACATTACCACACATCATAGTTGTGCGGTGGGCAACCGGAGGGTGGGAGTCTGAGAAACCTGTGTGGAAAAGTGATGCATATTCATTTGTTGAGCTGGGTCAGTTGTAGAGCAGAGTTAGCGTCAAGGCATTCTTAATTTCGCAAGCAATAGCAAGAAGAGGAATATGGCTCAGTCCTAAATTCTTTTAAATAATGCATTGATGATGGATTTAAAAATATTTAGTTTCCTATATAAACCTGCTTGCTGATGGAATACATTGTATGCAGCTTTAAATAAATAAGTATCATACCAGCTTATTAATACCACTGTCACTAATGTGTAAACATGTCATATGTAGCACTGTGCATGGGTCAGTGGGTCCAGAGCCTGAAAAGTCTGCTTTATTTGTATGTGTTGTGACGGATGAAGGGAATTTGTCCCTTCTCCCCAATCCTCCCCAACCAGGAGCCCCCACCAGCTGTGAGGCTAGGGAAGTGAGCCCGCTTCACAACACCCTCCCTACGGGTAGAGGCACGTGGGACCTCACTGGAAGAGACTCTCTCTTTGGGGGACAAGGACTCACATTCCCGTGAGGCATATATGGAACTAATACACGGAATAATTACAAGTTCCAAGACAGGGATGAAGAGAAAGTGAACTTATGCCATTACCGGAAAGAAAGAGAATGTGTCCATTAAAATAAAAATCTCCAATTAACTGAGACATGTGCATTGTAGAGGGAGGAATCGACAAGGGAAGAAGAGAGAGAACGCAAGGGGAGGTCCCCTGTGCATAGAACACCTGAAGGAGGTGGAGCTGAGGCATATTGTGAAGCCCGCAAAGTTCAGAATGGCTGCGAGCAGGAGAAGGAAGATCCAGAAGCCTGGCATGAATGCAAAGCCAGAAACCGAGAGAGCTGGATTGGAAAAACTTGGTGGTAGTGTGACCACGAAGCACCCCATGTAGGAAGCAACAAATGGTCTGGTTACCGGTAGCGGTACCAAGAAGCCGAGAGGGAGAGAGAAACTCACAAGAAACAGACAGCTTGGAAAGCAAACCGAGAAACAAACTGAAGAAAGGAGAAAGTCCCCAGTATCTATGGCACTGAAGACGTTCCCTGCAATATTGAAGGTAAAGGGGAGAACAGGAAAACCAGTAAGCCAAGAGTGACGAGGATCAGAGAAACTCACCCCAGTACAAATGATAAAAACGTGAAAACCAAGTGGATGAACTTGAACTGTATTAATCAGATAAAGAGAAGCATAGAAACTGCAAAGAGTGCCAGAAATAGAATTGGAGTATCACTACCTTGGGAAGAGGGGAAAATAACCAGTTATCCAAGAAACATAGGGCCTCATGAAGAGTGGGCAGTATCCCGGTAGTAAATCCACCGGGATACCGCCCGAAATTATTAGTTGGTCCGGCACTACTAGCGTCGGATCACAAGTTGCGGTGGGGCGGTATGTCCTCATTTATATTGGGTCCATTGGACCCAATGCGGCATTTTCAGCGAAATTACTGCTGAGCTAATTGCATCGAAAAGGGCAGAAAGTCTGCAGATTTACTCCCAGCTCAGAGCTGGAGGTGAGTCCTCAACATTCTGCCCAACTGATAGTAGGGCAGAGCAGTAATGCGGCAGTAATAGCATTACTGCTGCATTTTTACCACTCCACCCAACTTGTGATGAGGCCCATAGACGGAACATAATAGAGAGGGATAATAGAGAGGGATAACCATGAACCAGTGAGGTCCCTTGGTTAAAAATTGTCCACACGGGAAAACGTGAACTATAATTATTTGAAAAGCCAAAGTCCCAGAGGAGAAGGCACTAGACAACAATATTCAGAGCACTTTGAAACAGAACAAAGGATTTAGACAAGGGGAAGGAAACCCCATACTATAGAGGAGAGACAGAATACCAGTACCATAAGTCAGTTATAGGAACTGATACAAAGGATAACGAGAGACAATTTAAAAATTGCATATTAATACGAACTTTAAAAGAAGGGACGACAAGTGCAAAAGCACAACCTTCAGGAGAAGGGAGTCATTCTCCTGGCCTTAGTTGATGAAAGTAGTGGTAGGGTCAGTTAGGATTAGTTTTGGACAGCAAAATTATTCATTTTGGACATTCACTGATGACTGATGAGCACTTTGTTTAGAAGTAGTAAAGTGAGAGGGAAAGATAGGCCTCATTAAATATTCTTTAATAAAGAGATCGTAAAAATGTCCTCAGAGTGTCTGCGTCCTTCTACTGGCCCACCACAGCATTTACAAAGTGTTCCCAATCTTCACTCTTGCCAGATGGCAGTGTCTTTGCAGCAACACTACCTTGGTGAAGGCTGCCCTTTTTAAAGAATGTGTACTTGGAGCTGGAGTGGGTCTGAATGGTGGGGGGGTTAACCCAATCGGTTTCCCCTGCCTGTTCCAAAGTATTGTTCAGCTGATTGTAAACCTCTGCAAATATGTATGGTTCCGTCCATGGTCGTTGTGGGACAATGTAAGGGTAGGGGGCTGGAATTGGCTTAAGTTGCTATCATAAAGTAACAGGACCATCAAGAATAATGCAAGATGCACGTAAAACGGGCTTACAGCAGAAGCAATCATCACAAGGCGGATGGACGGATTGTAAGGCACTGCAGCCGTGTGATCTTGGGCTAACACTATTTCCCCGAACTCCTGAGTTCTAGTTGAATGCATTACTTGACTGTCTAAAGCATAATAAATAGCTATTTATTTCACAGAGCAAAGTGCAATTTCTCATCTTAAAATTAGCAGAAATGGAAACAAGACTCTGTCCTAGGCATGATAATTTCTCTGTTTCTCAGTCCACCTCTGTGCTGGAAACGCCGCGTTGCACTTCCTGCA
Organism: Ambystoma mexicanum; assembly: GCF_040938575.1. Lineage (NCBI taxonomy): Eukaryota > Metazoa > Chordata > Amphibia > Caudata > Ambystomatidae > Ambystoma > Ambystoma mexicanum. Next base: position 1,022,189,776 of record NC_090933.1, read on the forward strand.
ACCTCCAAATGAGGGGCGCAATTTGTGTTCACTTTGCTGTCTGGGAAAATGACAGCATTTTCAGAACGACTATAAAAATAGCCCGCAGCCCAATATTTACCAAGCATGGCACACACGCATACACAGGGGTTTTGTTAAAAACCCACAACAAATCTCTCATTGCAATCGCATCGAAAGGCGCCGGAGTTGCTGCATATGTCTGAGTAATGTTGACCCAGACAGGAAAAACACTTCGTTCCATTTAACAGGAATCAGCTAAACGTCTCTTGGCCTCAAAGATTTCAAAATTGAAATGTACATATACCCTTTTGGTGATATATTTGGAACATTCCAGGGTCATGCAGCATCGCATAAAGATACTTCTTTAACCTTAGTATTCTGAGAACAACGTAGTATTAGCTGCCTCGAGTAATCGATCAACTAATATCATATCGAATTAACATCAATCGTCCCGACTGACAGCGCGAGGAAGACGAAAGCGTCTAGTTGGGCAGCAAAAAGGAAATGAAATTCTGCATTTTCCCGAAAAGCACAATGGGACGCCTTCCCTTTTTAAGACAGGCATGGGAACAATTAGTGGTGAACAACCCCATCTAAAGGAAGCACAAAGAAAAACAGCACCATTCAGTTTTCTCTTTTCAATGAATGCTTGCTTGTTTGCTATTCTTAAATGTTCATTCCAAGAGCCTCGAAATATGAACCGAATCTCTGGTTTGAGGGGAAAATGGCGGCTCTTCCTCTTGATTGTATCAACTTAGCCTTGTGCCAAAAATGGCCCCCTCCCGGTCATTTCAAACTACAGCTATCTCGCTGCTTTTGCTTGATATGCATGGCAAGTTAATGAAACTGGCCTATCATGTTACTTCCCTCAAAATGTGGCAGCCCTCCTCTCTTATGGTTGTGGAAGCTGTGATGCCTGCGTCCATTTTCTTGGAACCTTCAATGGTTTCCAGTGGATCGAAGAAGAGGATTGTTTCAGGCACCTTGTCTGGTTCATAGGCCCCCGTTTTGATTCCGGGCCCGTTGTTATAGTCTTTGTTTGGGTGACTTATTGCTAACATGGCCTCCACCTTCGGCAGAACTCATACGTTTATTGTCCATGGACACCCAGAACCCTTTGAAACAAACTCCTGGAGTCTATGAGTGTCTCTTGGACCTGGAATCACTCAGATGCATTACATGTCAGCAGTCACACTGTTGATCTCATCCGATGCTTATGGCCTGTCCATGTGTGATCCATAAACGTCTATGTGTACGCACAATGCATAGTCCTATGGAGCATGTAATGACACATTACAGCACAAATACACTGCAATACCATTTATCCAAAGGCCTGAAACAGGCAAACACATAATGAACAAATGGGAATTAAGGGACTATTTAATATTTAAAAAAGATGCATTCTGTAAACTGAGTATACTCTGTCAGACAGATAGGCCTCTCAAGACAAGAAACAAAACAGAGATGCTAAACGTATAAAGTTGAAGGTAAGCCGCTATTGTTGCATGTCCGATGGTAAACATTGTGTAACTCTCACCTGTTGCTCGAATCCTGTAACCAGCGCATTGATGCCTCCGGGTTTAGAGCGTTTTACAAAGGTAATACTAAATAAATAAAATAGACCCCAGCCATTTTTGGGGCTCGGTATTTTAAATGTTTTCTTACATTACTGCCACTCATATGCCCTTGCGTCTCTGCCTCGGCCTGTTAGTGCTTCCCTGAACGTTGCCGGGCTGCAGTGGATCATAGCGTACTCGCAATAGTGTTGTGTTATTGTCTGCCCTGCGATGGAGGATATTATGTGTCATGGACCATAGCGGTTCCCACTATGCAGATGCAGCTACTGGCTGCACCGCCAATAGAGGAGAACATCCAGAGACTGGAAAGAGCTCCTACAAGCAGCGGAGGTCTAAACGTGTGCCTGCAAGGGTAATGGCCCGATAGCGTAGGACATGTGCCACACCTTTGCTGGTGGCAAAATGTTGTGCGCAATGGTCTGCCGTTACATAATGCGGCTACGGACCTCCAGTACATAGGTGCATCTACTGCCAGGGAAACACAAAGGGATGTTTCCATAATATCTTCCTTATACATAATGCACACTCTTAATTCAAGAAAGTCCTCTTGATGTTTCCACTAAACCACCCCCACTATCAGACTAATGTCTCGTCCATGACTTCATTGTTCATCTATTGTAATGAACCTAGAAATGGGACTGTTGTGTACATGTGATTTTCTTCTTTTTACTGCGCTCCTATTGCAACACAACATTGCCTCTCATCATACACTACAAATACTAATTGTGCACATACTATTCGAATGCAGATTACAAAAGCACTTTATATTCTTCATCAAATCCCTGGCAAACATGTATATTTCAATAAGTGTCTCTGAGATTCTAAACTTTTTAGAAAGTGGCGGATCTCAAAGAAGTCAAGGAGTAAATGAACACAAATGGAACACTGTGCGCATCTCTTTCTATCTCAAGCTCTCTGACCATGTCGCTACGCAAAAGAGCCCAATCCTTGGACCAGTCCAGCTCACAAGGAGCCACCTCAGATTTTGGACAGAAACCCCAATTTGTGAACAATATGTCAATTTTCCACCTATGCCTTGTCTTTCATGATTTCCCCCCATTCGTTGACATCCTAGCAAGTCCCTCTAGGGTAAATGTGCTACCCTTGAAATGGGTGTTAACCGCATAAACGTGCCCACCGCATACCATTATTTTATGGTTATCTGCACCAGTACCAGTGGAGTAACTTTGCTGAAAAAGTTGGGAGGGACATGACATCTGAAGAAAAGTTGCGCCAGCCAAATGAAAGGGGACAAAATGGTGTGCCATGAAAGTTGGGGGGACAAACACCCCTGTCCCCCCTAAAATTACGCCCATGACCAGTACCTCTTAACCGACTGTCGGCCATAGTTCCTCTAACTTTTTTCCGCCAAATTACTTATTTTCTTCTGTACTCACTCTCCAGTTATCACTCACATACCTCTTGGACCACAACCATTTCCTATCATAATTTTAGCTTTCCAGGGCTCTCTCCAAAATGATGATGCTTAAAGTAACTCTGAGTAGCACACACGCCACTGCAGTGACACACGAGAGAGTGCTGGTATTATACTAAAGCACTCCTGGTATCGACCCGCTGACCTTCCCAAGGATAGACCTCGAAGTAAGCACATGTGGGGCCCAGCTCCTGGGAAAGTCCATAACCACCCCTCCCCCCCCACACACATACACGAGAACAATACAACCTGGAGCCCCTCAAGAAGTGGCTTTCCCAGGCCAGCTACTGGGAGCAGCGTGCCTGCCTTCAAAGCGTCCCTGCTGCCTTTATGGCTAATTGTTTCACTATCAGCTTCCTCTTCACTGACTAGCAGAGGACTCCTGTCTGTAATTGATTTATTGCATGTAATGATGCGCTATTCCGCCAACTTCCAACACCCATCTTGATTTTTAACACCTCCTCCTCCTGACAACAGATGCTTATCTCCCTTCTGTTTGCTCTTGTTAATTGTGCTGTTTGGTGTTGAGTTGGAACAGCAGCACTGGCTGCTGGCTGGCTTTTAAACGAGGTGCCAGTCTGACACCTCTGATTTCGCTACTGTCTGAAGGACGCAGCGCCGTGTATGTTCGGCATGGCTGCTCTGTTGCTCACAGCTGAACACGGCACTGCGTGGTTTAATAGCTCACTTGCCGCTGCAAAAAAGAAACTTTCCCCAGGACATGATATCGAACGCGCAGGTCAGGGACCGGTGTAGCAATTCAAATCTGTCCAAGCAACTAAACGGAATACCGGATGTGGTCATCAAAATACAATCTTACCGCTCATGTAAATTATCTGTTCAATGACAGAGGGAAAGGTGTTATCTGTGGATTGCTGTGAAGCGGGGAAGAACCTAATCGTTTGTTCAGTTGCTGGTCTGTGGGAGGTGTGGATTGTATCCAGGGGTCTAACCTCTCACCCTGGCTTTTCAACCAATACCTGGCAACTCTCGCTCACTGCATTGCCATTTTCTGCTCAAACTTCCAGTGCTACGCTGATGACACTCAACTCATTTTCCGACTGCCCTCGGCCACCTCCTCTCCCTCTCTCATCTCTGACTGCCTAACTGCCATTCAAGATTGGTGTGCCGCCAATGATCTTTGTCTGAATGCCAGCAAGACGGAGATCCTCCTCATCAGCACACCATCTCCATTCTTTTCCCTCACTCCCTGGCCGACCTCCCTTGGCCCTCCTCCTACCACTACTTGCGAGGCTAAGAACCTTGGCATCATCTTTGACTCCACCCTTTCCTTCTCGGCCCATATCTCTGATGTCTCTAAAAAGTAAACTTCCGACTGCACCTCCTCAGAGGTATTCTGCCTTTCTTCTCCTTCCCCCAGAAGCTCATGGTAACCCAAGCTCTGGTTCTCTCTAGCTTGGACTATTGTAACAGCCTCTTTCTAAATCTACCTGCCTCTACTCCCTGCCCTCTACAACTTATCCAGAACAGGACTGCTAGATTTGTCCTTGGCCTCAAGCCCTGTGATCGTATCTCTCCAGCTTTGAAATCTCTCCATTGGCTCCCAGTGGATGCAAGGATTAAATTCAAAACTCTCTGCATTTTCCACAAGGCTTTCTGGGCCTGGGTCCAAAATACCTTCAGATATCCCTCCGCAAATACCTCCCCTCTCAAGCTCTTCGCTCCTCTACCTCTAACTCCCTCAGGGTCAGTCGTTTTTCAAAGAAACGAGCTAGGGGTAGATCTCTATCTTCGGCTGGGGCCTCCCTCTGGAACAGCCTCCCTGCCACTCTAAAACCTGAGGAGAACCATCTCCGGTTCCGGAAGCACCTCAAAACCTTCCTCTTTGCTTCTGCCTTCGCTCCCCTTCTCCCCTGCTGATCTGCTCTCTTGGCACTGTGCACCTGGCCAGCCTCTGTCCCCTGGGCTCAGGTACCTGCTCACCCTGCCACCTTCCTGCACTGCCTCCTGGCCACCGCTTGCACTGGGGACTGTATCTGTACCCATACAGCCCCCCCCCTATTTTTCTTCTTTTCTGCACTTATTCAGACTTACCCAGTCTGCTGCCTTAAACACAGCACTTGTCACTTGCTGGCTGCACTACCACAGTTTGCCTCAATTTTCTATTTATTTTATTTATCTGCGCTCCTCGGCTTCTGCACTTTCCACTCTCCCCCTTCCATGCACTTTTTCCCTTTTCCCTTTCCCATGCACTTGCGCATTCTCAATGTCACTGGGCCTAGTAAGATCGTTTTTATGTTGTGCTGTGTTCTCCCTTGTTCCCCTCCCTTGCCTAGTCGCGCTCTGAAACACTTGTGTACGAGCGCGATACAAATAAAATATCATATCATATCATATCTATAACACCAGAAAACTGTGTGTTCACGTTGTAAGGTCCATGGTGTTTTCTTTCAAAATATGTCTCTTGCGGGGCCAGAGTAGCTCAGTCCCAGACTGCTCCGGCTCAGCAGATCTCTGCATGACAGGGAATTCAATTCATTATTGCCTGCAGGGCCAGAGTAGCTCAGTCCCAGTCTCCTTCACTCAGTAAATAACAGAGAATTCAATTAACTATTCCCTGCAGGGCCAGAGTCGCTCAGTGCCAGACTGCTGCAGCTCAGTAGGGGTGTGCATAATAATAATAATAATGTGGCACTTATATAGCGCTACGAACCCTCAGGTATCTGAGCACTGCTTATTATTACCCACGGTGTGTGGTGCTCGTTTATCGACCTCAACCTGCATTTGCAGGCTCTGCACCGATGTCAAAGCGAGCGCTCTACTCGCTGTGCCACTTGACCTTCTCATGACTGAGAATTCAATTCACTATTGCCTGCAGGGCCAGAGTAGCTCAGTCCCAGACTGCTCCAGCTCAGCAAAGCTCTGCATGACAGAGAATTCAATTCATTATTGCCTGCAGGGCCAGAGTAGCTCAGTCCCAGACTGCTCCAGCTCAGTACACTCTGCATGACATAAAATTGAATTCACTATTCCGAGCAAGGACATAGTAGCTCAGTCCCAGACTGCTGTAGCCCAGTAAAGCTATGCACAACAGAGAATGCAATTCAATACTGTCTGTAGGGACAGAGTAGCTTTGTCCCCGACTGCTCCAGCTCAGTAGAGCTTTGCATGACAGAGAATTCAATTCACTACTGTCTGTAGGGACAGAGTAGCTTTGTCCCAGACTGCTCCAGCTCAGTAGAGCTTTGCATGACAGAGAATTCAATTCACTACTGCCTGTAGGGACAGAGTAGCTCAGTCCCAGACTGCTGCAGCACAGTAGAGCTGTGCATGACAGAGAATCCAATTCATTATTGCCTGAAAGGGGCAGTGTAGCACATCCTCAGACTGCTCCAGCTCAGCAGCGCTCTGCATGATGGAGAATCCAATTTACTATTGCCTGCAGGGACAGAGTAGCTCAGTTCCAGGTGGACTGTTGAATGTAGGAGTTACCTGGAGGCACTGGCCAAGAAGAATTCATGACGACAGCTATCTAATAGAATGTGAAGTTGCCTTGTATTGCACCCTTCTTCATTTGTTTTACTACATAACATCTGGCTCTGTAAGAAATGTGCATGAAGGAGGGTTGTTAGTAAGAACGCGAGAGAGACATCCTCTGGTGTGGATGGGTGCAGGTCAGAAGTATCCCAGTCTTGTGAGCATTAATGCTTGGATGGGATCCGCAGAGACACTTGTGGATATGTTTTCCAAGAGGGAGAGCCCAAGAACTCAAAAGCTCAAAATGCTTTAGATAAGGTTAGAAGATTAATATAAACGAGTGTGTAGTGTTTGTCCTAAGTGAATTCGTTTTATGATAGTCTTTAGCTGCAGATTGCACGTGGGTTCCTTGTAGCTTCTATAAGAGACACTTGCGAGGAATGCGACCATCTGCACATTGGGTGTGCGCTCACCTGGGCTTTTTTTAACATTTTAAATTAAATTGAATGATGGTAGATCGCCCTCTGGAAAATGTGTGGGGCTGATCCACATACATTTTACTATGCTCACTGCATGACATACACATAAACCCACGTACTCTGGGTGGACACAGCCTACAGGCACTGTCCCGACTGTTAAATTTAGTTGGAATATGACAGCCAAGAGTGCATCAAGGCATTTCAAAAGGGGGAGGGCAAAACCTTCCTCCTGCCATGGCCAGCCTAATAAACTAACATAGGCTCAGTGGATTTGCGCTGTCCTTTTGTGTAAGCACTGTAGACTGGTGACTGCAATTAACATAATTAGAATACTACTAGAGTATACTCCAAACAAGCCCACATGGGGCCTAGCAGCAGAGGTGAACAAAGGAGACAGGAAATCCCAACAACCTTTCATATGCAGTGTGTCAACCTGAAGTCAGCTCCCGCCTCTCAGTATCAAGGGCAGTGACCTGTCATGTCTGGGACTATGTCTGGGTCCCCCCGTGATGTTCCCTTGTGCCCCCACCATTCTCGCACACAGGTGTTGCCTGTTTTGCTTGCTTCTTCTACCCTGCTCCCCCCTCACTCTGCTCAAGCCTACTTCTGCAGGGGTCTGTCCTGATAAATTCTGGTTTCACCATCACCGTCTTGTGGCCAATGCTGGATTTGACTTTTATGGACTGCATTCATTCACGGTGTGTCACCCTTTCTCAACTCTCATGCTGGACTTCCTTTGCATCTTGGACTCATGGTGGCCCTGAATCATGCTGTTCTCACCTTCATCTTGTAGCCTGGCTTGCAACATTATGTGTTACTACTGACTTCTGCAATTGTATTCACTCTGCCCTCTTGCTTCTCCACTCTTTTGACTGCTAACTCTCTGTTCTCACCTCCTTTCCCTTCTCCCTTTTCATATCTCCTCCCCTTACTTTCTTCTATGCACTTACTTTATTAGAATTGTCCCTGGACCTAGTATGATAGCAACCTCGTCTGTCTCCTCCCCCCTACCCTTACTGGTTGTTTCCTCCCCACAACCCCTCCAGCACTATCTGAAACGTCGTCAGGCCTAGTATGATAGTCGCTTGTTTTGTTACTCCCTTACCTTTCTGCACACCTCTCCCTTACCTCTTGTCTTTCTCCGGCTCTACCAGAAATGTCATCAGGCCTAGTACGGTAGTCGCCTGTCTGTTTCCATTTCCTTCCCACTCTCCCCCTCCCTTCCTTATCTATGTCTTAGCTCTTGCACTATCTGAAATGTCGTCAGGCCAAGTACGACAGTTAATTTCACATCCTTACTGTTCATGGCCTGTAAGAATGTCATTGTATTTTGCTGTGTTCTCTCCCTTGCCTTGAAGTGCTTTGAAACACATTGTGTATAGGTGCTATATAAATAAACTATCATATCATATCATGTATTTACAGTAGTCATCATTACAGGGGGATTCCATTCAGACGGTACGAGTATGAGGGTTGATAGCGACCACATGTTTGGTCTCGCAACAGCTGGAAGGAAGACCTGCCACTTTAATCAAGAACCACAGATAAATGAATTAGCCAGAGAGACCATTTGACCCAAAACAGACAGGAAGAAGGGTGGGACTTGTTATTACATGTTTTCACCCCATGATCTTTTCTGTTGCAAAGCACTCTGGTTATGACCTCACAAATACAGAAGAGTTGCTGGGGAGCCAAGATTGGTTAATTGAGGTAGGCTTAGTCTACTCTAAACACTGTGGGCCATTTCGCTTTAAAAGAGGGCTGAGCCCCTCATTTGGGAGATCATCTGACGACTTTGCATGGAGTTACAAGAAGAACTAATTTGGACCCTGGCTGAAGGTACAATCTGCCTTACAGCTTCCGCCAGTGAAGGAAGGCCAGGATTTCCGAAAGGGAAGCAAGATCCCTCCCCTAAACACCTCTGAGTGAACAGAGGGAGATACTGAAACCAGAGGACCCTCCAGCAACTCCAGAACCTGTACCCAGCCAGCACACAGCATGCCCTGCTAGGCTCTGCAGCAGAATTCCTAGGTAGAATGTGCCAGTGAGTCTCTGAACCAAACCAAGTACAAGGCCTGCAACCCTCTCCTCAGCTTTGGGCCGCCTGCCTTAAAGGATGACACAACCCCAGTGAAGAAGCTACGAGGAGTGCATCGACAAGCATAAACCAGCGTCCGCATTAAAGGACATTTATTGAACTAATCCTGGGTCCTCACCAACACTCGTCTGCTATCCATGAGGTCAGGACCAGAGTGCTCTGCAACAGGTCAGACAAGGGGTAAAAACAAATATCTAAGTCCCACCCATCTTCCTGTCTCTGTGGTTAACTGAGCCCTCTGTGGCTCTTGATTCAAGCGCAGGTTTCCCTTGAAGTTTGTGCTGGGAGCAGATTTCCTGTCTCCCCCAAATCACATCCTTCATCCCTCTGAAAGCGGTCTGTTCTGCAGGGACACCTGCTGTAACTGCTGGACCCAGTTCGGCCATTCACTTACTTTCATATAGAGAGGTGGGAGCTAGCTTCACGTTGACACATTGCACACCAAAAGGCATTAGCCCTGCCTTCCTGTTGTCTTGTCGCGCAACCACGCCCTTCAGACTTGCCTCAATTCTATCGTTAGTATGCACTGCCACCAGCCGGATAAGACAAAGGGAAGGCAGATCCATTGAGCCTTTGATATTTAAATTAGGCTGCTAATGGCTTGAGGGAGATGTGCCTTCACCCTTCTGGAGATGCTTTGATGTACCCGTGGCTGTCACATTCCAGCTGAATATGACAGAGGAAGACAGCACCTGTAATAATAATAATAATATCTAGTTTTATATAGCGCTACAAGCCCGCAGGCATCTAAGCGCTGAGATAACAGTTGATATTATTATCCCACAGCGTGTTATTGCATGGTACTCACCTGTAGGCTGTATCTTCCTGGAGCACATGTGACTATGTGTTTTGTGCGGGCAGCAGATAAACTGTATGCAGAATGGCCTCACACAGACCTCAGAGGTCGATCTCCCATCATTTATTTTCATTTATCAAAAAGCTAGGTGAGTGCACTCTCCCCGTGTGGATGGTCGAATTCCTCATACCAACGTCCATCTTTCCATCATGGCCAGTTTCCTCACGTCATAGTTTCTACTACAGGAAGCTTTTATTTATCTCATCTACCTTGCGTTTCTGCGTATATGCATTTACTGCTCATTCGGATACTTATCTTCTTTGTATATATGGTTTCTTCGTCTCTGCATATCAGTTACATTATCAGTCATTAATCATTTGCATATCGTTTCTGTAAGTCTTTGTATCTTCTCTTCATGACGTCACTTTATTCTCATCGGTTCGCACTTACAGTTCTACTATATCCAGTGGCTTATTCTGACATCCTTCAACCACGTCAGTGCGATGGTACATTCTATACAGTTGGCTGAGTGCATAACGTCTCTCTAATATCTTTGGCAAGGTATTGGGATGATACCTGAAATCATGCACAGATTTGTCCTGCTTTGCTTCCTGTATGACAGAGGTGAGGGGGTGGGCACATGAGATGACTTCAGCTGCTCCTCTACAGCAGCTAAACTTCTCCACCGGCATGACAAATTGTTCCAAGGAGTGGAGTACGTCAAAGGCTAGACAGCGATACCAGACACCAACACAATCATACTACTGATAACACTTAAATACCAAGGAGTCTCATCCACTTGAGTTCCAGAGTTGAACAGGAGCAGGGGTAAGGTAGTATAACAATAGTAATGGGACTGGTTGTGACCGAATGGCCTTCTGGTGAGGGTGAGACAGTGCAAGCTTTTTTGCTATTTCATTATATAAAATGATGCAGGTAATTTGGTTTCTGAAAGGGAGGTCTGCTTATCATATCCCATTTGCCTAAAGCTGCATGCAAAAAGCATGGTGCAAGCATGTGCCTTGCTGGTAACAATATACTGATATCTACAACAACTGTGGCAGCAGATCAAGTTCAAAGGTTAAATGTGCATTCCTGACAGCTGCTGAAACATAAAGGCTTATTAGGTAGAGGTGGTTCTATAATCTTCAGAACTTCTGATTCAAAATACAATAATTGTGTACATTAGTCAGCCTGGTGGCACATTAATATTTAAATATAAGCTTGTGGTATGGTGGCTGCTAGGGTCACATAATTGTACAGACAAAGCAAATTAATAACATACTAGTGCAAGCTTTATGAGCAGGGCTCAGCTATGACACGGCAATGCACACTAGCTGTCTGGCCTGGATGTCCCTACTCCTGCCATGTCGGACAACGGCCATGAAGCTGCCTCTTTGATCATCCTGCAGGAATGGTATCACCTTAGTCCCAGGGCACAGGAACACTCCACAGGACAGGCATCACTGACACAACAAAGTCACATGCATACCAGGGTGCTGAACACTGGGGACCCTTGTAAGTCAGAAGACATGGGTGTAGTTTGAGTAGCTAGAGGAAAGACAGAGGCTGATTGCGGCAAGAGTGTATGGAATAGGAATGCGGTTCTAGGTTCGTTGAAAAGCCAAGATTCCCAGCTTTCAGAGGAAAGTTACTGCAAGTCTCTAAGACAAACGGTCACGGAGATATGAGCGATATGGTAAAGGTCGTTTTTCAGATTTGAAATTTTAAAAGTTCAAAGCGACAGGTTACAGCTTGCAGCTAAAAATGACAAGTGACAGCTTTGCAAATGACAGGTGACAACTTCTAGGAGGCAGTTCTGGTTAGATTAAAATAGATTGAATTATATTATTTTAACTAAGAGATTGGTTCTGCACAGTTCTGCTAGGTACTCACAATATATTTAGAAATAAATGGGCCTCGCCACGGATTTGGTCAACAGGTTTTCTTCACTCGCCACGGACGGTCTCTGCGCACAGCGTCGGGGTCAGCTCTACTCTGCTGGTCTGGTCTGGGTCTCTGGTTCTGATCAGGTCTGTGGGTCCGGATACAGCGGTCTCCGGTTCAGCTGGTCTCTCTCTGGATACAACACTGTTCTCTGGCAAATGGCAAGAGTTCTTGCAAAGAATTCAAACAGCTCGCCTGGCTGTGATAATGGCAATGATTTGAGGCCTGCTAAAGAGGGATTTAGCTTGTAGTTGACCTCTCTGCTACAAATTCTGAAGTAAAGTCTTGGTCTCTGAAGGTGGATAGATTGAAGTCTCTATGTTGGCTCTCTGGAGGTTGATGGAGGTAAAGTATGGATTTTCCCGGCAGAGCGTCCCGCAGCAGATGGAATAGAATGTCCCTATCTGTCCTGACTGTCTGCTTTTATGTGTTTTGAAAATGGGTGGAGAGGCTAGCTTCCTAGGCCCTACCCCTCTCCACTTGTCATTGGCCACTTCCTCCTCTTCCCCTTGATTGGGGGAATGAAATGAAGTGTCATCATGATGAGGTCTGTTTATGATACAGAGAACCCACCCCTGTCAACTTTACACACAATCTATATTTGATCAAAAAGACATATTTCATAGCAACACAGTGGTTTGAAATTACATGCACCCATCATGCATATCACATGAGATATACCCTGTTCAAATCTGCTCTTCCTGAGAGCTTGCATTGAGAAATGGCAACATATTTCACTTTTTGGTCAGTTTACCAATATCAGATTCTTACTCTAATTTACCTAAATGTGTGCAAGGCATGCAGGCATTAATTGATGAAGTATCAGACTTTTCACATGCATACATTTTAAGTAATACCCTCTTAACTGCTAGCTTGCCCCCAGATCATGTCACCGGTTCTAAAATCCTCTTAAAATGTGGGCAGAAAAATCACAAGAATTATGGTATCATTTAAATAATTATGACAAGTCCGTACTATGAGTTATTCATCTTTTTCTAAAACCATATTCTGGCTACAGGGGTGTGGTTTCCAGGTCACATGGTACAGAAACCAGTCTTTCCACTTTCTTCAAGCTCAGCCTCTGTCTCCAGTTTCTCCCCCTCCCAGTTTCTGCCAAGCCAGCTTGCTCTCACATGCAGTGCACCTCCCCTTTCCTTCCAGGAGGAAGCCACATTTACGGCTCCCACCAATAAAACATTTGTCTGAGTCAGGACAGGGCTTTGTTCAATTTCCTGCAGAGCCCAGGTAATTCAATCAGAGAAGTGTCAGATCCCTTTTGGTGGGAGCAGCAAAAGGCAGCTAGGCCTGGGAACACAGCTGTAGTGCAAGTCTCATCTCCTGTCGGGGGTAGCTGGTGGGCAGAATTCAGTTCCTTAAGCCAGGCCCCAGCTAATGTCACTTTTAGTTACCCAGTTTTCTGCATTCAAATAAAACTAACCATTTTTACATATGCAGCTAGAATTCTGATTCTAAGTTTAAAACTATGACATTTAAACAATTGCAACCTATGTGACACTCAAAAGTAGGTCACTCATTTCTTTTAAACGTTTAGATTTTTAGTGTCTTTCAGTCCAAATTTACTTAAACTGCTGAAATCCACAGCTCAGCCAGTCTTGTTATAAACCTCCAAGTCACATCAGAATATAACTTTACATTGGATCCACCCCTCAGTAAGTCTTTCTTTGGCCTGCTTTGGGTTAATTTATTCAGTTTTACACAAAAAGAGAAAAAAGTCTGGTGTTGTTTTAAAACGCCGGCTTTCTGATAGTGGTGAGTACTGGTAATGCACCCATTTTTGGGATTTAAGAAAATGAATTCCCCACAATTCTAGGTTGCTTTTGGCAATCAGCATTGCCATTCCCAATGGTTTCAGGCTAATGTGTGGGTAGTCCAATGGTGGTTTTAGGCAGTGCCCTTCTGTGCCCATAACATCGGCAAAAATGAGTGGCAGCCTATTCTTCATGCATTTCCCTGTGCATTTTCTGGGAAGCTCTGGCCATCATGATTTTTTCCATGTCAGTACTGCACAGTTTTGAGGTAGGGCTTGGATGCGTGGATAAAAACATCCCACAACGGTAAAGAGGGGGATGCCAGCAGATGAAGAATTATTCAGATATGCAGCACAGGTAATGATAGCATTGGTTACCGGGGATTCAGGGAAAACTATAGGGCCTTCCAAATGAGTACATATTCAGACCAGAACTACCATTATATGAGCCAGAAGGGATGTTGATCCCACTAGAATTAGAGGCAGTGATAGTGGGGGAAGACAGAATAACAGTATACAGGTCAGATGACACCGGACGAGCATGGAGGTCAATGATTTCAGTGGGAGAAGGGTACAGGCTGACTACTGTGACTGACAAAGAATTGTTCAAAGACAACCACTCAGATCACGAGACAGTGTTCAACATTGGCATTACATATTGGGTGAAAATACAATATGGAGAGGTACCACAGAGGATGGCTAAGATGCTACAAGCACCTCTGACATTTCTCGAGGAAGACTTGGCCAAGGTCCCCAGTATTTTATGGACCACAAGTCTCTATGACGTGGGGCCTTTCAAGGGAAGAGGAGCAGTAAAGATAAAACTTAAGTCAGGAGCTATTCTACCCAGAGCAAAGCAATACCCTCTATCGAGGGAGGCAGATACGGGCATTTACGAGACCATTGCAGCCCTAGTTAAGCAAGGCATTTCAATACCATCAGTGTCAACATGCAACACAGCGGTTCACCCTGTGAAATAGGCAACAGGGGGGTTGTGGCATTTTATAAAAGATTTGCACCCTTTCAACCACATTGTCGAGGCAGAATTTCCGCTGGTACTGCCCCCAGAGACAATTTTCTGTACCATTCCCACAGAAGCTACCCACTTCACGGTTATAGGGCCTAATTCTGAGGTCGGCAGTAATGCGCTGGTGCCACTAGTGGGTTGCCACCAACCTGGAAACACAGAATCTGCCACCTGATTTACCGGTGCCACCGGGACATTACAAGTCCAGGTGGCGCAGGAAATTAGGTGGCAGATTCGGTAACTCCCCATTCCAGTGGAGTCCCATAGGACTCCATGGAAATGGGGAGGCGGAAGCACCGGCATCGTTGCTAAGAGTGCCGGTGCCTCTGTGAAAAGTCTGCCTGCAGGGGCCGTTGCCCCCGGCAGGTCTGACCCTGTCAGATGAAATGGCCCCTGCAGGCAGACTCATTGTGTGGTGGTCTGGAAACAAGGGTGCTCTTAAGCTTACTGGACCCTTGTTTCCGGACCGCTACACTCGGAATGAGGCTCATAGACTTGAAGAATGCATTCCTCTCTATACCACTACATCCAGACTCACAAGATTTGACTTCATTTCTATTTCGAAATAAGAAGTGGAAACACACTGGTCTGACACAAGGGTACTGAGAGTCCCTGTCCATATTCAACACAGTCCTCCAGATTGAGTTAGGCAATGTACAGTTAGAAAGTGTTCTTATACAATACGTAGATGACATCTTGATCTGTAGCAAAACAGAAACACACTGTACATGTTGACTGTACTAGCAGAAAAAGGGTACAATGTAGAGAAGACCAAACTACAATATTGCCAGAAGGAAGTGATATATATTGGACAAGTGATAAGACAAGAGGGGTGGAAAGTGACAACACCAGAAAGAGCAGAGGCAATTTGCAAGATGCCCAAACCCATGAGCATAAGACAAATGCAGAGGTTTTTAGGCCTCTGTAATTACTGCAGAACATGGGCATTTGACTACAGCACATACATGAGACCCTTGTTAAGTGCACTAAAAGAAGCACAAAGAGGGAAAGGTACATTACAATGGACCTAAGAAACGACTGAGGCATTTGACGAGCTGAAGATAGCAATATGCACAGCTCCAGTGTAGAGATACCATACTATCAAGATGAGTTTTACTTATTCTCACATTCCAACGGAGTGGTAATGACAGTAGTATTGATGCAGAAAACAACCATGGGTCACAAAGGGTCTCTGGATATGAGGTGATACTGTCGAACCCAGCTATCAAGGTAGTGAGGTGCTGACTTGTGAACCCGGCGACATTCGACGCCGAACCTATAGAAGAGGATGACTATGTACACGACTGTGCCACAAACATAGTAGTCCATGACAACATCCGAAGGTAAAGTAGAACACACTTGAGGGGGGAGAAGTCCTTTATATTGATGGGTCATCAACAATAGACCAGACCACGGGAGAAAGACGTACTGGGACGGCAGTAGTGAAGCTAAAGGAGGATGGGACAAGTGAGGTGCTAGTAAGTGCACGCTTACTGTCACATTTCTCAGCACAAGCTGCTGAGCTAGTAGCTCTAATACTGGTGCTAGAGAGAAGCAAGAACAAGGAAGTGACAATAGATTGAGATCCTGCCTATGTGACGTCTACAGTGCATTCTGAGCTGTCACGTCGGCTAAGGAGGGGCTTCCAACGTGCTGACGTGTCACCGGTGCAGCATGCACTCCTCTTGGGTAGACTGATAGAAGCACTCCAATTCCGAATGAGCATAGCGGTCAAGAAGTGCCAGGCCCACATGAAGGAGTGGTGGATCCTCTCTCCAAGGGCAATGAGGCAGCAGGCG
The DNA here is from genome assembly GCF_040938575.1 of Ambystoma mexicanum. Lineage (NCBI taxonomy): Eukaryota > Metazoa > Chordata > Amphibia > Caudata > Ambystomatidae > Ambystoma > Ambystoma mexicanum. Next base: position 1,022,206,140 of record NC_090933.1, read on the forward strand.
CAGAAGCAAAACAAGCCACATATTTAGAAATGGACACCCCATCCCAGACGCGTAACTAGGTATGAGCAATGGTGTTGAAGGAAGGGTACAACACATTACCAGTAATGCAAATAATGGAATTACAGGGAGCTTCACTAAAAGAGCAAAGGGAATTATGGGTGAGAAGGTGATGTTCCATATCCCCGACAGATGCCCTATGGCGGCAGGAAAACACAGGGAAAGTAGTGATGCCATTATCATTATTACACACTGGTCTGACACAGTTACGCCATCCTACCCATATGAGGAAGTATGTGCTTAGTGCTCATATTGGAGAAGATTGGTTCTGTGCCAACCTAGTGGAATATTTAGCAGTAGTCACACCAATTGTCTTGTCTGTAAAGGTTTCACAGCAGGCCATAAATTGAAGGTAGTAAGAAGAGTCATACATCGCCCAATGTGTCCATTCCAACACCTTCATGTCGACTATGTTGACATGCTCCATGTATGCCAGGGCTACTGCTACATGATAGTGGTTGTGTTTTCCCATTCTCCCGATGGATCGATGCTATTCCCTGTTCCCATCCTGATGCCAGTTGAGTGCCAAAATTCCTGGTTTGGGAAATGATCCCATGATGGGTTGTGTGTGAAGAGGTCCTGCGGTCTGAAAACAATCCTCACATCACCAATGAGATGTTCTATCACATCACCACTTTGCTAGGAATACAACACATATTCTCCTGTGTATATTACCTGCAAGCAAACAGGAAGTGTGAGTGCCTCAACAGGCTATTCAAGGAGAACATAGCCAAGATAAAGAAAGAATGAATAAGAGCTGGCTATACTGTTTACCCATGGCTCTATTCGCATTGTGCAACAAACCAGGGACCGACCAACATTTAACCCCAACTGAGGTGGTAACCAGGCGGTGCATGCGACTTCCCCTGACTCCTCCCACTAGGGCATTGATAGATAGTGAAAAAATGTCTGATGTATTGGGACAGGAAATGTTTGTTTACACTGCTCCCTTGATGGATAGTGCCTCTTTTATTTCTTGCCAACTGCAGGCACAACTGCAAAGGCCCAAAGGAAAAGAAGATGGTAACAATGAAGAAATGAACGAGCAAAGACTTAAAGCGTGACAACTTTATCCCAGTGACACAGTCCTTTTGTGTGATTTTACCAGTACCTGGTTTAAGCTGAGATTCACAGGTCCCCATACTATCAAAGAAATAACAGATCGGGCAGTAAAAATCAAAGAGAAGAAAGTGTGGAATTACCTTGGGGACATTAAGTCCTGTCGAGCAGTGGCCTCTCTTAGCAACAACAGCGAAAGGGCCAACATTCCACAAGAAGAAGAGCAAAAAGAGCACGTAGGAGCATCACAGCCCAGCAGAGGCCAACCCATGATTACTCGCGAGAGAGATAGCGAAAGGACTTCCTACACATCCAAAGTGAGGGTATACTGTTTATTATTTTCCTTTTCACACACTGACAGCATTCATTGTGAACATTGTGACTGTTATTTCTCCATTGTCCCATGCTTCCCGAAGACACTCATCCCTGTGACCTTCCAAGGCAAATTTGTCCTCTTTGTTAGGAGATCCAACCATGTAAAAAAAAACTCTCCCAGTTTATTTTTCTGTGTTTTCCTGTGCTACTTGTCCCAAGCATACCCACGACTTCATTGAGGAAACACATCTGTACTTGAAGTACTTTGTGACCATAGAATCTGCATTGTGTGGGAACAGTTTTTCCTTATTGCAGTAGAACGATACACTCTGAACTCAGAGCTTGAAGTTAATAAGTACTAACAACAGAACAATGCATTTCTAGCGCATTTCAGTTGGTTCATCAACATCCTCAAGACTACACAAGGTTCCGAAGCAGAGTAAGTTATGGAAAATGTGATAGTGCTGTCTTGTGTCTTCTTTTAGTTTGGTATGGTTGCCCTTATTTTTTGGCAAATGTCTTTTGTTATAGAAAATAAAGCTGTTACCCCCACTAACACAACCCCAATTCCGGCAGGTGTGGTTACCATGGCCCTCATTACGACCCTGGCGGAAAGTGACTGACCGGACCGCAACAGCGTAAATAGCGTTTCCGCCATTGCACGAAGGAGCAAAGAGCGGCCCATTCCGACCCATCGGGCACGAGCACCACGCCATGGCGGAAGTGCAAAGTCCGCGATGGCGCAAATGGCCCCAAAACGGCCCACACCGCCGCCGTACGTCGCCCTAGGTGCAATACCGCCACCCATCACAGCGGACACCGCAGAGTGTGCCTACCGGAAAGTACGGTGACCGGAAATATACGGAAACGGAAGCAAAAACATGGTCCCGGAACGGGAAACAAGCCGCCGTACACCTATAAAACCACTAAAACCACACTACCACTAAAAACACAACCCTGAGACACACCCCAACCCGTCATCCACCCTAGCGAAACCAAGTAAAATTGGAAAAGCAGCGAAGAAAGCGTGCGACCGCAAGCGGCAGGTCCACTTCTCCCGCGAGGAACTCACCGTGCCAACAGAGACCCTCCAGGAGAATGGTGCCGTCGTCTTCTCCACGCAAATGACCAGGACGGCACTTGCGAACAAGAAGGCCATATGGGCTCTGGTAGCACAGCGGGTAAGCGCGGTGGGGACCGCACCCCGCACACCACAACAATGCCGAAAGCGGTGGGACGACCTGCGGATACGCGTCCGCAGCATACTCTCTGCCAACCGCAACATTGCCACAGCCACCGGGGGAGGACCTGAATCACCCATCAAGTTGACCCCCTGGGAATAAATCTGTGCCTCCACCATCGGAATGGAGAGCATCGAGGGAGTCGGAGGGATGGAGAAAGGAGTGCAGACATCAGAAGAATCAGGTAGGTGGGCCAGATAAAATAATGCTAAAACCACAATGTCCAATCATGTGAAGTACCATGTGTCCACATAGTGCAACAGGAACACATGTCCAGGAGAACGTCCACACACATCGCCCTCATAGCGCACCTTAAAACCACAATAAATACATAAATAATTAAAAACCCCTAATACACGCACTACACGTGCAGCAGGCACACCCTAACTGCAGGCTGCCAAACAACTGCACCCTCACTCCACACACAAATCAAAGCACCTCCAAGGCCCCGACCCAAATCACCCTCATGTACCACCCCAATGCATGTGATACAATGCCATTCCAATACCCACAGACCCATTAATAACCCTCGCCCTCCTTTACTCCACCACAGGGTCCGATCCAAACGACGAGCATCAGGACACCCCTACCAGCACACCAGCAAAGAGGGCCATGACCAACGGCCAAAGACCCTCCACCTCAGCTGCACGCATCAAGACACGGCAGCAGCACAAATCAGGTGGCAGCACAGAGGAGGGAACATCAACAGGCACCCCAGCAGCCAGCATGCCCACTACACCACCACCACAGGTCCCCCCAACGGATGCCACAGAATGCACTGGCTCTGGTGGCAGCAGCACCATAGGTTACACCCCAATGATGGCAGCATGCTCCGACACAGAAGACGGAGATGTCGAAGTCAGATCCATCCATGACCTGTCCCAATCCCCCTGTCTGTCCCATCCCGTACAACATGAGAATACCACGCAGGGGCACCCACAAGACGACGACTGGCCATCCCCCCCAAGCCCTGTGGCAAGGCAACATGAGGTCAACAGCCCCTCTGTGACCCCCCCGCAAGTGGCCATGGCCCAGCAGAGGCAACAGTCCCTCGACAAGTCAATCGGGCAACAGCAGCAACTGGCCACGCTCCTCAAGGACCATGCCGATGAATGTGGGGGCACTAAGGCAGACATAGAAACATCAACTGAGACACTCAGGGCAGAAATGGAGAGAGGTACAGAGACACTAAGGGCGCAAATGGAGAGTAGCACCGAGAGCCTGAGAGTCCAAATGGAGAGAAGCACCGAGAGCCTGAGGGGGGAACTGCATGCGACGTCCAAAGACGTATGTGCCGAACTTGCTGCAGTGCGCCGTGTGCTCACGGAGCACTCACAAACCCTTAGGGACATGCATGGACGTGAGCAGGCAGAGACATCTTCCGTTGCTAGTTCCGTCCAGGGCAGCCCCCAACGTAGATCTGGGAGGAACCTGCGCTCCACAGGCAGGGGTGCCCCTGACACCCGCAGAGGGGGCTTGCAATAGCGACAGTCCACTGACAATGAGCATCTTTGGACACTGGTGTTCGGGGGGGAGGTAGGAGGGTGGAGGGGGTGTGTTGGGCTCACTTGGGTGGCGGGTCGATAGGGTGTACACCATGATATCACATATGCCATGAACAAGTGCACGATCAACCAATGAGATGTGTCGACAATGATCATTATGTACTAGGCCATCCTAGGCGTATAGTCCATATTGTGCATCTACCAGACACACACAGTGCCACGAGTCCCGTGTCCATCTATCAGCCACCAGGCGTGAGTGCCAGAAGCATGCATCAATGACATGCTGACGAATGTCACGGCCCTCCGGTGCCTCGCAGACTCCTTGGGTTCTGCCACATCCCCACCCTCATCATGACCATCATCAGGTGCTTGCAGTTCTGCGTCTGGGGGCATGGGCACATTTCTACGTACGCACATGTTGTGGAGCATGACACATGCCATCGCCATCTTTGCAACCTTCTCATGGCGGTACAGGAGTGCCCCGCCAGACCTGCTGAGGCAGCGGAAACGAGTCTTCAGTAGGCCGAATGCCTGTTCAATGACTACACGGGTACGTGAGTGGGCATGGTTGTAGTCCTCCTCATGCTGGTCCCGTGGGTTCCGGACTGGTGTGAGGAGCCATCTCTTCAGTGGATACCCAGCATCACCTGTATGTGGACGATAAACGTATGATGTGGAATGCCATTGCTACGTACGCACCCCCCCCCCCCCTTCCTGCCAGGTCATTGCCGCATCACATACCCCACATCATCATGCATGAAAAGAGACTCACCGAGTAGCCAGGATCTGTTCCCTGCGTGTCGCTCCATGTAGCGTGGTATAGTAGAGTTCCTCAAGACCAAAGAATCATGGGTTGATCCAGGGAATCTGGCACAACAATGTGTAATGATCCTGTTGGAGTCACCCACCATCTGTACATTCAGGGAATGAAATTGTTTTCGGTTGCGGTACTGGGCCTCCATGGCATGTGGGACGACCAATTCCACATGGGTGCAGTCGATGGCACCAATGCAACCCGGTATGCCGGCAAGTGCATGGAATCCCACTTTAGTGTTGGTAATGTCCTGCTCCGAGCGTGGTAGAGAGATGTAGTCGTCTGCGTGCTTCAGGAGGGCATCGAGCACTTGCAATAGTGTCCGTGAGAACAGTGGCTGAGAAATGCCATGCAACTGTCCGACTGTGTGCTGGTAGGTGCCCGTGGCCAGGAAGTGGAGTACAGACACCACCTTCAGTAGGGGTGGGATGGCGGTTGGGCTGTCTATCATGCTGACAAGGTCAGCCTGTGTCATGTCCACTATTGCGGCTATGGTGTTCCGGTCCAAACGGTAGAGGGTGTGGATCTGCTCATCAGTGAGGTTGAACGGATGTGCTCGGAGGCGTGGGATTGCGGGCTGCCTGCGTGGTGGTAGTGGCTGTGCTGGCGGCCCTTGCGGGCCCTGCCTTGGCCTCCTCCTCCTCCTGCGTCTCCTCCGTGCGGCCGGTTGTAGTTGGTGTTCGTCTTCTTCTTGGAGTTGGAGTACTTGCAGTGCTATCAGGTCCCCCAGGGCCAACATCGCGAGTCCTGCCGGTAGCATTTCGGAGTGGGTGTGGTTGTGGCAGGAGACTGGCTGTGCAATTTATGTGTTTTCAGGCTGTATGGCCTCCACCTGTGGTGATTCATTCCACCTGTGCAAGCTGCTCTCCCCTTTGGGCGAGCACGTCCCGCACACAACGCTGCTAATCGAGGAACGGCATCTTGCTATTGCAATCATGTATTTGTACCCGATGGCCGTGTTACATTTGTTGATTTGTACATTCGGCTATGGTCACATTGTTTCACATACAATCTTTGCAGTCGCGAACAGACTTGTGATGGGTCAGTGGAACGTAGTACTCGAGTAACGGTGGGCCCTCATGCATCACTGTACAGGGTTGCACCGACGGGCGGGGCGTCCCATTAGTGGGTGATGGCAGTTGACATTTTCACACACAGCTGCACTAGCTGGATTAATTTGTGATTTCAAACGGCCACAGATGCCTTTTCGACGTGATGTTGCAAATGAGGAATTCGAAGGCCGGCGCTTTCGGTCTTCGGCTAGCTGAGAGGTGATGCCCACAGGTCTGACTGCAAGTATAATGTTCTATTGTTCGATGTCCTTGAGACAGAGGCCATGGCGAGGAAGCAATGATTGATATGAATAGTTTGGGATGCGCTATATTGACGTGGGCGATGAGGCCGGACGTTCCCAAAATCATGTAACTTCACAACACAGATATTACGGGCTGGAACACTGTGGATTTTGCAGGCTGCATAACGCACAGACTCAATGGAAATCCCGAATGTCTTGTGAGTAAATATTCCGGTGTATTTATGACAGGATGAGGGCATGATGAATGGATGCATGGCCAGCTCATTTGATACAGGGTTTGCCATGTACAGGGCTTGTTGGAATCTATCCGCCTCCCCTGCGCTATGTGATGCAGGGCTGCCATAGTGGCACCATCGTCTATCTGGCCTTGTTGAGCCCTCCCTGTCTCGACGCGCCTTCAGACACTTGTGTCCATGCACGTTGACATTCCCATCTGATGGAATCTGTTTTGGCAGACGCATGCACAGGTACACTCGTTTGGGATGGTGTTTACACCTCGATATAGATAGTCATGAGTGGCAAGTGGTTTTGGGGTGGTGATGATCCTTTGGAGTGGGCTAGCATGCATATGGCTGTGGATTTAGTGTGGTCATTGGAGTGAGTTGTTCGAATGTAGTTCTGATGGCCATTCTGTTCTTTTTCTTTTCTTTTTGTTGACAGGTATCTCCTACCCTTTTGCCACTGCCATCTGTATGCCACTCCTGCAGATGGCGTTTACTCACGACACCTGCTGCTTCGTGTTAATCAGTGGAGCAGCATTACGATCTTATGGGACGATCGCCAATGGGCCACATGCCCTTACGCAGTACTAGTGGCTCGGAGCAACATTTCGGCCTTTCAGTTGGACTAGTGCCTCCCCATTGGGGCGGGCCTGCGGTTCTGTGCGCTTCCATGTTGCCTTTTCGTACGTGTATGTGGCTCTGTGTGCCATGATGGGACAGGGCGTCACACAAGTAGTAGCTGGTCATTCCTTGCGGATGCAGCCCACAATGGTGATATGTGTTTTGGAGTTCATGGACTGATGGCTGTATGAGCTTGGTGATTTAGTTGTGCATTAAATTTCTATTCTGAAATGGCCCGTGTAGCGTTCTTCTTTGCGAGTGATGTGGCATATTCCTATTTGGGGAGCGATGTTTTGTGAGGAGATCTGCATTGGGTTCCGGTTTCGGATTTTAGTGGCGTGGTACTGTGCTGGGCGCGTTTGCCTACGGAGCACAGTGAGGTCAGGGATGGGGGATGCCAATATGACTGTTTGGATGTTGTCATGCTCAGGGGCGGGGGATTGGGTTTTGTGTAACAGACGACGGTCAGCCAGGTGGACTGGTGGAATGTTGTGAGTTTCGTAATATTGCTGGTCACAGGTGCCTGTGTTTGCGTGCGTTTCTGGGGGGGGGGGACTGTGGTCATGTCCATTGGAATGGCTTCTGTATTCGTGCCATCTGTGCCCTGCAGCTCCCATTGGCCCCTCTTGTGGATCTTTTGTTCGTTGGCATGCATGGGTGACTTGTACATTTCACTGGTAGCATTGTGACTTCATTGCACCTACGAGGAGTTGTGCTTTGTGGGCAGGGAGCGGTGTACAGGCACTCAGTGGGGCCGTTTACGGTTGATTCGCGATGCCGTACTTCTCACCATGGCGGAATGGTGCTTTCCGCCATGCTTGATGGCGTTAGGTACATGTCCGCTAGGGTCGGAATTCGCGTACCCTTGCGCCATGGTGGTATTTACGGTTTGGCATGGCGCGCGCGCGCGTGCTTGGTGCAGTTAGCGTTGGCGTTCACTACGGTGTTGCTAATGACTTCGTACTTTGCGGTGGCGGGTCATAGTCGCACCGAGCGCTATTCGATGGCGGTATTGCATCTCCGCCATCGTTTTCCGATTTCCGCCAGGGTCGTAATGAGGGCCCATGTCATGTTGGGAGGTAAGCACGGCAGGATCAGTACGGAGAGGTAGACGCATTGCTGATGTAGATGCAGGAGGGGTTGACTGATATCTCACTGATATTGCTTGAGTATCCAATAACGTGGTAAAAGCACATGACTAAAGTAGCTAAACAGACCACTGGAGAGAGCTGCTATGTCTCCTCTCTTCTCTCCTTCGACATGAGTGCCTCCAGAACATTTGTGGAAACTGAAATACTAGTTGCAAGAGCACAGTGCCTTATGTGCCCATCAATGTGCACTACCCGAGGAAGGTTGAAAGGGGAAACAGCAACTTTAAAATGGATGTCTAAAGCAACATTTCCATATGAAGTCAGCTATATAAAAACACTAGACATGATGGACAATTATTGGAAAAAAGACCAAGCAATACAGTATATCACTGACAGCCCACAGAAATGGAAGACAAAACAATAACATTGAAAGAATTACCATGTCCTAAGAAAGGGCAAGTAGGGATAGAAGGAGAACCAGGATGCTGGGAAAGACCACAGATGCTTGTATATGGCAACGTATACACAGCCAAAGGATTGAAAGAAGGAGTAGTGGGGAGCAATGAACTTACACTCCTAACAGTTCCAGTACATAAAGTTCAAGAAGAAAATGACAAATGCATGAAGGAAAGGGAAGCAAGTGTAAAGTTACTAACATGGGTACAATATAAATGCCCATAATACCACTAAAAGGAGCAGCATTATGTTTCCAGAATGATGGAGCAGTAAAGGTTGGAGAAAACAAAGAATGCAGGCAGACAGTAAAAGCTCCAGGCATGAAAGTTGGGACAGCAGTGTTAATGGATCATTATTGGGACTGGGGTCCCAAGTTATACGAGAAGTTGTCACCCAGCTGGTGAGGAGTATGCTTACTGGTGGACATCAACACCCCAGCATTAGTAGTTCCCCAGAAAGACATAAAAACAGACAAATTGACCAGAATGGATGGTGCCAGACAAAAAAAGAGGTCAGTATAATAAACTAGGGTGAAAAGACGAAACTACATATTGTCAGCAATGGAAGACTCTCCGGATGCCATACCACCCGAGGACCGGTTGTTCAGAAGAACAGAGATGTTCTTTGCATCAGTAGTTACTGCAGCACAGACATACACAAATGCAAAATGGCTCCAGATTACAAGGTAGGAGCTGATGCAAACAATAAACTGAACAGTCAATAGCTTCAACGCCATAAAAGAAGAGCTCCGAGAAGTAAGGTTGATGGCTCTCCAGAACAGGTATGCTCTGGTCCTCCTCAGAGCAATGGAAGGAGTAGTTTGTGCTACGATCAGATCATCTTGCTGTACGTTTGTTCCAGCAAATGATGAAGCAAATGGGACACTCAACTGAGGCAGTTACCAGATTATCGCAAAAATAAAGATGAAGGTTGGCTGTCATAGATCTTCTCAGGGATATGTACATGGATAGCCAATGGACTGAGAGTGTTAGAGGCAGCATTCATTTTAGTACTACTGACACTGTGTGTGATCACGATATGCATATCACAATGCCGAAGAATGACACAGAAAACTGTAGGAATTAAAGTATTAGTAGAACCAACTTCCAAAGAAGACAATATAATAGCTGCTCGAGATATCCTGAGAATGCAAATAACAGGGTGTCCACTGTTCATAACTTGAATAGTGTTCCAGGATCCCAATGACTACAAAGAATATTGGGGAAAATGGGTGTGGTGCAACCCGGAAAGAGACTGCTGATACATGACATGGAATACAGATGACCATGCAAGGTTCTATGGACACCTGGGAGGAGTGGCAAAGATTTGGCTCCCGAGGGCAAGGGTCAATAGGTTTGGAGGTGTGGTCACCAAGTCGACCAAAGGGGGGACTGAAGAGATGGTGCCTGAATGACCTTTGTGTCCCCTATGCCCATGTTAGCCCAAAGGATGAGTAATGAGAGATGCAAGTCACTGTTTGGCCAAACTCCAGGTGGAACGATGCATTCCATGTATGTGAGCAGATATTCCCTTAGACAACCGTTCAAACCCTATCCAGTTGATATGTTTGCGGATAAAGATGCCTCATCACTAGACCAGATGACTAATGATACATAACCAAATGTACTGACGTCATTAGTGACAACACAACATAGTAACAGAATAAAATCCTGAGTATTTGCAGACTGAAAAGCTCAGTTTTGCAGTCCTTGCCCATGTGACTCAGCCAAGCCGAATAATAGCCGTTTACCCGCGGTGGGAAGAGAAGCCGTTCCCAGCTAAGACAGACAAAAGTGATACATGCCATGTCCACCAAACATTGCAACGGACAGGCACTTCCTCAAGCTAGGTGGCTATGTCAGTGGCACCAATGGGGACACATAGTCTTTCTCATTACCTTGAAAAGGTACAGTGAGCGCTGTGAACAGAACAGGGTCCCCGGCCTGAGGAGACCCGGTCCAACCAATCGCAATGCTCAAATCCTGGGGTGGTGTGTGACAGTGCAAGGGCCAGTGGTCATCTTGCAACCCTGCAACAATATAATAGATATCTTTAGGGGAAGTCACAGGCGACCCCACCTGACATGGGAGGACCAATTACACAACACATATATGGCATGCCTATAGGTATTATTACCTGAGCTACCCAATGGGTTTGGTTCTTAGGTTTTGGGGGAAGGGTTGGGAATTATGATGTCACTATGTGATAAAAGCTTGTGACACGGGCTCAGGAGCTGTGATTGCTGGACATTTTTGAATTTCCTGTATGATCCCTGTCTGTTTGGAAAATAAAAGACAGTTCTGATTTGCCTCATGGCCGAGTCCTCCGTCATTGCCAGGGGTGGGTTCAATGGGCCCTTGGTACTCTGCTGAGCTGTGATTTTGTAGTGCAAACTCCCGGTCCTTTGGCATACCTTTGACACTGGATTGTGCCTCTCAGCAACCCAGAAGTCCACAAGCAGCTTATACACTGTTTCATCACTTTGGGACTTCTGCAAGCCTGCTCAACCAAGCTTGGTGCACTTCAAGCCGACATAAGACACAAGGTGCTGCTTTTGGCACTCTATAAAAACGTTTAACTGCTTGCTGCACTTGTAGCCATCCAGACGATGGCTCGACTCATGACAGCAGACCGCATCAAACCAACCCGATCGCTGGTTCGACTCCGAAGAAGCAACTGATTTATAAGCTAATTCCATCTTCTGGAAGCTACCGACTCACCCATCTTAAACGCTGGCTTGACGTAGTAGAAGTATTGTTTCACCACAGACATAACCATCCTACAAAACCATTGGAAGTCATTGGTTCTATCATCTTGAATACCAACTCATCCCTACGGGTGCCCACACCTTTGAACTGATTTGACACTGCCCTGCAGTGGGACAGCATTGGCTCGAGCATATCAATATCTGTTTGAATTCAATAAAGTGCACTGAAGCCCAGCTACACTCTGTTGAGCACACAAAGACATGCCCTATGGTATTTTGAGGAGACCCTATCCCCTGATCCCTCATAAAGGATCATAGTGACTTTTACGCTCACCTTCTAAACCTTACAAGGTCACCCCCTTCAACAATTGACATTTTCTCTAGGTCTCTTGCCTGAGCACCCCTGCTTTTAATCTCAGAATGCCCTTTCACATCTAAGTTTTGAATTCTCGTGTTTCTTTTACAGGGGCGGTTTATTCATGTTTTTAATTACTTTGTTTGCTGTGATTGTTTTATTAAAGATTCTTTTTCTACCTTTGGGCATTCTTTTATTTTTAGGACCATTCTACTAAAGCTGTTGGGGTTCTTACTGTCATCAGTTCAACCCCTTCTGAAGACATAGCCTGCCCTAAACTGGCATTATCAAAAGAGGCAAAGCTAGTATACCTTTAGTGCTTGGCCTGTTTCACGTTTATGATTGGGGTCACTGCTGGTTTAGTAGTAGTGCTGGACTGAGTAGGGAGATTTGCCACTACTCATCCCTGTATTCCTGCAGAACAATAGTCTTTTCATCACACCCACCATCATCCATTGTGGCCACTACAAAAATGAGGGAACCAGGGTCTGTGCGCATGTGAGGCAATATGTGCCTCCTAAATAAAGCAATACAAAGAGAATGTTTATCAGTCTGTGCGTCATCCGGCTGACCCTACTAATGTGAATGATATCTATGAAGAAGAGGACCCTGCTAAACCATCAGAGGTTAGGCGTTTTCTGGGTAAGGTCCCATATTGTGGACAATTTATCATGGATCTAGTCAGTCTATCAGAACCTCATCGTAACCTGACTAGGGAAGAGAGTGTGTGGTCATGGACAGCACCTGGGTAAAATGCATTCCAGGATATCAAAATGGCCCTGAACACACATGCCACTATTTCAATTTTCCACCCTGCCCTTCTTTCTGAAATAGTTGTGGATGCCAGCCTATTTAGCTTCTGTGCAGTGCTGTCCAGAAGGAATGGTATGGCATCACTGCACATGGCAGCATGGCCCTCTCTTTCACTGAGCAGAGACACTCTCAAATAGAGTGGGAGGTCCTGGCCATCCTGTGCAGATGTAACCATTATCATGTATGTGTCTATGGTAGGCGGTGGTGATTGTGCCAGGTTATCAACAGTCCACATTATATCTCAGCACTGCATCTGTCTGCAAGAATCATAAAAATACTTCTGCAGCTCCAAGCATATGATGTGATCTACTGTCCTGCAAGTCACTACCTGGCAGGATACTTCTCACAACACACCAAAGCTACTGATAAGGAAGGGTGCAGATGATATGGCTGTGAAAAATGACATTTGGATGGTCACCAGTGCAGTTTTTACTGTTTCCATCGCAATCATGGAACTGGCTGATTCCTCTGCATATGATGGTGTTTCCAGATGATGTCCGGTGCCATCGTGAGAGGCCAGTGGAGAAATCTAAGTGGGTAGAATCAGCCATGTTCCTCCGATTTGATCAAATGCTAAAGCTCCATGTAGGAGGCCCCAACATGCAGCAACTGAAGATAAAGCCGGTTCCTCTCCTCTGCTGCCAATGCTATCCTTAAAACGTGTTGCTGCACGTTGAAGCTCAGCCTATCACTGTAAATAAAGAACGTTGAGGATTGTTCGCACCTCATAAAACCTACGCACCTCAGACACATCATTTAGATATAAAACGTGAAAGCTTTTGACATGTGCTTGTGATGGCGTGAGGAGAGGTCCACCAGCGCGCGTAGAGCAGCAAAGAAAAGCCAGAGATAGAGCGTGGTTGCATACATCTTCTTTATTGTCCAACATGGACGAACTGAACTGGAGCCACCTCCTGCCGCCTGTCCCTTCCCTGTTCCCCTACGCACTTCCTTCCCTGAAACCCCTCCCCTGCTAAACACTGAAACGTCAACATGACATCTCCCCCCTTTTTTAAACATTAACGTGTCCGTCACAACAGGTGACCAGATGCTGCGGTTTGCTAACACATTTCCTCAATCTATAGGTCGGGCTTGTTCCGAGCCCTTTGAGGATGGGCACTTGTAGATCCTTGCGGGCTTCCACTAACCTCCACCTCAGGGATGCCTTCAATGTCTGACTCCCCCGTTTCTCCTTGGTCCCCGAGATATGGATCATTGGGCTCATAGTCAAGAGGAGCGACTACTCAGCCACTTAGGCAGCGAGATCCAAAAGAGGGAATCTCCTTGAAGTGTGAAGAGTTTCGGGTGACAGACCCTTCCACACCCTGGGCCGTGATCATGGAGCCCTTCTTCTGCATGACTAACAACGGCTCTTCGTGAAAGACTGAAGTGTGTTTATGAATCTGAGGTTGCTTCACGGCGACAATGTCACCCACTGCGATCTGGGGTTCTTTCGCCCCTCTCCGTTGATCTGCATACTCCTTAATGCGCTCCTTGGCAGCACCATCTCTTTCCCTCAGGTCCCAGTCACGGTCCTCGGGTGGTCCTCCCAGAGTGGCCTGCGGGATCGGGGTCCGAATGTCTCTCCCGAACATGACCTCAGCAGGCGTTTTCGCCGTGGTGCTATGCGGAGTGCCCCGGTAGTCCCGCATCAGCTGATTTAGGACTTGCTCAAACAGTTGCTTGGTGAGCTTGGCGATTTTGACGGCCCACTTGAGATTTGCCATAAAGCGTTCTATCATGCCACACTCGCCTGTGGCCATAGGGGTGTTATCTTCCGGTGGTGGAAGCCGAGATAGTTTGTAAATTGCACAAACTGATGCCCATTAAATGGGGGCCCATTGTCGGTCTTGAGCATTCTTGTGATGCCATAAGCAGAGAATATACGATCCAGTGCCATTACCACATGATGAGCGGCTATGGTGGATATGATTTGAATTTCTGGGTAGCAGGAGTACTCGTCCATCACTGCCAGCACATATTTCCCTCTTTCCACAGGCCCAAAGAAGTCGGCGGCGACAGCCTCCCATATTCCTTGTGGGAGCTTTGACATTCTCAAGGGATGCCGGTTAGGTGTGATGAGGCTGCACGTGGGACAGGATTTTAAGGTTTCCTCCACTAGAGAGTCCATGCCTGGAAACCACACCTTTTTGGCGCAGCATGCGTTTGGTTGACACCATCCCTTGGTGGTTCTCATGGGCGATCTCAATGACTTTGGCCCGTTGGGATTGGCGGGATCGCCAGCCAGCAGTCCTTTAGAAGGAGGTGGTCATCAGACGGGTCTAGTTCATCCTTCACCTCGATTAGTCGATCCACTTCACCTTGCACCTGGTCCCCAGCTGCTCGCCCTCTCTCTTTGGCTCTCGTCCACATGCCCAATTTGAGGCCTTTCCAAATGATTTGACACGCTGGATCATTTTCTGGCTCTCGGGCAATGGTCCCGTTATCGATCCCTTCGGAATTGGTCTGGTGAATGAGGTATCAGAGGTATCTGTCTGCCACTGATGGTTCTGGCGTGCACCCCTCCCGAGGCCTTCTGGACAGAAAGTCTGCTGGATTCTCTCCTTTCCCTGGCCGATGCACAATTTCGAACGCATAGTCCTGCAGCTGCAGCCCTCAGAGGGCTATCCTCAGGGGCATTTTTGCTTTAGGGTTCCCATATAGGAACAGCAAGGCCTGATGGTCCCTGATGACACGGATTGGCTTGCCATACAGGAACAAGTGAAAATGTTCACAGGCCCACACCACAGCGAGCCCTTCCTTCTCTGCCTGTGAGTATGCTTGTTCGGTGGTAGAGAGGCTCCTGCTGGCATACGGAATGACATGCGTTCTTGCGGGATCTCTCAGGTCCACCTGAGCAAGAATGGCCCCCAGACCTACAGGACTGGCATCGACCGTCTGTTCCGTTTGGCAGTTTGGGTCATAGTATGACATGTTCTCTGCTCTGGCGACCCTTTCCCGGATGTTCTCAAAAGCCCTTTGGCACTCCTCCGTCCAGCTGAAAGTGGCATCCTGTCTTGTGAGTAGTATTAGGGGTTTGCTAACTGTGGCAAAGTCCTTGATGTACCGGGTGCAGTAGCTGGCGAGACCCAGAGAAGACCTTAACTCAGAGACGTTGGCTGGGGGTGTGGTGTCATTCAGTGCAGGGACCTTGTCCGGATCTGGGGTCATGCCGACCTCAGAAAATATGTGACCGAAGAACTTCAGTGTGCTCTTCCGGAACTCGCACTTTTCCTTGTTGAGCGTGCGATTTGCTGCCTCTAGCGCTTTAAATACTTTCATGAGAGCCTCATCATGTTTTTTAATGTCCAAGCCGAAGACCAAGATGTCATTGCTATAGTTGAGGCAGTTAGGGATGTGCTTGATGACATTGTACACCTCAGCCTGAAAGATTTCGGCGGCCGAGGAAACACCAAAACTCAGCCTTTTATAGTGAAAGATGCATGACGAAGGTGGTGATGTTCCGGCTTTCTGGGCTCAGCACCAGTTGGTGGTATCCTTTCTGCAGGTCTAACTTGGAGAACACCTTGGCCCCATTTAAAAGAATAATCATGTCCCAAATGCGTGGAACTAGGTGTATTTCTCTTCGTATGGCTTGGTTGGGGCGTCTCATGTCAACACACAATCGAATGGCTTCTGCCCCTTTCTTTTTTTTTTTTTTAAATATTTTATTGATTTTATATTTTAGAAAAACAAACGCACAACACAATACAACTGTTAATTATTTACAGAAACCACGAAAGAAAATACAAGCAAGGAAACAACAGAAAAAAGGAAAAAAAAAAAAACTCCCCCACCCCCCATCAAGCCAGAGCCGGCTCCCTTATATCCTCAGTCGGGGCACCGTCAGGAGAAAAAATGTCCGAAGGCACATCTTCAGAATTCTCAGATTCGTCCAAGCCCTGTTGTGGGTTGGTCATAAAGGCCACCAATTGTCGCCAGGCCAGCAAGGGCCCTATCTCCTCCTCGCCCCCTCTAGTGACTGCTTCAAACCAGACCACGGATTCAGCCTCCGCCCACCTCACAAGGTCCGCCCACCATAGTTCCACTCTCGGCCTGCTAGCCGATTTCCAGTTCATGGCAATCCTGCGTTTGGCAAGAACATATGCCAGGTCCCTCAGCTTGCTCAGGTGCCTAAAGTGACTGGGCCTGGGGAAGATCCCAAGCATACATGACCAGGCAGATCCCACGTCCAACACCACTCCCCCACTTGCGAGCTTCGTCTTGACCTCCTCCCAAAATCTATACACTTCCGGGCAGGCCCAAAACATATGTAGCAACCCAGCTTCCACCTCCCCACACCTGGGGCATTTTTGAGTGATCGAGCCTCCGAACCGTGCGATCTTCTGGGGAGTCAGGTAGGCCCTGTGAGTAATGTAGAACTGGAGTTGTTGGAGCCGTGCATTTCGGGACACCTTTTTATGATATCCCAGGACCCTCTTCCACTGACCCTCCGTCATGAGTTCACCCATCTCCTCCTCCCATTCATGCCTCAATTGGGGCAACTCTTTCCCAACTTTCGTTCTGAGGAGTTCGTATATCCGTGATATTTCATGCCCACCCTCTGAGACATCATACATAGTTTCAAGGGTGGCATCAGGATCATCTACCAGTGCCGTCTCCGGCCATCTCTTTCTTACTCGTTTTACTAGCCTGGCAGGGGTGATGTACTGACCTCTGTGCACCCCCGTCTCATCCTGCAACTTTTGAAAGTCCAGCGCCTCCCCCTCTCTCC
Source organism: Ambystoma mexicanum (assembly GCF_040938575.1). NCBI lineage: Eukaryota > Metazoa > Chordata > Amphibia > Caudata > Ambystomatidae > Ambystoma > Ambystoma mexicanum. The sequence goes on from NC_090933.1 coordinate 1,022,223,445, forward strand.
ATATGTCCCCAAGCGTGGCCAGGCCCACCGGCTCCCAGTACCTACGGACAGAGTGAAACAGTTGGGTGTCGTTTTCGCACAGGGCCACCAGCGGGACCTGCCAAGATAGTGGTTCTGGCTCCCCCATCAATTTCCATGTTCTGTGCCAGACCTCCCATCCCAACCTCAACAGCCACCCTCTTCCCTTCAGTTTATTCCTTTGTAGCCACACCACCTCTCTCAGGAAGTATGGGGCCGCATCCTCACGCAGCAACCTAGATTCCGCCGAATCTTCGTCAGACAACCACCTGGCCACGTACAACAGTTGTCCCGCCAAATAATATAGTTCGAAGTTGGGCAAGCCTATACCCCCCTTCTCATACGGGTTCTGGAGCTTCCACAGGGCCACCCTATTCCTGGAGTTACCCCACACGAAGCCCCTACACATACTATGAAGTCGTATAAATAGGCTCTTAGGGATCAAATACGGGACGTTCACGAAAAAATGCAGGAGTCTTGGAAGGACTACCATTTTCAACAACGCCGCCCTCCCCATCATGGACAGGGGCAATCTGGACCAGAATGTCATGCTGTTCTTGACCCCCTCTATGGCTCTCTCTGTGTTATGCTTGTGTACCGCCTCGGGCCGGTGGTAAATATTTACCCCCAGGTACCTAAACGTGTCGGTCCGCCATGGTATTGGCAACACAGGCAGCCTCTCCAACGGGACGTCCCTGTACCCGCCCAACGGGAACAGGCTAGACTTCCTGGGGTTCACTGATATGCCCGAGAGGACGGCGTAATGATCCAGTACTTCCAGTACGTACTGCAGGTTCTCCTCCGGGTAGCGGAGGTACAGCAGCATATCGTCCGCATAGAGAGATGTTAAGTGGCTGCCGCTGGCAGTATTAATGCCCACCTCTCCGTATTGTTGTCGCAGGCATATCGCCAGTGGTTCCAGCGCAAGTATATATAACATGGGTGACCAAGGGCATCCCTGCCTGGTCCCCCTGCTAAGCTGCCAGGCATCCGAGACTGTGGCCCCAGTCTTGACCCTGGCCACCGGGCTGCTATAGAACAACTGGACCCATCTGATATAACCAGCGCCCACGCCATATCCCTGCAGGGCCGCTTTCAGCCAAGGCCATCTCACTGAATCGAAGGCCTTGACCGCATCCAGCGATACCACCGCCATCTCGCCCGTGTCATCCTTAGTATGGTCGATGACATGGTGCAGCCTCCTATGGTTATCACTGATATTCCTGCCTGGGACATATCCCGTTTGATCCGGGTGGATCAGCTTGCCAATCACCTTCTTCAACCTGTTGGCCAGCACCGCCGTGAGTATTTTGCTGTCCTGGTTTAGCAAAGACAGAGGTCTATAAGATCCACACTCAACAGCCGCCTTGCCTGGTTTCAGTAATGGGACAATCATGGCCTCGCGGAGGGACAACGGGAGTTCACCCTGTTCATATGCCTCGTTAAACAAGGCCAGCAGTGGCTGCAGCAGCTCCTGCACGTACGCCTTGTAAAACTCACCAGGCAGGCCATCCGCCCCAGGTGCCTTACACGTGGGGAGGCCCCGGATCACCACCTCCAGCTCATCAGAAGTGATAGGGGCGTCTAGTTCCTCCCGCTCCAGGTCGTCTAGGGTGGGGAGACCAATGTCTTCCAGTGTGTTCAGGATGTCCTGGCTCCTGTCCTCCCCAGTGTCCTCATACAAACGTTTGTAGAACTTGAGGAATTCCTCGTTCACCCCATCCTGAGTGTTGCGAAGGCCACCGTCCTCACCACGGATTTCATGGATAACCGCTCGGGGGGACTCACTCTTGTACAGCCAGGCTAACAGTCTGCCTGGCTTGTCGCCCCCCGCGTGCAGCCTCTCAGTGTATTTCCTATGGTTCAGTCTACATAGTCTGTCCCAAAGAGCGCTGCACGCCACCTGAAGGTCTCTCATCCTTGTCTTGTCTACCTGAGTGGCATTCTCAAGACGAGCCAGGCTCTCCAGTTCCCTTTCGGTGTCCTGAAGCTCCCTCTCGATACCCCCCTGAAGACCCTTGGATTTAGAGATGGCCACACCGCGCACCACTACCTTAAAGGCCTCCCACAGAGTTCCCGTAGAACGCACACTGCCCGTGTTTATCTCGAAATATTCCCCGATGGCAACCCTCAGGTCCTCCCGGAAACCCTCATCCTGCAGTGCTTCCGCCCGGAGTCTCCATGTGGGGACCCGAGGCCTAGGGGGTTGGTGTCGCCACTCTACCACCAGGGGCGAATGGTCCGACAATACTCGAGCTTTGTATTCCGCCTCCACTATTTCGCCCGCTACCTCGGCGGTTCCAAACACATAATCCAATCTCGTGTATGAGTCGTATGGCGCCGCATAATGCGAATACTGCCTCTCCGTGGGGTGGAGTCTCCTCCACACATCCACCAGTCCCAAGTCTCCTAGCAATGTCCCGAGCGCCTTGGCCGCCGGCGACACTTTCCTTTTGGTGTCTGCAGACTGGTCAATTTTGGGATCTAAGACACAATTGAAGTCCCCACCCCACACCATCGCGCCCCCTATCAAGGGGCCAAGTTTGCCATAGAGGGATCTAAAGTAGGCTGCAGTATCATGATTGGGGGCATACAGGTTGAGGATGTGTACTTCCCTGTTCTCTAGGAGTCCTGTTATCGCCACCATTCTACCCTCCGGGTCCACTATCGAGTCGAGCACTCGGAACGGCACATGCGGCGCCACCCAGGTGATGACCCCTCTAGCATACGCCGAGTACGTGGCACCCACTACCTTGCCCTTCCACTTCCTTGTAACCACCTCCAGTTTCTCCCTAGTGAGGTGGGTCTCTTGTAGCAGGGCTATGTCTATCCGCATCCTCTTCAGGTATAACATGACTTTGTTTCGCTTGAGGTAACTATTAAGGCCTCGGATGTTCCAGGTAACTATGCGAAGACTATCCGATGCCATCGGTTTGGTCTGTATTCAGCCCCGCCCTCCCCACAATACCCCCTTGGTCTAACACTCCGCCGGCTCTTCCGCCCTTGATCCCCATCCCCCCTCCCTGTTTACCAACTACACACCACAGCAAACAACCCCTCCCATCCCAACAAAGGCCCAGCTCCATCCCTGGATCTCAGGCCCACCCGCGTCTGGTCTTATCCCGTTTGCAAGGGATAGGACCCCGCGGGGCGTCGCCGATCTACCAGCGACCTAACTAACTAGATATATTACTATTGGGTACAAAGGAAGCCTCTTGGAGCTCGCAATCAAGTGACCACGGGTAGGCACGCCCTATGGGCCAGCCAGTCAGTACCACATCATACGCATCACATATCGTACCAATGACTATATTCAAGTCCCAATGTCTTGGCCCCGTTGCCCCAGGCAGCCCAGCCACAAGCTACTTATCTTCCGTAGTCTCTGCCTGGATGTCCGATTCTTGAGGACTGCCCAGCGTGTCTAGCCAGTCCATCGCCTCAGTTGGTGTTTCGAAAAACAGGGATCTGCTTCTGTAGAAGACTTTCAATTTGGCCGGCTAGAGTAGCATATAGCGATGGCCAGCTTCACAAAGTCTCCTTTTCACCGCTCCGAAGTGCATCCGACTCCGCTGTACTTGTAGCGTGTAGTCAGGGTAGGCCGTAATCTTGGCCGATCCTCTGTCAATCGTTCCCCCTTTTCGAAAGAATTCAAGAATCTTTTCGCGATCACGGTAGTTCAGGATTTTCGCGATCACCAGTCGCGGGGGGGCCCCGGGAGGCGGCCTCCTGGTTAGGGCCCTATGAGCTCTCTCAACTGCAAACCCTTGGGTCAGTACCCCGACTGTAATCTCCTGCAAAAGCATGGATTCCACAAATTCCGTAGGGTCAGGCCCTTCGGTTCCTTCAGGTAGGCCCACGATACGGATATTGTTGCGTCTGGCACGTCCTTCCGCCTGCTCCGCTCTGTCCTCCAGGTTACCCACCCGTTGCACAAGGGCGTGTAGCTCCTTTTTATGAGCAGCGCAATCTGCCGTGTTCGTGGCCGTCTCCTTCTCGATGGCCCCCGCTCGTTCCGAGACCGCCCTCACATCCAGCCTAAGCAGATTCACCTCCTCCTGGACGGCACCGATCTTGAGGTTTAAGCCTTCCTGTAGTTCCTTCATGGCGAGGCCCAGCTTGGCCTCCCATGACACTTTTAAGTCCGCAATCGCCGCCAGCACCTCCTGTATCGTGCCAGGTGACTCCGCGGTCGTCACGGGGGTCTCTTTGATCTTGCCTCCTTCCGCCCCTGGGGGGGACTTGGCGTAGGCCTCCATCGTGGGCTGTTTAGCCTTGGGTTTAACACCTCTCGTGGTCATAATGTTGTATAAGTCGGGCGGGGGTCCGTCCCGCCAGTCACCGAGGGGGAGTCACGCCACCGAACGTCCAAAGCCTGACCCACCACACCATGGGGCATCCAACAAGCCCGGAGCACTCCGACCACCAGGCCCACGGTCCTGTCGTTACAGCCACATCTGTTCGACACCCCCGCTCGCTGGGCCACCGTGCGTCCTAAGCGGCACTCATGTGTTTTAGTCTCCGAGCCGAGGGACGCAAAGGTACAGCACTCGTGATCGCGACACTGACTTCATGATCCTCGGTGTTCGCAGCGTGTCGCCGCCATTTTGTCTTGTCCCCCTGCCCAGGGCCCGTCCCAGTCAATCACAAATATTTCGGTTTCTGAGCCCTCTGGACGTCCCAAACTTTCACAGGATGCAGTGGTGGCATTCATACACCTGGACATCGATTTCCAACGTCGGCCGGCCCCCGTGGACGTGCCCCTCCATCAGGATCAAAACAGGATCAGCGGAGCTCCTCCAGAGTGCGACCTCTTACATGGCCGTCCAAGCCACGCCCGCCTTCTGCCCCTTTCTTTGGCACTGGCGCTATAGGGGACACCCAGGTGGTGGGGCCGGTGGCCGGCTCGATTATATCTTGCTCGAGCAGTTTGTGGAGTTTATCCTCTAGCTACTTCTGGACGTTGACTGGGATTCCCCGATAGTGTTGTGCTACGGGGCGGATGGAGTTGTCAATGTACAACTTTATGGGTCGACTATTTAGTTTCCCAATGCCTCTGAATATTCGTGGGTAGAGGTTGTTGATAATGTCCACCGGGTCGATGTATTTGTGGACCATGATGTTATATAGGATGTGAATGAGTCCCATATCAGCTGCTGCCTTGAAACTTAGCACGCATCCGCTATCAGTTTCAGTTGCTAGGACGTGAATGGGGATTTATTTTAAGGTCTTTGTATCTGCAGGTGTCCTCAAAAGTGTCCTAGGCACTTGAGGGGTGTCTTGGCCCCGTACGCGTAGATGTCTCCTGTAGTAGGGCATAATTATGGCAGTGTGGGCAGGTCCTCAGTTTAATTATTAGGGTAGGGCTGTGTGCCGTCGCGGTGGGGTTCCCCAGGACATATACATAGGCCTTTCTCTTTTGATCGCTGCTTGATAAACTGGGGTCAGACGGGGACTGTTCTACAAGATGGCGCATATGGCATCTTGATCTGCACTCAGGCCTTGCGTGCATCACGTACCTCCTTCTGTCTCTCCTCTCCCTCCTTTGCCTGTCCTCCCCCGAATCTTTTTCCTTTGTGTCCAGGGTAGCTTGGTTGCTTGGCCCTTGGGGAGTCGTGGTGGGGTGGTTCACAAAGGAAAAGCTGGCATTTGGCCTGGGTCGGGATGGTGCCTCCCTGGTCCTTTCCCTTCCTTTGTTGCGTAAGAGCCTGCACAGGGACTTAAAGTGGCCCTCTTCACCACACGTGGCACAACGCTTGCCGATGGGTGGGCATTTCCCTTCATGAGAGTATTCAAATCCACATTTGTAGCAAAAGCGTTCCTCCGATCTTCTCTCCTGCTGCAACCTGTGGATGTTCTCCCCTGTAGTCGAGTTATTGAAACTCTCTACCTGTGAGTCTATGGCCCTTTCAGCCCTGGCTAGGGTGAGGATTTCGTCCAGAGTGCGTTGTTTCTGAAGCAGTTACCTGCGAAACATCTGTGACTCGCATCCTGCTATTATTTGAGATCGGAGTGCCTCTGTGTTAGAGTAATTGCAAGTGTTTCATTTTTGGTGAGGAGCCGCATGATCTCACCCTTGATCTGCGTCCATGGTCTCACCCTTGATCTGCTTGGTACTGTGGAAGAGATGCCTCTCGTAATCCACGTTGGTGTGGGGAGTGAAATAGGCGGCTAGCGCATCTTTTAGGTCTTCAAGGGAGTCAATGGAGTCTGGGGGCAACTCGTCGATGACGTCCCGTGTTGCGGAGCCCACTGCCAACTTGAACAGGCATTTCTGACGTGCGTCCTCCTGGGACCCATGTTGCTCATTTCCTAGACATCCAAAGTCCCTGACATTTGCGCCGCTGGTGTGTCCGGGAGACTGTATGGAGTCTGATCCACCACTTGGGGGCCCAGCACCTACAGTCCCTGGGCCTGTGCCTGTGCAACTTGGTCGCTGTCTTGGCCTGACATTGTCCTGAACCGTTCACTGCCGTCCTAGGTTCAGCAATCAGCTTGTTGCTGGCCGCCTCCTTAGGCACAAGCACCATCTGTGTAGGAAATGGTCACTGGGGGATGTCCCTCTGCTCTTTGGGGACCTGGATGGCCGTCTCTAGTGAGCATGAGCACCATCCGTGTGGCTGGCAAAGTTTCTGACTCCTCCTACCTCAGGAAGTGCATGGATGTGCGCTCTCTCTGTGTCTCTGGAGTGCAGGGCGCGGAGTGCCTCCTTCCGTGTTGCTTTGCTCTGCCTTTTCACCCTCCGCGGCCCGGGCGGCCATCAGCATGTTCCCGCTGCAGTCCTGTATCTTCTCCACCCGCGTTGAGCGCTCCCACGCCTTCCACGAGCATCCTTTCGAGGTGCTTTTCAGCGGTCCGGTGTGCTTTCCACCGCAAGTGGAACTGCTGCCTTGTCTGGGCATTCTGCCGCCACACGCGAGTGGCCTCTCTGGTCCGTTATCTTCTTCGCTCAGGAAGGCTACCCGCCTCGTCGCCAGTTTAATGGCATGAGGAGAGGTCCAACCAGCGCGCGTGGCTCAGCAAAGAAAAGCCAGAGATGCAGCGTGGTTGCAAACGTCTTCTTTATTGTCCAAAGTGGACGAACTGAACTAGTCCTGCCTCCTGCCACCCATCACTTCCCTGTACCTCTACGCACTTCCTTCCCTGAACACCTGCCCCCAGCTAAACACTGAAACGCCAACATGACAGTGCTAAACAATAGCTTGGCTAAAATGTTCCTCCATTTTTTTGATTGTAATAATATGGTCTATTTAATTAATATGAGCCTAATAAAGGGCACATGATTAATTCAGCAGATTAATATGTTTAGCAGAAAATGCCACATTTACGTGGCATGATTCAGGACCTAGAATACACGCACACGAGAAAGGCAGCCGGCACCAGATGAATCGGCGTTCGTCAATAAACAGTGCATCATTTAAGGGAAGTCACCCGAGAGATCCGGCTTCCTGATTGATGTAATCTCAACCGCAGCCTGTGGTCCGAAATTGTGAATCAATCATGCGCAGATTACAGGAACAATTGGGTTAACCGGCCTGCATCGCGGTGGTTAAAAAATGCTGCGTTCGACCCTGGCATAGGACGCTGTCTGGAGAAAGCTGGGCCGCTGATGCATCCGCCGCGCGCTCTCGCCGCGCCATTTTGTTATGATGTATAGGCAGAAGGCCTCAAGCGGCCTTCCTAATCTGACAAGGAGCCAAGCGAACGAACGTGCTGAGGAGTGTTGAAAGAAAGGCCCATTCTCTGCCTGGGGAGCTGCATCTAATACAGGAAATGAACACAAGTTTTCTGTAAGCCTTCCAGCTTCTGAATCAGCTGTTGCCGTGCTCACAAACCCATTCTCTCGAAGCACGGGGCTGCAACGCCAATTGTGGCAGTTATGAAAAATAGGAGCGTATCCCTCGTTTTTTCCCCTGTCTTCTTTCAAAGCGTGTCTAAATCGAACTCGGGGCGTAAGCGGCTTTATTTTAACAGGCGCGAGTTATCAGCGCCCGAATATCAAATGCAAGCCGGTGAATTCGAGAGCAGTTTCGGATTTCCAGCCAGAGGCCCTCCTCTTCCCTGCACTGCGTTTGGCGGGCGGCCAGAGCCGGTAATAAAGTGCTAAGCAGAAGACAGGAAATACTCGAGAAGTCGAACAATGTTATGACAATGTTTATAACTTTTACAGTCAGGCCTGGCTGCACATCTGCACAGCATCAGACTCTGGTCAGGCCCACTGAGAGGAAACCTTTCTGTAGCTGGCAGCGCTCCCCTCCAGCCAGATGTTATCACTTTGCCGGTATCTTTTCACTAAACAACAAAAAGCCTTTTTTTTCACATGTCTAAAAAGGAAATGGGAGTCTCTTGTTTGGGAGACATTGAACAATAAATTAATTTGGCTCTGCGGCTGATTTACCATGACAAGATCCAAAGCAGCTCGGAGACAATGACAGGTTTCCCTTTGATGTCAGAGTGCTAGAACCCCGCCTCCTGCAAAGGACGCAGGCTCAAGCGGTGCCCCAGAGCAGGCTTGCCTGTGATGTGTGTGATGTATGTTGATGTGTGAACCACCAAGACGTGAATGCTTGCGTGAAACTCAATTGTCTGTAAAATTAGGCAGTCACCTGACATGCGCTTATTTACAGAATACCACTAACTGCTCATTCTCTAGAGTATAACCGAGACATGCGAATCTTTTCGTAAATGGAAGGTATTAATGTCCTTGTAACGTGTTCATTTCGACAAGCTGTCTAATGAAATGTCAGATCATCGTCTTGATGCAAGTGGTTCTGTGGGAGAGTTTTAAGAGTTTTAAGCTTTTGTTTGCCAAAGGTGTAAATGGAAACACGCATGAACAAGCCAGTGTCAAAGCCTTTCTGCTCGTGTGTTGTAAATCTCAAGGTAAGTATATTAATAGCAAATAAAATGATAAACTCCAGCCAAGGCGTCCACCTTCAAAATGTTCCACGTGGTACATCTTTGACACAGGTGATGTCCTAGGAAGTGACATCAGAGTGACTGGCATAGAATTAAGTGATATCACACGCCCGTGATTGTTGGTGACACACTGCCTAGTCCTTGTTTATCTAATGACAGTCTTTTTTTCCACCAAAACTAATTAAGAATGGATAGATACAAGGCTATATACATGCACCATAAAAAACTACTTAGGGAAACATTGCCTACCACGCATTCATGGCAGGACCAAGCTTGGCTCTATTCTGTAATGCGGTGGAGAGGAGAACAATGATGACGTGGAAGGTGGACTAGAACAATGAGGGTGGCCAAGATTGAATCAAGCCTTGCATCCATCCCTTTTTGTAGTGGAAAGCGGTCACCCATGTGGAACAAGCTGTTATGTGAAAACCAAGTACATTACTTAACTTTTTGATTTTACTCATATCCCCCTCCAGAAGAAGGTAACCCTACAGAATAGTTAATTTTAAAATAATGTATAAGGTACCCCAGTTGGCTTATGCACCTTTTATAGTGATCTGTGTGCAAGCTATAGGTCACCTTGTTGTACCCTGGATGTGGTGAAGCTGAGAGATAGTGATTTAAATCATGATTTCCTGTCCACCCAATGAGTGAATAGAGCTGCCATTGGGCCTAAGCCCTATTGGTGCTTTGGCAGTACCCAGCAGGCAAAAGTGGGAGCAGCAGACACTCACCGCATACCTTGGATGGTTGGAGAGAGAGGTGAATACCTGAAGCAATGAATGTAAGGTAGCAAAAGTCAACATTAGGCAAGTAGCCTCCAATCCTTAAATGAGTTTCTTCTCCTCCATTACCACACTCTCAAACTATGTGGAAGATGAAGACTCTGAAAAGGGTTTTAAAGCCATGTCTTTTTTTGATTTTTATTAAAACACCAGCAATATTGATCAACATGTCGCTGGATATAAAATCGGGAGAAATTACAGTGAGGGAGCAAAGAAAGGACAGGACACCATATCTAATCCACACAAATGATTCTGATTATGTCCACATTTGGAAAATGTCTCAATAACCACCTCCCTCAACTGTTGGATAACTGGCCTGCCTCATACTGGGCCCGAGGTGAATCACAGGCAAAGAAAACAGTTCCCAAACAGCATCAACATAACATTACAACTCCAAACAAAATAAATACATCTGCCAGCCGGTCAGTGTGTGTGTGTGTGTGTGTGTGTGAGTGTGTGTGTTTATCTTATCCCTACAGGTGCTGCCACTTAAGTACCAGATAGAAGAGTACACCAAAGGGTTACACAAATAACATCCAGGAAGGCCAGGAGGATGTATTGCATGCCCAGTTGGGACACACCCGAGCTTGGAGTTGGTGAAGCAATTCTGCTGATCAGTGTGTACTGGAGTTGGGAGGTGACGGTGACCTCAAGAATTTTGGCAGAAGCAGGAAGAAGGGAAATAGGACAGTATTTTGAATGAATAAGAGCGTATATTGTTTGCTTTTCAAGCAGTGAAGTAAAAATAGCAGGCCCAAGAGATTCAGGAAAAACTCCCAGAGAAAAAGAGGAGCACAGAATTCAAAGTATTTTACAAACAATAAAATAGCACAATTGTGGTATTCTCATGGTGGAAGGAGTCCAAAGGGGAACCAGACTTGAATTTAGAAATATAGCTATAAAAGTGTCCCAAGGAAAGGGGAGCAAATTAATTAAAAATTCTCAATGCAGGGAGACAATATTCCGGGGTGGAAAGAGGGAAGGAGCCATTGGCAAGGGTGCTTTTGGAAAAGTGGCATGCATGGTCTCCACTTTATAATTGAAAATACAGAGCTGTTCATAGAAGTCAATTGATGGAGTGACAGAGGGAAAAGAAGCAGCAGGTTGCTCATCGTCTTGAATATGAAAAGTGGTTCTTTATGAGGATTGACAATAGCCTAAACATAAGGACACTAGAAGCGGTGTTTGCCCAAAATTGTGCATTGTTGGTTTTACGATGACAGTGATATAGAATTTTTCTAGCCGAGGAAGAGCAGTAATAGCATCAGCAGCGCTCAGCTGTCTTGGTCAGGTGTGGAGAAAACCATTTAGATGATAAGAGGGGAAGAATGAGAAGAGGATTTCATTGGAACAGAAACATTAAGAACTTCAGTAAGGCTGTAGTCAACGATATTAGCCCAGTGTCAGAATTTGAGGAAATGGGAGGGGGCGTAGGGGCCATATAGAATGTCTGTAAAAGCCTTCTACAGCCTGCTTAATTCTATAACTTGATGGAACATACAAGGAGGAATTATAACATGACAGTGGGAGTCCACATATAAAATAGGAAAAAGCAATTTCCAGGAAGGGTCAAATGAAGTAAAGGGGAAGGCTGGTGATGTTTTGATAAGATTAGGATTGATGAAGATAAAAAATAGGGTATGACCAGCCTCATGTGTAAGGCTGGAGACATGTTGAATAAGATTAAGAATGGTAAGAATGCCCAGAAGAGAATGAACACAAGGAAGAGAGGGAGAGTCAGCCCTAACATTAAAATCACCCAGACCAACAATGGAGGAAGTGGTCAGAGTACGATGTGAGAGGTCATCCACAAGATTCTCTAGAAATACAATGTGACTACGGGGGAGGCAGGGTGATGAATACAAAGAAACAGATGACGAAAAGGTAGCAGGAGCTTAGCCACAATATTATCAGCACCAACATCTCTGCGACATGGGGTAAGATGTATCTACAGAGAAGAATGCTGTCTAATAGCAACAACAACTCCTCTTCAGATGGTGTGATACGTTTGAATAATCTGCTATTAAGAAGAAATTGCCAGAGAAACTGTAGGATCTGAAGTATTAGAGAACCATGTCTCGAAAGCAAAAATGAGATTAGGGGAATAATCAGAAAAAACACAGAGACATTCGAGGAATGTTTAACATGAACACGAGTATTGATGAGGAAATCCCAGATATGGTCAACGGGAGAAGATGAAAGAGCATGTAGTGACAATATCTGCAGAAAGTGGAAAGAGGTAAAGAGAGCAGAAAAGAAGGAGGAAAGGAGCAGAATTCTAATAGATTTCAATACGATTGAAGGAACCTTCAGAAATATAAGTAACAGTACAGTTAGGCAATAAGACATTGGCACAGGAGTGGTTAATAGGCGCAGAGGAAAGTAAACCTATGAGGACAAGTATGATCCATACTTTTTGCTGGACCTGGTATGGATGTGAGTACCTTTTAATTGCCTTTGGAGCGCCAGCGGTGCAACCATTAGTCAGGAACAGGTCTGTTGACAGCACATAAGGGAGGCTTGAAGCATCACCTTACAAGAGGAACCAAAAGTGTTTTCAGTGAAAGGGTTAACCAGAAACTTTACAAGGAGCCTAGACTAGGCAGCCATTTTAGAGTGAAGCCAATATTAAACATGTGAAGTTAAAAGACAGAATGATTCAAGAAGCTACAATTCTTCATATGAACATGTAAAGCAAAAAAACATATACACATTTATACAAATAACCCTATCACAGTATAACCATATAAAAATGTAATATTATATTAACTTGAAAAGAGATTTTGCGGTTTCAACTATACTATTTAATGACTCATTTATTTTGTCATTGCCAAAATTATTTAGCCCGTCACCTATGCTCAAGTGGCTCGACAAAACACAACAAGGATCATTCACCTACTCTACAATAACCAGGTGACTATGGAACGATATGCATGTCAGAGTCTGAGCCAGCAATATCCAACTGACATCTGAAATACTCCCAAAACACAACCTTCTCGGAGTTCAGCATCATCTCACACATTTTAGCTAAGACTACAGAGCTGCTCAGGGCAATTCATGTAGCCACCCCAATTGTGATCAGCCACAGAAACATTGTCAGCAACTTGTACATAATAGCTATATTTAACTACTAAAGTTTATCTAGCGAACAAGAGAAAATGTAACACAGTCACAAATATAAAAGTAATTCGTGTAATTGTTGCTATGACTTTGCATATTTATTAAAATGTGTTTTTATCCTCTTTCAACTGTATAGCAATATAGTTCGCTGCACATATTTTGTAACACATGTTGATATTATAAAGCATTTTTTAAAACTATTTTAAAATCATGACATCAAACCTAACTCTCTAAATATGTTTAGGTTAGATTTAGTAACCAAACTGACATCTTTTCTACCTTAAACATAACAGTACTACTCCTCAGGCACATTTCCTGCCTTAACATGGGGCACTGCAGTTCAGAACTGCCTTACTTAACACATGGAGCACCATGGAGAGCCAGTTGCAGGAGAAAGCATTCATCAACCTGTCAAAAGTCTGTCTGTGCCTTTTAAACTATTATTTTATCATAGGAAGGTATGCAAATAATGGGACCTGGCCTGCAAAGATTTTCCAGCATCCCTAGAATAACAGAGACACAGATCCACATATTTCATGGCAAGCAACGGGTTAATGAGCATGTGCATTTGAGCCCAGCGTCCCGGACGGCTTTTGGATAAGATTTCTTCCTTAATTGGAAAAATGGAGGTGAGAGTTTCCAAAGTCATGAAAACCTGTCAAAGCCTGGCTCATTCAAGGAATGATTGAAACATATGAGAACATCGTATTGAATAGTCGAACTATAAATGGCAAAAGGATTGGCAATTGAGCATCAGGCACAAACCGATTTTGGAGAAAGTAAACGAGTCAATAAACAAATAACTTTATCGAACATGAATGGATAAACAGGAGCGACAGGCCACGCGTAAGGAAGATCCTAGCTTTTATACTTTTTCCACCAATACATGTTTATCGTACAGTACTTGTCATGGGCATTTGCAATCGCAAGTGACACACACTGTTCATTTTGATGAGAAACACTGCTCTGCATATCGGAAAACCAGCAGATATGAATGTACTTCTTTATCCTTATTAATGACAGGTATAACCGAAAACTAATTGCACAACTGCACAGTTTCCACTATGAAGTCCAAGACGCAAAGCAAACTGCTCATGTGCCGAGATGTGGTCACACGCAAGAGTGTTCTCATGTATTGTTTTTGTCTTTATGCCATCCTCAACACCCAGTTCACATTACAATTATGCTCTATTTTAAGTCTATATAAACTTGTACGTGTATCACAAAAAGAACATTGTCAGCATATAGATTAAACACTCGACTTTGATAAAGGGAGCCATCTTAGAAGGTGGAAACCACTCCACCTATGCTCTACTTTTGTTTTCTTTCCCATAGGGCACAGGTGTGATACTTAAATATATTAAACATACAAAACCATTGCATTTGCTTGAAAATGAAATAAATGGCTTTCATAAAAGGGAGTTTTCTTTATATAGTACTCCAACACCATAATAACATGAAATGACATGCGTCTCCAGGATATACACTAATGTAATGTGGTCTTGTATAGTGCCTGTCTACCATTATTAGCACCCTAGATTTTCTTGGCACTACATGAAAAAAAGGGGAGGTTCCTTAGTGGGACAGTGGGAAAGGCAGATGCGTAACCTGTGTTGTTGATGGGTGCAGGTCAGAAGTACCTGGCTCCTGAGTGCCAAACTGCTTTCTATGGGGTTTGTTAGAGAAACTAGGTAGTATGTTATCCATAGGTAAGAGCCCAAGATCTGATAGACTACAGTGCTTTGGTTCTGGTAAGCCACGGATGTGGGAAAGTGCAACAGGGCAGAAGAGGAGAGCTTAGTTATGGCTCAGTTAGTATTGATGTGTGTAAAGACTGGAGTGGGTATCTGTACTCCTGCTCTCCATATGGCAGAGTAGAGGCACAGAACATCCCAGCCAAGATTCTCTATTTGGTAAACGTGGATGAGCAATCAAGGTTTAAGCTCTCAGGAGGTGATGCAGGCTCGTTCTTAAGTACAGTGTAATCCCCAAGCACCCACACAAGAATGTCCACACACTAACACACTTTGTGCTCAGGTAAATCTAAAATGATAAATATATACAGTCCCAATGTGGTACCACAATTACTTCTTAGATTCCAATAAAATGCATCAACTGTAGATAGTTCAAAGTGCATACAAATCAATTAATTAAATGTATCAACAATAGACATGAGGAGGAAAACAAGTTGGTTAAACAATTTGCAGAATACTGGGCCCCTACCACTAGGCACAGTTCTGTGTGAGGATCCCCCCACCAGGGCAACCTTTAAATAAAGATATAAAACAAGCCCAGTCCATATATTGTCTATTAGAGTCTTATTTCCTTCTATAAAAGTTCTACTACCCCAATGTACCTGGTTTAGCAGAATTCAATGTAGGGTCATTGACGGATCCTTCTTGAGTGAACTCCCTTCAAGGCAGGATCCATGGATCATCGACTTCCCTTGAGGAAAAGGTGAACAAAGGTGTCGAGGCAGCATCTTCGGTCCTGGTGGTGCTAGCTGACGATCAGTCGTGGTCGTCCTGCGAAGAGGAGGCGTGTGGTGCACCTCAAAGGGCCCGAGGTGAATCACAGGCAAAGAGTCACTGAACAAATTTGTCCCAGCAAGGGCATCGGGTCGTCAATGTCTTTGTGGTCTTCGGGTGGTGGGAAACCCACCGGCAGATTCTCTTCGGATCGTCGGCAGCCTTCACTTTCTCCAGTAGGACAAAGCGGTCGTCAGTGATGAGCGAGAGAGTCCTTGTTTCAAAGTGTTCTTAGGCAATGGAGCATTGCGGCTCCAGTCTATGAGGTTACAGCGTTACCTCTGAATCTCGGTCGACGGTGAGGGACTTCAATGTCTGGGTGCTTCGCTTCGTGATTCCGTGCCGATCCCCGTCTCCGGTCGACAGTCTTTCGAAGATTGACTTCCAGGGTCTTTCAGCGAAGGTTAGCTGGTGCATGATGGTGTGGGATGTATTGACCAACTCTGCTATACTATGCGGCCTCACTCTGCTATCTATGGTGCGAGAAACAGCAAAATGGCGGCAAAACCTCCAAAAAAACTCTAAAGATATTGCTTGGCTCTAAAATCCAGTTAATCTAATGAAGCACTGTGAATGTACAGGGTCCTGAAATGTGAAAAGCAATACACCTTCTCAGCAAAACTGGATTGCCTGTGAATGACAGCCCTTGTCAAAAAATCTGTGTGCAGCCACACCGGGCTACCTGTGAGTGACAGCCCCTGTCAAATGGGCTGTCCTGATAACCTTTTAAAGTTTTCTAAAACTAAAGATCTTCCGGATTAGCAAATATAAAAGGGTTGCTGCTGAAAGGAGTACAGATCTCGATTGTTTTGATCCCACAGGTTTAAATCTAAGAATGTAATTTATCTATGTCATCTGATGCAACAAGTTTGTTTCAGGTTGGCTAGGCCTGCAAGAGGTTGAAAAACAGGTTTCCACCCAAGGGGAGGACATTCCTCTCAGCAGATGCTCACTGACACATGATAATTGTGGTGTAGGCCAGACATGTGTCTGCAGCCAAGGACTGAACAATGGCAGATTCTCCAGGCCAGGAAATGGACGTGTGAAAAGGTCATAAACTAGGCTTGCAGAAGGAAATCCCAAAGGTGGGGGCTGCTTCTTGAAGGAAATCCCAAAGGTGGGGGCTGCTCCTTGACTCCAGAGGCAGACAAAAGGATGACCATTTGCTGGCAAGAATATGTAATGAACAATTTTTAGAGATTTATAACTCGCTATCAGAAGTGGTGAAAAATATAAAAAGGGCAGATTTGTAGTTCTAATTTTTAGCCCTACATCTCAAAACGTGGTGGAACTGTGTAGCATATTCTGAACAGGAATGACAGTATATGTGTTTTTATGGGAACTGTATTTATGCTAGAATTGCACACACATTCCTATGGTAAACATGCATATTTGTGGAAATTTGGAGAAAGTTTGGAAAATGTTTTCATGGTGAAATGGACAAAATGCTGCAAAAAAGGCAAAACAAGGTCTCACAGCTGTGGGATTTTGATGATACGCCATAAAATATGTAATCCGTGTATGTAATTTTCATAGAGGTTACAAATGTATAAATATGTATTTAGGACACAATTCCATTTTGATACTAGTGGCTAGGGCGGGTTTCTAAGGATTCTAAACACCAAGCCATAAGCATAACATCATCTGGTTTTGATCCAATCACTCGGATGCAGGGCGGAGATGAGGCCCTGATCCAATCCCAGTTCACAGGGGCAGGTTTAGTTAAGCCAGTCCATACACCTATTTTTGTGATGTCATTTGATAGGATAAATAGAGACATCTGACAACACATAGGACACACTCTCTCTTCTGATTTCAGCGAAGCACTTTGTTCCAGCATTCAACATCCAGCCTTTAACATCCTTCCAGATCCAGATGCCAATGACCAGGCCAAGCAGTAGCTGAACCATTTTCAGCTAGGCCTACATCCTCAACTAATCCTTACAACCCAGTGAAGCGCTGTGGTGTGGCAAAGCGTCCTGAAACTATCTGGCTTGCTACCATAAATGCTTGCCTGATGAATTTGCAATCCCACTGATCTGAAATATCCAGAAACAAGAAGGGTAGATCCCATGCACTTCCGGCGAAGGGCATAGCTGATCCTAGCTGATGTGCTGTCCTTCCTGATAGAACTGATCCATTGACTAGAATATTGACGGGCCAAAAATCTTAAATCCCAGTGGATTGTGAGTAATAACAGGACGCTAGAGAACTATTGCATACCTTGCCTTATCTTGTTCCACCCTAATCTCTGAACTATCCTTACTTTCATAACCAGTAACAGTGTCAAAATCTTAGTGCTATCCTTCTCTGTCTATTTGCTAAAGCGTCATTTTCATAGTCATTTTTATTTGTCTAATTCTTATCCATAAATCGAGTGTTTGGACTGGTTCTGCCGGGGAAGGCGCTGGGGGTCTGTTACTGAAGTCATGAATCAGTCTCAGAGCGTACTTCGTCCCAACCTGGTTGTCTAGTCTGCATGCTCTAGTCAAGTAAAAGCATAACCCATATTTTCTGGTTTGAAATTGAAGTTCTTGTCCAAATTCGTGTCTTTATTTTCGAAAAACACCTCTCGCTAAAACCTCTATAACTCCCTTAGTTTTAAAGATAGAAAGGAAATTCCAATTCCCACTGATACCTAACATCCTTAGCTATCTAATTGTTTAATCAAACATTGCATAGTAAATGTTTGCCGCAAATGTATCTTTTGCAAACGTTTTACACGTGTGAATTGTCTTTAAATTATTTCCCACTTTGCCTTTCAGATTCAAGTTGTTTTCTTTTGGTTAAATCATTACTTGTGATTGCTTGCATCTGTTCAAAGTGCTTCCCGTAGAATTTTATAATAATTTAAGCATTTTTGACCACATTTAGTGTTTTTGCTCAGCCAGTTACAAATCCATTCTGACAGTTGAAAAGTCAAATCCGTTTTTCTCTTTTCTTTAACGAGGGAAGGTGGGAGTAATATTCTGTTTGGTCTGTATTATTCCTGAGTACCTGCTCTCTCCTCATATCTATTTAAATTGCATATTGGTGGGTTGAGGCATGTTGCAGGGAGAACTTCTAACCACAGTGCTATCTGTTCCAAACCAACCCAAAAGTATCCTTTTCTTTGCTGCATTGTTTTGTGTTCATTACCTGATTCCCAGTGCATTAAAGATATTATTCAGTGTTCTGTCACCCCATTGGTGATTGTTGTTACCTATTAAAAAATATTGTGATATGAGTGGTATATCATTCAGAATATTGAACTTATAGACACAAATAAATAAGGGCTTCATTTGCGCACTACATGCTGGGCGAGAATTGGGTGTGTGCCTGATTGAAATCCCTTTACAATGGTCCCTCGTAGCTAGGGTAGAGGTCTCCAAGACCGGTCCTCTCATGGATCAGGTTCTTGAAGGCACAGCAGCTTTCAGATTCAATCAAAGGGAATAGCTGTTCACCTTCTACATCTGGCTCGGCTTTGAGAGTAAGCATCAAGTTTCGACTTCAGCTTCTGAACGATTTCCATCAGTGAGTGGTCCCCAGATATACAGTTTGGTCTCTCATTACCTGCTGGGTCACACTCAGGCAACAAATCATCCAGAAGGGCATTCATGCAGGCTGGAAGCCAATCAGGCTCACAGTGCATTCAGGCCAATCTGCTCCATTCAGACACTCACAGCAAGGAATGTGTATTGGGACAAGCACCTAGCCATTCAGCACTCCACACTGCATTCATACCAATTTCCGGCAGGGCTGTCTCAGTCTTTGTGTTACATACCAGAAATCAGACACCAATAACGTACAGGAGGAAAAAATTGGGTAGGTCCCGAACTTTTTTGTTTTAGGGGGATTTAAGCAGTTTAGGGACCACTTATATGGAATTGAGAGCAAACACAGCTGCTAAATTACCCCTCTCCTAGTCTACCTTTAGAAGGAGTCAGAAGAAAAAAACACAACTGGATAGATTATCTAATTCATCTGTCCAGGTAATTATGCCAAACGGGTCATCATTTAAAAACACATTTTAATCTACATTAAATTCAATACAAAATCGTGCTATGTGTGCTGTCCAAAAGGCATCACAAACATTTGAGAAGAAGTTTATAAAAAGAACAATTTAAGGAGAAAAACAGTCCAGAATTATCGCATTTGTATACCAATGTTGACTTGTGTTAGTAAGTGACATTCATAATTCATCACATTGACAGAAAAATTTGTTACCAAAAACTAATAATGTACAGCGTTAGCTGAAAGTTCGTTTGAGAAAAAGACAGCTTAGTTGGGGTGTCTGTGGGATGTCTACATATGTTTCAGCTGAACAGATGTCGTCAACACCTTCCCTGGTGTTCCGCTGTTTATATTATAGCCCTCTTCAGGACGGTATGTAGTTATTGGTGAGTTGACAGAAAAGTTCAATATCAATCCCCGATGTGTCAGATAATTGTTGGAAACTAAGAAATAAAAGAAATTCATAGGATTGTTTAGGTCGATAAAAACAACTTATTTTAAAAATAACTGAATGGCAATTTTCCTTTAGTGTAGAGATTTTTCTTCTACAAAAGTTTATTCTACTGACCTTTCTTAATCATAAAATGGTTAGACTGTAGCGTTTGTCATTTGCACCAGGATGTCACTTCCTTATTGGTGATTGCATTTTGTGCATTGATGGATTTCCTGTTTTCATTGTTTATTCAGGTTGGTAATTACTCAGAGGTTCTTCAAAATAGTAGCGCGGGACCTGTTGTGAGATAGGACCCCCGTCTTATAGTACTGTGCATCTTTTATTGCAAATTTCAGTTGCTTTGACAATAATTTTTCTGCATTATCTACTGACCTGCATAGATCCGGCGGACTTTTTGAAGATTTACGCGCCGTTATCTGAGTGGAGATAGGGCTGGATAGTCCACACATAAGCGGGTTAGAGTTCGAAGGAACCCCCGTCTCACCTCGCTACTTCCTCTGTTTTGGATACACAATAGGACGATGTTTCAGTTATGTTAAACGACTGCCTCACGAGTGGATATGCACTCGGAGGCTTAGTGGCATAAATGCCTCGTTTGGAAAATATTGTGGCCCCAATCTCAATTTTTTACCTCTCCCTTCGCGTTCCATAAGGGTATCCCACGGGTCTGTTCACCGAACCAAAAAGAGGAAGAGCTGCACTGCCAGGAGTCCCACATGGACTTCTGTGCAGAAAATGACACAGAACTCACATGATAAAAGTACTACATGACAAGGACATGGAGGCTCTGTCCCATCAATGCATTTTCAGTATCACAATGTGCTAACAGCTAGACCTGTGGAGGCCGTCTCTAGGGGGCTCGCTCGTATGTGCAGTATGAGGTGCTAGGTAATCTTAAGAGGAGCCAGTTTGTCAGAGGAAGGCAGGAGTATACCAAATCAACCTGCAACTTTGCACTTCTACCCCAGACCATTTTCAGACACATCCCATTTCTCTAGCTCCCAATGCCACCTCCCTCCATCTCTCTATCTCTCTTTCCCTATCTCTCTTTCTCTCTCTCTCTCTCTCGCTCTCTCTCTCTCTCTCTTTCTCTCTCTCTCTCTCTCCCTCACACCAATAGATACATTATATAACATGACGAACAAAACAAGCATCCACAAGTTGTCAGATGAGGGAAAGGGCGGTGTGGAAGCTCAGACATTACCAGAACCTGTGAAGGGTGTTTATACTGAGACTGCTCTTCTCTCTG
Organism: Ambystoma mexicanum; assembly: GCF_040938575.1. NCBI lineage: Eukaryota > Metazoa > Chordata > Amphibia > Caudata > Ambystomatidae > Ambystoma > Ambystoma mexicanum. Next base: position 1,022,244,511 of record NC_090933.1, read on the forward strand.
TCCTAGATGTGTTGCTGTCTGCACATTACTCTAAACACTCTTTTCTCCTTATCTTACTTGATCTTTCGGCAGCTTTGATACTGTTGATCATTCTCTTCTACTAACTGCTCTCTCCTCCTTTGGTTTGGCTGTCTGTCCTTTCTTGGTTCAAATCTTAACTGTCCCAGAGGACATTTTCAGTCTCCTGGGCTGGAGCCACATCGGACATGTCTCTGCTCACTTATGGCATTCCCCAAGGTCCGGTCCTCAGTCCTTTTCTATTTTCTCTCTATACGTCTCCACTTGCTGATGTTATCTCTTCTTTTGGTCTATCCCATCACTTCTACACTGATGATACCCAGCTCTTTTTATCTTTCCCATTCTTCTCCTAAGACATCCAAAAACATCTCAGTTCCTGTCTTCTCGCTATTAAGTCCTGGATGACGGCTCACTTCTTAGTACTCAATACAACTAAAACTGAGGTACATTTTTTTCCTACTTCTACTATGGCTCCTCCTCTTCCTCCCTCTTCTATATCATTTCCTACATCTCAGTTACCCATTTCTTCTGCAGTCCATAACTTGGGACTCCACTTAGATTCAGACTTATCTTTCAATCACCGCATTTCTTTATCTTCACGTTGTTTTCATTTATACAACATTCGGAAAGCTTGCCCCTATCTGACTTTTGAGGCCACTAAACTCTTGGTATCTCCTTTAATTTTCTCTCATCTTTTTTCCTATGGCTGAAAACTCTTTGGGCTCCCTCTGACTCGTCTACCCCCCTTGAAATCTGTCTTTAATGCCTCTATTCGCAAAATCTAGGGATAGCACATGGTGGTACATAGGAAACATTGGAGCTTAACTGTTTTCACTATGGATTATGCTACAATAACAAGGCAGTGGGTTTATACTCAATATTAGATCGAACTGTGGTAAGCTAAGTACCACATGCACATCTGCCTGTTGTCATGTGACATTACTTTGCTATTGCACAACCTTCAGTTTTATTGCATGGGTATGCATTGGGTGGTGTCTCAAACTTTAATATCTTGTATAAGGTCCATGCATTGAATATATATATTCTGAACAAAATGAAGAGACACTTGTCATCTTTGATCTGTCTATATAACAGTGGCGTTTCATGAATTTCATGTGACATAGTTTGTTGCACCAGTCCATGTTGCATTTGCATCCATGGCACTGTTGTCCCGCACCAATGTTGTGCTTCACCGCCACTGCGATTCACCTCACCCACAAGACTTTGTCATAGCTCACCCAGGCCCCAATCTCAGTCCTCACCAGAAAGGGGGTTTCTCAAGTCACTGTGGCCAAATCGCCTGCTGTTGCCTAAATCCAATCCTCCAAACACCCACTTCTCCTTAATTGGACCTTCTTTACCTGTTCCCCTTCCCGCTATCTCTCTGGAGCTTACCCTGCCTGGCAGTGCATCCTATCTTGCTGCAAACTATTTCCTACTTCCCTCTTCCGTCCTGTGGCCTGCCCTCATTACCTCCCTTCTTTTTGCGGCACAGCAAGCCACTGTGCACCGTGTTAACCGCACCAATTTAAATATACACTGGTGTAATTACCTCACGCTAAAGATGAGATGTGCCACCAACAGTGGAAGATTGTGCATCGGGGTTACCTAGTGATGAACATATATGTAAACAATAGCACATTTGTAAGCCGTTCATGCTACTTCCTAAGAAAAAGGGAAGTCTGCAACCTTTAAGAATGAAACCTAAGATACTCTCACTGCCAAGGTAATGAAAAATAAAGTCTACAAACATAGGGCATGGCAATGTTAAGTTACCACCACTCAGTCCAAATAAACCAACGTAACACAAAGTCTATCACACTACAATGTTAGCATTAGCTCACACTACAACGCTACGTCACATGACTCACTTTAACATTATGAAAGATGTGATTGACAGTTTTTACAGTGAGTCAAGCTATACTACTCCTGCAGCATTATGTAAGACTGTCATCTTTTAAGCTACAAACTTGCAAAATACTCCATACTTGATGTAATCTGGTTTTAACAAATTAGCAGAATTCCATTACTTGAAAGGAAAAGAGCATTACTCATCTGGGAGGATTGATCATTGACATTAATTGTGACTATACGCAAGTGGCTTCAACAGATCCCAAAAGCTGCAAAAGGTTTGGGTGACTCTTCAGCACCGTTTTTAAATACCAACAATACTGTACTGATCACTCCTGACACCATTAGAAGGAGAGAAAGAAAATATTTGAAATGGGGGACTGAGCATTTAAAGGCTTGCCAGATGCTACTTCATGGATGACATTTTGGAGAATATGTATGTAAGGGTTTACTAGTATAATGATTAAAATTATAGGAGGAGAATAGGAGGGGGGTGGGGTGGAGGTGAGCAGCAACTAGACACAATGGAGCCACTGCGACCTGGTGGAGGCTGCTGCTTATGCAGAAACTGGGGTTGGCTAGAATATGATTAGAGGTGCAGAATCTGGCGCAGCACTGCTGCCAGACTGTGTTGAAAGCTAAGCCAAGCACTTGCCAAATGTAGGATGAAATGTGCAAACAAGGTTTCTGAAAAGATTGGCACAGTTGCCCCAAATAAAAGGAACAGTACATTGACAGCGTGGGAGCCTATCACTGACATGTGGAGTTTTAGGGACTTTCACATTTACAAATGTGGGTTCTTGATGACACTATTTATAAATCCTTCACTGAGCATTGGTCATCTAGTAGGCATCACATTGGGTTGCACTGGGTACATTTACAAGTATAAATTGATGAATCTTCATCTGCAGTTTGTGCCATACTGACAAGATTAAAAAAAAGTAAGTGAATACATGAATAATGACCTTCTACAGCCTCAACCAGTTGACTTAGGCTACAGTTGTATTCTCTTCTGAAGAATTATGGAACATTTTTCTGAAATAAACTCATTGAATTGAAGAAATGTACCCGATGTAAAGTTACATTGTACATATCATGCTACCCTCGAATGGATCCCGTATTTTACAACATCTAGAATGGCTGAATGAGGAGCATCAGTGATAAAGCTCTAACTCAGGACTCATGTTTACTCTTTTTACGAGGTGAGAGTTCTAACCCCCAGTCCGCCAATAGTATGGCTACGATGTTCATGTAAGGTTTATGTGCATGAGAACGGTGCACTCCCTGGTGTTACGGATAGGGCATGCATGTTTAGTTATGACTGCTATTGAAATATAAGGCGACACCTACTGGTGGGATGATAGACAGCAACTGACACGGCTGTATCAGTACCACTTCAGAACGTTTTTAGAATGCAAATAGCAGCAATATGTGCTGATCAAACAGTTGTTTTGAGTGAGAAAACCCAGCAATATCTACAAATGTTACTGGTAAGTGACATACAGTAACTCACCTATCAGTGGAAGTTGTATTTAAGACTAATTGAAATCGCCACGGGTAGCACCTGCAGAAGCATATTAGAAAGGATAGCCACATTTCTCTTTTGGTAAATTGATCATCTATATTAAGGTAAAGAAAAGACCCAAATGAAATTCTATTCTTTAGCAACTGTTTCTCTGTACTTAAAGTGCTAAATCAGAATATGGTAGGTCTACTCAAATTTGGAACCAAAATACTTGACTTTGCAATTTGTAATCTAAACAAACTCTCACAATCCTGTCTCATATTCGTATCCCTCCTCTGCCCATCGCCTTTACTCAGGATGGCTTTGCATGCAGTACAATTCACTTTCGAATTCCTCCTGGTAGTAAGCTCTTCAATGTTTCACCTTTTTACCCGGATAGCTCACTTTTCTCCCCACCTTACACACTGCTGTCAAGGGCCCTGCTCAATCCCTTAGTTCCCTGCTGCCCTTGTGCTGCTTTGCAGGACTTCCCATTCTCACTTCTTGCTCCCCGCCACCGGAAATTCAATCCCCTCATAGCAAGAACACAGGACTTCAAAGTTGCTCTCAAAAAGACCCCGGGCAGGAAATGCTCTTCTTATCCGCAGCTGGGGATAAGAGTCTTACAGAGCCATCATCCCTACCCCCTCATACCCCACCAACCTTGCCCTCCATGGGAAAACATCTGAAATAAGTCTGTTTACTGATGAATTCATTATTTTACGTTATATTTTATTCGATTCACAGTGTTTGTATTTCTATAACCACAACCATCAATATTTTGTATGAGTGCCAAGGGGAGAGGCTAAGCAAAAGATGCAAGAAGGAAGGATAAAGTTGGAAAAGAAAGAAAGACTAAGTGCTGTGTAGGGTGAGGAACAGGTCACGGTTAATTGTTGAGAGGAAGCCTATGTTGTCAGATACGAGGCAAAGGTGCAGCGGTGCAAAGTGGCAGAGGGAGGAGCCTCAATGAAAGAGCGCTCTGCCCTGAAGAACATATTTTGGTTGTCACTGCAGGAGAACGTTATGGGAAAATGAGATTATGCATTTCGTTGTCTGCTCAATTTAGAACATTGTGTACAAAAGAGTAGGGGTGGGAGAAATTCTGTGAATCTGTTTTACTGACATTTTGCATAAAAACACCAAATTGTACCTATCTACCCCAAGTTTAGCCATCTGTGGTTTGTACAAGAAATGCTGCAAAATGTTCTGAAATGTTGCACAATTTTGCCATTTGAGCCAAATGTGCAACACCAAAAGCCTGCTTTCCACTAAAAGGCAAAAGTGACCTAAAGGGCGAAATTCAACAACTTCACTTTGCGGGTGGTTATTTTTCCCACCCCTACGAGTTAGGGGGCAAATGCATTTATTTGTATTTGGGTGTAATGCTCGCTTGTTCTCCAAGGATTCCTGCCTTTCCAACCAAGGCCCAGTATTATGCCTGCCTAGCAGTGATACAAAACAAAGGGATTTTCTGTACTGCAAGACCTCTTTTTTAGAGCAATGCTTATGTCTTTTTTTTGGTGTTCGATTGTCAACTAATGAATCATAAATCATGAACCTGCACCCGCTTGTGACCGTCACTCAAAAAGAATATATTGCATGCCAGCATCTCGGTAACACTGCAGCTTGATAGCAACACATGTGTTCATTCATACCGCGGCAAATCGCGGAGCACTGGAATGGAAATATGTGCTGTTTTTGGACCGACACAACTTACTAACAAATGAGGTCAAGTGTTCCCTAACTTGCGGATCAGAAGTTTGCTCAAGACAGAGTCGAAAAGCAGCAACTACAAAATAAATGTGATGGACTGCAACAAATTTGCACCATAAATATATGCTAAGCAGTGCTGAAACTGACAGAACAGTTCATTGCTTTTTCATCAAGGGCACTCCATCCCATAGAAATATTTTATAGGGTATAAAAGGTTAGGCTTGAATAATTAGCATTACAAATGTCACATTTACTTCCAGCTGGAAGTGTGCAACAATGTATGACAATGCGGGGCTCAATGTCGAAAGCGTGTTTTTCTTTGTTTAACTTCCCTCGTTTTTGTAAGACAAGCCTGCTTACTGGAAAATGCCTCGCAGCTTTATTCAAAACACATGTTGAAGGATCTGAATGAAAAAAAAGCCCTGCCTCATTCTGGAGCATCTAACCCATACATCATTTGTGTGCTTTGTATAACTTTTTTTTTTGCCCTGACTGTCAGAACACTTTTATGTCTGCACGATTTATGTAAACGGGGTTTGTTTTATATATAAGGGAGCTTGACAGAGCATTTGCAGAAAGTTAAACAATATCTGATGTAGCGAAGTGTAACTTTCCCAAATCCAGTCTTTAGACGCAGGCAGGCACGTGCAATGCAATCAAGCACAGTTTAATTTAAAAATGCAAATGTTTGTCATTATTAAAACCACATCTGTTCGAGAGAGCGCCATTTTCATTGTTTAGCAAACGCCAGGTGTAATTGCACCCTCCGCACCCACGGTGCAGACATTTCAGACACACATCAGTTTGATCAATTTCTGAATTCTACCCTGGGGTTTGATATTCAAATGAAACCGCAAAAATAAACAGACTGACATTTAAAATGTATAACTCAGTTACGTCGTATTCTGCTGGCTTATTTCCAAAGCAACAATTAAAAAGTGATGGGCGGAAAGCTTCAAATGAATCAGAATCATGGGCAACCGCTCTGCAAAGCTTTGCAGTCCATAGGCTCTAAGCCATTACATACATAACAGGGAAAACCACTGCAAACCAGTCTCTCTCCCACCGCACAATCGGGCAGTCAACCCACCCTGCAAGATCACACCCCTCTTGCATGGGCCCGCAAGACATGCGTGCTTAGCTAGCTGTGCCTAAAACATCGGACTGCCCCTCACATCAAGGCCGAGACATGTCTAGTGTTGCTTTTGTTCTGGTAGAGAAGGGATGCGTGTTACAGTTCAGGTTGGACTCTTTCCATTGGTGCAGGAGCAGGACGTATTTGCAAATCGGTGGCCCTTTCTATAGGATGCGATGCAAGCTTGCTGGGGGCTGCCCATCCATCCCCTGTTGGTGTCTTATTTGCAGCGACAGTCGCATTGCACAGAAGGCATCACGTATGTGTTTCTTTTAAACCATTGCAAAGTTATCATTGCACCAAAATGGCCTTTTTTTCCACGGTGCACCAATTCCTTTGTAGAAGATAATGGCAACATAGAGAAAAGGCATTTGAAAATGGGACTGTTGTTCTAGCAATAGGCTAGCAGCCTGATAGAGACTGTAGGAGGACTGGTATTTGATTATCAACTATTCTGGCTGTATGCAAAATTACACATTAAAGCCAGAGGCGTAGCCAGGGTTGTCTAGCAAATGGGGCCTGAAGCTAATGTAGTTGGGCCCACTGCACTGACAAAAATATCTGTAAATGCCCACACAGAGCAGCTCAGTGGGCATTTACAGATTTTGGTTGGGCCTTGCCCCTCAGGCCCTACCCTGCCTACGCCTCTGATCAAAGCATGCATACATTTTCAAGCATGAGACATGCATCAACTCTTTGCAAAAAGAGACATTTGATGAAGGTATGTAGGAACATATATATGGAGGAGGATCGTCATTAAAGCATACATCGAACTGCATTTATATAGATATTCAACAAACAACTTTCTGGAACTTGTCAGTCAACCACAACCATCATTAACAACAACCTAGCGCACTTTCAGAAAGCAGCAATTATTTCACAAAATTCTATTGCCAATAACATTTGACTTGCTGGATATGATATGATAGGTTATTTATAACGCGCTTAATAGCCAGAGGTTTCTAAGCGCGGACCTGGGAATCAAACCTGTGTTGCTCCGTGACGTTTTGCTTTCAAGGTGAACACGTTGCCCCTAAGCTATCCACCTGAGACTCATTTGGATTTGGATTAAATGTTCCAAACAAAGACTTTGTCAAACCCCTCCGCCCAAAACTGCACATTCTGGGGACAAAACATTGGAAAATGAAAAAGTTATTAAGAAAACAAAACCACACAGTTTCACAGTTTTCAGCCCGTTCATTTTCCCATAGAGAAAGAGTGAAGTTTTTGAACAGCTGTAATGCAAAAACCACTAGGCAGATCCAGACCAAATCAATGCGAGAGATAACTGCCATTGTAATGGGAATAACAGTGGTTACCCGAAAATGAAAAGTGGAGAAAATGCCATTTGGCAGAGGAAAAAGGATGAAATTGCATCAGGCTAGAGAAGGGGAGTTGTGGGAGCGCTGGGGACAAAGTTCAGAGCTCAAATGTTTTCGTATACTCAGGGGTTATCTGGCAGGATTATGATAGAAAACTAGTTTGGAAATTAAAGTGCATCAGACGAAGGTACGAGTGTGTTGGGGGGAATTGGAGAGGGCTAGGGGGAAAAATAACTTAACGCGAGTGGGGGGAGCATGGCACCAGGAGGGGGTACTTAGTGAGTGCCTGGGAGGGGCAGAGAACAGTTTTCTTTTTGTGTGGAGCTTTTAGACGGATAACCACGGTTATTTGTGTGCATTGAATAACTGTGGTTATCTGTAGTGCATTGGTAACTATGGTTATGGGGTACTCATTTTAAAAAAAGAGAGAGTTAAAAAAATGAGATAAAGACAAAAATAAGGACATTTTACAGCTATAGTGAGGTGGGTGCTAATGGGTGTGGCCGAAGCCCATGGTTACTGGTTTACTTTAAGGAACTGAATGATGCAATATGGAAAGTGGCCACGGCTAAAGGCCATGGCTAGAGGGCCCCATCAACACCTTTTGGCAACATGTCATGGGGCCCGAGCGAAAGACAATGGCTAGTGTGCCAAAAAAACACCTCGTGGTGTGGACACAACTGAAGGCTGACACCATTAGTCATGGCTGAAGGCCAAGGATAGTATCCCCATTTGGTAAACCTACTGGAGCAATATGTGGAGTTGCCACGGCTGAAACCCATGGCTAGTGGGACTGAAAGAAAGCTATTGGGGAATCATGCAAAGGGCCCACGGCCAAATGACATGGAGGAAGGCCATATTGGGAAAGATATTGGGGGAACAAGTACAGTGGGCATGGCCTAGTGGGTAACTTGTCAAGGGGCCATGGTGAAAGGCCAGGGCTAGTGTGCCCTAAAGACACCTAGTGGCATGGCTATGGCCAAAGGCCATGGCTAGTGGGCCTATTTAGGAAACCTATTGGAGAAATATGTAGAGTAACCATGGTCGAAGGCCGTGTACACTGGTCAAGGTCAAAGGAAATGTCTAGTGGGACCGAAAGAAAGCTATTGGGGCAACATGTAAAGGGACCACGGCCGGAGGCTAGTGAGTGGGAAAGAAAGGTAGCATTTTAAAAAATACAGTGGGCACGGCGAAAGGCCCTGGCTAGTGGGCCCAAAAGACATGAATAGTGGCCACAGCCAAACCCTGTGGCCATCTAGTGGGTCCAAAAGAAAGATATTGGGAGAACATGAACAGTGGACATAGCTAAAGGCCGTGGCCACAGGCCATGGCAAGAGGCCACGTCTAGTGTCCCGTAAAAAAACAATGGTATAACAAAACCCTTGAAATTCACTGAAAAAAACTTCAGATAAAGTGTAGTTAAGTTGAGCAGATTTAATGCAACAAAACCCTTGAAATTCAGAGGATGTGGGAAGTCATGACCAGCTTAACTCTGCACATTCCCATTGATGTCCCCCATAATACTATGTCCCCCATAATGCCATTGTGTATGTTAATGTGATTCCTTCTCTTATAATAGTATGTGCTTATGGGCTCTGCAATGGGAACGCACCAAGCTAAGCTGGTAATGACTTCCCACATCCACGGAGTTTCAAGGGTTTGTTGCAGTAAATCTGCTCAACTTAAATACACTCTAACTCAAGTTTTTTCATTGAATATATATCAGACATTAATGTTATGGTGGGTTTAAAAAGCCATGAAAAAATCCCTTCAACCTGGTATGTGAATATACAAGAGACATTTTCACCCGCACATGCCACAATACCACCCAGTAGCCATCCATTGGTCTTGAAGACAAAGACAAGTTTCTGGAGAAATAAGACATACATTTGAGCTAATTTACATACCCACAGCCCAATGGATTGTGGCTCATTGTCTCTGCAGATAAGGTTCCAGGGGTGACAGATATAAATGCCTATAACATTGTTTGACCAATAATCTCCAGTTCAGTGTATATTTGAACTTTTTTTCTCCAAGATACACTGTTAAATTCTATTAATGTTGGTACTGTACCTTTGCGATAAATGGCCATCAAACTAAAATTGAGATTCTGTCATGATGCCTACTCCCGGGAAGCCAGTTCAGGCCCAGCGTCCCCGAAAGCAGACATCATGTCCCCAGGGAGGGACCCAGCAACCCCTTATAGGGGCTCTTTGGACATTGTCCTGGCGCCTTTGGCGCCAGGCTCATAGAAGGTATCAGTCCTGGCACCATAGGCGCCAGGCTCATTATGGGAGTGCTTGGATGGACTTACCTGATGCAGACCATGCTGCCGTATCCAGACCTCCTTGAGGTCTGAAAGGGACTATTTTACCTATGGGACTATTTTACCACTCGGGCGTGGCTGAGGAAGAATACTTACCTGGAACTACTTTGGGGGCTATTTAAACCACGCCCAGACAGCAGCTCACGCTTCGCGTTGTTCTGCATCTAGCAGCTGGACGCTCACCGTGTCTGCTCCTGCATCCTGGCTCCAGCCACGCCCGCCTGCAACCTGGAACACCTGAAAAGGAAGGAAAGGAGAGAAAGGTGAATAATTGAACTTTACCTACCTCCATCCGGAGTCCGGAACCATCACTCCGACGATCCTGAGAAAAGACATTATTTTTAGAAACGCATCGCATCGCTCGCTGCAGCGCCACGTTCCACTCACCTTCACGAGGCGCCCTCCGGCTCTTCAGCGACCATTGGCACCATCCGTCGCCTTTCAGTGCCTAAGGAGAAAAAGAGACAAAACAAAGGTGAGCGAAGGAACAGATTGAGGAAGGCCTGATTCTTCCACCTTAAGACTTACCTGATTTTTGTTGGGACAATCTTTCCACACCTCGGGTCGGCGCCGCTTCTTTGGCACTGCCGTACCCCAGCCCCTAAGGGGAAAAAGAGACAAAACAAAGGTGAGCGAAGGAACAGATTGAGGAAGGCCTGATTCTTCCACCTTAAGACTTACCTGATTTTTGTTGGGACAATCTTTCCACACCGCGGGTCGGCGCCGCTTCTTTGGCACTGCCCTACCCCAGCCCCTAAGGGGAAAAAGAGACAAAACAAAGGTGAGCGAAGGAACAGATCGAGGAAGGCCTGATTCTTCCACCTTAAGACTTACCTGATTATTGTTGGGACAATCTTTCCTCACCTCGGGTCGGCGCCGCTTCTTTGGCACTTCCGTAACCCGGCCCCTAAGGGGAAAAAGACACACGCATTAGTGGGTGAAAGCAAGATCACTAAGGGAACCATCCATCAAAAAGACTCACCAGAGTTTACCTTCGGCGAATCCATTCCTCTACGCAGATTCTTCATCCTACATATGAAATAGAGAAAAGGACAACGGACAATTAAGGCTTGAATTTTTGCAACTGAATACTTACGGCCTCATATCGGAAAAGTCAAGTGGAGTTGAATACTCACCAAACCCGAGATCCAGTGAAGTAACTGGAAATCAACGCGCCCCTGCATCGGAAGCAGGATGGAGAGCTCGTCCTTCCACACTCTAAGGTGAGACTCTACGTGGAATCGCGGAGGGGGTTTGAGGAGTGTGAGCAGGGGAACGGGGGGAATCCAACACATTATCCAGCAGACAGTTAATCCCCTTTTCCACCTACAGAAGGATTCTTCTACGTGCCAGACAGGCGAGGTTTGGGGGTCCGGTCCAGTCCGTCTTCCGAGTCCTGCGCATCACCTTAGAAGAGGTCATAGCAGTCCAGAACAGGTCGGCGCCTCCGTGGGAATCAGGTGAGCATTACAGATTCAAGGTATGGCGGTCTATTAAATATGCTTTCAACATTTACGTTCAGTTAAAAAAAGCCAATGATGAAAGGAAGACACATTTCTGGTACTTCTGCATATTTCGTTTTTCAAATGTTCACGGTGCTGTAGGTCCTTCAAGCACTACTTTCCCTTCTTTGTACAGATAAAAAAAAAAAAAACATTCTATTGTTTTCCAGCAAATCAAATGTCAGTAAAAATCATTATTCCAGCACCAACGTTCGAATGGAGTGTTTTCCTATATAGTATGATGCGGTGATCTTTGTCAATGTTATGTTTTAATGGTGGATGATTGATGCACATGGTTGTAATGCCTTGTTGACTGATTATGATGCTTCCTTTGGAAACACGGATCGAATAAAACATCATAATGCGACCTGGAAAGAAATCAATGCAACGACTTATGCATTACTGTGCCATCAAATATCTTTACCTGTTCTCCCGTTCGCAATTCCATCTTTAAAGTTGCAATAAGATCAAATGGATCAGCTCAAACACTGTGACATTCTGAGGAATAACAACAATTAAAGTGCATACTTGTGGCTTAAACGCATTCCTATTTGAGTCCATAGCCCGAATCAACAGGATGCCATCTTCGATCCGTCAATTATGCTTCAGATGACATGTGAATCTGTTGATACACATTGATGATTAGCTTTGATAGAGCCTAGGCACGCATATTATGAACAAGCATTCAAAAAGGGAAGATATATATACATGCGTGTCATCCTTTGACAGCAAAGATCGTTCATTGTGCCATGGGCACCCCCCCCCCCCACTTGTGATTCTTGAAGTTCTCTGTGGATTGATTGCAATGTATCCATCAGACCCTTTATGTTCAGCATCACAAACATATACATAATATGCACTGCTTTAACATCTGTGAAGGACGTTATGCACAGTGAAGTTTGATGCTGCTGGAGATGATTGACAGATTTCTTTCACATAGAGCTGATTCAATCTACAATGGGCACCATGGTGACATGCTCAACACAAGCACTGCAGGGCTCAAACTGTTCACTCACTACTAGCCATTTACTAGTGATAATTCAATCTTGGGGAGTAAGAAATGGTGTGCAGTGTGGGTAGAACTGAGGTGGCAAGTGGCATTTTATGGCTGGCCAGTAGCTTGCAACTTGAAGTATTTACCACTGATTATTACATTACAATACATAGTTGACCAGTTGGTTGAGTCTTTTGAGAGGGAATACTTTCTTATCCTGCTTGAAATGTTAAACTATTGGTAGTTTAAAGTAAGTTTTTGGACGATGGAAAAGATACCACACTCAATTTCTATAACTATTTGTGTTGCTCATGCCATGTACAACCTGTGTGCACATGTATGTAATGTATGTTGGCATATGTGGAGTAATGAGGAAAGCATGGATGAGTTATGCTTTATTGTAAAGGGGTAGCTGAAGTGCCATTGCTTTAGGAACCATAAAAGGCACATTTGGGAGAGGACTCTTGTGTTTCTGCAACAGTAACATACCTTAAACAAAGCATGTTTACATATTTCTTTTAGGTAAATGTAACCATTAAGTCACTTCAACCAAAGGGTTTTCACTGAATTTCAGTTCTTTTAATGATACTACAGTATGTATTGGGGGTGCCACCGAGAAACACAATGTGAGTGTTCAGACATGCCAGTTCCCCACTTTGTCAAGGACCGGTACCCCCCTTGGACACCAACAAACCATACATTTGCCCCATTGGACAAGGCATGTGGTGATTCCCAGTGGCCACCTTTCACAATGCATTGCTTTGGGCCCTGCCATCAGCACCCCTGAGCAATGAAAAAAAAATCAAATCTGGCATGTCCCACAACCAAAAGTGTCCACTGGGCCTAGCCTGCAGCCAACGTGCATGCAGCAAACTCTTTGGCCATGCCCTGGGTACTTCCAGGCCTTCTCCACTGGCCACAATGAATGGCATGTCTACTTGCAGCAACAAGGGGGATACACACATATGCCAAATATGACAGCACTAATACCAGAAGGCAACTGGAGATGTATGGCAGTAGAGGATAAGGAAAACTCCATTGCCTTATATCATTGACTTCAATAAAACTGTGGGTCACAGCTTCCAATACCAGCAAGATAGCTTAACACACCTGCTACAGGGATCTCCATTTAACCAACAGGTTAGAATACCACTGGGGCACTTCAACTATCACCATGAATTGTGTGCTGTATGTCACATTACTGTTTCCCAGAATCCCCATATGGTCAAAAAAGTGTGGTAAAGGGCCATTCACTCCACATGCCTCTGTTCCTTTATATAACCATAGTGAAGAAGCCATTACAAATAGACCACATATGCTGGCATCAAGAGCTATAAAAAAATAAGCAAGAGTTTCAACATGCTGGGAATTCCCTCGAGTTGGCGATGCACAATATCATGGCCTGTTGAGGATATATTGTAGTTGGTGCGTTTTCACTTTCACACTTTGTTAAATTCTGTAATACCTATCAAATCACAATTTTCCAGTTTTCCCGCTCAACCAAATTGTATCATGGGCAAATCACTGTTAGAAAATGGCTAAAAAATCAAATGAAAAGTGAAATCAAGGCACTGGATATCACCACATGTGTATTTCCTCATCATCAATCCAATCACAATTGCAACAAGTACACCACCTCTTTATCAGTCGTAACATGTGTGTACAAAACAACTGCATTCTTGGCAGACAAAAGCTTTCAGTATGTAAATGCCTAACCCGCTTCTTTTGCCAATTCTGGTTCTGATGCACTGTACGTATCCCCCTTTTTATCAAATGACTCAGAATGCCAGGCAGTGAAAATAGAGGTTTAACCAAGGACAGGGGCTTGCAACCTGAGGGACTCTAGAGGTTTGGACTATGGATCCCATGATCTCTCACCGTTGGGTATGCTGGGTAGGGTGGATGGGTGTTGTAGTGCAAACCATCTGGAGAGAGAAAGGTTGCAGACCTCTGCCCTAGAACTAAGAAACATAGTGCAGACTCAGTAACGGTATCACATGTTTTGAGAACAATGATGATGATGCAAAAGGACTGCAAGAGGGGGCCTCATTAGGACTCCGGCGCTAAACCATAGCACCATGGTCCATGCCTGAGTCCGCCATGGTGGAATGGGGAATTACCACCCCATTCCGAGGTTAGTGGGGCGGTAATTCCCCATGCCGCCATGGCCCTTCCCCATTCCCATTTTCGCCCCATAGGGTTCTATGGGAATGGGGAAGGCTCTAATTACGGTACCGCAAATTGCGGTACCGTAATTAGCACCAAGGTGGCTTTTTCGGGTCCCAACTTTAACGGCTGGTCTACACCAGCCGTTAAGGTCGGGTCCCGCAAAGGGACCTCGTAATTAGGCACTAGGTGTTTAACGGTGCCGCAGCCTTTTACGGCACTGTTAAACACTTAGCGCCTGGGTCATAATGAGGCCCTATGTGAAGAGACCAGATTTTACATCACCCGAAGAAAGTATATAATAAAGTCTGAGTTTAAGAGATACACTGTTTTCAAAACTAATGCCTTGCTTTAGTAGAATGCTCTAAGGTAACAAATGCTGCAGCTTCAAGTTGAACATTGCTGATGTGGAAGAACGGATTGCTTAGGGGCTGGGAATCACTGTTGGCGGTGCTGGGATCAAAATGCTCACTATATAATGTGGATAATGGGAAACTACTGTGGGCTCTGTATATAGTAAGGGCATGGAAGGTCAGAAGCAGACCAGAAACAGACACACAGGAATTGGACCTAGACAAGCTTTCAACTCCAAAAAGGAGGAGAGCCGTCCTTCGAGAGGGGACCGAGGAATGTGGCAACCATCGCTACTCGAGCTTTGTGGGCTTGTTTGTCGCCTGAACTACTAGATTTCAAAAGGGTTTTACTTAGTCGGGTTACCAGAAACAACCTGAGCTCTTTGTCACTCCCCGTTCCCTGCCACTCCTCCTCTTTCCATTGCTTAAATGCCCTCTCTGCAACCCCCATATCTCTCGTTCTTCACTAAGTGATAGTCTTAGCTCACAGTTCATGAATTGCTCTAGAATTGGACTGGAATACGAATATTATGCCATTTCCTTTGTGGTGCTATAGCCTTGTTCGGTCTTGTGTAATGTTAATAAACGAATACAATCTTTTTAAAGCTAACAAAAAGAAACGAGTGGTTCTTTTTAACCAAGTTGGCAACACTTGCCACTTATATTTTGTCCTAAATACGAGGCCCACATCTCCCTGATAATCAGTATGTAGGCACTCCAGCAATTTTAGGTGAACCCAGATATCAGTAATGGGGGTTTGGCCAATTCTTGCCAAATTAAAAGCATACCATGGGCTGGATGTGTGCCAAAGCAAGGGAAAGCACATGTTTGGGACCAGTGGGGCACTCCTCGGAAAGATTTAGCACAAATCAATCCAGCGATTCGGGCTGCAAGTGACAGTAAAGGTCTCCCTGTGAGAAATTGCATGGAAACCCATGCTTTGTAAACAGCTGTATGAGTTTGGCCCTCCCTCCCACTTCCACAGAACCCCCTGAAACCGTTCAACAAAATTATGAATTAGGTCTATGCATTTTTTGGAAAGGGCATGAGGATTCATCGAAAGGCACCAAAGTTACAAGCATCTCAATAAGTGTTCTTCCTACTTCTGGTGAGTGCAACATAAGGTAAGTATAACTATGCCTATTGCACCATGTAATATATGTATATATTCAGAATGGCAACATTAAGGTTAATACAAACAGTCTCAACGAAGTCCATTTGACTACAAATTAAACCTTAACTCTTACACTATGTCACAATGCTCTGTGTAACTATAGTGCTGATGGTTAATAAGTAATAATTAAAATGAATGGAACTTTTTGAGATGTTTACCCCTAATGTCTTCATTTTCATGCAAAACTCAATGGAAACAGCACGTTTTTTAGCCACCCTATTTATCAGGAAAGCATTAATCAATGTTCATCAAATATAGTATTTGTGTTCGAATTTGTCAAACTTGTTGAACTTTGATGGACCAGTTATAGGGTAACATGTTTTCATATTTCCCTTCTTAAAGTGTCATACAACCTTAGTATGGTTTTGTTACTGCCTTGTGTTAATTTATCCCTCTACTGCAAAATGTACCTTAAAAATGAGAACCGGTTCTCTCTTGGAAGAAAATACCACTCTGCAGTCGGTAGCTAGTAAGCAAGCAACTTAGTGCCAACATTCTTTTTTGCTTGCAGAACGGCATGACGTGCTAACCATTACCACTCAAAATCCTCCCATGTGAAACATGTTATTGATTATTTATATCACGCTTCATTCGGATATCTGGCCTCTAAGAATGAGACCGGGATTCAAACCCTTCCTGCTCGGTGCTGTCTTGTTCCTAAGAGGATCACATGTGGTGTTGTCTTGTCCCCTAGAGGAGAGCATTGCCCCTGAACCATCCTCCCGGTAGACTCCTCCCTATCAAAAGTCACTGTGGATATACTTAAAAATAGATGGCTTTTAAAACTCAGTGGGGGGGAAGAGCCCCAACACATTATATGCAATTTCAGTATGAGACAAGCAGACTGTTGTTTCATAGTAAAAGCAGGCTTACCTGGGGTGTTCAAGTTAGATAAAAAAAAGAGTGCAGACTTTATAACCCTCGTTGTGAGTATCCTTGGAGGCTCAACAATCAAACACTGTGTGCATTTACAGGCCAATCTTTTTATGACTGTATGGCTTAAATGTTAAAGTAACTGGATGAATGCATTTTGTGACACATTTGTCAACAAAACTTGTAACGAGTGCAGGGACGTTATTTGGGGGTTGCCAGTGGGTCGCAGCTGTGACCCTTGTGTTCTTCCTTGCTACCCCTGCAATCTCCTTGGATACCCCTGTAAAAAAAAATATAATAATAATCTCCTGGAGTAGTGGGGGCCCTGCAGCCCCTGCGGTGCGGGTTCCCTGCCACAACAGGTCTGGCAGTGCCCCGGTGCAATCTTCACCCATCAGGGCGAAGGCTGGGCAGGGGCTTGACATGTGACATGTGGCGTGTGTCAAATGCCACATTCAGCTCCAACCCCTTCTCCTCTGGCTTCCTTGTGGCTCATATACAGGAACTAGGAAGCTCTCCCAGCTTCCTGGTTCCTGTTTGCAAACAGCACAGAGGAGCTGAGGGTGTCCAGGGTGACGGACCAAAGCTGGAAAAACAGGCAAGAAGGCTTTATTTTTTAAATGTGATGTATATTTGGCATGCGTGAAGTGCGTGTCAGATGTATATATGTGCTATGAGTCAGTGGCCCTCATTACGACCCTGGCGGAAAGGGGTTTACGCCGGCGTAAACCATGGCGCCCCTTTCCGCCTGAGTACGAGTTCCCGTAGCGCCATGGTGATTTTTACGCCTGCTTTTTGCAGGCGGAAAAATCCATGGCACTACGGGACTTGTTGTTAATTACGCCACCGTAATTTACGGTGGCGTAATTAACGCCTTCCCCACTCCCATTATACAGTATGGGGCAAAAATGGGAATGGGGAAGGGTAAATGGGGATTGGGGACTTACCGCCCCGCCAAGGTCGGAATGGGGCGGTAAGTCCGCCAACCACCATGGCGGAGTTGGCAGCTTAGCGCCATTGACCATGGTGCATTTAGCACCATGGTTCTCCGCAAGGGTCGTAATGAGGCCCAGTGAGTGGTGGGTGATTGAGATGAAATGTGATAGTGTATGTGTGTTTGGATGTTCTGGGTGGGTGGATGTGTGCCTGTGTAGATTATGCAGTGAGAGTGGATGTAAGAGAAGGCGTATGAGTGAGTGACTGCTGGGTGAATGAGTATTGAATGTGATAGTGTGTTTCAATGTTCTGGATGTGTACATGTCTTTTTGGAGAATGCACTGTGAGTGGACCCGAGAGAAGGTGCATCATTCAGTGAGTGGTGGGTGCATGAGTAGGAATGTAATAGTGTGTATTTGAATGTTCTGGGTGGGTGTGTTTTTCCTGTGTGGATAATGCAGTGCAAGTGGACGTGAGAGGTTTATGGGTGAGTCAATAGTGGTTGATTAGGAATGTGAGTGTGTGTGTGTGTGTGTGTGTGTACATGTTCTGGGTGGGTGAGTGCCAGTGTAAGTGTATGTGAGAGAAGGTATATGGGTAAGAGACAGGTGGGTGAATGGGAATGACTGTGATTATGTTTGTGAATGTTCTGGGTGGGTGGGGGTGCATGCCTGTGTGGTGAATGCAGCGTGAATTAATGTGAGAGGAGATATATGGTTGGGTGGAAGGGGATGCTTGTGTGTGTGCGTGTATGTGTGCGTGTATGTGTGTGTCTGTGTGTTTGTGTCTGTGTTTGTGTGTTTGTGTCTGTGTGTGTAAGGCCCTGGGAGACGTTCAATCACTAGATATTTCTGACACATCTTTATTGACTTTGCATGTTTTACTGGTATTTTCGTGCACAGCCAAGTCCATGTGTGTCATTACCTGGCTAGACTGCCATTTTGGTACAGTCAGTCCAGCCACAGCTTACTGTGGCATGACATTTATTACTCGTAATCTTTGATGAAGCAAGCATGATAGGTAGTATTACCTCGCTAGACTGATGTTTTGGTGTAGCGGCCTGTACATTTATTACTGTAGCATGACTATTTGTTAACTGAGCATCTATGATGAAGCAAGGATGATAAGTGTTCTTATGGGTCTAGACTGTCTTCCATTGGACGCAGTTTGGACATGTTTTCTTATCGTGAGATGTCACTTTTAATGGCCAAACCAACAGGAGTATGTTCCTACATATATTGGCAGATCTAGGTTTGTGCCTAGTGCAAGTAACAATACTATAAAATCATCTTAAAGCGAACATGAGTATGCTCTTATATGGGAATACTAGCATATGCTGGTGTAGCCAACATGGAAATGTATGGGCACAGCCAGCATGAAAATGTTTTTTATACTGGCATATATTGTAGGGACCGGTATGACAATGCATTGGGAAATGTGCATCTGCACTTTTGGTGACTTGCATCTATTGTACTTTTTTCCCATGAGTTACCCTACACCCTACAAAACCGATTGCAAACTGTCTGGCTTTCTACCCAAATTTTCACAGAAAGTGTGCTGTCCGATGCACCATTTTAACCCATTATTCAAAACATTTTCTCATGGGAGGGGAAAGAATCCCCCTTGAACCACTCTAAACCCATTTTCGTTAGTTCTGGCTCCTTCGCCTTTCTCGGCCACAATCACACATTTTTGGCAAATATTTACACAAACCAATAAAACAACTCACCAGCCACCACTGGGGGCTGGTATATTTTGGGACCAGGCACTGCCCCCTTCTTTCTACGCTAGGTGAAATATTTAAGCTTTGATTAAAAAACATATTTACTTCTTTCACTTGGAGTGGTGCATGCCACTGCAGTGGCACAATCATCATGGGCATTGAGCACACTTACTGGTCCGGGCCGACCTGGCATTTGGTGTGTCCTGTGTTTTGTTAAGGAGGTTGGGGGGGGGGGCTCAGTGGCTCGCAGGGGGGCCAAAATGTGTGCTATGCCAGCCACAGATTGGGCTCTGCTCACCTTGAACACATTCAAATGTGATGTGAATGGTTGAGAAGGGCCACAAACTCGACCATGACCCTACTCTGGTGCAACACTGTTTAAGAAAATAAGCTTTGGACACAGAGTCTCAGAAGTGGGAGAGCCATGTCATGATCGACCGCTTCCCACTCAAATTCCTTCTAGGAAAGGGCTTTGTGGAAGCTTCATTTGTGTGCCGGTCCTGTGAGGGGGTGGGGGGTCATTGAATAACGCACCTTGCACATAGAGCTCTGAAAATCGTAGATGCATTGAGTTCCACTCTTGAGGGGAATGCAACCCCATCCCCACACCTCACCCAGTTAAAAAAAGATTGAAGAGTCATGGATCAAAGGCTAGGATATTAAGGTGTTATTTTCAGCTGTGGGCTGTGGGGGACAACATGTGGTTGCATGTCACAAAACTTAAAGATAAATGCACACAGAGACAGGTGGCCTTAGCTTACACACGCACAATAGGTTTCTTTTATCATAGTGGTAGCTGACTCATAGATACATTTATAACCACTGAATTTTGTTGATACTAAATCCTGGTCAATGAATTAATTTTCAGGCCTTGCTCGTGCAGCATTTTGCTCCTCGGTACACAGACAGCACACGCCTCTCCATGTCAGTACTTTTTTGGATCGTTTAACACATCCAATGCCACAGATAACGAGCACTTCTGTGTCTATTGATCTATAGATGTTTCATACAATAGCTGCAGAATGCGTCCAAGTTTTCGGTTGCTCTGTTACAAGCATTACATTATGTATGTTTTACATATAGGCTCCACGTCGAATCTGGAAAATGACATTCCCCAAATGTGTGATCGTGGACAAATCTTGCCTCCCCTGGTGCCTCGGTTCTTATAGCTGGCTGAAATGAGAGCACCTGTAAACACAGGTGTTCGCGCATCTTAAGGTTGTGTGCCATCACTTCCTGTAATGTCACTTGGGGGTAGGGTCAAATTACATCACTCCCTGTGAGGTCATCCGAGGTCAAGGGCCGTGTGATGTCACTTCCGCTACCCCTGTAATTTTGGTGAAATAACGTCCCTGAACGAGTGCCTATGTAGAAGTGACACCCATGTATTTACCGTCCAGCAACACACAGGACAGCTCCTTACTGATTACCAAGCAGATTGTATTCAGTAACAGAACCATGGCATAGGGACAGGACCCTACTGATTCTTTTTTGCTTAAAGCATCCTAAATGAGGTGAATGATTTTACAGTGTAATCCATACTGTGAGGCTACTGTGATAAGGATAAATCAGTGTGCTGTGAATTGCCATGCGCAAAAAACTTGGAAAACAAGCACAGACATAAATGCTAGCTCACTTCACAGTGAAATGCAAACCCACACAGAAAGCAATATGAGCCTACTCACATTCCCGGCTGTTCCTCCACAAATGCAAATTTATATCTTGTGGAAACCGCGATGCAAGAAAAACAATCACATGCTATTAAAGTCCATGATCGGTTTTGCTTTTTCTTGTGAAGCAGCATTTTCCACACAATGTATTACAGTCCAACTATTTAATATAAATCCCCATAAATCTTTCCCTAACTACTGCAACATCTCACTTTTAAGTATGATTTATTCCATATGGGCGCCAAATACCAACCACTTTTTTTTGTATTAATATGAAACTCAGACATAGGTCTGAGTTTGTTAAAAAGTCCCTTTGTTTCATCTTGTTAATACGATCTATGCCAAGGGCCATTCAGTTTCACTTTCTGGAGCAGTGAGCAGGTTAAAGATTAGGAAAGGCCTTTGAGACGTAATGGAATCTGGGCACAGTTTAGGAGAAACAGAAGGTAACCAGATTTGAACACACGGATTACAGGCATTTGACAAGTTAATTTGAATATCTAACACTGGCCCAAACCAATTTAAGCTGTCCAATGTTCTCACTGCACATGATGTAATGAGCCACACATGAATGAAGCTTTTGTTGAAAATACTTTTGTGGTACGTACATTTGGAACCGTTTTTTCCCATGTTTCCCCTTCGCCAATTACCAAATCCTGTAAATTGTTTAGTTAGAAAATACCTAATAATAGTCCCTATGACATAACATGTCAAGCTGTCCAGGCGTAAGTGTATGCTGCTTCTTTCCTGTCATGCTTACTTGAATGCAGAAGGAGCCGTCTAGGCCTTTCTCTGAAATGTAGGAGTCCCTATATTTGCCAATGGTTTACACAATGCAAATGGGGAAACTGCATGCAAGCGGGGAAAGACAAAGCCTTGGACTGTTACCGCAGCATTTGCAATACTATATTCATTTGATGTCTATTAGCGCAACATAGGCATTACTGTGCCCAGTTGGTTTGCAAACCTATATAAAGGGGTATGTAGAAATAAAAGGTTAGGCATGTCACGGGCAGGCCCTATAAGTCCCACCCTCTTACAAGTGCTCATTACTGTTGTAACGAGGCAAAAGGGGGAGGCCCCTTTAAGTGGATGGACTTGGGACCCGGGAAGGTGTGGGGGGGGGGCGTTAGAAAAGAGGAAGAGGAGGGGACATGAAAGTGAACGCAGTTTGTGGAGACACGGAATAAAGAAGGTGTTGCCAGCCTTTGTCTCAGTGTGATCTGTGTTGGGGGGCCCAGGCCAGGAGATAACAACTGGAGACGAACCAGATCAAACCACGCAGCTCGAAAATCCCTGCAGAGTGGTCGCACCAGCTGGATACCATCCCTGTGTACTGCAGTGATCCTGCATCGCCTCGACAGTGAGGGCAGTGAACGGTACGTGCGCATTCTCATGAAGATTGCGACAGAGCACGGCGGGTGAGGGAGACCCGGAAAGAAGGAATCAGCAAGCAGGACGGCGTCGAGGAAATACAAACGCCAGCAGAAGTGGGGAGGAGGAGGACGCACACACGGAGGCAAGGTGCACATTAGTAACACAGCAATTATCGCCCACATTTCCACCGTGAGGAGGGCGGGAAGGAGGAAACAACCTGGGAACATACTGAGCGCAGTGCTCATGCAACGTCTACCAGCCACACTAGACGACCAGGGTGAAGGATTCCTCCCGCGAGGAGGGCTGGGGAAAGCAGCCAACACAATGGCACACATAGTGAAGAAAGAAAGGAAGGGGACAGAAAACAGGCAACAACTATGCCGCAAGGAGAGCAGGGAAGACAAAGCACAAGCACAAGTAGAAGGCAGAGAGACCCAAAAGGGTGCCGTGAAGCACCAAAGGAAATAAGGAAAGGGAGCAGGGACACCGCAAAACAAACCACTGAGAAGAGAGGGACAGGCACCCATAACCAAACAGCATGGCTGATGATGACAAGAAGCTGCAGATGCAGGTGCTGGGGCGGAGCCTTAGCCAACTTTGGGGCAGGACTGATGTCCAGAGCAGCATTTCTGAGGCGACCTAACCCATTCACACTACAACCACATCATGACCAAGGACAGCAATGGGAAGAATGAATTTAGGAATTTGAAGATTTCATGAGAGCCATCAGGGACCACAACTCTCCAAACAAAATAGAAATGTTTGCCAATTTGGCTGGAAAAGAGAACAAAGGAATTCTGAAAATAATTTCTGCGCAAGAAAAGACCACGTATGCACTCCTGGTATCTGCTGTCAACAGGAAGCTGGTCATATTACTCAACAGAGACTACAAGAGATACTCGTTCAATCATTGCGTGCAACTACCTCACAAGAGTGTGGGTGAGTTCGTCATAAGGCTCCAAAGGAAAATTACCCATTTTGATTTTGCAAATTTCATTGACGAGGAAGCAATCAGACTCAGGATAATTGAAGGGTGCACATCTTCACTTTTCAGAAAGCACCTACTGAAGAAGCCCCTCTCACTGCAAGAGATCATAGACCTGGACAGAGTATACGAGTGGATGTGCAGGTAGTAGCCATGGAGAACCCCAAGAAGAATGACAGCATCACAGCAACACACACAGGACCACATGCCAACATCCACAATAAAGGAATGCCATGTAGGCAGGGACTCAGATGCCCACACCAAAGACCCCAAGGAGAGAAGCAGTGCTATAGATGTGGGTTTGAATACACTCACAGAGGACAATGCCCAGGCATAGGACAAATGTGCATGAGGTGCAGCCAGCAAAATAATTTCCAGGAAATATACAGAGAAAAGTCTCCGGTACTCACCAACTACAAACCAAACACGCCCACCAGGCCGATCAGAAGACTAGACCAACCAAGAGGGGTCAGCCACAGCACATACCCTGACCGTGAGATGCAGAGAATTACCCCTGACAGGAACACGTCAACATTTCAGGACCAGGCAGGGATAAAAAGAGCCATGGAAGATCTTGCAGTGAACCCACCACACGCTACTTATACGAATATGACTACTCGCCTAGCCCGCCTGCATGCTATGCCGCCGGCCAGGGCAATGACCAGAGACATGACCTATGCCTACACTCAACACCATACTAGAGTCAGGTCCTATATGAGAACCCTCCATCAGATTTTGAAATGGAGCAGGTGCATGAACAACACAGTGGTCACGACAGGTAGAGCAAAGAATACGTCAGACTCATCAGTGATGACACTGACGACAGCACAGCCCAAAAAGTTGCCGTTCAGATCAGAGGGCTAAAACATTAATTTGTCGTTGACAATGGGGCAACCGTTAATGTGATGAACGAGAACCTCCACCAAGCCATAAGAGACATCTACACACTATGCCCATTCCAGGCTCGAATATTTCAATGAGGTGCAGCCCACCCACCCCAATCAAAAGGACAATTCCAGTGTGACCTGTGCCACAAGAGAGTACCCACAACCATACATGTCATCCAAAGCCCCTTGTTAAGTTATGGGTTGGGGTTATAAATAACCACTCGGGAGCCTTCTTAGGTTTAGGTAACTTTAGTAAGTCCACAGGAACACAGGTAAGTACATTAAGTATAATGCAGGACAAGTTCATAGGTTAGAAGCATCCACCGGTCCCCCTACTCTTAGGCTTCAGATCTCAACTGACTCTCTGTGTAATTAGAGCAGCTTCACACCAAAACATTCTACAGCCAACACTCTACATTCCAAACTCCAAGCCCACACACACTATCATGGGATGACCAGGATAAGTAAAACTCAACACCCCTCAACAGGGCGGTGTCTTCTGAGCTACCGCACAGCTCGAGCACTGGCTCTGATCGGCATACAATGCAACCAATCGGAAATAGTCCAGGACCCCCGCCAGGAATGCAGGATCTGTGTGCAATATCACATCAGGAAATGAACATTGAGGAACTCAAAATCCTGTTCCCCCACCTCTTTGAATGGGTGGGCACAGTCATGTCCCTCCACATGGATCCAAAGGTCAAACCTGTACCACAACACTCGCGCACAGTAGGATTTCACCTGCAAGCACAAGTCACGCGATTACAGTTGAAACTACTCCTTGACAATTAAATTATTGAACAGGTGAGTGGCACCAACCCATGGATGTTCCCCCTAGTCATCATCCCAAAGGAAAATGTCTGACTGCGGCTATGCTTCGACATGATCATTCAAAATGCAGCCATTCAAAGGGAGAGACACCCGGGCCCTAATATTGAAGACATGCTGGTGAGACTAAACCAAGCCATTCATTTCTCCAAATTTCACCTTAACCAAGGGGATCATCAGCTGGTGATTGACCCGGTATCCAGACCCATTACCACATTTGCAACACATAAAGGGCTATTCTGCTGCAAGCAGCTCAACTTTGGGATATCCTCTGCTGCGGAAATATTCCAGGAGACTATTCGCAGACTGATATCCCTGGTGACCACCACCTTCAACTACAGTGATGACATCCTGATCTATTTCACCACCCAGCACCAGCATTACTGAGCATTAAGGGCTGTGTGCGACATCCTGCATAAGGTAGGCCTCACCCTTATTGGACCAAAGTGCGCCATCAACAGGAAGAGCCTTCGATTCTTTGGCCATATCTTCTCGGACCAGGGCATCACAGCTGACCCCGAGAAGATCAGCGTCATCGTCAAGCTGACATCCCCCACAGGGGTTGCCGAACTACAATCATCTCTGGGCATGGCAGGCTACTGTGCCCACTATCTACTAAACTATGCCACTCTCACAGACCCCCTTCAACAGCTCCTCAAAAAGGACTCACCATTTACATGGGACGCAACCTGTCTTGAAGCATTCCACACCACAAAGGCAGAGCTAACTAACAATCACTGGTTGGCCTACTTCAACCCAGAAAGATAGACTGAACTAACAATCAACGCCAGCCCTGTCGGACTTGGTGCCTTTCTAGCCCAGGCAGACCCTGGAGGGCAATACAGACGTGAAATCATTGCATATGCCAGCAAAGCCCTGTCGCCTACCGAGCAGACATACTCCCAAGCGGAACGCGAAAGCTTAGCAGCGGTATGGGCTTGTGAGAAATTCCATCACTTCATCATTGGATGAAAATGTACCCTCATAGCCGACCACCAGGCACTACTTTCCCTGTTTGGCAACCCAAAAACAAAAATGTCACATTGAAAGGTGGGGTATCAGGCTCTAAAAATATGACTATCAAATCATTCACAAACCTGGAGGGGATAACTGAAGACTCCTTAAAACGCGAGGCAGAGAGGTACACCCTGTACCTCTCTGAAAACGCTCTCCCCCTGCCATCACTGCAGAAGAATTTGCTGCCAAAAGCAGAGTGGACCACACCATATGAGCTGCAATACATCTCACCAATGCAATCAGATGGATACACCTCCGCAAGGAAAGGTTTGTGGACGGGGAAGTGGATATGAAGGATTTAGAGAGAATGGCCAAGATACAAAGTGAACTGGGCACAACAGAACATTTCACCCTGCTGCGTGGTAACAGACCAGTAGTCCCCAAGTGTCTGAGGAAAGCAATAGTAAACATAACGAATCACCAGGTCAGCCACATCGGGCAAGAAAGAGACCCTTGCGGCTGATTGAACAAATGTAAGCCAGAGCACTTCTATGATAAGAAAGGGGGAGGTGTTGTACCAAGGCAAAGGGGAGAGGCCCGTTTAAAGAAGAGGCCCCTTTAAGGGGAATGACTCAGGACCTAGAAAGGGTAGGCAGGAGAAAGGAGGAAGAAGAGGGGAAAAGAAAGTGAAAGCAGTTTGTAAAGAGACACGGAATAAAGAAGGTGTTGCCAGCCTTTGTCTCTGTGTGATCTGTGTTGGGGGGCCAGGGCAGTACATAACAATTACACTCATGTCTGTGGATGGCCATGCATCTGCTGACATCAGTAGAACACTTTCTTTCACCCACTTGGGGGCCAGAGGCACATGCTAACTATTTACATGTGCAAGGACCTTGCAGGTCCAGGTAGATTACATCCAAGAAATTAGAGGACACTAATGATTTATGTTGATGCTAATCTATGATGGAAGTTCCACAGCAACTGGGGGTATCACAAGTAAGAATGAACTAAATTTCATGGCTCTAGAAGTATACCATCCCTTAAAATGTTTTGGGAAGGGGACATCACAAAATCCACGAGGCAACAGAAATCTCCAGTCATGCCCGAGCTCCAATGAGGATAGTTTGCAACCCCACCCACCACACTGTTTGTCCATTGTTCTTGAAAGTGTTGCGAAGATGTGTCTTTCCCCCAAGTGCAATGTGCCCTACAAGGCCGTGATCAAAGGCTGGCGCCTGGTCGGCATGTTATCTCACTCTGGCCAAAGCATGACCGGGCCATTCCTGAGTGATCACGAGTTATAGCCCATATAACTGACTAAACCCTATGATCCCTGAATTCCATGTCACCAGGTGCCCTTTGGCCATCAACCCCAAAGAAACAAGTCTTGAAATGTTCAAAGAAGAGGTACAGGATGTATTGTTGCAGCGACAATCGTGTGATTTATATTGCAAGGTGCTGGGAGGGATACATTATAGTTCAAAATGAGGGCGGAGACCATGGAGCCGGATGGCATGTAGGGAGTGAGTGAAATGTGTGTGTGAAGGTTAGAGTGCCCTGCAACCTACTGTGTGCCTGTTTTGAAGCTTGTCAAGTGCATGGTGTGAGTGATAAACAAGCTGTATAGTAGGAGTATAATTAATTTGTTGTCTGACCTTTGACGCGAGAAGGAGCTGAGCCCCACAGCGCCCACGTGATGGGCGATGGATGGACTGGGCTGGGACCAATAAACTGCCATCCGATATGGATAAAGGCAGCACCTATACAGGGTCCATCCAATCCGCCACATGTGTCATTATGACAATGTTTTGCCTTAAATGTTTCTTCTTGTACCTCTTTTTGGCAGAACGTTCTAGGAAGCAGAGTGTGTTGCTGTTGCCCTCATCTGCGCAAGAGATTAACACTTTTTATCCTTACAAGATTGACTTGGACCTTTCTTCCTTAACGAGTTGTATTTTCTCCGGTGTGAGCGATCAAGGGCTTGCTTTCAATTACCTTTGGAATCGAGCATTCAGCGCTCTTTGTTGCGCAGTGTCGGAGGTTACGCTGCAAAGAGAATTACTAAATTTGACGCTCCGATACCCGATACTCCGATATGTAAAATTAAATAATATAAGCATATATGATCTAATCAGGAAGGAACTGGAGCGAGGAAAAAACACAAAGAACCAAAATATCAGGAACTGGACACCAGGGGAACAAAGCCCTGGAAGGGATAGCATGCAGATATCCAGAACCGGCATGATATGATATGATATGATATGGTATTTATAACGCGCCTCTACAAAAGTGTTTCAAGGCATTATAAGGGCATTAGGCTTACATAGGTAGTTTGCTGAGGTTTCTGTCTCTTCTTTACTTTTCAGCCAATTTAAGTAGTGGTGCTGCATCTATCAGACATACGAACCTCCTGGCTGTAGAGTAGTGCGCTGCAGCACGCCCCTCAGTTGGACATGGTTGACTACAGATAATTTGTAATTGGTTACTCGTTACCAGCTATACTGAGAAATTTATGCTGGTGATGGTAGCTGTTGAATAAGTAAAGGATTTCATGCATAAAAGCCTCTTTCGCCCGGCCTCTTTCGCCCGACTTCACACTTCAGACATTCCAAAATGATATGGAAATCTGTATTACATATTGCAGTGACTAGTATTTTGATGTGGTGTTATAATTTGTGAGCCATTCTGTAGCAATCACAAAACTTAAGTTGTGATGGGTTTTGGGTGATGCCTTAACATATATGTAGCATAGAGTGATTAGTGTTGGAAAGAACAACTTATTTGAATATTATCAGCACTCAGACATTTTTAAAGATTTTAGAAGATGAAATTCCACCAAAAATTGCCTGAACACATATTAGCATGCTGCTCTTTTTATTATTTTATTATTTTTAAATAGATACGATACTAGAAAAATTGTACTGATTTTCAAACTATTTGTATTTTTTGGCACAGCGTCTATCGAGCATGTGTCTGTTTTCTGTGCAAATTCAACATTTTGGTGAGTTAATGAATACATGGGTTTGCCTTTGTAACCACGAATATATTCTTTTTTTGGTTGCTTTGTATTCCTTAGAAATGTTCCAAATTGTCGTAATACATTTGCGGGTAGCGATAAACTGTTGGTTCTAACAAAAAAAGGCTCTTTCACGCTGACACAATTTGTGCAGATTTCTCAGGATGATTTGAGAAGGAGTACCCCGCTGAGTGAAATTCTAAGGCGTTGAATGGAGCAAACATGAAAAAAAACATGTTATTACTGCATTTTAGTATTTTATTCTAGTGGCCACTCTTGGTGACATTTTGAGGCTGCTGGTGAGAGAATAGATTCCTTTTTTTCGACGTGGTAAAATATTGTAATCACCTTAAACCTCCCACTAAGCCCATTTGGTCTTCAGCGGCATATGCATGGCATTAGGTCGTGCTTATGTTACTGAAAGAAACCTTGAGATGCTTTTTCTTCGCAATCACACGAAACAGATACTTAGGCAGCGTTATACGGGGTCATTTACCAAAGTGCCGGGGGCAGTAGGCTGCTGCAGTGTTTGGGCACTTGGATTTCAATTCACAGTGCGCAGATCTAAAGTTGAGAGCCACTTAGACCAAGGCCTTTTACTCCAAGGTGCTCAATTGCCCACTCGTCAGAGGAGCTAGAAGTAAACCTGCGAAATGACGCCTGCAGCATCCCCGGGTTATCTAACACATGCGTTTCTAAATGCCAGGCTTCGAATAATGCAAAGAGCTTCGAGTGGTCTGTAAAAACCCTTCATACAATGAAGACGCCTAAAGCAATATGCGGGATTGAAAACGTTGGGCTCAGTATCCTATCATCAAACCTACAACATTTGGCTCACACAACAGCAGGGGTGGACTGGCCTATAGGGAACTCTGGAGATTTCCTGGTGGGCCTCTGCACCCGGGCCTATAGGGAACTTTGGAGATTTCCTGGTGGGCTTCTGCACCCTGGCCTTTAGGGAACTCTAAAGATTTCCTGGTGGGCCTCTGCACCCTGGCCTTTAGGGAACTCTGGATATTTCCCAGTGGGCCTATGCACCCTGGGCCTCTTGTGTGTGCTATTTCCAACTTTACCTATAGGAAAAGGGTTGGGCTTGCTGAAAATGTGTAATATGGAGCCACTTTGAAATTATTTCCAGGACCTCTTTTGGTTCCCAGTCCAACCCTTGCACAACACTGCTTGTACCCCACATTCGATGGATGGAACGTCTACTGTGTTGTGAGCATTTGTTGAAATCACAAATTGAAGACAAGGCCCAAAAGTCGATGGTAGCCATTTCACTCTTGCAGACCCACAGTGGAAAATAATATTTCCTGCCCATTTCAATGGTTATAGATTAAAAGGAATGCCCTTAATTCCAGGGGGTTTATGTCTATTCACTGAAACCCAACATAGGCAATCCAAAACAATAATGTGTAGCTGAACAGTAAATGTTCAGTCCATATAGCACTTAGAAATAGAAGGTATGAGACATGAGGTGTAGGCAATGAAATGATTAGGCCCAATGAATGTATGTGAATGGTGACACTGTCATTAGTTTAAAGGTCTTCATATATCACAGCTGACTCTTCATGCAATGGGGAACATCGACTCACAATGCTCCTCCCTATGTGCAGTTTTCTTCACAGATCTAGGTTAGGGGTCTGCGACCTTTGGCTCTACAGATGTTTTGGACTACAACTCCCATCGTCAATAGCCAGTATAGTAAACAGCAAGGGGGTATGGGCATTGTAGTCCAAAATGGCTGAAGAGCTAAAGGCTGCAGACCCCTGAACTAGCATATGCACCATCATTCTCTGTATGCCCTCAGCATTAAAGGAGTCGAGTGAATGTCCATACATTCCCTTGTATGAATACAGCCTTAACCACACCTAAAAGGTACACACAATCACAGCGCTCAAATGGACATGGTGGTGCGGCATATTGAACCACAGACCACAATCCTCATCGGTCATTCTTTAATATTGGATGTATAGATTGCATCCCCAATTGGTGTATATATATTTAGGTAAATAGCACAAACCTAGCGAGCAAGCAACAGAACACTGTAGATGTTGAACCTAACATATGGTTTAAGGAGGAGGGGTTATGTAAGGAGTCTAGGGTGGCACCTATGTATTGACTGAAGAGTAAGGTCCTAAATTACCTGGTCTGGATTACCACCAGGATTATGTTCCTGTAGGCCGGGGTGAAGAAAGAGAAGAGTGGATTCCCGCTTTTCCCTTGTCTACTAGTTCATCTCATGTCTATTAATCGCCAGGCTCGCAACCCGCCTGAGCAATATACTTTTGCAGTTAGGTAGCCAGGTGTGTGAGCAGTGGTTTCTTAATAGGTAATACATAAAGTCTTACAGAATATTCCAGCTGAGATGGTAAACCAGTGCAGCTCCCTTAGGATGAAAGAAACATGGTTGAATATCTTGTTTCCATTATGAGTCATGCCGTGGCATGTTGGGCATGCTAAGTGGGGGCAGGTGCATCGCCAAAACACTCATTGATGTGGAAGATTACAATGACAGTGTTTCTGAAGGCATGTTAGCTGGCACAAGGTGGTGTGGCATTGTATATATGTATATATGTTGGCTCCATGTCTGGATTCGAGATCAACAGGGAAAGTACTGAGCTTGGTGGGACTCCTTGGGTGACTATGCAGTAGCCTGACCTCAGGTTACCCCTATGGACAGCTGTGTGCCGGTCCAAGACTTAAGATGTGAACCAGTTGATAACTGTGAAAGAGAAAGCTATTCTGTTTAGGAGTAGGTTGGCCTACATGAGGTTGTCGACTGTGTCAAATGGAAGCTGTGAGTTTGAGAAGGCATGAATCATGTTTGTCTAAGGTTTGAAAAAACTCATCTATGACCTGTATGGTGTGTGTTTCAGTGCTACATTTTGATCTGAAAACAATTTGTAATCACAGAGCAGGTCCGGTTGGTTAATAAAATCATGAAGTTAGTTGGAGATAGACTTCTCAATTATTTGTACAATAAATCAAAGGCTAGTGTTTGATTGGTAGTTTGCAGACCAGTGTCCAAGGCTGGCCTTTGAAGAGAGGATTGATCTGTCCTGTTTTTTAAGTTGTTTGGGAACATGCTTTGTGTGAGTAAAGCATTTAACATTTCGAGCAGAGGGGGTGAGGATGTGTCTCTTGATCTGTTTTAGGATGGGAGTGGGGAGGGTGGCATCTTTGTACACAGTTGGTTTAAGTGAGGTAAGAATATCAACAAGATCATTAGTAGGAGTGAAGGTCGTCCAGGTTTGTATTATGTGGTCTGGGATAGAGAGCTGGATGGTGGCTGATTTTGCAGTATTTTTGCCGATGTTTTATGTTCTCTACCTTGTTGTTGAAAAGGTTTGATTGTCGAAAGGAGCGATTTACTCCGGTTGGCAGCCCCCAAGTTAGTTAATGAATAATATGCATTTTTTACTTCGGTGATGAGAGTCTGTCATGTGCTTCCTGAGGTCTTGAGGGTCAGGATACCATCATTCCTCTGCATATTATGCCAGTGTTCTTTAAGTGACTGAATGGCACATTAATTTCTGCTTAGTTCTTCCAAGTACCGATGGGTAGTGGGTTTAGCCCTAAAGCAATGGTAATTTTGTTTTCTAGTACTTCCATGGGGAAGTCCTTAAAGGAGTGACTCTTAGACATGGCTTAACATTCCCCTTGTTGAACAAAAGGATGTGTGTAACGAGGACGGAGCTGGTGGCTTGGTCTGACCTATCTAGTGGGATAGGGTTAAGATATTGTATCAGGGAGATGCAGAGAAGACAAGGTTGTGTAGGTTTCCTCTGAGGGGAGTTTAGTATGCTTTGTTTATGTGCAGGAAATCCATGGGGTAGAGGAGAGTGTCACTGGTGTTCTTAGTAGCTTGGGTCCCTGCCAGACTGAAGTCACCAAAGAAGACATTTTTCAAGTTTGTGATTGATGCTAAGGTGATGAGATCAGAAATGTCATTATGAAATGACCCATGGCGGTGAGGTGGAGAGTAGATCAGATGGCATGCGGCAGCCAGCTTGTGGAACAGTGAAGAGTGGCAGGAGAGCAGCCCTTAGGCGTTCAGGGCTTTTTGGCTGACCATTGTAAAGGTCAATTCTGATTTTTGGATAAATGCCAAACTTCTCCCTACATTCCCTATGTGGTCAATGTGTTGGGCACTGTACCTTGGTGTTATTATCACATACAATATATGGGTAGAGGCAGGGAGAGCCAAGTTGAAATGCTGATTATGAGGTCAGTGTGTGGGTAGCATGGTGGATGGCCAAGTGCACATTATTAAGCATTAGCTTGCAAGAAAGGCACAGTGATGAAGATGGCGTGGTAACAAGAGAGGGATGTGGGTTAGACTGAGAGAATATGCAGCTGAATTCTTGGCATTTATGAGCTGGTGTCCTAATGTGCGGCAATGTCCAACATCTTTAGGAGACACATTGTGATCTCTGCCTGATGATTGAAAGGCAGCGGCTCTAGCCCTTTGCCCAGTCCACTTCCTAACATGCCCAAACCGGTGGTACCCTTGATTTTGTTCTTAGCTAAGGATGCTGGTCATAATGATAAGGATGCCTATATGTTAATTAGGGCTATGCAAAGAGCTAGTAGCTCATCAATGGGTGGTGGACTGGAGGGACACACTTCTGAGCATGGTGGAAGAGCACTGCTATTCAGGGAAAAGTACCAAGTCACTAAGTAGTTGCCATTTGGGGTGCAAAGGTGGAGGAGTCTGAGATAGTCACCATTTTCCAAGAAAAGGTGGAAGAGCTGGTTACAAGACCAAATGCACTCCAGCAAGCCTAGTGGGAGAGCAGTGAAAGGGAGGGGACAAATACAAACCTTTAAGAAGTCACTGTTCCGCACACAAGGCTTGTGGAAGTAGAGCTGTACACAATTGTGGCGTGAAAAGCTGGAGAAGGGTGAGCTAATGAAAATTATTAGGTAGATAGCTTCTTCAAAATGAACTTTCTGAAACAGTTATACAGTACATAGAGTCAAATCAGAGATATTTACATAAAACCAAGACATAGGGCCTAATTCCGAGCTGGCTGGTAAGGCGTTAACGGTGCCGGTAATGGTGCCGGTGCCGTTAACCCCTTACTGCCCTATTATGAGTCTGCTCACAGGACCTTCAAATGGCGCTTGGTAAAACCAGGTGCCCTAGCGGGTCCCGCTAGCAGACCAGGGAGCTAACAGAGTGCCCCTTATTAATGGGCCCGTTGTTAGCTCCCTCCCCATTCCCATTGAGCCCTATGGGGGCTCGAATGGGAATGGGTTCCCTGAATGGGGAAATACCGGGTCCTCCAAGGTTTGAATGGCCCGGTATTTCCACATTCAGGGAACCCGGACCGGGTATGCGGTATGGGGGTAGCCATGGTGCTAACAGCACCATGGCTACCTCCAGCCTCGGAATGACCCCCATAGATTTTCTTGGGAAGCATGTGCCACACAATTGTTCCTATGGAGTACTGTTTAACTTAAAAATGTCAAAGTGACACATCTATATATCAGACACTTAATTGAGCTCAAGGCAAGAAAGAAATGTCAGCTAATTAAAAAACAAATAAATCAATACAGGTAATGGGTACATGATGCCTTCAACACCATCATTGGTAATAGTACTATCTCATATTGCAGGGATTGTATGGATCAGAGGCAAAAGGACAAGGATAATGTGGATTCTTCTTGGATAGCCACACCTGACAGCTCTCACAGCCACCATCATTACCTGTGAAGTACTCCAAGGTTTGTTATTGCATGCAACACGATGAAACTCAACTACTCAGCTATATCTAATACTCAACGAGGGATCAATTGACAGAAATCAGATAATTAACTGTATGACACAAGATCAACCAGATAATCAAAACAAACGTTGTCTCAATGCTTTCAAGACCGAGTTTCTTCTGTTGCATCAGACAGACTCAACATCCATATATTCCAGCTGGGTAACCACCTTTCAATCCTCTGACACAGCCCATTCAAACATTTCAAAACATTGAGATGATATTCTAAACAAATTTGCCCTTCATCCAAAAAGTGAACTTGGTCTCTACAAATATCATCCACCACCAGTACCTGCAGTGGCGTAATCTTCACCTACACTCCATGCAGGATCAGATTTGCCTAATCCTTGCAGAGATAATGATCTGACTGGTCAACTGCAGCATCACTGTCAACTAGGGGCACCTACTAGAATATATCTTGACCTACTCTCCATGTAGGATCAGATTGGCCAAATCCTTGCAGTGGCAATTTTGTGACTGGACAACAGCAAGATGATGTACAAAGGGCTTCAGAAAATATCCCTTGGCAACTCTCTTAATACACAGAACTAAGCTCTCTGCATAACACTTTGAATGTTGTCATGTGACCACATTACGCCATTGCAGAAAAATGTGCACTGGTTCTCAATCAGGAAAAGTCCTCACTTCAAATCACACACACACACACCCTCCTCAAGCTTGTTATGCCACCGTATTGCACTTTTACCGCCGTGTTAACTAATGCTTTTATTACCACAATAAAAGTTACTCTTATTTTTGACAGAAGGATGAATGGCAAAGTTAGCCCCTAAGCTCTACTGATTAGATAAGCATGTTAAGTCGTCACTTGCTGCTGTGAACTGCATTCACACTGCAACCAGACGTTTGAGTCCTGGCAATGCTGATACCATCCATCATCATTCTGAAGTTTATCCATTGAGTACCGTTGAACTGAGTGATCGCAAAATCTAGTATCTGAAGAACTACATTACAATAACATATAAAAATAAGCTTTCATTATTCGCATTTGTATACATATCAAATATATCAGTTGCATTTCTTGAAAATAAATGACATTATTTAACTTTCCTGATTGGATGATTAGAGGAAACATATATTTTGGTTTGCATTTGTTGTCTTGCACATTTTCTTGGGTATAGAACAATGATCTCACTCCAGGCCCAGATAGTCTTCTGGAGTGATTGTGCAGTTGATAATCTACCTCTCCTCAGTACTGCCCAGTTGCCCTTTCAGACAGAGTAAGCAAATTGCTTACTATCTTGAGTAGATGCTGCAGACTGTTGGTGTTGTTGTGAGGGATCCAATGTACGCTGCTGGGTATCAGACCGTAAAAGAGATGGGGTGGGATAAGGGATGTGATATCAATCAACGGTGCTCACTGCTGAAATCCCAAACCTCTGTCTAATCAGGACACTTTTTTGGGTATATTGGACTCAATCCAAAGTAGAATCTGAGCCTAACTTAAATGGAAACAATTCAGTATAGATCAAAAGGTTAAAATATGTCAGCTATGTACTTTGTTATTTTGTACATTCAATAGCTTTCGCAGGGAATCACTATTAATTTCCACTTAGCATGAATGGGCCTTTGTGTTGTTGTACATCCTACTCACCTGCGTACACAACAGTTTAAAGGAATATTTTGTGATATCTTTCAGGCTCCGGTGAGACTTCTTAGCCGTGCCCTAACAACACTTCATTCTAAAGAGGAGATAAGGTCTGTGTTAGCAGCTACTGGTTATTCATATAGACTCTTGGTGTTTGTTTCTAAATAACCATATAAAAGCTCAAGCATCCAGTAAGAAAGATCAGTGGGCAGAGCATATTTTCAACTTGGTGCGCACAATAACAAAACCTGACTGGATGACTCTGGCTTTCATCATTCAAAGAAGAATAGATTACAGTTGGTGATAGAGATTATTGTATTCATCTCTACAAAGCCACAGGACTAAAGTGATAAAGTGCATTCAACTTAAAACGTTAGGTTAACAGTGTGGTTAGTAAATCAAGAACTACTTTTTCTCACAATGCTTCTTATTCTTTATTTCAAAAGAGGGCCACTGATGACAACCTCATTTGCCATCAACATCCTCTGAAAACGAAATATATCTGTGAGAATTGATAACTTAAGGTAGCTTATGTCATCAGGATTGTTTTTGTCCGGTTTACGATATTTAGTCAACAGCACTCTTCATGCTGGGGATTGCACTTCTGCTTTCTTCTAGTAAAATAGTTTAGATGCACCTGCATATAAAGAAAATATGCCTAAAGTGGCAGTACTGGATAAAGATGACCCTGATGACATAAGACCTGTAATCAACAATCGACAAAATATAGTAGATACAAATAGACAAGTATTTTCTATGAAGGTCGAGAACCATTTGCATGGTAATGAACCTTGTTGGGAAGTGTGAGATTTTTATTTGACATTTACTGCATACAGTACATTTCAAATAAAGATTTCGCTTTTGGGCTGGCCTCTGAGTGGTATCAGTGCACCAAACATCAAGTGGGCTTATAGTAAAATGCACCATTTTATAGAAAGCGCTAGGAAAAGTTTTGTCACCTGTCACCATTGGTTGAGTGCATTCCTCTTAGGTGAAGTAGGTAAACTAAGTTGCTCGATCTGCTGGTCTAGCAGGATTTTAAAGCATTTGCAAGCCGTAAATAAAATACTTCACTTAAGTAGACCAATACCGTTACATTGTCAATTCCACCTGTTCCAATTTTACTACTCCCAAAGTTTCAGTTATGAGAGTAACGTGTTGCCTATTCCACATGTGGCTTCTCCTGGAAAATGCCACACTAGCCCATTGAGAAATCCCTCTCTCCAAACATAATGTACATTGCCATCACTAATTCACCAACACAATAGAGGTTCAATAAAAGTATAAAAACTGTTACTATAATCAATTGACATACATATATGAACGGGGTGAGAAGAAACAAGGGACATTAGGCTAAGGAAATAAAATAGAGCAAATGGGGTACGTTAAGTAAATGTGGAAAACAAGAGAGAATGGGGTAGGTTAAGTAAACATGCAGAACAAGAAAGGATGGAGTAGGTGGACCTTTCACTGGAGTTAACTGAACAACATCATCAGTAACCAGAGCATCTCAAGTACTTGACTCCTATCAGCAGCTGCCCACCATAAACACAATAAAAACCCAAAGAGAAAATAAATGGAAAGAATCCAACTTTAAAATATGACTGAAATGAACTTGAAAACACCATCAATTGTACTACTTCACTGAAAATTAAAAACAACTAAGAATACTGCATAGCTGAAACTGCATTAAAATTACAACAAATACAATAAAATAAACGTTGAACCACACTAACCTGAATACAAAAATGACATGTCTGCATATACATACCATTGATTGACAAATCTAATGTTGTTGGTGTGCTAGTGGAGTTTAAAACGCATTAATACATACTTGCCACACAATCAGAGCACATGACGGCTATCACACATCCACAAACACACGACACACCATTTGCCAGAATATAGCCACAGCTGCAAAGGGCGCCACTTATGCCAATGGGTAGCAACGCTGCACACTGAGCGGGTGTTGGATAGCCTCAAGAAAATACCCCGGTCATTGTTGCGGCTGGGCCGATCCTCAATACACAACCACTCCCCTTTTTGTGTAGCTTTGGCTATCAGAATTCTTTTTTTTTAAATACATCTGAGTATGGAATATAAATGACAAAAGAGACAATGCTACTTAAAAGGTGTCAATACAATAAATGACTGCTCATGGAATTATTTAAAGTGGATGATGATAAAGTATACATAGTAGTTAGGTAATAGAAGATTGGGGTTAGGTAGGGTGGATACAGTTCAAAAACAGGTAAAGGATGGGTTGGGCACAAACAAAGAGAGTATAGTGCATAGAGATTTCTACAATCAGAAGGACACAACTGAATAAAATTATAGCATTTACCCTCTCCAAAATCAAAATCCCAAAAAGAGGACTATATTTGCTAACAGAAATACAGACCTATCACAAACCGAGAATTACAACAGTAACATCAAGCAATTGCAAACACCAAAATGCACACATCATAC
Organism: Ambystoma mexicanum; assembly: GCF_040938575.1. Lineage (NCBI taxonomy): Eukaryota > Metazoa > Chordata > Amphibia > Caudata > Ambystomatidae > Ambystoma > Ambystoma mexicanum. The sequence continues at coordinate 1,022,283,673 of NC_090933.1, forward strand.
ATACACTATTTATAGAAATTACTAGAAATTCAAAATATGAATAATTTTCCTGGAAACTGACAAACAATACACATATCATGGATCATGGATGGTTTGAATACTGTGTGGTTGATCAGAGACAGTTGGCTGTTTTGGTTACCGACTTTCTGGGATAAACTAAATATTAACATGGACCTTGGTTTGAGAGATTTTACAATTAAATGGTTTGGACTGCAAAGAATGCATTGGTTCCAGGGTTTTCCAAAATTGTTCAGTCCGAAAAGTACTCATTACTCAGACATCATACTAAATCATTGTGGAGGCAGTGATTTGGGGAACATACGTGGTGTGTCCCTTACTTTAATGATGAAACAGGACTTGGAAAAACTAATTGAACTTATTCCTCACACCGTCTTTATCTTTCCCAATCTGACTCAGAGGCAAAAATGGAGATGGACTACCAAAGGTAATGGTAAAATTGAAAAATCAAGGAGAAATGTTAATAAAGTAGTTTCAGCATTCATGAGAGAACACAATCAATTATGGATTTCAAACAACAAAATACAGTTCTACATGGCCAATTTCTATAGACATGATGGACTAAACCTAACCGATGAAGGAAATACAGTGTTCGTTCATAACATCAAAACACTCAATGTACCCCAAAACAGTCTAAGGACTACTTATCACATATAAATACACAAATACAAAAAAATAATACCAAAACATTTATTTGTAGTATAACCATGGTTAGAGGTCATTGAATTTTTTTTATAACCGCGATTATACATTTTTTTTTAAAGGGTGGTTCAATTTGGGTTTTACAATACAATAGAAGTTAAAAGATCGATACAGTGATTTTTTAACCCCAACATCACTATACCTATACAAATATCTTTTAAAGAGAAATAAAACACAGACACTCGTCGGCACAGAACTACTCTTTCCTGCGGCTATATGTAGTCCTGTATAGCCTCGAATATAGCTGTGATTGTCGGCAATAAAGCTTGAAAAAAATGCTTTTATGCCCCCAAGCCTCACCAAGTGGCCCCCTAATCAATGCCATCTCCCCCCACTCCCCAGATGTCCTCCTCAACCCCCCCTTATCCCTTTCCCCCACAACCCACACTGTTTCTGTGATGCAGTTTGCTTTGAGATGTCGGATATTCGGACTATAGCCACGGCTACAGAAAGCTTTGGGTTGCAAACTCAGTCCCTGGACATCCAATAACTCTAAATTTAACATGGTTTCCTCCAGCAACCTCCCCACCTCTAGACTACAGTCAATTGTAATTATTTTAACCTGCACATAGCTTTTTAACTACTTTTCTTTTCCTGTTATCCTCAGCTATAACCGCAATTATCTCTTGCAGAGAATAACAAGATGTCAGCTGTTTCTTTTCTAAAAACACCCGGTTTTCGATAAATCCCTGAGATATAGCTGTCTATTTTTGAGAAGTGGGCACCCCCTTCTCTATCAAATATTGAGATCACTACTGCACGGAACAACCCTAAACCGTGCAGGGATTGCTAGTCAACGCTTCATGCCCAAGTTATTTTGGACCAGGTCCAAATCCGTACAGTGGTTTGGGCTGTGCGTTTTTTACAAAAATGTACCTTGTTTGTCTATGGGAAAATGAATGGGAAGTAGGCTGCACTTTAGGAAAACATTTTCTCCTTGGTGCGCCCCAACATTCCACATCCTAGTTCCTATACCCACTGGCCAAGGGGCAATTTGAAACCGCCTTTGTGTGATGGATTTGAAACCGCCTTTGTGTGATGCAAGTGCTCTCTGGGTCAGGTCGATTTCCCCAGCTCTCACAAGTAGCTGTGGGACTGGTTCGCTGGCCTTCATTACATCCACGGTCTGCTGGAAATGAGCAGCCTGACTGCAGTTTCCCCACTCCTGCAGTGGCGGTGCACGGGCTATGTGTTCAAAGCGGCCTACATGGTGTAGCCGATCTGCAGTACCCCCATGGAAAACCTGTAGTTTTGCCATTCTCACATTTGCGCAGCAGGTCCCCTCTCCTCTCCTCTTTCCTTCCAAGCCTGGTCTTTTGGACTGATTACAGCACCCAGAGGCCCTTATTTTCCCCCCTAGGAGGTGTCCCAGCCCCTACCCCTTACTCCTTTAATTGGTACCCCCCCTGTTTGGTGCTGAATCAGCACCTTCATTACACAACAGTAATGTGGGCCATATACTTTTACATATTAGTAGTTATGGTCAGCATTTTGCAGTCTCTAAAGTGCAACATTTTGAATGGTCATCCATCGAGACAAAGTAACATGTACCTCATATATTCTTGCCACTTTGAAGAAAACACAAATCCCACATAGGAAGGACATTTGGGGAATTCACCATCTCTGCCTTATTCCTTACTTATGCTATCTTCCATTATTTTCCTGGGAACGTATGAAAGAATCTTGAAAAAACTGCAACCAGGCTTGAACCCCCTTTGACTAAAGCCTTTTTTTAATGTCAAATACAATTGAAGTCATATTTGCCTGGCACCCCCATGACTTGTATGGAGTGTTAAAGAAAAGATGATACATTTCTACAAAGCAGCACACTCCAGTCACCTTTCGCCTGATCCTGCTCTCTACAGTACAACACAAACACCAGAATGAGCCCTCACAAAGGTAGCCCCAGCCCCACACACACTACTTGAATACACATACCAAGAAGAATAGCTTCAGATTTTCTGTTATTCTAATGCATGCCCACATCACGACTAATCACCTTGCACTTCATATTTCATCATTATTATACGCATTAGCAAAATAATATGCATAGTTGCAATATGCAGCACAAATCCCTAATACACAATATAGATGTTTCATCCTTATTTGAAACTGACATATATTTTTATTTTTCTACAATATAACACCCTGTGATTTTTACTTTCATTTACAGGTGTTGGGGGCTTGTAATACTTGTACCTTTAAATGTCAAATCATGACACTATTCTACAGTTGTTCTCTAGATCAGATCCAATATTTCTTCTAATTTCTGACTAGTCTCATGTAGTTTTTCCTATGTTCAAGGTCTGTCTAAATTTGGGTAGTTAAGTTCTACCGCTGGCTTTTGGTCGGGGATGTTACACATCTCCTGGTGATAGTGGCATGGATGAATACTTTGGATGATGTGCATTTTCCTGGTGGCGAAGTGGACTTGGCATATTTAAGGCATACCAACAGAAACTGACATTTTCATCACACTACACATGCGCACGCGCCCGCGCGCTCACACACACACACACACACACACACAAACACACAACCATGTTAGACACCACTTCCACCCTGTCAACACCAGCAAAGAAGGAACAAGTTACTTACCTGTAACTGTTGTTCTCCAGCATGGGTCTGGCATGGATTCACATGCTCATGAATATTCCCTGTCGTCAGGCTGGGAATCCTCGGTAAAGATAAAATCAGTATCAGTTTCGTTTCTGAACTGTCTTTCTTGTAGTAACCAATCTCTGGTCATACTGCCCCAGGCCAATGACTGCCCTCTCCCTAAGCCCCTCCCCTGGCAGCCATGCTCAGATTTGGTAGCACGTAAAGTGGCAGTATGACCAAGTGAAGAGCCGCAGAGGGGAAGGAGGGAGGGTTCGCATGTGAATCCATGCCAGACCCATGCTGGAGAACAACAGTTACAGGTAAGTAACTTGTTCCTTCTCCAGCATGGGGTCTGGCATGGATTCACATGCTCATGAATATAAGAATACATAGCAGTACACACATGTACAACCACGGGAGTTGGCAAAAGGCTCAACATTAAGCATTAGATAAAGTCAACATTAAGCAACTCTTACCTCCTCACCAGGCCCACCTTCAGGCAAACAGGTTGCGCAGCACTGCTTGGTTGACTCTGGACTCATCCCAGGAATCCCGGTCGATGCAGTAGAATCTCATGAAGGTGTGCGTCGACCTCCACGTAGCAGCCCTGCAGATGTCCAGCAGGGGCACACCAGACAAGAATGCCGTAGTAGCAGCGATCGCTCTGGTCGAATGGGCTCTCGGACGGCCAGGCAACGGTCGGTTGGCCAACCGATGACAGTGCATGATGCAGCCGGAGAGCCATCTGGAAATGGAAGCCTTCGAGAGAGCCTTCCCTTGGTTCACAGGTCCAAAGTTCACAAACAGCTGTGATGTCTTCCGAAAACTCTTTGTGCGGTCCATGCAGAATTTAAGCGCTCTAGCTACATCCAGCGAGTGCAAAGTCCTCTCGGCCGCGACGAAGGCGACGGAAAGAAAACTGGCAACACCAAGGGCTCGTTAAGATGGAAGTCCGATAGCACCTTGGGCATGAAGGAGGGGTGCGTCCTCAGCACCACCCTTGTATCGTGAAAAGTCAAGTATGGAGGCTTGCAGGATAGGGCCTGAATCTCTCCCACGCATCTTGCGGAAGTGATGGCCACAAGGAACGCTGTCTTCCATGACAGGAACTTCAACGGAGCCGAATGCAAAGGCTCGAATGGTGGCCCCATGAGCCTGGTCAGCACCATGTTGAGCTCCCACGCCAGGGCTGGAGCCTTCACCGGAGGGAACGATCTGAACAGTCCCTTCATAAATTCCTTCACCAGTCGATGAGACCACAAGGACGGCCGTCCTGCAGTTCTGGTGTATCGGGAGATCGCTGCCAGATGTATCTTGATGGAGGCGTGAGCTAGTCCAGTTTTGGCCAGCGACAGTAGGTATGGTAGCACTTGAGGTGCCGTAATCCGTAGAGGGTTGATCTTCTGTGCACGGCACCAGACAGAGAACCTCTTCCATTTATGTCCGTAGCATATGAGAGTTGAGGACGCCCTGGCCTTTGCAAGAACCTCTATGCAGTCAGCTAGGATATCGTAACCTCCAAACTCTAGTGCTGCAGGAGCCAGGCCTGCAAGTTCAGCCAGCAGCAGCAACGGAGGAAACGCATACAGGAACAGGCCGACCCAGGGGAACGAGAAAGCATCGCCCATGCTCCTCGGTTGGGGGAACCTGCTGGCGAACCTCTGGCACTTGGAGTTGGTCACCGCCGCGAACATGTCGATCTGGGGTTTGCCCCATCATTGGAAGAGCCGATCCACTTAATCCTGGCGTAGTTCCCACTCGTGGCACGAGCGCAGCTCCCTGCTGAGTGAGTCGGTGATGGTGTTTTTTATTCCTGCCAGATGGAATGGAACCAGAAACATCCCCTGGGAGATGGCCCAGTGCCACAGATCCTGGGCCTCCTTGGATAGGGCTGGGGATCTGGTGCCTCCCTGCTTCCGGATGTAGAACATCGTGGTGGTGTTGTTGGTGAAGATCCTCACGACCTTGCCCTTGAGGGACGGGAGGAACGACTTGAGCACCCAGAACATGGCACTGAGCTCCAAGATGTTGATGTGGAGAGACCTCTCCTAAGGGAGCCAAAGGCCTCTTGCATGGAGATCTCCAGTGTGCCCACCCCATCCCTCCAGGGAGGCGGCCATCGTCACCGTCTCCTGATGTGCCGGGGTCTGGAAGTCCGTGCCTGCCATGAGGTGTGCACGGGTGCCCCACCACTGAATCGCCCGACGGAAAACCTCGTTGAGCGGGATCTTGTCTTCGAAGCTGCCTGCCGCTTGCATCCAGCGGGCGTCGAGGAACTCCTGTAGAGGACGCATCCGTAGCCTGCACAGGTGCACTAGATAGATGCATGAAGACATCATACCAAGGAGGGACTTGATGGATGCACCTTGCCTAAGATGGCCTTCGTCCTTTCCTCCGACGGAGATGCTAATCGTTCCACTGTATCGAGCTTCGAGACAGTGCCACCTGCGATGGAACCAAATGGGATTTCGGGTAGTTGATGGAGAAACCCAGCTCCGTGCGTAAGCGGACGGTCTCCTCCGTGTGCTCGACAGCGAGTTCTCTTGTCCTTGCACGGATGAGCCAGTCATCCAGGTAGGGGTAGACGTGGATCCCCTGCAGGCGCAGCCACACCACCACTGGTGCTAGGCACTTGGTGAACACCCTGGGTGCCGACTTCAATCCGAATGGCAGAGCTCTGAATTGGTAGTGGCGTCCTTGGACTACGAATCTGAGGAACTTTCGGTGTCCTTTTAGGATGGGGATGTGGAAGTAAGCATCCTCCAAGTTCAACGACGATAGGAAGTCACCCTCTTCCAGCTGTCCCAGCACGTGCTGGAGAGTGACCATCCTGAACTTCTGTGCCTTGATGTATTTGTTCAACCTACGTAGTGTCAGGTGTCTTGACCCACGTTTGAATTATTATGCTACAACATTTGGTGCTGTGGGCTTAGAAAATCCAAGATGGCCGAAAAGCCCACATTTGCGCCAGAATCCAGGAAAACCGCACAGTTTTTGCGCACACCAAAATGGTCGCTTGACATGCCACCCACCAGAGCGAGCGTGATGGGCCAGAAGCGCCATAAGTGAAACGTGGTGCCAAAGGAAAAACAGCGGTGCCTGTTGGCTCAAAAAAGCGCTTTGAAATCACATTTGTTTCTCTGAAATGCAAGCTCAAAATGCCTATTTCAAACATTGCAAGATATTCAAAAATCTTACTGAACACCAGCAGACGTCTGGTAGAATGAAGTCTTGTGTGCATACCAAATCTGGAAAGATGAAGAGCCTAAAATAATGTTCATAACAAAACTGGCTGAGCTGTGGATGTCAGCAGCTTAAGTGAAATTGGACTTATAATAAATGAGTGATTTACTTTGGAGTGTCACATAGGTTGCAACTGTTTAAATGTCATAGTTTTGAACTTAGAATCAGCGTTCTAGCTGCATGTGTCAAAATTGTAAGTTTGATTTGAATGAAGAAAAACTGGAACAAAAGTGACATTTGGCTGAAGCCTGGCTTAAAGAGATGGAATTCTGCCTGGCAACTACCCCCAACAGGAGTTGAAACTTGCCCAGCAACTGCATTCACAGGCCTGGCTGCCTTCTGCTGTTCCCACCAAAAGGAGATCACACCTCTTTGATTGAATTAGGGGAGGAATACCTGGGACTGCAGGAAACAGAACAATGAACTTTCCTTGGCTCAGGCAAATGCTAAATCAGGGGGTCGTAAATGGCTTCCTCTTGGAAGGAAATGGGAGGGGCGCTGCCTCTGTGAGCCACCTGAGCTGGAGGCGGGGACAGAGAGAAATTTCCCCATGTGCTTTGGAACCTAAACCACACCCATCTGGGCCAGAGCATAATTTTAACAAGATGGATAATTCATAGTACGGAAGTGTCAAAATTATGTAAATAATATCATTATTCCTGTGATTTTTCTGTGCACATTTTAAGAGGTGTTAGGACTCTGTGGTATGTTCTGGGGAGTAGTAGCGGAAAATAGGGTGTAACTCCAAATGTATGTATGTTAAAAATCTGACACTTCATCATCTGATGCCCATATTCCTTGCGCATATTTGTGTAAATTCTGGAAAAGTTTAGAGGTTGTGTTCTGGATGAAAAGGGCAGAATTCTGTCAGAAGTGGACACAACATCTTACAAAGAGAGGGATCGGATGGTTTGGTGCTACAGAAAATATGTTAACTGGACATATAATATTAGAAAAATTGTACATAGATAAATACGCATTTGGATCAAAAATAGATTTGTGTGCAAAGTGACAAGGGGAGTGTTCTTTCTGTATGCCATAAAAATGACACCGGATGACTCACAAGTCTGTTCTCCAGTGAGAGCACAGAAAATCAGCTAACCTATCAGGATCTTCAGAGGGTTGGGCATAGAGAGTCAGCCTTCCCACCCACTTTCAAAAGACAAAAAAAGAGCCACTGAGACCCAGGTAGAGACATTCACTTTCCACTTCAAACTGATTTCTTGCGAAGCACTTTGCCCGACCAGACAATATCCAGAAGACTCCAGAACCAGAACTTAGAATCCAGACTTCAGAACTTGCAGCAGAGAGGCCTAGTTCAAAAGCTGAATCCTTCTCAGCAGGCCTCAGAATCCAGCCACCTAACCAAACTATTTAACAGCCGGGCGAGCTGTTTGATTCTGGCTAGAACCCTGTGCCAGAACCCAGAAAGCAGAGCTGTATCCAGACCGCCGTGCAGTGCCGATAGAAGACCAGACCCAGACCAGACCGCTGTGCAGTGCCAGAACTTTTGCCAGAACCAGAGATCCAGACCAGCAGAGCAGAGAGAACCGCAGCTAAACCTGTTGACCAGATCTGTGACGAGGCCCATTCCTTCCAAAATTAAGAGTGAGTATCCAGCCAGAGCTGTGCAAACCAATCTCTTAGTTTAAAAATAATCTAATCCAAACCATTTCCCCCTATTTAAAACTGCATCATAGAAATCGTGTGTCCATTCAAACCTGTGAAATGTTTCCAACAAGCCCTAAACCGACTTTCTACTCCTTACAGTTTTTCCGTAATTGCGCTCGTGCACTCGGAAAAAGTGCTGCAAATTGCAATTTGAATCAAATTTTTCCACCTGTCAAAAATCGCTGTCTTTTGCTTGCAACTGCTGAAATCCGTTTTTAACCTGATAATCCCTCATGAATCACCGATAATGTTGGCCTGAACCAATCTTAAGTAGCTATCACCTACCCTGAATCTCCCATTGGGAATTAAAATAATTTTCAGCATATTTTCACTTCATTGTAAATCACATTAAAAGTATTTCGGCATGTTTTAAAAGCATACCGGTTGCTCCAAGCTTGCTAGGGGGGAACTGAATTGGTATTGCATTTGATTGTATTACTGAAAATTGTGTGCTCTCCTTCCATCTACTTATATTGCATAGGGGGGGAGTGAATTGTCAAAAGAAAAAGTGATCATATTATCTCTTGTGGAAACCATCTCAGTTATTTCTGTGCTGCATTCTTTTCCATCATTGTAGTTCCTTGAAACTATAAAAGCATTCTCAGCTACTTTATCCTCTCTATACCAACTCCTAAGTAATTAAAAAAGTCTGCTAGTGTAATATTATCCATTGTTGATCACTGTCATATTAATAAGTGTGCTATCAAATATTAGTTTATTTATAAAAATGTGATATATATCTTGTTCAATTTTTCAAATAAATCTTTTAATTTGCAAAACCAACCTACTTCTTGGCTCATTGAGGTCAGGGAGAATTAAAGAGAGGGGCGTTATACAAGGGTTTATCATCCAGATATATGAACTTGTCATAAAAATATATAAATAAGGGCTTCATTGGGCATCCCAGACTAGACACTGACTTAGTTGGAGTACTGAATTGAAGTCACTTAACAGTAGGTCCAGGGTGGGGCGCCAACCGCCTGTCTTCTTTCTGACGAGGAAGTATCTTGAGTATACTCCGGAGCCCCAGAGCCTCTTGGGGACGAGCTCGATGGCACCTTTCTTGAGCATCGCCTTTACCTCCAACAGCAGTTGAGGGACGTGATTTTCCTTCCTGGCCACGGGAGGAATGCAGGGACACTTCTTTTGGAATTCGAGAGTGTGCCCGTGGGCCAGGGCATCCAGCACACAACTGTCAGTGGCGATGGACTCCCACACACTGACGAACTTTGCCAGCCAGCCTCCCACCGGGGTGCTTCGGTGGGGGCCCGACGCTACGCCGGTTCAATCTTGCTTGGAGGCGGCCTTGCCATCTTGGCCTCCTTGTCGACGACGCCGAGATCCTCCTTGCTTGCCGCGAGCTCTGTAAGTCTCCTGGGACGATGAGCAGGCCGCCTGGTGGTACGTTGAGGAGCCACCGCCTGATCCCTTGGAGGCCCCTGTCTGCCTCTGGCGCTCCGAAAAGGCCGTCATTGCTGAAGGACTCCCAGGGCTCGGGCCATCTCTGTGTTGGCCTTGATGGCCTGCAGCGACTCATCCACCGTTTTCCCAAACAGGTTGTTGCCGTCGAACGACATGTCCAAAACCCTGGTCTGCAAGTCCTGACGGAAGTCTGTTGCCTTGAGCCAGCTACGTCGTCGAAGGCAAACACTGTTGCCTAACTGGCTAAAAACCCATTGTCAGCATTGTCTGTTGCCACCGTTATGGCGTGGTCCGATGCAACCTCACCTTCCTCTTGTCCTCTGGCAGGAAGTCCAGTAGGGGACCTATCTTGTACCATAGCTCCCTGTCGTAACGGGCCACAATCACTAAGGCGTTGACCGCCTTAATTGTCATCGCCGCCGCCGAGATGACCCGTCGCCCCATGGCGTCCAATTTCTTACCCTCGCCATCAGGTGGGGAAGTAGAGGTTGAGGCTGTCGCCCCCGCCGCCTTCTTCTTGGCCGCCGCTGATACGACCGAATCCGGTATAGGTTGAGCCCTGAGGCATAGAGGGACGGTGTCGGGGACCCAGTACTTCTTCTCGTACCTGTCCCTCTTGGCAGGCGTCGTGGATGGGTTCTTCAGCATTGCAAGTCCCTCGTCCCAGATATCGTCGAGTAACGGTACCGGGAGGACCGTCTTTCTCTTGGCCTCTCGCCATTGGTAGAGAAAACCCTCCGTCTTCTGTTCCTCGGGGCAGAGCTGGAAGAGCTTGGATGCCCTGGCGATCATGGCGTGAAAGGAGCCAATTTCGTCAGGCGGGGAAGCCCGAGGGAGTGGTGATGGAAGGTCCGTCCCGTCGTCACCACCGTCGTCATCCGTCCCCGTCGTTGTATCCGTCGCTGTGTCATCCCTGGGGTCCGGTGAGGGGGATGAGGGCTCAACGGGTCGTGGGGGCATGAAGGGCGGGGAGGGATGAACTCTCCTCCGCTTGTTCGGAGGGCTTCCCGACGGGCCCGTTTCTGGATCGTCCGCCGGGGTTCGTGGTAATCTCGTCCTTATCTCCGTGCATAAGGTTTGGATTGCCATCAAAATGGCCGTCGAGTTGTCCTGAGGCTCGGGCAATGGCTGCGACGGGAGGGAAGGCTGCTCCTCCACTGGGGCCTCGTCGGCGCCACCGTCGTTTTCTTTGACCACCTCTTCGGGATCCCTCCCGTGGGATCGTACCTTCTCGAACCTCTTGTTGAGGTTCTTCACGGTTTCCACCAGCTCCTCCTCAGAGGCTGAATCCGTGTCCGTAATGGCCATCGGCCTCGCCCCCTCTTTTTCCACCGAGGTCTTCACGGGGGTCTTGTTGATGGGCTGGAACGAGGATTTACACCGCGGTGGCAGGGAAACTCTGGGCCCCGAGGTCGCCTCCACTGGTGTAGCCTCCACAGGCTTCGCCAGGGTCGCCGCAACTACCTCGATAGAGGCCTTAGCTGGGTGAATCAAGGCCTTCACCACCTTGGGCGCGCTTGAGACCTTTACCTTGGGGGGAGGGTCACTGCATCACTCCCCCTCGGCTGAATCCTTCGAGATCGACCGGGGCCTCTACAGAAGCTTACCCAGGTTCTCGGATTTCCTCTTCCCTGAACCAGAGCGTTAGCTCGTGGTTGATGGTGCCGGGGACGGCGCGCCCTGCCTGGCAGCCGAAGAGCCCGACCGTTCGGCGCTCCCGTGCCCGCTGACTTGCGGTGCTTAGCCTTCTGTTGGGCCCCCCATCGCCGGGGCGCCCTCACAGGACTTAGAAGACTGCTCGGACCTTTTCTTCTTCTCACCTGCTGGGCCCTTCTCCAGCCAGCTGGCTAGGCGGGTACGACGATCCCTCATGGTCCGTTCTGATAGGTTCTTGCAGAATGCACAGTCCTTCTTCACGTGCATCTTGTCCTCATGAAGGCAGTAGAGACATCTCGAATGCTCGTCCTCCTTGAAAACATTCTGTAACCCGCATCCAGGGCAGTTCCTGAACAGCTTGGATCTGGGCGTCGACCTTCCCTTGTCCTGGGCCATGTCCATGGTAGGCCTCAGATTTTCTGCAATCCTCCAAGAAGCGTAACTCGACGAACACTTCACCCTTGAGGGGCGCAGAAAATTCTGAAACGGGTCCCCATTGATCGGAAGTAGAACGGTGGAGCTTGAGGCTCAATTTAACTGAAAAATGAGAAAATCTCTTTGAAAAAAGTGCAAAAATGCAGTAAAAGCTCGAGAGGTATAGCATGAGGACTCCCAACACTTGAACGTGCGGTAAAAATCTGAGGATGGCTGCCAGGGGATGGGCTTAGGGAGAGGGCAATCATTGGCTGGGGACAGTATGACCCAGAGACCAGTGATTGGTTACTACAAGAAAGACAGTTCAGAAACGAAACTGATACTGTTTTTTTTCTTTATCGAGGATTCCCAGCCTGACGACGGGGAATATTCATGAGCATGTGAATCCATGCCAGACCCCATGCTGGAGAATGTGGATACATTAGCACAAGTTTGGGGCTTGTGATTCGCAGAAGCAGATACGGTAGATACATTAGCACAAGTCAGCAAGCTAATCTGTAACAGGAGCCGAGGCATAGAGGGAGTCAGCCAGGCATGCTGCAAAATCAAATATGGCATTTATTTACTCATTGCTCCTACACTATTGTTTCAGTTTCAGTGAGATCTATTAAGCAAGAACAAGACATTGGTTTGGAGGTCATGAAGTAATGATGCTTAGATCATTTAGGCAGACAGAGTGCTCAATCTAAACCTGCTGGTCAAAGGGAAAGAGCTGCGAGATGCAGTGGAAGCATCCTCTGGAACTGCTTGTACATTTGCTTGGTGTGTTGCAAATAATACCTCCTATTCACTGCATTATTCTTAAGGGGAAGCTATCTAATTGGGATTGTCAATCCTCAAACATAATCGAATCAGGTTTTTTGGGATATCCACATTGAATATTTAAATATAAAATATCTAAGTTGCAAATATGTTTATAGTCAGGTTTGTTTTTCAAACCCCAAATGCGGGCAGATAATCTAAGAGTTGCACCATTGCAAAAAAGCGAGAAAATGCTTAGATGATATGAAATAAGGTAAACATGATTTTGTCACAATTCGTATCCTCTAAAAATGAATACAGCAGGGCAAAAAAATAAAATTATAATCAGACTATCTATGTACGATGTTTGCTAGCCAGGAATGTGTTTACTCCATTTCTTTTTTATGTTACACAGCAAACACAATCTGCTTAATGTTTGCCCAAGACAGAATATTTTTATACAATATGGATTGGGGCTAAACCGTTTGCCCCCTTCTCTATTATCTAAGCTGAAACACGGGTACTAAATTAATTTGCTCATTTTGTTTTGCACAGGAGCAAAGTTTTCAGGCCGGGGATGCAATTATTCATTTGGTCTACACATAGAGCCTTAAATTAAAATAAATGCCATGGAGCATAATTGCAATTTAGTTAAATGTATTATAAAATCTGTTTTGTAGTGTTTAGTACCATTATGACCAGTGAGCACCTATATAATATTAGAATGTGAATACCGACCTGCAGGCACAACACAATCTTAAAGCATAAATTGCCCGTGCACACATTTTCTGTAGGCTGGAGTATCATCATTTGTATTGATAGTTACTCAAACATGAAGCTTTAACCCACCTATATCAAGCACTTCATAAACAAACAAAAAAAAGATTGCAGTTGATATACATTATTACTTTACAAGTTACCTAGACCAGCTTGTGAGGTTTCAGCGTTAAACGCTCATTGTAGTTTCATTGCTTATGAGAACATTGCTGGCTGCCATTGCAACAGGGTGCAGTTTATGTATTCATGTATGAGTGGTGTGTCTATTCTGGCATGTCATATAGCTCAAACTAGAGCATAGATCAGGAAAGGAGTGTCAAAATGCGGATGGTAGGATACAATATAGCCAAATGGATAATTGTTGAGACTATACAATGGTATGTACCAGCAACCATGCTTTGTACCTTTTGGTGAATATCAATTGCAAAACAAGGTATTAGGTCACAGTAGAAAAGATATCCAGCACAGAAGGTATGGTGGGAGTTGAGCATAGTGCGAAGGAACAGACAGAAGCCGGCATAGTTAGGGGTCGAAGAAAAAAGAATGATTAAAGCAGGAGCAATATGTACAGGAGAAGTAAGGGACATATATAAAATAAGAATTGTATGCTCATCAAGATGATTTGGTTGTTAATTCAGCAAAATCAAATATCATCATGTTTGGTAAACAATCCCATAAGAAACGTAAACTGAATTGGATAATGAACCAATGTAAACTGCCAATCGCTAAGAAAGTCAAATATTTAGGTTTTGATCTGAATACCACCCGATCATTGAAAACCCTAATTCTTGAATTGGAAAGTAAGATACTCCATTACACTTGTCAAATGAAAAAATTGCTGAACACTTTATGCAGATTTTCGTTTTTACCTTCACTCAAATGTTATAAAAGAAAAATGATACCAGCCATGTTATACGGCTTGGAACTTAATCCTCATGCTCGTTCTGCTAATTGGTCTTGCCTAGAAGGGTGGAAGAAGACACTGCGCTTACCCATGTCTTTGGCATTTTGCCGGCTGCACTATGAACTTGGTTTGCACTCATTGTAATCGTACTTCAATTGGAAAGTTCTTACACTATATAGATCAATTATTGCCCCTCGTTGGAACTCCCTTTATGAAGATATTGAGGCTCTCAGAGTGTCAAAAATTGCAAATATTTGTCTCCTCTTCAAGCTGATGCTGAAAAAATCCTACGAACTTTTGAATCAACTAGGGAAACACTCATCTCAAATCATGATAAAGTGAAATGATCATCAATGAGAGCTGACTCAATTTTAACCAGAGCATCCTTTTCCTATATGAAAAGCATTAGAAACATTCCGGAATAGACCTTCAGCTGGAAACGAAATGCCTGTGCCTATTGCACTGCTAAATCTTTTAAATAAATTGCATTTTATTCAAATGGCATTATAATACAGATTAGTTGATATTTAATGTTGATAAAGCTTCATAGTTTAATACATTTCTGGAATGTGCATTTGTGTCATAATTTACTGTTTATTTATCTTGTATTTCCTCATTATATTTGTACCATATTGTGAGTGTAAAGAAGTTCAATTGTGCACAGTAAAAAAAACCAAAAAAATATAAAATAAGACAACATTATACAGATCATAGGAACACGACAGAGGTGCAGCATTCAGTGAATGATATTTACTGCAGTATGATGAACCAGCCATGAATATTTGATTTGCGTTTGCGTGTACATAGCTAAAACTTATTTTGGAAGCAATGAATCAGTAATTTGGGGCTAGGAGTGCTCCATGGAAAGGATGCTTCCAGATCACAGTACCTTGGATATCCCATACTACAGGGATGGTATATGCCTTACAGTAGCAAGACGTAAGTGTCCCCTAACCACTGGGATTCAGTGGAAAAAGAATATAGCTAATCACAATTAAGTTGTTGGTTCACAAAGAATTTACTCTGATTCACCCTTGACTTAAACCTGGGAGGAGACTTTTGATTTGCAAAGTAGGCTTGATGTGCAACACTGACATGCTCCTGACTTACTCTGAGTAAGTCATTATAGGAGGCTGAAAGTCAGTGTCCTATAAATTAGGGTGCTGCATTCTGTGCTTTTGTGAGAGGCCACAGAACACTGAGTCTGTTTCCAGTTTTTACTTTAAAAGGAGGAGCTTTCCATACAAAACAGGCTCCACATTTTCAGATCGCAGCAGTGTGCAGCAATGTGTGTATTTGTGATCTCGTGGAGCCTGCGCCAGGGAAATGGAAAGTTGAATTACAAACACAGAAAGTAGCGTAGGAGGCAGCGCATCAGCAGTGACTGTGACCATTACTGAAATCGGGAGATCTGTCCTGGAAGTCGGAAAGACGTGCTCGAACACAGAAACTACAGTAAGGTGTTTTGAATTAATTTATTACAGAGTGTGCATTCAGCGGAGTGCTTCAGTAGACTGCTGTTCGGCTGCTGGGTGGGTTGGGGGCAGTGGAGCTGGAATCTTCGCATGCATAGCAGCTTAAGTATGTGAAAAATTGAGCCAGAATAACTATAATTGTAAAACTATCGATGCACCATAACTTTTGCACAAAGTCACGGCTGGTCACGTGATTTGAATTGTGTGGAAGCTCGAGATCAGTGGATCAAGCAGTTGTTTTCGGTGCGACAATGGCACCCAAACAGAAAACAGAAAGATCAGTATATGAACTGCATGGAAACAAGAATATATGTGATCCTAAAGTTCCTAACCAAAGGGGAATTATAATTTAAGCATCCCCACAAAGCACCCCCACAACGCAGAGAGTGCAAAACAAAGTCCCATAGAGACTAGTAATGTGGGTGAAACTACTTCTTATTTCCTCCCGAACTAGAATCACCACAACCTAATTTGCACTAAATATTCTTCTTAAATTGGGTGGTAGATTGAATGAGGCTATTACACTGCATATCACTTTGTTGCGGAAGACAGAGTCCTCATTGGTGAAGGCTATGTTGACTAATGTATCGGAAAGTAAAAATGCTAAGGATGTTGGCCTGGAGGACCATATTAGCAGAATACCCATTCCTGTAAAGTCCCAGGGAGTGATCCGCAAAGCTACATCAAAAGATCCTCAGGTTGAGGAGGGCGATAAAGACAATGCAGAAATGTTTCTGACTTCAGCTAAAAATTCAAACTAAACAAAGGCAGAAGATGGTGGTGGCTGAAGTCAATGACGGTGAGGAATGTCCACCTAATAAATTGAGTCTCAAATGCAGATGCAAAGCAAAATGGGCCAGCACCCTAACAAGTTGGCTCCTAAAAGACCAACAGGTCAATAATCAAGGCAAGCAAACATTGAGTGGTGATGGGGATACATTCTCAACTGACTCAGACTTGAGCATTGAATTTACTATGGGCAAATGTCCACACTGAGTCAAAGCTTAATAAGAGAATTTATACAAACAAGCGAAAGGAGCAAACGCAAACATACTGTGCAGTGAACAAGCCAAAGGAGCAAAAGCAAACATACTGTGCAGTTACGAGTACTGAGTTCCACTGATTTAGGTTTTGTCAAAATACTAGAAGGTGCTCAGATGAATACTACTCATATCCATTGCACGTCTAGATCAGTTGCTAATCTATTCAGCGCACACAGAGGGGAATTTCTGAAGCTGGGATTCACCTTGAATGAAGCCAAACAAAAATAAGTGAAACCTAATGATGGCTCAAAGAAGGGGAAAAATAAAAAGGAGTGGAACAAAGCCACTGCTAACGTCACAGATCAAATTGATGACAAAGAAGGGTGAAAATGGTTGGCTAAATTCCTGCCACAATCAACATCAGAGAAAAAATGAATCAATATACTATATTGGAACTTGTGTGGTTTTGCACACTTACTGAATGGCTCTGGCTCTGGCACATTGGAGCTGTTGCAATCAGTCAATATTGTTGCTATCCAAGTAAATTGGATGACTGGAGACCTGATTGTAGTGGCTTATGCTATATTTCAAAATAAAGCCCAGAAGGGAGGCTTGTGGTGCCTTTTCGGGGGCTTGCTATAGGGATACAACATGGCTTGATTGCACGAGAGATACTAATTCCAGATTCTCAGAAGAATGTGCTGGCAGTAGAACTTTGCACAGGCCAAAAAGCTGGATCCCAGAGAATCTTGCTCTTAAATGTGCACAACACCCTGGGCAGTAATTAAACTGATGAAATGATGTCAAGCATAACATAGGTGGTACTATGTTGGTGGTCTAAAGAAATCATGTTGTTTTAGTAGGAGATTAAAATGCCTATTGTAGAGATGTGTCTGTGTTGGAAGCAAGGGATTGGGTAAAAGACCATTCGGCATTATTGCAATACAAAATGAAGAGGGCAGGACAACATTGGTGTTTTTTTTAAAGATTGCGACACATTAATGCTTTCACCCAGCCCTGTGGGGTTAAAATTGCAACCATTGACTATGTGTATTGCTCTCACAATCTGGTTTCACATGTTAGGGGTCTTGAGATTAGTCCACTGCGAACAGCGATCCTTCCCCATGATTACAGGTGTGGAATTCCCCATGCAAAATAATACTACCAGGTTTAAGGCTAGTGCTGTTGTTAATGATGCTAAGAATAGGTATAGCTGGTCTGAAAAAACACCTGGGGAAAATTGGCAAATTCCTGAGGGAAAGAGATGACTTAGAGATTACCCAATTTAAAGATAAAAGCCTAGATGGTATCGAAAAATGGAAATCAAATTTACCAAATATCTTAGCTAGAGTGATTATGCAGATAGCATTCCATTCCGAAAAGGTTGATTCAGACAGATATTTGATGAAGAAATATGTGGGATATTTTGACCCATTCCGATATGCCCCACTGCACCATCTTACAAATGGGGAAATAAATAGCCAAGAATGGATGCGCTAACCCCCGTGCATGCAAAAATCTGAAAAAGTGCGTGTGGGTCACAATCACAAAAGGTTGCACACCCCTGCCACACAGTCAAAGTGGGGGTGAAAACAGAATTCTCATTGCAGCAGCATGCCAGTGGGTGCTGTTCCATTCAACAAGAAGCAAGCCCGCAGAATTGGGCTAAAAAAAGAAAATTCCTTTTAAAATACAGCTTTGCAACCTTCAAAGTGCCGTTTTGGTGCTAGATCAATTCATTTTCCAGTGAACTATTGAATTTAAAAGGGTTACAGATCATCCAGGTGGCTCAAAGGAGCTGGGCCTCATTGACTGACAGCAGCTAAGAAATGTACCTCATGAAAAACCAGCCCAGCAACATTGTTTTCAGTTCCACAGGAAAAATGTGGCTAAAAATGGCAACATGTAACAATTTTAGCTATGCAGAGAGAAGTCCAAGCAAGGGCTGGATACATACATCCACACTGCAGACAAATTCTAGCACTCAAAGGAAGAACTGGTGCTGAATAAAATGTATGTGCTGCAGAAGAAAATCTGATGTAAAGGATTCCATTGTATTTGCTTTTTCAGGAAGGAAGTGCAAAATCGCCTGTTTAAAAGCATGTTTTTGTTGAAAGGCCTAATTCTTTAAATGTCAAAATCCACATACAACTGTGTTCATTTATATGTTTTAATGAAAGATGTAGGTAACTTAAAGTCAAAACCCAGTCTTGAGTAAATTAAAATGTTTAATTCTGGGCTGATAGCTTCAGCCTGGGAATGGTTGACACCTCGCCACTGACAGGAAAGGACTAGTTGCTGCTGGAAGGTTTTCGCATTCTCAGAACAAAGAACTCATTAGACATTTGTCTGTGGCCCAGCCAAAGACAATGGCAGGCTGAACACTCCTCCCTGCAGGGGAGGGGCCGGAAGCTACCCTCTCAAATAAGAGGACACCCAACCCTGATCAAAGGAATTTGACAGCTGTTGCCAGTGAAAGAAAAGTATAAAAACAACTGCTAAAGGACTTGTAATTAAGCTTTAAGAACCTTTAACTTTGCCATATGAAAATCTAAAAATTGGTAGTTATAAATCTAATTTTATGCTCTTTCTGTGAAGACGTGATTGAACCCTGTACTACATAAGGGACAAAAGTTACACACAAAAAATAATTGTGCCAAAACTATTGATGCTGCAAATATAATATTGCATACCCGTATTCTAGGGGTGATTGCACAGATATGTACTGAATTAGAAATTGTTAGGCAAAACCTTTATGATTAAAATTGATAAAATTCCAGACAACGACAAAGCCAGCTCTCACTCAGATGGGAATTGGACGTAAAGGTAACCCACAAAATATGTAATGTATGCGTCGGATTTTATTAGAGGGCATAATTAAAGAAATGTGTATTTATGGGAAAGTTAAATTGTGGTTCAAATAATTGTGGGAGTTCCCAAGTCACATCATAAAATATGACAGCTCTTTCTGGCCTTGTGGGTGTGGATTGTAATTCTGCCCCTGCCATAAACTTAGTGATGTCACTTGGCATGATGAATAGGGGAACTTCACCACCCACAGACACACTGAATCCTGACTCCATGCTGATTTCCGCGTGATGCCCTGTTCCAGAATTCTTCATCTTGTTCCTGTTCCAGATTTCTTTACCAAGCCAAGGCCTCAGCACTTGCTGAACTCTTTTCAGCTAGGCCGAAATCCTGAACCATCCCAAACTCAGGGAAATAATTCTGATCCAGTTTGGCTTGCTACCATAAATGCTTGCTTGCTGAAACTCGCCATCCCGCTAATCTACAGTGTCCAGTGACCAGAAGGGCCAATCAAATCCTATCCAGTCTGAGGTACAGTCCAATTGACCAGAACCGCCCAGCTGACCATCCCGCCAGAAGTGCCCTGCTGCCTGTAGACCCAATCCGTGATGACCAGAAACTGACAGTAAAATCTTAAATTACAGTGGACTGTAAGTATAAACAGGAATCATAGTAACCCATAGTATATTTGCCTTGTCCTACCCCAATCTATAACTGAGTCCTCCAAGGTGGACACGGAGGTGCTCGGGTTGGGTTCTGCGGACCACTCTGGAGCTTACTGTGTGTTCAAACTGGTAACCAGCCTGAATACCCTAGTTTAGAGCATAATTATCATTGTAAAAACTGATTTATTTTCAAATAACGCCTCTCATTCAAACTTGCATAACCTCTGCAATTTCATAGCTAGAGACTTAATTTCAACTCTGGGTTAAACCTAAGACCTGTAGCTACAACCACAACCAAAAATAGGGGAACAGTGCATTTGACCCGTTTTTATTAAAAATCGCGTAGGGAAATTTAGGCAGGAATTCGCATTTTTGCAAAAGTTCTACACATGTGATATCCCATTCAAAGTATTTCCGAACTTCCATTCAGATTTAAATTGTGCCCTGTTGCTCATCTTGTAGCGTATGTTTGTTAGAACCTGTTCAGTATTGCTCCCATAAGAATTTATATAAATTTAAAGATTTCTGCACACATTTAATTGTTTCACAAAGCCATGTTCAACTGTCATTTTAAAAGTATTAATTTTCCAAAACGTGTTTCTCTCTGGTTTGGTGAGGGAAGATTGCATTGAAACCCTATACACTGTTCTTTCATTCCTGAATACCTGCTGCTTCCTTACATCTGTGTAGAATTTCTCATTTGTGAATTAAGAACTTTGCAGGGTAAACCTTAACCTAAATGCTATCTTTTCAAACAAACCAAAACTGTTCTTTTGCCTGTGTTTTATCTTCTGTATTGCTATAAGTGAATCTAATTGCCTTACTTACTTTCTGAATTGTTTTGTCACCACATTGGTGATTGCTGCCCCATATAAATTAATTTGTGTTTGATTTAAATTTTAACTAAATAAATAATACCTTTACCAACCAGCCTGATTCCTGGTCCACTGTGACCTGTGGGGGAGGGGTATTTTGAGAAAAGTGTGATATGAGTGGTATATCACTCAGAATATTGAACCTATAGATACAATAAATAAGTATTTTATTTGTGCATTACACGCTAGGCGAGACCCGGATGTATTGCCTAATTGAAATCCTTAACAAATAATGAAAGCAAAATGTGTAATGCGACTGAATATCAGGGCCAGCTATAGAGAGGTCAAAGAAAGGAATGTTGGTGTAAAAATGGTGAGGAAGATGAGAAGCAGCTAAACCAATTGGCCGAAAAGCATCATTATTCCAATAATAATAGCCAATAGCGGAACATTCTAAAATCTTTAGCAGGTGGGAACATTAAAGTGGTTTGGGAGGTTTAAGGGGACTGGCAAGGTAAAAAAGTGCATCCTCAATACTATCCCTGCAATTAAATGGACAATGCATATTAAAAAAACCTTCTGTGTCGCAGTGGACCCTCGTGGAAATGAGGGGATCACCCAGTTATCACCTTCACTCATGACTTCGATAGAGATGACCAGATTATCCAGATTCAAAAGCTGAAACTCTCAAGAATGCCAGGGCCCAATGGCCTGGCCAGTATTGTCCTAAAGGAAAATCCTGAAGAATGGACATCTGTATAAAAGATGATGTTTGAAAAAGTCTGTAAATTGGGCAAAATCCCACTATTCTGGAGGCAAGCACTGCCTATACCGGTGTTTATAAAGGGGAGTAGAGATGTGCCATCCAACTACCACCTCTTATGCATGCTGGATGCTTCTGGGAAATCATTTGGTCTACTACTACTCAAAGAACTACAAAAATGGGCTATGGAGCAGAATATCCTTGGAGCGTTCCAGACTTGGTTTAGAGGCAGTTCATCTGCTACCAATAATATACCATTACAAGACACTTTAATCAGCAAAAGCTCTGTCAGGGATGCATCCCCTTAATATGTATTTTGTGTGGACCGTCGGGCCGCATGTGATACTGTTGATCGTAACAAGCTTTTGTCAAAACTCAGTAGGATGAGAATTGCTTCATGGCTATTAGACGCTGTAAGACAACTACATGAGAGGACGACGGTTCACATTTAGATTGATAGGCGTTGTGTGAGCACTGGTCCTGTCCCTACTAATTGTGGGGTAAAGCAGGGCTGTATACTCACCCTGCTCCTGTTCAATCTGTATGTGTGCGACCTGCTTGACTATGTTGCTGGGGTAAACTGCTGCATGCCAAAATTGGGAGGGGTGTATATCAGATGGCTCTCCTACACAGACAATGGCCCTCATTACGACCCTGGCGGAGGACCATGGTGCTATTTGCACCATGGTCCATGGCGCTAAGCTGCCAACTCCGCCATGGTGGTTGGCGGACTTACCGCCCCATTCCGACCTTGGCGGGGCGGTAAGTCCCCAATCCCCATTTACCCTTCCCCATTCCCATTTTTGCCCCATAGGGTATAATGGGAGTGGGGAAGGCGTTAATTACGCCACCGTAAATTACGGTGGCGTAATTAACAACAAGTCCCGTAGCGCCATGGATTTTTCCGCCTGCAAAAAGCAGGCGTAAAAATCACCATGGCGCTACGGGAACTCGTACTCAGGCGGAAAGGGGCGCCATGGTTTACGCCGGCGTAAACCCCTTTCCGCCAGGGTCGTAATGAGGGCCAATGTATTGATATTTTTACCACACTTATGTCGGCCTGCGTAGGGCAGCCATTGAAATGCAGAGATGTGCAGATTCCAATGGATTAGTTCTCAACTTTGAAAAAACTAAGTATATAGGCCACTGAAAGTGTTATAAGAGATCCCCATTTAAGTTATCTGAGGGTACAATCTAAGAAGTAGCAGCCTATAAATACCTTGGCCTGGAAATGGACAAGGGCAATTATATTGAAATAAAGACAGAAAAGATACGAAAGGCAAGAATCCAGTCCATACTGATAAAAAAATGGGCCATTAAGACTGCAGGTTTTAGCTATGCAGGAATATTAAAACTATATAAACAGAGCTTTTGTCCCGCAGCGCTTTATGGCCTGGAAGCAAGTTATATGAAAGATTTAAGCTGGCTAAAAAAGACAGATGGTAAATTTTGGAGCTATGAATTGGGTCTCCCTTGTTCTGTACCTAGTGAGCTCATGCGACTAGAATTTGGGCTATCATCACTGGCCTCCCAAGTTCTAAAAAGAAGGCGCATTTTGT
This sequence comes from Ambystoma mexicanum, assembly GCF_040938575.1. Taxonomy (NCBI): domain Eukaryota; kingdom Metazoa; phylum Chordata; class Amphibia; order Caudata; family Ambystomatidae; genus Ambystoma; species Ambystoma mexicanum. The sequence goes on from NC_090933.1 coordinate 1,022,306,911, forward strand.
TAATTAAGGCAAAGACAAATCCTCAGTGCCCTTTACTTAAATTGCTGGGTCTGGCTATGGTCAATGAGCAAAGAGGGAATGGTTTATCTGCTTGGGCAGACGTATCTCTCAATTTGTTTGAATCCCTGAATTGGACATCGGATTGGTTGCAAAACATTTTGGAACTCAAGGAAGAACTGATTAAAAAGATAACAGAGTGGGACTGATTGATTGCTAATTTTAATCATTTGGAGAGCCCCAAGAGATACCAGAAACATAGCCGAATGTACTATCCATTCAAGGCTCCCCAATTCTACTTGCTTGAATGCTGAGTTGTTATTGTTTGTAGATTTTATTTATTATGACGATTGGATCATCTGTCCACCTTGACGACCCTGGGGCGTGGCAGGGCATTCCGAGGGAGTGTCATACATGTCACATTTGCTTAAATCCTGAAATCATTGAAACATCACAACATGTCTTAACCTCTTGCAAGACGATGAAATTGGTATATCAGAAATTGTTGGGTAGATATGTTCATCATAATGGGGGTTCTGGGAGTCTCTCTACCGGCACAAACACAGCCATTTACATGTTCTTTGGTGCATGGCCCCCGGGAGAGTCTCAACCAAATCATTAGCTCACTACCCCTTTCACAGTGGAGACATATTCCTGCATATCAGTCTTTGTCCTGCCCAGGGGCAGTCCAGCACCAAAATGCTAGGCAATTCTCCTCTGAACAAGAGTATAAACAGCAACCCCAGACACGTGTTTCGGCCTGGTCGGGCCTCATCAGTGATGTGGAGCTGTACCTCTCTAAGAACAGTGAGCAAGGGGTCCACGTCTAGATTCCCCTGGTAAAATGTAATAAAAAATTAACTTTACTTGGTGCTTCGTGGAATGATGTCTGACAATCTTGGGGGGAGCCTATTCACACCTATAGAAAGGAGAATGTTAAGCAAGTTCCATCAAGTCCATCAGAAGGAGTCAGGGGGTTGAGGTACAATCAGATCTGAGAGGGACCAGGGAAGTAGTAGATTTTGTCCCAGTGCCTGGAAGGTGCAGCAGAGGGAAATGGTTGTTTGAACAGTTGGTGAAGGATCAAGTATGAGACATTGACATGGGCCGATCAAAAGATAAGGGAGGCCCCAGAGCAAGTTTGGTGGTTTAGAGACCGTTGGTGGGAGGGGACTTTGTAGTGTTGAGGTGCAAGAAATGATTTGGTAAAGGCTAAGTGCTTCCTTATTTTGGATAAATGAGTGAGCTGAACAGTGTTTTTTGGATATCTTTCAGATATTGCAGTCTCTGAAAATGGGGAGGTCAGAAGAGGAGTCGAGGAGTTGCAAAATGGTGTCTAACAAGGTATCATTGAAGGCAGCATGAGGCACAGAATGAGATAAACGATGAGGATATGAAAGGTGTAAGCAATAAAAGGATGACAGCATATAAGCAGACAGTCACAGAGGGCAGGAAGTGGATGGTTGATGATCATGGCAGAGAGGAAGGCCCTATAGATGAGGTTGAGGCTGCAACATCTTGCAGTGAGACAATTATTGTGAGGCGTCTTGCAATAGAAGCTGTGAATCAGTGGATTTTAAGCATCCATGAAGCAATTCTGCAGAGAGCCTTCTTAGATGAGATGATTGGCCAGCTCAATAAGTTTGATTGGCAGTGGAGTGAGCAATAAGAAGCATTCTGTGGTGCTGATAGTTGGATGACACTTTTGATGGGGAAGAGAGGGTGGTGTGCATGTGTGTGTATGGCTGGAACATGTTAAGGTCTGGACAGGATATGGGGGATGTAAGAGATGGGGGAGTGAGGCAAGCATAAGAAAATCAATTTGTTAGAAGAATGATTTAAGGAGAGAGAAGGTGCGGAGACCCGGTCTCTAAGGACAATGTCCTTCGGATATTTTTTAGTTGAGGATTTAGAGGCGACTTGCACAGATCACTTGGATATAAAGCAAGTTAAAAGCAGAAGCTGCCAATGTTCCGGAGGAGTAGGGTGGACAGACCTGGCTTGACAGGTTTAGATGGTCCGTGGTAGGAAGAAAAACAGTGCTTGAAGGTAAGCTATTTCCCAATGACATGGTGCATGAAGGCAGTAGTAAGTAGTGTTCCTCTGCCTGGGTGAGGATGGTGCAGGCTTAGCGGGCAGCCCTCTCAGGACAGGTGGCATGTTCCATGTTAAGCCACAGAAGGTATGATTAGGAATTCAGAGGACAGAAGGGAAGTACTGCAGAAGCTCATGCCTGTGGAACAGAATAGGTAGGTGAAGAAGTAGGCGGAAGGCACATGATTGGTGAAGTGCACTGATGCAGAAGGTGTAGCATTTCAGAAGGTATCTATGATGTCTTAACTGGTCAAAAGAGCCCTTGAAAATATGTTTCAGGGATAACTCTTTCCATGAAATGTAATAGCTTTCATGAGCATTGGTATCAGACTTATTCAAAGTTGGCTGTGGGATGTACCACAGAGCTATGGGGACAAAGTACCATTTCCATAGGTGCTGGGTATTTTCCTTAGGACTTCGCCTGAGCTCTTGATGCATATAAATGTAAGATTAAGCAGACACCAGACAGACTATACCTTTTCATACATATTAATGAACCCTGATATTCGTGTTATTTTGTAGTCATGGTATGTGTTTCCCCATTTTGAGTGTGTTTTCTTATATGTGTTTCAGATTTGTCTGCATTGATGCATTGATGCTCTCCATGTAGATTTGGTTGATAGAAAGTGTACATTTGTGAACATTCTGATAGGCTTGGAGTTATGACTCTACTAGCGAGGCATACCAGTTTAAATATAGACTATGTGTATGGTCCACACTTGAGCTATTCCCTATGTGTTTGTTTTATCATTTTACTGTATTAACAACAAAACGTCAGTAGAACGTTTGTGTTTCAATAATTGAACTTTGTGATACATATAGTAGTTCATGAGAGATTTCCAGATCATCCATGATTTGTTCGTGGCAATACTCGAAATAGAACATTTTGTAGGATTTGTACATTTTTCAGAATTGATGTCATATGTGATGTCATCAGTGATGTCATTGATAAAGCCCTTTGTTGTGTCATCTTGGTGAGGAGACCTGGTCTCTAAGTCCTATGGATATCTTTGTGAGTTGGGGATTTAGAGGAGGCTTGGGTAGATCACTTGGATAGTAAGCAGGTTAAAAGCAGAAGCTGGAAATGTTTCAGGGGAGCAGAGCGGAGAGACTTGGTTTGACAGGTGGTGTTAATCTTAGCAGTGCATGGCAGTGGTGCTAGTTATAGTTGCATAGCAAACCGTAACTAGCGTATTGCTTGGGTTTTTCAATTTTACTTTGGAACAATAATGTCCCTTTAAAAAGGTGTTTTCACTGAATTTGATAGGTTTTCATTAGTGCAACTTAACCATCACTTCCCTTTAACAACGTTTTTTCACCGAATATATGTTATGAGTGCCCAAAACGTGAGTTGAATTTAACAACGTATACACAAATACCAAAGGTTTGTGATGTTATATCTAGGAACATACTGAACGTGATTTAAACGTACTTCTAAGACATCAACGAGAAAAACTAATCTGGATATATAACAGTGTAATTGGTCCTGAAACGATTACCCGTTTTCATTTGCTGTCTGAACATTGCAACTCTAAACAAAATCACTTCTGCTGGCCATTTTGGATTATTGAGTTAAAGCCAATGGACCTCGCTCAAGCTTCTTTAATTAAAAGATCATTAACATGTAAGTGGCTATCATTTCAGATTTCGATGTGTGTTGTGTCAATTATTTATTGTGATAACCTTTCCACATCTGTGCAAATTGTCCACTGGAGGAGTGTTAGAAATAGCTCAAATTGCATGTTGTGTACTGCCAGATGCTACAAAAAATGTGCTTATACCACGACTATGGAAAGAAATGAATTTGAGAGATTCCCAAAAAATCTGAGTAAACAAATCCAACTGACAGTCATATATTTAATTATGTATTTATTTTTACATTTGTAAAGCGCACAAAACCAAACAGGCATCCCATACCATTTCCTCTGGTAACATGAAAGCTTGGCGCTGCATATTTTAACCCAGGGGCTGAACACAAGGAACCTTGCATCTTTGAAGGCGGTATTTGTCGTTAGTAACACAGTGTGAAAGCAAACAATGATCTTTTGTTTAAGCTGCCTTTTTTCCAATATTCCAGCTATTCCATGGTGAGTGAGGGTAGCAGCCTAGAAATTACCACGTGGCTTTCTATCCGACCAGGGATGCTGCAATCTGCGATCGCTCTTTTTAGTGGGAAATTTAATCTGTATTTGGCTGGAGAATTACAGGAAATCAGGTATCATTTACAGTGTAATCGCAACTCTGTAGCAGAAAACCTTTGAGTAACACTGCAAAATGTGTGTGCAGATTCAACACAGTTTTCTGGAACACATCTGATGCTGATACACAAAAATAACTTGCATTAAAAAAACAGTTTCAACTGCATTTGGTAGGCAACACCTTTTTTAATCGAGGATGTTGTTTAGGTAGGTATGTCGGGCACAGTCACCCCTGAAGATTGTATTCACATTATTATGAGGTCTGAGGAAACAGGGGAGCTTTAGCGATAATGTACACACTATCAGAAAAAGGGATTATAAAAGAGTGAGTTATTTGGCTCTGCAGGTGATACACATCTCTACGGATACGATGGCAATGTTTCCAAAGAGGATAAGTGATGACCTCGATACATCTTTAAAAATCACTGCAGGGTACACATACCACTAAAATACCAGTCTAGAGGCTCAAAGTCAAGCATAAGCAGCCTTCCTATCTTCAGTAGGGCTTAGTGATGGTATCACAACATTAATCAATAGAGGTTATTGCTCAACACAGTTGGCTGTTGCCGTAAAATATATAACCAGATCTTTATTGACGCAAACAGCATCCACTCCAGGTCATGCAAGGGCGATTATTCTTTCCTTCCGGGTGGCATATCGTTTAACCATTCTGTGCTTTAAATGGGATGAAAAAATGTGGGTAGCAAACATAATCATTGCTGTGGTGTAACCTTTCTATTCCAGTTGTCCCAGCATGGCAGAATTCCAGACCCTGTACTGTGGGAGACCGGGCTAATGTAAAGATGTCTGCAGCCCACTGATCTATCTTCCAGCATGGACATCTTGGCATGCAGGTTACACAGCGATATTTGAAGCACATGCATACCACGGTACTGCTGGGAAATGTGTGGGGGGGTGGGGTGGAAACCACATTGTGCAGCCAGCAGTAGCCGATTATGAAGAACACAAGGTGCACAGACATGTCTCTTTGCAGTAAATAGCAGGTGTTATTATGCACCTCAAGGATACACATATTAGTGAAATGCAAAGGCTCCAAGGATATATCAGCCCTGCAGGAAATTGAACCTGAGTTTGATCAAAAGGTTACACAAAAGTCCAGGATTAATCAACTGATCTATCACGCAGTATCATGATTCAAATGTGTAGCTTGTAAATACCACACACATCTCCAGTGTGCAAAATGTGCACTCGCCACTAGCCCTTGACTATTGATATTTGACTCTTGGTGAATAAGAAATGGTGTGCTGTGTGTATGTATAGAATTGTGGTGGTGAATTTTGTATTGTTGACAAGTAGGTTGCAACTTGAATTTCTGCCCCCTGAATCTCTGTACCAGACATCAAACCCACTCATGTATCTGTCTGTTCCACAAGGTTGCTTGATCGAAGATTGTTTAAAGCACCATCCAAAAGGTGAATGCACAGTGAGGAACAGATGGGAAGGTTTGACAGAAAACGTTGCTCACCTGTTAAGCTGGTGATGGTAGGCGCCTGCAGAATATTTTTTTCAACTATGAAACCCACTTATATTGTGTTATTAAGTAGGACGTGTCTGACCCTATTTCGTGCCAGGCCACACTTTTACTCTACCTTTAAATACCATGGAGAAATGGTGTGCCCAATATTTATGTATAGTTAGTCACTATCTGCATTTGAGTTCAGGGCTTTTCCTTCATGGGGCCTGTAAGTCAGAGACGTTTTTAGCCTTCGATGTTGGCTACAAAATGTTTGCTAACATAAAACACAAAATAGCACTGAAAATAAGCCAACAGTTGTGGATTTCTGTCGACATAAGACACTGACAAAATGGTTAACATTTATAGGTAGCTATAAGATGGCAATAGCTGGAAAATGGTTTGAATTACTGGGCATTTCATAGCAATACATAACCCAAGCGTACACCGTTAGCTTTGTCAGTGCTTGCTTTTAACAGGACATCTTTGCAAAGAACATCTGTGAGGACACACATATTGCTTATATATCAAGTGGCCAAAAGTGCATTATATTACTCCAGCAGTGCATTTAGAGCTCAGGCACCATTGAGCCATCAGCTGTCAGAAGACTGCTTTAGAGATATCACTGACGTAACGTTTAATATCACTACTTCATGTTGATAGTTAAAAGAGATCTGTAGAGGAGCAGACGTGCACGTCATTGATAGACCCCACCTCCTCACCTCTGAACTATTGGATGAATAACAAGAAGACACTGTGTATGACACCAAGTATAATTCCAATCCTGCATCGAGTGTATGAGAGACGTTATGCACTCAGACAACCATACAGAATATATCCTCGTACTGAGGTGGTAGTAGGAGATTTGCAATCACCACTGAATATTGAGGAGCTGTAAAGAGAACTTGACAGGTGCAAAGTGATGTCATAAGTTATAATGATGCACTGACACGATATAAAAATACTTAAAGAACGAAGATGTCATTGAAGAAACAAGAGTAAGCATACATACAAATGAGATTAAACCATCTATACAAAGAAGATAAGTAGCCAGATGAGTAGGGAATGTATGTACGCAGAAGCGCAAGGTAGATGAATCACATAGAAGCTTGCTGCAGTAGAAAACATAACATGGGTAAAGCGCCCATGTTGGAAAGATGGATGCCGGCTCTCAATGATAGTAGGCTTAAGGCTTGAAGGAGAGGGACATGGGCCGCAGAGCCGACAGAGGCTCGAAATATACATTTGTGCATGAACAGAGAATAGCTGTTGGCCAGAGATCAAGTATGCCACATGAGAAGCTACTGAAGGGTACTAGGGGAGTCAACGAGGAAAAGCAATGCACACAGGATATATTCTTTTAGATTAAGTAAATGGGCGAAAATTTGTGAATGCCAAGTATTGACGATTAAAGATGCAGAAGAGCATATTTGAGATGGAACAACCAAGTCTCCAAAGACCGAAGAGGGTAACGACACCCACGATAATTGAATCAAATAGCACTAAATAAAAGGCAAAATTAACAAAATTGTGGTATCTTCACATGTGGTGAAAGACCAGAAAACAAGGCCTATTCATAAACTTCAGGTGAAGATAACGATGTACCTTAACTCCCTTAAAGTTCCAAAGAGAACATCCAGCAAGGTCAAGTACAAAGCCTTGGCTCAAGACTTGGCCAATGAGAGATTGTAGACTAATTGGGCAAGTGGGTCATAGTGTGACGTTGTTCTCTGCACCTGGGTTTAGATTTGCTTACGTGCTGCTAAAGAGCCTGAGTGTCCAAGGTTGGGAGAAAATGCCAACCAATCAAAAGGCCAATGCAATGGTGAGAATACATTGTTTCAGAAGCCAATGATGTTACTACCACCAACATAAGCTATAGGTACATATGTTCCATTAAGCAATCCCTCCACCCAATAGGTTTCATTATTTTCCACGTAGAATGACGTTATAGCAGACACACTTTGAGGTATAAAGCCTCTGTGTAACAGAAATGTAAGTGTGAGTGTGTGGACTATGAATCGCTGTTTGTCAGATTGCCCTACTTTATTGTACTGATAATAAAGTAGTATTATGCCATATCCTTTGAGTCTGTCTGGTTATTTGGGTCCAAGATTATTTGTTATGGAAATTCCATTCTGTGCATAGACACGCCCAAAAAGTGCTACTGCACAGATCCCACAAAGATGTATTATGGGTGAGCACCAGGCAGATAGTGGGTGTTAATGGCTATATGGATTAGAATTTCCTAAGGTAGTTCATTGGTGGGTAAATAGCTAAACGACACCCCAAATATGTGTGTCCCTCTCACATCTCATCTCCATCCTTTCGGTCATGAAATGTAATGTGTTTAGCTTAGGGTGGCACTGACGGGCCACCTGAAAGACAAGACTATAAAAGAATGTGAACTGCACTTCCTATTCTGAAAGATCATCTGCTTTCGCTCTGCGCTCATTAAACACCATGTACATGATATGTGGGAAAACTACCATAATCCTAGAAAGGTAGCTGTGGACACTTTATATATTCGAAACTTGGGAATGAAAACATGTTGGTCTAAGTACCTGGCTGCAGCAAGAAGCTCACATCATCAAGGATGTTGCTTCTCTGAAGAAAGAATGCTTCATTGCAATAGAATTTATTTATTCATTCATTTATAAAGCGATGAAAGCCCAGAGGCAGCTAGGCGCTGTCAAAGACTTTGTGGTAAAGACTGCCTAAGACCTCACCTATACCTCTGCATTCCCTGCCAATAGCAGAAGGTAAGACAAGCGCTGGTACATTGTCAACGTATGATCAAGCACATATACACACTTCTGAATCTATATAAAAATATTATGTGATTTTGAATGTTTACTTTTAGAATTAAAACTGTGTGCTTTGAAGTAGTCATATTAAATATATAAGGTTGGATTATGAGTGGTAATGCAAAACGTCATATTAGATGATGGCTCTTTCCAGGTCTATGTGAAGAAATATGCTTCTGACACCCAAGTAGACTGAGCACCTGAGGCCTGCTGAGATCAGCCACTGCCCAATCCTATACCCACATAGGAGCTAGGAGCAATGTGCATGTGGGCAATGGATCTGGGCCTGGGGCATGGGTGGAGATCACCTCTCTGAACGGTGTTTGCGATAGCAGTCCAGCCAGCCCTCAACACATGGCAGCATATGCGTCAATGGGGACCTTCCTGTTGAAGAGTCCTATTGCATCATTGGATGGACCCAATGGATCCTTCTGGAAGCGACTCAGCAAGGAAACCAATCCAAAGTAAAATGAAAAAGAAACGTGCCGTCACATAGCTAAATTCTGCTTCCCTTATAATTCTCTTTCAACAATATATCCATGGTTCTCATCCGCTGCGCCATGCTCTCAAATGTGTTCTGTGACTGTTGGCTGGCTCATGAGGAAGATACAAATAGAGGCTAAGGGTTACATGGAATTGGGAGGACCCAATGGAAACCTAATAAAAACCAAAGCAAAACAAAACAAATTAAAAAATGCTAATGTAAGTGGTAAAAAGGAACAACTGTATACATCGAAGATATATGCCCTCAATATGTTTGCATATATATATATATCGCCTTTTATCAACAGCAGAGCTACACCAATAAAACATGGCCAGCAAGAGAAACTATTTCAATAATAGATATTGCATGCTTACAAATGTGCGAAATGTGAGCATTTGGTCTGGGTTGAGCTGTACTGCTCCAACAGCTGGAACCTCTCTTGTATACCCCCTTTTAGAGTAAATGTTTGCAATACATCATAATGTCCTCATAAGATTACAACGTTTTTCAAATGGGCACAATTAGATGCCACCCTACAGTGTTTCCTTATAATTAAGAAGTAAAAAAACACTGAAAAAAAGCTAACCAAAAAAATAAATAACACAGGAATAGAAAACATCTTTCAAATGATGCCTGATTCATGGTTCGTATGCTCTGGCAGGCACATTACCTTGATAATTGATGGGTGCCATTATGAGAATTATCAGTCTCTCATTAGAATATGTATTATATTTCCCCCATTAAAGATGCCCCAACTGTTCTTCAATAAGACTGTTACACAGTTTAGACTGTCAAGATGGATATGACCTCAAAGGATTCCATACGCATCACTGAGAGTGTAGGCTGAAGGACTTCCCGGGCGCAGTATTTGTTTGTCATACATTGCATGCCATTTAAATTATGTCCAAAAAGGAAGTGCTTTGGAAATAATGAACTGTTCGCCTATTTCTACCCAAAACAGGAAGCAATGAGATTGTGTCAGGTTCAGCATTACATAACTTGGCTGGGTCACAAGTTAAATGCTAATTTCTGACAAGTTTGCACTCAAAAAGCTCAAAGCCCACGGTGAGCGAAACACAGTTCTTCATTCTTCTGAGCTCAATAGACCCAAATAGCATTACATTGGGTAATATTAATACCTGTTAATGGAAGGCTTACGAGCAGGAGAAATCTGGCAAATAACACACAATCCTTATTACCTGGCTACTTGTGATACTAAAGTGATGCCTTATGAGGGTCTCATTTTGAAGGAGCCGATTCTGAAAGAAATACACCTCTACCCAGCTGGAGATGGCGGGGATATAGAAAGTTGATCGAAAGCTCTTCAGTGGGTCCTGCTGGTGCGTTTTACAGCTACCACCATCGGTGGGCAGAAAATGTGAATCTCTCATGAGGGATGGTGGGACCCTGGAACCTGCCTGCCCCACCGATAATGATAAGGCCATCACAAAAATGGTCTCATTTCTATAAGTGCCTCACAACCTCGCATTGAGTGTAGGCCGAACTGAGAATCAAAGTACCATTGGAGAGGAATTGTATCACTAATTTGGATGTGGCGCACTAGTCCTTTCTATGGGGTAACCCACCATGCAAATTAGTCATGTGGACACTAAAGGCTGCAGCCACAGTACATACTTCAGATGCACAGGAATGAGGAACGATGACACCCCACAATTAGTCGTACAGGGAGACTGCGAGCGCCATGACTTTACCACTGACCGTCTCATACAATACTTTATTCACTTTGGCCTGCTGCCATAGCAACGCTGGCACTGAGGAACTTGAGAGTAGGCTCTTTTTTCTCATAATCACCATCATCATCATCAGCTTTTATTCGTAAATAAATCCAACAGCATTACATTAAACTCACACAAAATAGACAAAAGTCCTGAATACAGTTAACAAAAATTGTAGCCAATTAGCAAAATATTATTTAATTAGATTAGCACAACAAACTGATATGCATCGATAAAATAACATAATGGTCGAACTGGATGGGAAATCAATAAATAACATGATAAAACAACAATTGCAACAACAGCAAGATACATTTCAAATTATAAAGTGCTTTGTGCAAACTCACAAACTCTCTGGGTAATTGATCCATCCATTGAGCCATGCGATGAATCCTATTGAAAAATCCAATAAAGCAGTACCAATCTTGGGGCCTGATTTACAAAGGCGTTTTTTAATGGGTCTTTCCCATTTAAAAACATGTTTGCAAATCAGGCCCTACCTCCAATGAATGCATTCTACCTCACATTCATTGGAGGTAGACACAAGTGCGAGTACAATAGAACACTGCAGAACTGAAGACAATGGGTTCTGTACACTGCACAAGCTGTCTTCTGCTTTATTCAACATTAGGCGGCAGCCTCACTGAAATAGGAAGACGCTCTATGACTGACGACCTAGGCGACCATACTTGTAACCAGATAATGGTCACCAGCAACACTGGCACAGGTGGAAAACAACGGATTGGTGAATTGTAACGCTGATCTCCTTGAGGAATATGAGAAACCCACTAGGCATGATTGGCAAGCCTCTTTGAATTTAAACCTTGGAGCATGAAGGATTAGTTCCATAGTTTACACTACCCCCATACATTGACATTGGATATTTACTGCTGGAAGACAACTTCCATCGGAGTTTGTCACCAGGGCTAGGTAACATTGATGCCTGGCCTATTATCCTGAAGAAGGTCGAGAAATATAAGGCTAACTTTGTCAAGCCTTCTTGGAACGACCGAAACATCTGTAGATTATGTTAATAAGCTGTGGTGCTATTGAACAGAAATACATACTGTTAGTTTATATAGGTGTAAGAAAAAGATACACTGATGTGTTTTTTATCAAGGGCCCTATGTTTAGGGTAAACCCATTTCTATTATGTTATCACTGGATGTGTGTATTAATGTGCTCTATGAGCAAACAGTGTTGATTAACTTGATACATTTTTTGATAATAAATTTAAGTTTATATAAGACAATTTGGTTTTAGTTACATCTATCCAACCTCATTACTTAGGTCCATTTTTGCTTTATATTCATGTATTCATGGGAAAGAGTATTCACACATGCATAAAGGTCTCCACCTCTGTGGGGCAAAATGTCTTAACTACTGACCTCTGCGCTCAATTATCAGTCACAGAGTTGATGATGAAACAATTAAAACACACCTGTGTTACATTGTAATCCTCTGTTTTCAGAATTGACACTCATCAGAAAACAACTGAAAACGATCTCATTCCACTGACACTGCGCTGGCCTCCAGATAACAGCTGAACTCTTATTTATTCTGACGACTTTGTACCTGATATAGTACTGTGTATTTAACTATCTCCCCTTCCCTCCCTTCTCCCTCCAAACTACCCACCCTCCTACACCCCTTCATTAATGAGCGCCTTGATGCCTGTGGGTTTTGCGCGCTCTACAGATGCAAAAATAAATAAATAAATAAAATGAAGATAGGGTTGCAGCAATTAGGGATGAAGACGGTTGACCAAGAACTATTTGATGGCTTCAAAGCTTGCCGCAGCACTATGGTATATTTGCAATAATTAGACAGTGCAGATTGAATACCCTGCAGTGCAGACTGCCTTTTTTACTGGGCCATTAAAACTCTCTGGAGACGAGATGTTACCTAGCTCATTCCATGTGTTACCCAAGGAATCTCTCAAGCCCTTTCACTATGCCATGTGTCTCCCATAGTTAGCCTGGACAGCATGGGTTTGGGATTTTTTCAAATAGAATATAGTTGGGTTTTGAGGAGCACTGCTAGGCCTAATAGATGCTGTTGCCTAAACTATGGCTCCAGATGATGCACATGCGTCCCTTCCCTCCTCCACCCCCCGCAAAAACTAGTGTCCCCCACCTTTCCCTTTTGTGGCATGCTGTCCTCTTTCTTTGGTGTCCGAGGGAATGTTCAGATGCAAACGAGACAATAGCATTTGGTATGACAAAGTAAGATTGTCTATAACAAGAATGTTTGGATAAATCCACGTGAAGTCGTTTTCAGATTTTGCAGTGCGGTATTCAACTCATTTGTTAACCTGATTTTGTTTTACAGTCACTAAAAATAAAATCATTTTCACATAAAATCAGCTTGATTCTTAACTGATATTCAACATAATCTATCTCTTGTACCTCATAAAATACACATTTGGGGATGGAAGGCAGTGCCCCAACACTACAAAACTTGTTTTTAACTTTGTGGAGGGCATCATTACTCATCAAACCTCATACACCTTTCCGACACTTAGAGGGCCTCTGCTTTTGCTTGGACATCATCATGGTTGGGCACAATATGTGTTGCAAGGGCTAAGAAATCCGCTAATGTATTGCGACAACATCTCAGCCGGTTTCTCAATCTGGATGTTTCTGCTTGGCCTATCCATAAGCCTAACATCTAAATAATAGTAATGGGTAATTCTCAAAGTAGTTCCCTCTATTCTTTGAAATAGAAAGTATGTATACAACGGCTACCCATATAAAACAACATAATGGTTGACGTGAGAATATTACTTGTGAGGCCCAGTACAAAAATAAAATTGCCATATGAAGTGATCCATCTCTAAAGAACACCAGAGCCTCTTGCTAGCAAGACAGTATCATTGGCCTATGGCAGCTCTGGAATAAGCATCTTCATCGCCTGGCTCACAGGAGGTGACTCCAACCCTTCATTCCACAGCGTAATTGAAAGTGCATTTGCAAACAGCTTAAAAAAAAAGAATGGCCACAATTAATTTTTCATATGGTTGAAATTTCCCTCTTACAGCTGTATCTTATGGCTGACATATTGTCTGTATGAAAAGCCATAACCACTCTCAACAAATTACTAGGTATACCTAAAACAAGAAGGGGTTCCCAGAACGCCCCCCCAGATTCACAGAAACGAGTGCTGTAACAATAGCCATGAAAGCAGCACAAAAACGTTCCAGCTTCATAAAAAAAAAACTTCACAAGAACAAAATCTAAATTAAGGAATTTGGTGTAAAGTGCTAGGACACTGCCTTGCTCCCAATTGAATTGTAAGCCATACATCCTTTAAATCTACCCATTGCTGAAGTTGGGATAACATTATTTGTCCTAAGAGTTGAAAAGAGTTACCCAAAAGAGAAATGGGCCTATCATTTATCAGGAGGGACTTAATGCCCTTCCTACAAGATGCCAGGTGCCTCTTCAGGGTAATTGTGACCTTAAAAACATTATACAATCAAAGGACAGACATCTCTTCACTTGATTTGTGTTAGGCGCTTGGGAAACTGAACTTGTACTCATGAGCTTTCACAGATTAATTCCTTATAACAAATTGTCAACAGCTTTTATTGTGCATTCACGGTCTCCTGGTTCAGACAGACAAGTAGCACAAATGGTATTTCAATTTATTATTTTTTAATCGAATAGTTTACATTCTCTGCCCATAGGTTCACATCGAGCATACATTCTATGAATTGTTCACACCCCTTCCAATAGAGAGCAGGCTGCTTCAGAGTCCTCTACTTTGCCAGAGGTATTCAAATGGAGTGATAATCTTGAGAGATGCTTTCAGCGAGTGGGAGTATCTTAAAATCAATTATATACCTCCAATCAATAACGTGTATGGTGGAAAAAAGCAGAATCCCCATCCATGCTACTGTCAAGCGAGATCAGAAAACACAGGCCACCAGAATTCTTGCCAGAAGAGCTTCTAACTGCAAGGACAGCACCAGTCTGAAACCCATCTCCATGCGGTGGCTATATAGCCGATGTTTCCTGAAGCATGATCACCTCTTCTGTTCATTAGTGCTTAATGCATTAGTAAAAACTATCATAAGTACATTGTCTTAACAGAATTGCTAAGGTGAAAATCGAGAGCTTGTTATCCTTTTTTCTCCATAATTATGATACTGAATTCAAGATTTTTCACCATGTTGATTTTAAAACGTTTAAAACGTTTGTGAATGCAGCCTCCAGAATGTTGTATTCCTGCGAGTGATGCTATCTCAGGGTATGGTGCAGAGGACCCCCTAGTGAATCATTGCAAAAGTCGAGAATCAATCAATTACTGTGATCAGATGCATGGGGGAACTCCAGGGAGAACAGTCTGGAGCAGCCACTTTCCTTAGAGGCGGGCACACTGGGCCCTGCAGAATGCAAGGGGTTCTTTACAGACAGCTCAGGTTCTCAGGCCTTCACTTGAAATAAAGCATGGAGCTTCAACAACACTACATTTTGCTGTGTGGGTGTGGCTCCCTGTATTTAGACACTGAAAGCTTCACTGGTGTAACTCCATGTATGTGTTTCTTGTTTGCTTAACGTTGTTATTAATCTTTATTAATCTAACAAACAATATGCATTCATTTTATCCATATACGATAACATAAATCCAATATACTCTTTAATCTTTTCAATCTATAGACATACCACATAAAGAGCTGAAACACACACACACATACACACACACACACGCACATTTGCCATTATCCAATAATTTACAAAATTATTTTGCAATGAACGATGATGATACGACTAAAACACCTCTTTCTTTATGGCCTCGTCTCCTCTTTCCTGGAAGATTAAACCATGTACTATGATGTGCCGCCGAAGTAGCATCCATGCATTTTCCTAAACAAAGATTAAAAGCTGGTGGGTGATTGCACGGCTCAGTAATACCGCTGCGAGATGGAACGCAGGGGACCGAAGCCTCAATCGCATGTCTGCAGGAGCCGACTGTGCCAGATTCGCTCCAAAGGGAAGAACCTCTGCTCTGGAGGATGAACATAGCAGGAACTGATCGTGCAATGCCACCTGCTTGTCAAACAAGGAGCAGCATTGATGTAGGTCCTGGAGAAAGATGCTGTTATGGTGCGCGTCTGTGTGTGTCAGGCGACCACTGCAAGGGTGGGATATACAGAGAGCAATGCAATAAATGAATGAGGCTTGAGCATTAAATTGGCCAAAAATGATGTCCAAGCTAGTAACTGTGTCCTAAACTGGTCCCATTATGGAGACTTATACGCGCTCTTACGCGCACACACACACACGCACCCACATACGTATCCACACACCATGCGGCATATAGGCCTCAGTTCCATCTTTAAGAGGGAATCACAACGATGTGAGCAGAAGACGAGTGGCCCTAGACGGCTTTGACAGAAAGCTTCCCTCCACTGGACGCTGGAGTAGAAAATGTCCCCCCCGGGCAGTATAAAGCACAGCTAATTTAGGCTGTAGTAGGAAAGTATTGACGTTTTGCTAATTTGCTCTGCTTCCATGTTTGACTTCCGTTTCAGCAGACTGTTTATTTTCCAATGCGAGTCTCCGACGTCCTTTGCAATAAGCATCCAAGGTGGAACGAACGCAATATGTATTGAACCTATGGACTGAGTGCTTGCTTTTAGTTTGCGGGGTCACAGACCTCCGAGAATCGCCATTACACCCTGCTGAGCGTTAATATAAAAAGCTAATTAAGAGTATGGAGGCGGCACAGGACATTTGCGACGAGGTAAACTCGTTCCCAAAGATGTTTAGAAAGAGGAAACGTCTGCTTTTTCTAAATTAAATGACATGTTCTACTGGAGGAAAAAAAAAAAACCTCTTTAGCATGTCCTTTTATTTGCGGACTCTCAAAGCTAAAAAAAAAAATAATAAGAAAAGAAAAAAACATATTCCGTGATTTCATTAACAAAGCCAGGGCTCAGGCTGTGCCATCTCATTCTGGAGCACTCCAGTTAACAATGGAGCTGTGAACTCCAGTGTCCATGGCAACAGTGGCTAATTCTTCTTTCCAATCATGGTGGCAATTCTCTCCCCTGCCTTGAGTCAGTTACAAAACAAAATACTCCCAAAGACTTTTTGGAGCCAATAGCCTTGCAGCTAATCTGCTAATAGGAAACAATCTACAGCTAATACACGCATTCCAGTCGGCCGTGTGTTTTCTTAATACTTGGTTTCATAGGCCCTTTCCCAAAGAAAGCATTGCAAAGGATAAAAAACAGACATACATTAAATGCAGAATAATGATACCTGCCCAAACCTGCAGCAACATGAGCACACTCATTCCTTGCCCACACTGCAGAGCGGCAGCAGTGATGGACCGCAATAAAAGAAATACAAAACACAGCAAATCATCAAGCACTTTAGTTTTTACACAAATGCTGCATGATTTGCTGTGTTGGTTTTGGCAGCTCTGCCAGAGCTGCTAAGCGGCAGAATGGGACGTCTAAAGTCCTGAAAGGGTGGTGAGCAGCGGACACCACTCTCTGACTTCCCCGCACCAGCCATCGCCGACATGCAGCAATTAGAACTGTGGAAAAGTTTCATGACCAAACATGATATAACATATCAGTACATGCCATGAAAAGCGGCAATAAAAAAAAGTTGGGAATTGTGCACTAAAAAGCACAATATGAAATTGCACATTATAACATAAATAGCCTTAACGACCGCGTCCGTAAAGTTAGACGTTGGTATCATGCCACCTGCGAACTACAGACCACCTAATGAAGCCTAAACTGACATTTAGTACTGACTATGTAAGATGTAATGACAAAAAAACACAACACTGTTCTGTTTATTTGCTCTGAAAATCATTCAGAACATAATGATTGACAAAAGCGTTTTACAATGGCACAATCCCATTGTGAAGTATTGCATGTTTTAAAATACAAGGTTTTGTGTCATGTCTCTTGGGTGTTTTATTCGTCTATGTTATGTTTAGTGATCACGAACGCATAACATACAGGATTATTAATTCACCACACATATTTAGTGGCAATGCACAAAAGAGCGGACAGTCTTACATTCTAGCTGTAAACACAAAATGTAATCTTCACATTATTGTTTCACTTTCATGTCTAAAAAGCGCTGTAAACACCTTAGTAAACGTCATACACGTCGATCCAAGGCTGATCTCACTGAAATGCTTTTGTCATTGAATTAAGCCTGGTGTTGTATTTCTGTTGCCATGGCAGCAGATACCAATTGCCGTGACGTTCTGGCGCAATATCTCAGAAAGCAATACATGGTGGTTTTCCATGTTTAATAAGTGGCACTTAGAAATAGAAATGGCCAGTTTCTTTGATTAGTAAGTATATTAGATATGAGGGATGCCCAAACATAAATAGCATTTATTTTAGGCTTAAGATCTAGCTTCAGTGGGGAGCTGGTGTGATGGAGGTTTAGCAAGCAGTATGCCAGCACCCACTCCCAATCTGGCTGGGTTAATAATGCACAACGAGAGGAACAGCGGCTCCAAATGAAGCCCTTTCTCATGTCTCGGTAACAGGTGAGATCACATGCAAAGTTTCTACGTGAACTGTGTGGTGAATCCTTGACAAAATCAAGCATAACGACTGGCAGTTCTCTGGGCACCTTTGACACCACCGTCCTTTAGCCCATCTGCACCACTGCATAAGGGGGCCTCAGGCTCCTGCTCTGGCTCCACAGACAATTTACTTCCTGTACGTCAGGAGAAAGCCCTATGGATGTGCCATTTACTGCCCCCTTGATTGGAGTGCAGACATCTGTGACTGTTGATTGGGCCTTTCTCCCTGCATGTTTCCTTTATTTATTAATTTTATTTATTTATTTTAGTATTTACTAAGCACACCTAGCCCAGAGGCATCTAGGCCCTTTTACTCAGCAAAACGCATGGCATGCATGGCCAGCACTTTACCCAAAGGGCCTGGTAAGATACGAGAAGCAGCAAATCTATGTTTTATGGTTTTAAAGGAGAAATGCCCCCCCCCATAAGCTCCTATTGCTTGCATGCACTTGACAATCACCAGGACCTTGGGAAGCACATTCCATTTCACTTAATATTAAAAGTGAAAGTCAGCATATAGCAGACCACAATTATAATGGGGGGAGCGGAGAGCAGTTTTGTCAGTAGATAATAACATAATCCTGGCTATCTGTAATTTATAAAATATATGAATTCTCATTTAATAATAAAGTATTAAATCACTTTACCCAAGGGAATATGGGTAGTTCCAGACTAGAAAGCCCATTTATGGGCCTGCACTGCCATCAAAGGCAAATAAGGAAGTCTCAGGGTACACACCTGCCCATAAAGCCTGCAACTGCAGTATTTAAGGCAATTAGCACTAAGCGTGGACCCTCATTTTGTTAAAAATGTGGGTCAAAATGAAAACCGGTAATTATGAGATGACCGCCTAGAAATGAACACTCGGGGGCCTTGTAGACAGTAGTCTGTCTTCACTTTCTAAGGGAATCAATGTGCTTCTGAGGGCCTGTGGTTAGAGAGAGTGGTATGGAAGAAGCAGGTGTTGGCTTCGAAGAAGTGGAAGAACCCAGTAATTGGGGTGGCCAGAAATGATATGAGGTGGAGCAGGAGGCATCTGGAATGGCGAACAACCCAGCTATTAGCCATCAGGAAGAGTGGCTATACCAGCTAATATTCCCCAGAAGGCCTGGATTTTTTATTGGCTGAAAGGATGGCAGTTTTCCTCTCAGGGTGCTTATCCCATCCTCGTCGCCAATGAAGAAATCACACCGGACGCCGTTGTGAAGTAGAGTTCAGTTTTATTGATACAGAACCCTTGGAGCTGACAGCAATCACAGACCATTTCCAAATGACCCAGTTAGAACCTTCCCATATATCATAATACTTATGCAACGGCACTGTGTTCTTTATTTTTAGTTCTAGAGTAACCTCACTACAACACTGACAATGGACCCTCAAGTTTCACAAAACTGCCAGCTGAGAAGCTATTAAATACAGAATAAAAACACATTGGATTATGCATTGTAAAATAGGTTTCTTTAAGGATTGATTCAACACACAATTCACAGTTGTCATCACTCTGGTATTTAAATAGACCATGGTTTAATCTCCAAGTGTAGTCATGTGCATGGAAATCAGGAACCTGCTGTAAATGTACACATATCCAGGTATTTAAAGTGGACACAGTATAAGGGATGCACAACATAAGCACTGTTGGCAGACATTTACAAAATCAATGTTAAGATTTGAACATTCTGTATGATTCAAATTGTATCATTTAACAATCCAAGAACAGAAGACCAGTAAATTAATGTTCATAATACCTTGAAGTTTAAACCTATAATAATGTGACTGAATCAAGTAATGAAGACATAATCTATATAAACAACTCAGATAAAATCCCCAAGCAGACCTTTCTGCCTTGGGCAACTTGCAAAACACCAAAAATAAGCACCCAGAAATTCAAAAAACAAATAGTTTACATTGGTCTCCACAGATATACACACCATTTTACACTGAATGTGTATTTTAGGTGGAAAACATTAATCAACTTACAGTATTTGTGTCTCTTATAAACAAAATGTATCAAACATGAAAACCAATCAACACACAGATGTTTTATGAACTGTAAAATCCATACATTTCATTTTAAAAGGAGAAACAAAGTAATGCATAGGAATGTGACTCTGAGTTTCCATTCAATTTCCCAATCATTGCAAGGACATTCCTTTGCTGCATCAGTAGCAATATTTTATGACAAAGATATATCATCCCGTAATGTAATGAGATCCTGAGTATAATTGCAACTATGCTACACATATTTCCTAAGCACTAAGTCACTTCATTCAGAAACAGCATATCCATAATTCTGCACCTTTTTTGCGGTTATGTTCTAATGGAAATGAATAGCAAAATGATGGTTGTATGTCTTATGAGTAGACCTAGAGATAAACAGTTTACCAGACACTTTTAGTTCCTAAAACCAGACAAACATTCCCAACAAAACAAAAAAGAGAGCACAAATAATCACACACGTCCAGCTCTAGCACTGAGGCTTGATCAGTGGTGCCAGCAGAACAGTATAACAGATGGAGCTCATATCGCAATCTGCTTGAGTTGAAGAGGGATTTACTCTCACAATGCAACTTTAATTTGTGTGTATTAAATAAAGGTGCAAAGATGAATTGACAATATAATAATAGTTTTACAGTTTACATAAATATTGGATTCATGTAACAACCAACAAAAGGCCCCTATACATAGGGCCTCATTACACGGTAGGCGGTAAGGGCTTACCGGTACCGGTATTTTACCGGTACCGGTAAATCCTTACCGCCTTACTACGAGGTCGCTTTGCGGGTTGGGGAATTTAACGCCTGCTTTTTGCAGGCGTTAAAAACCAACCCGCAAAGTGACCCAGGGAGCTAATTACGGTACCACAATTTGCGGTGCCGTAATTAGCGCCTTCCCCATTCCCATTATGCCCTATGGGGCAAAAATGGGAATGGGGAAGGGCAATGGTGGAAGGGGGAATTACCGCCCCGCCAACCTTGGAATGGGGCGGTAATTCCCCTTTCCACCAAGGCGGTGCCGGTATTTTACCGTCATGAACCATGGCGCTAATAGCGCCATGGTTCTCCGCCTACCGTGTAATGAGGCCCATAGAGAATTATGTGTACACATTTTTTTTTGATAATATCAGTCATATAGTGCTGCAATACTGTCACTTAATAAAATTAACACACCTATCAAGGGGAACATGCTTCTTCTGGGCCTAATATCCTTTTCCTTCTAACGTGTCTTTTGTCTAAAGAGTGTAGAAAAAGTGATCAATACCACATTGAATTCATTGCATACAACTGTTTTTATTTTCTGCTTTGAAAACATGCTGTCTAATTTCGAAATTGTGTAGATTAAACCTGTTGGTTTTGATAAACATTCTGTATCTCTGATAGATTTTAGGTACAGTAGGTGAATGAAGCATGTGGGTAAAATAACACGCTGTCAACAGCCTGCACAAAACAAAATGCAATAAACAAGCTGGGCTGCACCCAGGGGAACAAGTGCTCACCTTAAAGAAATACAGAAAACACATCCATCTGAATTGCATTTCATTGGCTTGGTTGTCCAGCTGTCTCTTCATTTGTATGGCTGACATCTGCTTCACACAGAACAATGTATCAAAATACCACGTTTCTTGTGAGGCTTCGAACTTTCACTTCTAAAAGACCAATAAAGCATCATGTGCTCATGTTTGTCATCATGGTTTTGAAGGTAACCAAGTTACCATTTAATAATTAAGTTTAAATGGAGCTCCAATGTACAGAAAACAAGACTGCCTAAAATGACATTTACAAACTGAGCGACAATTCGGTCATTTGAGAAAGTGTAAACAGTTTTGACCCACAGTATAAGTCTAAACAGAATAATATATTATTTTATATAAATCATAAATACATTAACATAATTGAATAACTTGGTCATATGTTATGCTATGGTGTGTGTTACATATATCTGGATTCGGGTGTGTTTGGTGATGCCAGATAAATTCATCTAAATAGTGGACTAGGTTCAGAACAGAAGTTAAGTGGGGTGGATCTGAGTCAAAATTTAATCAGAACCACCTCTTGTCTCATGGCAAAATATGTTTGAGCTATCCCAATAAGTGGATGTATCACTGTGGTTGTCAGCAACTGAAGGGAACCAATTAGATAATTAGTCCAAAGAAAAATTATTGCATCAAGTGATACTGCATGGGAAAATGTGATCATTTATTTAAGCCCAAACAGACAGCAAGTAGAGAGATTTATGTGATTTATGGCAAGCCTGCAGACGGTGGGACGCTGCTCAACAGGAGGAATACTGGAGTGGGATTATACCTTGTACATTGTTGGAAAATCCCCTAAAAAGTCTCCTGCCCATGAAACACCTGAGAAGGACTTTGAAAGCAGAGGACAGCCAAACCCATAAATGACTGGGTGAAGCCCCTCAAGCTGTGAAATCTCTGTTCTGCCACCCAACTAGTACACAAAATTACCCTCTAAAATGTGAATTGGGTTTACAGGACATTATGTATGGCATTAAACTTAAACCATGACTTGATTGGCTGTGAATTTACACTAGCCCAACACTTCAATCCTGATTGAATAGGGCAGGAAGATATTGTATCTGTGCTGGGAGCTAGAAACTTCACCTTGTTGAAATATGGCCAAGATTTTGAATCTGGAAACTTTGTGATCTCCTAATGAACCATTATGTCTGCCCCAGTGGGACTCTCTTATCACTAGTTTTAAAGAATGGGCATTGTTTAAATTGCAACCAAAATAGTATTCTTCCCAGTATCTACAAAGGAAATTTACCTGAGGCTGCGATCATTGCCGATTTTCACTATAAAATAATGTTTTTGAAATTCTGGTTGGGAATATTAACCCTGACTAAAACTACTGCCAAATGGTCAGATCAGGGGAATACTTCATATTATCATTGCAAAAAAACTGTTGGAAGATATAACACAATTGTTACTAATTTGACCTGAGAATGATCATTTCAGGAACACTTTGATATTTCCTTTATTTGGGATATTCACCATCCACACATTATGCGATGTACTGCAATTTTGCTATAGAAGCAAAGATACTGTAACTCTAAATGGCATATCAATTTATATAGGGAGAGCCAAAAGGAATAGATTTAGATTGTATTTGTACTTAGGAATCTGAGCTCTTTATTGTACTTCATGGAATTACATTTCCTGAGACATTAATTATTGAGATGATTTGTAAATATGTATTTTGATGAACTTCTTATGTTTTAAGATCATATCTTATAGTTTAACCGTTTTTTTATGAAATCACTCTGCATTTATGGCTTCTAACCACCATTAAGTTGACTGATTAACAATGCATACAAACTCCTATGAAATTAGATATATGCCTTCAGAATTCATTTTACCAGTTAAGCTACTGAATGGGGTTGGGATATAAGAGAGGCAATAGGGGAAGTGATTTTAATACAAACTACCATTACATTGTGAGCATGAAATACACTTTTCCCTTGACAGTACCCAAATAAATTGACACTTGCATTTTTACAGGTGTACTTTAAGACTGCTACTGTGACCTGGTGTACAACATATGCACAGTTTGCACAGGATTATTCAACATTCGATCTTTGGAAGCCATAGTTTCCATAAAAAAATACATTCTGAGTGAATCCACGCCATTCTAATGAAAGAGAAGGAGATCAGCTTGACCATTTCCATTCCTAAGAATAGGATGCCAACTTAAATGACCATTGCCATCGTTCCAATAACATTATACAGAAAAAAGAAAATATTCTGCATTGAGCGGACGTCTAATGTCAAGTAGAGTTAATCATATGTACTTTACATACATGCCAATCCATAGAAACCAACAGAATAATGTACATACTGTATTAATACTCAGGGAATGATAACGCTATCTCTGTGTTTGATGCATACAATGTAGATTTCCTCTGATGCCAATACTTGTCAATCACGTGAGAGAAATCTAGCAACATGTCTATTTAAAAATGTTCTTTGATGTCAACATTTGTTGATGCTAGAGAAAATAAAATGTTTTCAATGTATTGTTGTTGAGTCAAATAAGAAAAAAACATATAGAAGCCTACAAGTGGCGATAACTTGAATATACATTCTCCATTGTTGCCTAAAAAAGTTACATAAATTTGATTTTTCGAATAGATATTTCTGTTTGTTGATAATAACAGAAAAACAGCCATGTTGCTTTCCCCTTTTGTAGATAAGCTGCCAGTGATTGAATAATATTGTGTATGACTTCCCGAGCTTACACTTAGGAGAACACCTTTGGTTTTAATTTACAATTTTAATAAAAGTAAATGTTTATATCCAAGATATCCTGTTTATTGTCCCAGAATTCTTTGTGATAAGAGTTTTTAGAATAATTGTGTCATTTGCATAAAAAAAGTAAAAATGTAAAGATAAGATATTCCATTAATCATTCCACATAATGGTCACTGAGAACTTCCACAGTGAGTAAATAATGGTTAATGTGGGGGTTCAGGTCTTCCATTTATTTTGATTTGTTGGCAGGCCCTTACATTGCCACACACACTCTCCTCTTTCTCTGTCTAGCACATACAGATACCTGAATCTGTGCCTGGGCCAAGTTCTTTCTCTTGGTTTGAGGACAAGCCAAGCCACTTCACATCCTCCCGATATATTTAACCCACATGAAGTCCCATGGGGTAAGAGATGTCCCAATAACTTTCAAACCTACCATGGTATTTGTGTTTTCTGACTTTTATATCCCTGCAATCTACATTGCTACATACATGAGATGGAATACCGATGCTCCCTGGGTTGGTCGGGCACCTGGTCATAGCTACCGCAATGTTTGTCTGCTGCATACAGAATTTAGGTGAATGAGTGGATCTTTAAAAGGTTTAGATTTACTCTGGCAAATACTGTGAAACCTTTATGCAATACCAACCTACAAAATGGGATAATGCAGGGTTCAGAATTGATGGTAGAGGGAGCTATTTAGCTCATGTTTCTACCCTGGGACAGCCTGGATAGCCTGAAACCAAAACTTACCAGGAGCTACTTTTGGCTCTCCGGGCCAATTGGTGCCTTACAAACATGCTTATGTGACATTAACTGTGGGTGTTTCTAGAATTTAAATTTTAAAATAATTTGGACAATATATGATATAATGGATCATACATAACAGGCAAAAATTTGAAGTGTACATCTCATGTAGAAGTACCCACTTCTGGTTCTCCACTGGTAGCTCCTGCCTAATGGGTGATGCTTAACACACAGGAGCTGGTTTTACCTCCTGCTTACCTAATATACATTTTGAACCCTGGCAGATTCATGATCTGATGTTCTTGCTCCCGTTCTATAACAAGGCTTCCAGGTCCACAGTCTGTGAGTGGGTCTGGATGACAAGTTAACACGCAGTCCACAGGCCAGTGTCATCTGCAAACGACTTCCCATCATTGTAATAAGATGAAACATGCAATGAGTGCAGAATTTGCCAACATATTCAACACTTATTTTTTAACCCCAATTATTTACAAGCCTTCCCTTCCAGAACTCAGTATTCCCATCTACAAGTTTCCATTCAAGAATGAGTTTCGGAGTTATGAGATTGTGGAACTGTTAACCAGTAGAACTAACCCTACTTTAACTTCAGGACATTTAAAAAAATAGATATACTTTTGTATTCATATTTGCAATTCGGGTATGCCTGGTAATTGTTAAATCACTTTGGTGGTGATTGGCACAGTATAAAATCCTGAAACATAACATAACCTACTCTGCCCCATGCTTTCTGTCGATTGGCCTCTGTAAAGGTGTAGTTAAACTCCATAAGCATGTAGTAACACAACTAACTATACATTCATAACTGTATCGTCATATTGTCTTCAGATGGTGTGCAGTCATTATATTGAATATTTTATAAAGAATTAACATATATCAAATATTTTATAACAACAATTTTTATAGAGAATGCATTTAGCGGTGGGGTAAAGGGTTACATATTTTAGGGAAAGGCTTGGAGTGGGTTTTTAGGGGTGGGAAACAGGGGTTTGGGGAAGCGTCCCTACCGCTCAAAAAAGTGCATTCTCTATAAAAAAAAAATGTCATTATAACATATCAATATATGTTCATTCTTTATCAAATATTTTGGTATAAAGACATGTAAACTCTTCAGATGGGCCTGTAGAAATGGGCCATGGTATAAACTAAAGGATAAACACCCACCCTTTTCAAAACAGATCAAATGCCTAAAAAGGACCATGACTGTAGAAGAATGTACATTCATGTAAACATCACAATGGGTAAAAAATCCTCCCCAATCCCTTTATTTGAACGTATCTTTGGTCCCAGTTACAAGCCCGAGGAACAGGCAATTCTGAAATTAGACATTTCTGGCATGTATTACACAAAACTTCATGAACACATCTGGAGTGTGCATAATACTGATACTTGCTTTTGTGCAGTGGTGCTATGGTTTTCCGAATGAAAATGAATTTCTTACTCATCATGCATTCACTTCCAGAATGGACAAGCGTGAATTGTGAAGCCCAGTTGGAGCAATTTAGACACGCTGTGCTTACAACGTCCATTTTCTGGCATCAGCACAGCTCTAGGATATGTGTTCACACTGTACAGAAAATAATTAAGATAGGCCCTCAGCCCCCACTCTCATGATTTGGCCTCATTTTAGCAGGTATGAAGTATCTTCCCCTCCAGAAGAACACAGTTACCAAATTATGAACGATCGTAGATAAAAAGAACATGCAGGAGCTACAACATGTCTAGTCCTGGTGTGATTATTACACCAGGTAAACAATAAAGCACACTGCAGGTGGCTCATTGAGAATGTGAAAGTCCAGGTAACTTGCATATTTGTAGTGATCTGGGCAGAGATGATCGTGTCTCTTTGCATACCAAATCTCTGCACGCATTGCAAGCAACTCTGCCTCATCAAATGCTGCCCACTGCACATGATGGAAAAAAGACCCAATCTCATGGAATATGTTTTAGGCATTCTTCTGGGTGGTTGTCGACAACTAAGCAACTCAATAGAACCTCCTTAGGTTATTTGTGGTGTCTGGTGCTGAATCTACCACTTGGCTGAAAAGCAAGGTTGTTTCTGGGCACTTTGCATCACTTGGATTGGTCAGAGACCCATAAAACATGGTCAAACATTTTTATGGAATTAAATATTATATTTACCAGCACTGGTTAAAAGAATATCTCATTTGTGAGGATTCTGACTAGTTGACCGTACAACAGCTTACGAACTTGCTGATGATCAAAATGGGAATACAAAATCATCTACATTATAAATGAGCAGTACGATAAAACTCCAGTTCATAAAGCCTGAATGCACACTTCTTCTTGAAAGATACATTTTAGTTTACATTGCGACCCCAGTAAGGTCTACATTCTCTCCTTTTATGTACCGGTAAGACACTCACCAACACATATGAATTAGAAGTGCCAAGGAAGAGGAGCATTTTAGCAACACACTGAATTATCTATTACCCCGCCACACTACTGATGCATGGGCCCATGGGAAACCTACATCTGGATTCAACAATCCATGCAAATGAATAATGATTCCTCAAGTTCTACTAAGACATTTGGCAGAATGGAGTCAAAAGTCCAACATTTGCCACAATCACACATAATTAAATGCAAGACAATATAAATCATCACTGTTCATGCTTCCTGTATATATATAGTACCGATACCATCACCTAAGCATGGTGATCTGCATGGCAGGTGAGGGAAATTTGAATGCAATCACCAGGGGCAGCTAACTGTAGAGACGGTCAAAATGTCTCTAGTCTCATCTCAAACTTGCTTTACTTTGCCTCTTAGCTGCTCAATATTCTTTTTCCCAATGTACGGACTTAGTGGGAAATAGAACTGCTAGAGTTCAGTTACTCAAAAGAGGGGCCTCCTGCATGTTCAATAGCTACATACCTTGAGACTACTTTTGACCTTTATAATTTGAATTAAAAAATAAATATCAGACATGGCCAGATGGTCAAATAAATAAAGTTTCTAACTTTGATGAGACGGTTGATATCGCAAGTCCATTTGTGGGTGGCATTTTGTTTGTGAATTTCAGACAATTGCTAATTCATTGGAAAAATAGACATCATTTTTATGTCTGGACATTCGACACCAGGCTCCAAATCTGGGCATGAACAGTGGAGGCTGTGTATTTCAGTGGGTGTCATCACGCACAGTCATGTGTCTATGCATGTTAATGTCATGGGACCTGAAAAGGGTAGCAGACACTGCCTTTGTAGTGTTGTTGCTGGATATTAGTTATTGAGTCTACTGCAAAGCAAGGTTTAGGCAGCAGTGCTCCACAAACACTCGGTATGAGGAGGTTGAAGATTCAGAGCCTGCACATGAGTGTTTGCACAAAACCGCATTTCATTTGAACTTTTTCTGCCATATTTGCAGACACATGTTTCGTGCACGGTGTGGTGTAACCGTAAGTGCAAACATGGTAACATAGACACTTTTCCATGGGCTGTGAAACTGGAGCTGCAGGAGATGTGGCAGTTCTGCTACGACCACAGAAAATGAGCTGTTGATGCGGGTATGTGTGAGTGCAGGTTAGGTGTGGGCATAATCAGGGTAAGATTTGGTGTGCCTGTGTGTCTCTGTACATGCTTTGCAGAGACGGTAAAGAAAGACGAGAAGGACACCTTTTGAGATGATTGTGCAGTGAATCTTTTATAGGTAAAGGATGTGCCCACCATTCTCACATCCAAGAAGCCTAGAACGCAAGGGAGCAAATGCCTTCGAAAGGTGGAAGCATTCTTTAGCACTTATCCTTACAACAGCGCTCTACAGGACAGACTGTTCAAGGTATATACAGCCTGTTCCAAATGACGTTTTATTACAGCATAGTTCCGTTGTGGAGTAAAACTTGTGCACCGCCCCAGAGTCATTCCAAAAAACGTTTTAGGACCACAAGTAGTTGCAGCTAAATTATCACTGAGGAGCCTCTCTTAGTATGCTCAGAAAATCTGCTTTACCACCATGGGTGGACTGGGAACCATAAGAGGCCCTGGAAATAATGGTCAAAGTGGTCCATATTACACATTTTCAGCGAGCCCAACCCTTTTCCTATGAGGAAATCTGGAAATAAAATAGGTTAGCACACAAAATTGGCCGAGAGTGCAGAAGCCTACCAGGAAATGTCACTTATAGGTCAATCCACCCCTGTTCACTGCCTTCCTAAATGAGTTTGAGTGGACAGCTTCTGCTCTCCAAGAACCCAACTCTCGTCAAGCAGCCATGCTAGCACAGGTGTGCATCACACATAACAGGTGAAAGGGATAGGACACCAGGACGTCGGGGGAGAGGAGGGGGGGCAAAGGCATGCCGCAGAAGGGAGGAGGTTG
This sequence comes from Ambystoma mexicanum, assembly GCF_040938575.1. NCBI lineage: Eukaryota > Metazoa > Chordata > Amphibia > Caudata > Ambystomatidae > Ambystoma > Ambystoma mexicanum. Next base: position 1,022,336,640 of record NC_090933.1, read on the forward strand.
AAAAAACTCAGCATAGCAACTGCAAAAGACCATGCAGTCCAAAGCAGAGGGCGGGCCGGGCAACAGGGACCATGGAGGAACGTCAGGACAGTGACCCACATTAGAATACTTGGGAGAGCTAAACAATACCGGAGCATATTACTCTATATCATAGTATAGCATCATAGTAGCAGGCCAAACCAATTGGCCGGCAGTGTCTGCACGCTTTACTAGTGTGCATGCTGATCCAGCTCAAAACCTACGTTTGTGATCTAATTGCGTCAGACTGGTAAAGTAGGCATCTCAAGTTATTTAATAATTCCCACTTCTTTTCTAATGACGGTAAGAAGGAAATTCAGATTTGCGGGCATCCTACACTCCACAAGTAGCTTTCGAGGGAAATGCTGGAGTTTATTACTTCAGCTACACCCCAAATTGTCCATATCTAATCTTTTTAAATCCCCCGCTTGAAAGGACAACGGCCAAATGGCGAATTGACAGTCAATAAAACACAAGCACCGCAATCATCGCTACTCTGTGCCTGTTCTTGGCCCCGAGCACGGAAATCTGCAGAGCAGTGCTTATGACAAATAAGACAAAAGCAGCCGAGTGCTGAGGAATGCCAAAGAGTGATGCACATCATTATAGATTCTAGACATGATGCTGCGCTGCGGCTTCTCGCAAGCCCTCTCAGACCCGGATCAATGTCGCCATATTTGCAATCCCCTAATGCAGAACTCCCCCAACGCAACTCAGCCAGGAATGCGCGCGCTGCGCGAGAGGTGTAGATTTAGGGCCCCTATCCTAATGCGCCCTTCGTGTTTACACTACATAAAATATAGAGACAACTGCTAATGTCAGTCCAGTTATTAAGCAAATCGCTGCTGTTTATTTTTCTGTTGACTCACTCCTAAAGGGCCTCGATTGAAGCTGTCAGCTTAGTGCTCATCTCTGTGATTCATACGCAGAGGCGCGCAGTGCATGCCAAGTAAGCTACCTCACAACTGGTGAATAATGCTTTACAAAAAGGACATGTATACACGGAATGGTCTACTGCAATTTGAAATCACTGTCAATGTTCTCGTTACCTCCTTGGTCGAAAGTAGTTTGGGGAAAAAACCTTACTAGAGGATTCCCAAATGTCGAATATCAGACAAACTAAGAATCTGTGCTGCGTTCTACCGCATGGGCTATACAGGCGTATACACAGTTGAAATGTTTAGGGAAGTGTTAGTAACGATAGTTAGGGTTGCTGAGGCGGAAGAGGGAATGATGACTCAGGCGAAATGTAGGTTTTTTTTGTGTTGCTATGTTTTGATTTTTTCAGTCAGTGCTGTGTAGCCCAGTCAGTGGTTTGAAGGCGAGACCAATACAAGTGCCACCAGGTTAGTCCAGGGAGAGACAGTTCCTTAGAGTGCGAGCAGCTTTGGTGACTATGGGTGTCACACACACATGCCTGTTATGTGGCAAGATGAGAATCTGGAAAATACTAGTGATTGTCAGAGGCAGGAGGTATCAGACACCCGATGTGAAGCTAAAAACCCTGATAGACAAGAACTAAAAGGCCCCCGTCTCTTACTTTTGAAAGAGATATTCAATAACTTTGCCATTTTCTATACTAAAATGTTTGCCTGAGTCTATGTCTATAAATCCAGAGTGTACTTTCGTTCTAAAGTCTTCTTTTGTGTTTTCCCTTACAAGAGTTGGCTGATAGTCTTTTGATTAGCGCATGTGTGTTATTTTGAGTAAAGATCCTATTTAAACCCTTGTTTGGACATTACTTTATTTTGGTACCATAACATTATTGTTGTTTAGATTGCGTCTTTACCAGATCATACCTCTCTTGAAGAATCCAGAAGACTATAGCCCGCACTCGGTCCACGTTACCAAAAGCGACGATTGATACCTGTCAGACTGTTCCTGTTTTACCCTTATGATAGGGATCAATGTTGGTTTATAGGTTATTTGGGGCTGAGTAGGTGCATTTGAGACTACTCATCCCTGCACTCCTGCAGGGCAATAGTTATTTTCTAACAGCCACTCCGCAGAACTGAAGCTCATGCACTACTACGTTTACAGATGTCCATGGCCCATTTCAGTACATTTCATGTTTGGTATAGCCATGCTGCTTTTATTAGGGGGCAGAGAGTCCTCTAAAATGTACACTTTCTAATTTCTTCCTCATGGTGTGGAATTGCACAGGCATCCCCTAGGAGTAAATTCACAACTGATGCCAGTGCATTTTCTTTGTTGTGGAATACAATGCTGGAAGAGTAATTTCTAGTATTTGAATGGGGAGCTCATGCAATGAAATGTCAGAACATAGATAGAGTGTTAAAATTATGCCTCCATATTTGGTATTACAGAAAGGAACATAGAGCTCCTTCTGAAATGGAAATCTACAACAAGGCTCCACGATTAACGCAAACAATGTTGATTTTGTGCTCAGCTGTAGTTAAATTATGTGAAGAAAATTGTTTGGAACATTAGTGCTTGGCATCAACAGCTGGCCAATACTGAACGCAAACTACAGGCATTCTCAATTAAAAGACCAAGAGATGTCAAATGGTACTAACGAATTAACAAGTTGGGTCCTCTCTGTGAAAGATAGTGTGCTAAAGACTCTGGGTAAGTCTCTTGTAACCAGGACTAATGTCTGGCAGAGGGACTCCCAGGACCCCCCTTGTTAATTTAAATGGTACTACCAAGGCATGGGATGGGAACAACTGCAAATTTGTGTGACTGTTGGGCATATAATAGCAATTGCGTATTGGGTTTTCTAATGCTGCACACATATATTGGTAACATATGGAATGCAATGAACCTGTATTAAATGTAGATAGATACGGGGGGCAGGAGGAGGGATGGGGGGCGCAGCCCTGGCCCAAGACCAGCTAATACATAAAACAAAGAGATAAGAGTCCTAAATGTAAGGTCTTTTGGGCCACCTGCACACCACTAAACTGCTAGCAGTCAACATTTCAACAATGGTATCAGTATACATTGATCAGAAATTCTTTACATAGACAATGGTGTAAAATGCAGCAACATTTTTATCAAAACAGAAATAAAAGTTAATTCATCCAATAATTAATACAGAGCTCTAAGCGTTTCAGCTGAATAGCCGTCAACAGGAGCAAAAACGTGTACATCATAGTTCCAGTTTCTTCATTTCAAAATATATAAGTCAAAAAAACTGAATTTCGATAAATGAGCCATAATGTGGATACCTTAGTTATTCATATATTGCTAATGAGGTAAGAGGTATATCCTCTTATGTGCAGAAGTAGTCATTCACATGGATTTTGTAGCTGTGTCTATCCAAAAGTCCAACCAGACTTCTTCTGAAAGTTAATGAAAGAAGCCAATCTTATGTGCTTCAAAATCAGTAATTCCTACTAGAAATAAAGAAAAAATATAATAGGTAAAGAGGACTTTACTTAAGACCTATAGCTAGGCAACATGAAGATGTAGGTGCACAAGCTTAGAAGCCATGCCTTCCAATCTGGAATATAGTGTGTAAAGGGAGTCTTCATTAGGTAAATATCTCATGATCGAGATGAGCAGCCCCTCATGTTCTGGAAAATGGAGAATTGTGTCTAATTGGGATCAGCAAAGAAGGTGGTATCATGATGAGGGAGAAGAGATATATATATATATATATATATATATATATATAACATGAATGATGACTGATGATTATGTGATGGCACACTAAAGGGAACATGCAAAGTGTTTCCCAGTGTAGCGCAGTGAATCCTAACAAAGTGATTAGAATTATGGTGGCATACTGAAATAGCGATCTAATTAATTTCTTTAACAGTGTTGCAGGAATCTAACATGGATAAATCATTGCCGCCATATAGCTAAACACTGGAAAGGTAATCCAGTGTTTTGGAAAGTGAGAAATCCTTAGGGACATTCATAGCTGAGTCAGTAAACTCGAACAGGCCACCGTACGTAATGCAGGCCTTGACAGATGACAACATTGCGTGCGAAACTGATGACATCTTTTGTCAATATTGATATACGCAGGTGTGTATGGTGTCATGCTGTATAACAGTACTCATGAACAGTGAAAACAGCATTTCATGAGTATCAAGAAGTATAAACATTAAGTAACTAATATGCCAAGGAGGTCAAAATAGCAGATCCTCAGTATGTAATAGAGGATCCTTAGTGATACAGTAAGCATTGAATGCAGATTTAAGAGAATGATGTTATAAATTAGAAGGCACCATAATGTCAAAAAGACATATAGTAGAGTCAGTAAAGAAGCTTGCTAAAGATCTAACTAAGCATAACAACAGACTGGTAAGTCTCATTTATAATGTGACTTAGTATTAGTATAGCACTTACTTAGATTCAAAGACAAAATTAGGGGACAATTAAAATGACAAGCTATATTGCCCTTACTAAGATTCAAGGAAAGAATTAAAATAACACGCCATTCTAAGATTGATAGTGGGTGCGCCAAATGATGGGGATGATGTAGATATGAACAGGGAACAATGTCCTTGCAATGGTAGTTCCTGGCATATTCATTATAGTTGATTAGAAATACACAGAATTTCAACCGAGTGTGGGCTTGAACACCAAAAATATGACCTGATGATAACATCATTAATGAGTGTGTTCCCCAAAGTCAAAAGGGGTTGAATGGGAACCAGATGAGCTTCCAATCATTAAAAGTGGATATCACTCTCATTGTGTAAATCCAGTTGCATGAGTACTGCCTTAGCATATTCACAATATGGCAGTCTATATGTTAAGAAAACATGAAATTACAAAACAATAATGATATATCACACTCTCTTCTGGTCATAATGGATCAAATACAGTATTTCAGCTACATCGTGCCTCTCATGTTGGAGCATCATGATTAGGAGATATTTGTCTCTTCAGATCCTTATACAGCAGAATCATGGTTGTGAACATCTATGAAATGGTAGTGTGTCATGTACCATAGATACATAACTCATACACATATGCTCATATACATCATAGGTACAGTAGATCATAGATATGGCAAGTTTCAGTACATTGCAGATTAAGAGATCTCATATGAAAGCACTGAGGTAAACTCTTCATTCATCCCTTTGGGATATAGAGAATCTAACTTGTCTATCCATACCAGTTCTCTCTGGGTTCATTTCTTATTGAGGTCACCGCCTCTCTGAGATCTACTCACTACTTCAAGTATTACGCATCATAGTTGGGCTACCAAGTGTCTTTTATCTGTGAAATATCTAGTGACTGGTGACTTGTTGTTTGTGCAGATATTACTTTTATGTTCGTTCCACCTTTCCTATCCACGTCTTGTGGTCTGCCCTATGTAGAAAATTCCACAAGGCAGCTTAGCCTGTAGATCACACTAATAGTGTTGCAGGTTGCAAAGTCTATGAGTTGGATCTTAATGCCTGAACATGTGTATCTTATGTATGCCTTTTTTGATGTTATTAAAGTTATTGCAACTCAGGCAAGGAAAGGTGCCATTCTTATAATAGCAGTGCCAGGTAAGTACCTAATACCCACAGACAAGCCAACATTCTTAGCTTTGTCAATGCTTGTTTTTTAACAGAACTTCAGAGAAAGAAAAAGATATAAATCAAGTTGCTGAGAGCACACTTGGTAAGACATTTTAATTACACATTTCAGCATTTGACATTGATGGGAGCTTTCTAGCTCCTGGTTCTAGCCTAGGAGAGCCTGGTTAGCTTGAAACCAGCAGCTACAAAGAACAACCTTATGATCTCCAGCCATGTGATAAATTACAAACATGCATATTTCACATTAGCTTTTGACTATTTGAGAATGTCAATAACAAAGAATTAGGAAACATTTAAACATAATGGGTCACACATAATGGACAAAAGGTTAAAGTCTGCATCATGTAGAAGTTAGATTTGCGATGTGCTGGGTACATGCTCCCTATTCCCCAGCGGTAGCTCCTGGATATTCGGTGATGGCCAACCTGCTGGAGCTGGTTTCATCAAATCTTAATTTCGATCATTTCAGTTTACTGCTGCAATTAAAACTTACACTCTCAGCAGACTCATTCAAAATGGCACTGATGGGCTCCAGTTTGGTTTCACTACTTGATATAGCTAGTTCAAAGTGTTCCAGGGAGGATAGGTTTTAGGTAGCAAGGGGCATGCAGTGGCAGGCACTAGGGGTTAGCATGGCATGCCTATTGTCAGTCATTGGGTGGGCAAATAAACAAACACTAACAAGCCCTCCTCACATATCATCCCCCTCCTAGCTGTTCTCCACTGTAACAGTTATGGCATATAGTCGCTACCTAGCCCCATCTAACAGCCACAACGAATAGTACCACAAAGGTGAATAGGCACTCTTGGCCTGATTTACAAAAGCTTTTTTCAGTGGGGAAAATCGCATTGAAAAAATATTTGCAAATCAGACCCATTGTCTTTAATGTTTGAGCCAGAAAAACCTTGGGGTACCTGGGAGCCTTAGGAGAATATTACGCAGGAACAGTGTCAAATAGCCGCTGCAGCCTATTTACTGAGATGTTGTACATACAAGAAATATACAAAGATAGAGTGAAGACATAAGTGCGGAAGTAGTATTAATACAAACATGTCAAAGCAGAGTGAAAACATAGCTATCTAAGTAGTGTGGACCTATTTATTTTAACAAGGACAACCTCTTCAACTATTAAATATTTATCAACCTTGTTATCCCAGATGCACTCACTTGAAAATAATTTTCCCTACAAAAAGAAAGCACCCAGCAGAGGCCAGGCAAACAATTAAGTTGTGTTTATTTGTGTAATTACTTTACTCGCTACTTATCTCTTTATCCATTGCCCCATGCCTCCTATAGCCATCCCTTCCTTCTGATAGCCTACACAAGCCTTCCCCTCTTATTCTACTCCCCATCCACACTTTCCTGACTCCCACTGAACTTTACTAACTCTGTCCCCATCACTGGTGCCCATGGCTGCCATGAAAATGGAAGATTGGCTCCATGGAGTGTGCCTATATCTCGTATCATGGTATACATTAGTTGTCAAAAAATGAATTGCAGAGTTTGCTAATGAAACTTTTTTTGATTAGCAAAAAACCCAATTGATTAGCAATGGTAAACTCAATTTTTTAATCTCAGCAGAACGTTTTTTTTACCCAAGACATAAAACAAGCAGAAATACAGCATTTTTGTCTGCCGCTGAAGTAAGACATTAGAGAAAAAGTCATGCCTTGCAAATTCCTTAAAATTCTGCTAGACCTGCAGGTCTAGTAACTTAATTTACCTACTCGGCCTAAGAGAAATTAACTCGACCCTCGGTAACAGATGACACTCCCCCAGGCCCGATCGCGTGAGAAAGTTCACGCGAACCCCTGAAATACACGTAGCCCGCTCCCCCAGGCCCGATCGCGTGAAAAAGTTCACGCGAACCCCTGTAATACACGTAGCCCGCTCCCCCAGGCCCGATCGCGTGAAGAACTTCACGCGAACCCCTGTAATACACGTAGCCCGCTCCCCCAGGCCCGATCGCGTCAAGAAGTTCACGCAAACCCCTGAAATACACGTAGCACGCTCCCCCAGGCCCGATCGCGTGAGTAAGTTCACGCGAACCCCCGAAATACACGTGCCCCGCTCGCACAATTGCTGTATGTTGCCACTTTTGTAATGCGCAGGGACGCTACCGCCTGCCTTCGTGTGGCGGACGTGTATCGGCTTGTGCGTGTCTTTTGCTGTGCGTGGCTTTGCACTATTCGGTTCCATGAATACGTGTGGTTCGGGTGCGTGTGGGCGTTCCCTCTGCTTCCCTGCAGTACATCCCCAGTTACGCCCTTGTTTTCGCAAGTTGTTCCCCATTCCGCGCGTTACGCCCCGTGTTCCGCCCACTTTCTAGTGTATGCGCAGAGGTTGTGCGCTTTCACTGTGCGCGTCGTGCACGTCTTTCGGGATGTTGCAGTGACGTGTGCGCCATGCACGGGTTTGGCGCACATCCCGAGGAAGACACGCGCAGGGACTTCCATGAATCGCACGCGCGTGCGCCTCTTTTTTCCGCTTGCGCCTGCTTGCGCGTAGATTTTCGGCGCACGTTTGTTCCATGAATCGGCCCCAAAATGTTAATGCACTTTCTGTCAAATGGTGCAAGTCACCAAAAACCCACTATGGTTGACACACTGCTGCCACCCAGAGGCCAGCCATGCACAGTGAAACTTCTATTTGACATTTACTGCAAAGTAAATATTAAATACAAGTTTTAAACGTCCCCTGCAAATGGTATTCACCCTTCATAAAATCTACTCGACTATGCGAGTGGGTGAGTAGACTCTGTGCCCTGGATGGGTGTCTGTAAAAGGCTAGCTCCATGAATGGACGCACTTTAGACAATTGCTTGCTATCACCTGGTCTACTGTTGATATATAATATCTCACTATACTATTTAGCACATTTACCAGTATTGCTTATCCGCTTGTACTGTATCCTCTTGTGCAGCCAACTGCTACCTATGCCCTACCACCATTTAGCCTCTGCCTGCCCCACTTAGAAAATCAAATTTAGGCATTGTATTTTGTTGAACTGCTACCTATTATGCTCTGCCTCTGAACTACCTAGCACTAGTCGCACAATCCCCTGTCATTTCTGTCACATACCAGCGGCACACACCAGCTGCACACACACACACACACACACACACACAGCCACTCTCCACGATCATGATGCCCAAGAATGCACCTCCCAATCATAGCATAGTTTCACTCTCCCACACTCTCCCTGCCACACTCCGCTCAGCCAGCCTAACAGTCATCCTTATAGCCCTCACTATAATGGCCTCTAAGCCTCCCCACATATTCCCAGCACACCTCACCCAGTGCCTGGCACTAAATTCACATGCTGCAGCACCAGACTACAACATCACACAGTCTCGGCCACCTAGCCTAGCCACCAGACTCTGCAATCTAAGAAATCGATCACTTCCTAGGTATTTACTCTGCTCACCCACACCCATCATGACTAGAAACACTAGATTAGGCACCCACAGTGCACCACTACCCCATACTAAAATGAGCATAGGCACTGCCCCTCTCCCCTCACCACCCCAACATGCCTCTACACTACTTCGCACTAAGCCCCTCACTACCTCACACCACAACAAGCACACTTCACCCCATAGTAATACAAACAAAAACATCAAAGGCACACACGCCCTACCTGCACATGCGCTCAAGATAAATAATCTACTATCCACACTTAATCTGGACTTACTTTGCATCACCGCATCCTGGCTCAATGATGCCTCCTGCCCAGTCATCGCACTAGCCCTACCCACAGGCTACACCATCCTTAGGCAAAATAGATGTGATAAGATTGGAGGGGGAGTCACCCTTATCCACAAAGACTCACTATCCATCAGATTAGCAGACCATAGTACATGGGGTGGTAATGCTGATATCCTATCAGCCAAGCTTATGCTCTCCCCCAATAATCTAATCAACATCCACATCCTATACAGACGTCCCGGACTCCCAGCTGAATTCCAAGAGTACCTCTCCCATCGACTCAGCAATCCTTCTATTAGGAGACTTAAAGTTAGGATACAATGATCCTCAGGATAAATCCGCCGCAACCCTAGCTAAAGAACTCGCAGACTTAGGTTTGTCCCAAAGAGTCCTCACCCCTACTCACTCCAAAGGCCACACCCTTGACTGGGTCATGGATCACAACTGTGCATCCAACATTACCTCAAACACCGCCCTTCCTTGGACGGACCACCCATGCATCGAATTCCTCATCCCCACCAACCCTAAATCTAAGACTCTCACCCACGCACCACCTGCCACAATAAGAAGTTCTAAAAAACTCAACGCAGACAGCTTGCGTCCCCACCTTAAAAGCCCCTGCCTAGCACCACCTTTCTCTCAGGACCAAAATATACTATCAGCTATCTTCAATGATACTCTCACCAATGAAATAAACTCTATAGCCCCACTTGAAAGCAAGAAGGAAAAAAAATAATTTCACTGCAACTCTTGGTTCTCGGAAGAACTCCAAAACTTCAGAGCTCAAAAGTGCCAGTTGCTTAAAAACTGGCAAACGGATCTGAGTGATCTAAATAAGAGCCTCTTCAAACAAATCCCCTCCAATATAAAAAAGCCATCTTAGCAGCAAAATCCAACTCCTTCAATGATAGGATCTCAAAGGCCAACTCCCAAGCTAAAGAACTATTCGCAATCTTTAATGAATTAGTCACTCCTCCGGCTACCGCTGATGAGATAACTAAAGACAAAGCCTGGTGTGCCAGCATTCAGTCCGCCATGCTCAACAAAATAAAACTCCTCCAGAACAAAATCCAAAACCACTGCAAAGCCCACCCAAACCAAAAAACCAACTGCCCTACACAAGACAAGTGTAGTAATCTCAATCACGCTCAATTCTCCTTCAGAAACGTCACTGAACCTGAGGTCCTTAATCTCATCAAAAACCTCAAACCATCCCTCGGCAAAGCAGACATTTGCCCTCCCAAAATCATCAAGGAATGCGCCAATGACCTAGCACCCCTGATTACTGCCTTCATTAACACATCTTTCCAAACAGGAACTGTCCCAAACAATCTCAAGGAAGCCTGTGTGCGGCCACTTCTAAAAAAAGGCCACACTTGACCCAGCGCAACCCAACAACTACAGACCGATAACGACTGTCCCGTTCCTCCTAAAAATCCTGGGCAAAGCAGCTCACATCCAGATCCAATCATACATAGAAGCTAACTCCATACTAGGCAAAAGACAATCTGGCTTCCATGTCGGGCATGGAACAGAATCTGCCTTATTAGACCTAAAGAATCAAATCTCAAAGATCATGGACTAAGGCAAACCTGCCTGGCTCCTCCTCCTCGATCTATCAGCTGCTTTTGACCTGGTAGATCACCAAACACTCACCACCCACCTCACCCATGCAGCCCATTTCTCTAATCAAGCAGCATCCTGGATCACTTTCTTCCTTGAAGGTCTACTCGGACAAAGCTAACGCAGATCCTACCACTATAAACTGCGGTGTCCCCCAAGGATCTTGTACAGCCCCCACCCTCTATAACCTCTTCACAAAACCCCTCTTCGACCGACTTGACTCCATGGGTGTTGCATATACAAACTATGCAGACGACAATCAAGTACTTTTACCCTTATCTGGACTCTATCACCAAGACGCCACTGCCCTTCTCAACATCTATGCCACTATCCAAGCTTGGATGACAATCAATGGCCTCTGTCTTAATGGGGAGAAATTCTCATCCTGGGCCAGACAAACACATTATCGAAACTAAGCCCCCAATACAACAACTTCAACATAGACAACTCAACCATCTCTGTATCATCCTCTGTCAAGACTCTAGGTGTTCACATTGATGCAAATCTATCGATGAACAAACAAGTCAGTGTCATAGCCTCTGCATCAGCGTTCAGCACCAAACTCATCAATGCCATGAAACCCTACTTATCCACCCCCAACCGCTTGGCCATAGCTAGAGCAACTATAGGAGCCAAACTCGATTATTGCAACGCCCTTCTAGCTGGCACCTCCGCCAAAAACATTCACAGACTGCAAACCACACAAAACAATGCCCTCAGAGCCGCCATGAGCATCCCTAGAAGAGACCATATATCCCACTCTGAAAATCCTCACCATCACTCACAGGTGCTTCAACAAAACCGCTCCGGCATACCTATCTGAAGCAATATCAAGGACCACATCCACTCGCCCCACCAGAGCTCAGTACACCAACCAGCTACACATACCACACATAAAGAGAGCCACAGCGGGAGGTCTAGGCTTCTCCTATATTGCACCAAAACTCTGGAATTCACTTCCTGCCACCCTTAGGGCTGAAACTTCCATCTCTGGCTTCCGCAACAACCTCAAGGCCACTCTCCTCAACTAGCAAGTGGAGGACTGCCTCCTCCACTTCTGCCATGTAAATTGTAATATAACACAAATGTAATATAACTATATTGTAACCTGTATATATACTGCTAATGACTATGTAACTATATTGCAACCTGTATATATATTGCTAATGACCATGTAACTAAGTAACTAAGCATTGTACTGTAACACGTGCTACGATGTCCTCGGGCTGTTGTGCGCTTTATAAATACAAATAAAACAAAATAAAACAAAAAAAACATAGATACAATAAAAAAGCTCTGAAAACCGTTTGGCCATCTCTCATATTCGTGCTGTTACACAAGGCAATAATAATCTTAGAGCAAAGTGAGCTCTGGAGGTTAAAACGGTGGATGGTATTGCAGCAGATCTGTAGATGTGCAGACTAGAAGGAACTATTGATCACTACCTTGCGTACATATCTAATTCGTTTTGTCCATTCATTATGTAAGAGGATGGAAAGTATGAGACTACGCAGAGTGGATGGTGTAGCAGGCAGCAAACAGGACAAACTAAGGGGAAAATTGTAGTGTGTGGCCATCTGACATTCAGGGTAGCTGGTATAAAGGAACAGGGTGATAAGATAGAATGTACAGGCGTATGGGTTCAGCTCATGGGCTGAGCACCAGTTGCAGAGGTATGCAACCAGTAGGTCACAGAATTAGGTTTGCCATCAAAGGTATTTGGCTTTATAATCATGTGCATTTTCAAAAGTGTTCACTCGTCTATATGATGCATCTTCCCCAATTCAATGAAATCTAGTTGACACTGACATTTAGATATAAAAACCTAAACTTTACTGTAAAGCATGGAGACACTATAGTGCTTTGCAGTAGATATACTGCAATTATGCATTATTAAAGTTAATACATACTGGTCTTTGCCAGACAGGATATAGTCGATTTAATAAAAAAAAGTCATCCTGATTACTTTTGGCTTGCAATTGTTTGAAGAAAAAATATTCTTTATTAGCACTCCCACCCAGGCTTTGACACTTAAGAGTGGAGGAGATGATTGCTGCAGTGAACAGAGGAAAAAAGGGTGTAGAGAGACCTGAGAGCAAGAGCGCAGCGTGAGCTGTGCTTTCATTGAACAGGGTAACTTAAATAGCTATTTTTGCTACACAAGTGTCAATTTAATTAGCAAACATACAGAATTGCATAGCAAATTGTTATACGACACCACTTATTTTATGCCTTGCGTTTTCATTGCACCTATCTTTGGTGAATATTTCTGTGTAATAAATCATGTTATGAACCCGCTGTGTGGCCCACATTGTTCCCTAAAAAGGCTCCTAGCAACCCAGACATCATGCCCGTGTGCTAATAACCATAATGAATCAGTTCCCCCTGCGCCAATTACCTCAATGTTCTAAGACCTTTTAATTTGGCTGGCATGTCTTTAACAAATGGAGTGGACCATAAAACGTGTCATTAAGGCATAGTTAGAAAATGCAATTGCTGGCAGTTCCATTTCAGAAAATGGAGTGGTGGGGGCAATAATGGCTGCTGCAGGTCTTCTCTCCTAGCATTTCAATTTGTTTTCCTCTGTCTATATCTTATTTAAACATAACTTTCAATTGGTAAGGGTTGGAAATGTTCATTTGGCATTATAGATTTAGGGCTACACCAACCGTTAATGATCTCCCCTTTTTATATAGGTCACCTGATTCAGCTCTGGCTGATAACTTTTGAAGAGGGCATTAGTGTCTGGTATACCCCTCAGTGACAGGGTATAATGCTTTAAAATTATTGCGTTGTTAACTTTAGAGTCTATTAGCCTTATTTAGAAAGTCTTTTACAATGGGATTACACTTGTAAAACACTTTTGTAAATGCACGCCCCATGTATTTAAGTCTATCAATGTTTAAATCTACCACAACATAATTGATTTGACAAATCTTGAAAACATTCATATAGATGTAATCCAAATAATTTTGTGCCAGTGAACACTGTACATTATATTGATTTTAGCGGTTGTATGAGACCTCCCAGTTAAGGGTTATACTGTTCAACATGGAATAAATCTACACATTCATTTTGAAATTAAACTTTTTCCAAGCATGACATACTAGCCGACTCAGAAGGAAAACTGATAAATGAAAAACAAAATACTGACTTAGTGGAATATTTCCTAAGCTTTGGTTGGGAGATTCAGCTCTAAAAATGGGCCTCATTACATGGTAGGCGGTAGCCATGGCGCTATTAGCGCCATGGCTACCCATACCGCCGTCGGCGTCCGGGTTCCCGGAATAGGGATTTACTGGACTATTCCGACCTTTGCGGGACCGGTAAGTCCCCATTCCGGGAACCATTCCCCATTCCCATTTGAGCCCCAATAGGGTTTGCGGTACCATTATTAGCTCTGAGGTCCCTAACCTGAGCAGACCACACGTTAAGGACGGGACCCGCTGAGGGACCTCGTAGTAGGGCGGTAGGGCATTACCGGCACTAGTGCCCTTACGGGTGCCGGTAATCCCCTACCGCCTACCGTGTAATGAGGCCCAATGTCTTTAAAAACAGCCAATTGACCATCAATTGGTCAACTAAATTTGGAATGGTGAATTGCTATCGATTGGAGATGCTGAACCTCAGAGGAAAGGTATACACAAATTTTCAGCCCAATGGTATACCTGTATGGTGATTCTAATGGATCAATTTAAGGGAAAAAAGCACTGTTGAGGAAATACAGGTCAGTGTCCTACGCATCACATGGCACAATCCACAAACCTATGTTTAGTACATGATAGAATACTTACTCATAAGTGTCAATATAGTGGATTATATCTACAGCTATACAGAGTTCTCAAAAAATTCAACATTGTTACTAAGGATATTTTTGTATAATTCCTTTTTGGCACACATTTTCTTTCTCGTCGGATTTAGCCAGGCTTTAAGAAATTTAACAGAACGCGTTGGCAATTGGCACATTCCTCTGCATGGATGCCTCATTATGGTTGAAATGGACTTTATTTAAAATGTGCCCGCTAGTATGACACATAAACCCATAATGCGGACAGCAGTGACTAAATGTGGTGCGTGGCAACTGATTGCAGGTTCTCTGCTCCTAGAGGCAATCATGTACCTCAGCATTTCGGAAAGCAAAATCACCTACTTTCATCTAGGTACATCTGTCCCCTCTCTCTCTCCCTCTCTTGTTGACGCAGCACATTTATTTTATTTATTAAATGGTCGAAGATCATAGAAAGCAGCTTCTGAGTTCTCACCTCAGTCAGAAGTGAATGCCAAGTTCACACAATCGTGCCATATTAATCAAATTAAATAAATAAGCAACTTCGGCCGTGCCTACTCTATATTTCACAACACTACTGGCCACTAGCCTTGGCCTTCGGCCGTGCCCACTACACATGTTCCCCCTCTCTTTTGGGCCCTCTAGCCCTGGCCATTCCATTGTATATTTTGTAATTGCCCTTAGGCCCTGGGCAGTGGGCACGGCCTTCGGCCATGTTCACTGTATATTTTTAATCACTTCCAACCCACAGGCCATGGCCTTTGGCTGTGTCCACTTTCCATCACCCACCTCACTATCCAAATATACGTTTTCCTTTATTCCCTTTCTTAAAAAACACTTTCCCCAAATGCGTGGCTATAATCGCAAAGGACTACAGATAGCTGCGGTTATTGAGAAAAAACAATGTTTCCCTTCCCTTCCAGTCACTCACCAGGTGCCCCTCTTACCTAAGCATGCTCCCACCACACCCCTAAACTCGTTTTTCTCTCGACAGCACTCTCCCATTTCCCCCATCTCTTGCTGTTCCGTGAGATGCACTTTCATTCCCAATCTCATTTTCTTTTATAGCTGCGGTTATCCCAGCAATTAACCGCGGCTATGAGAAAATGTGTGTGCTCTTAACTTGGTGACTAGCCCTCTCCAACTACCCAATTTCACCTGGTGTCCCCCCACTTCAAGCATGAATCCATTGCTTTGTTTTTCCTCCTCTAAATGGCATTTTTCTGCCTTTTCATTTTTGGGTAGCTGCAGGTATAGACGCGGTTATCTCTCGTATCGAAGCAAAACAAAAATTGTGGCTTTTTATTCCTGAAAAAGCCTCTCTGCTGTAAAGACACATGGGAGATATCACTCTAATTTTGGGAGAATTTTGGTAAAAGGGCGTACCCACTTCTCCATCAAATATTTAAAAAACTACTGAATGCAAACACCCCAGAACCGCAAATCTAGTCATTGCTTCATGTCCATGTAGTTTCATACCTGTTTCAATTCTGTCCAGCGGTTTTCGCTGTGCGGTCAAGCCAAAATGTTACTTTTCCCTGTAGGGAAATGAATGGGGATCAGGCCCACACTCATTTTTTTGGTTTTTGTTTTCTTAATAACTTGTTTATTTTTTAACAGATCTTTTCCCAAATTTCTAGTCTGGGGACGGCCTGTAAGTACAATTGTGTTTGCAAAAGTTCAGCCAACTCTGTCATATAAGCCAAAAGTTATTAGTAATTAATTTTTCGGGTTTCCTGCGGTACTCAGTACTCAACTAAACAATAATGTGGTGACTGCTGCACTATAATATATATATATATATATATATATATGTGTATATATATATATATATATATACACAAAATCTGAAAAATGTTTCTTCAATCGCCATAGTTAAAAAATGTTTCTTCAATCGCCTTTGGAACAGATTTTAAAATGGGATTTTTCACAGGAAAAACAAATACATTTTCAGCCCAAATATCTCAAAATTTGCCACTTCGATTTTCCTAATATTTTGCAGGTGTCTAGATGTCATCTGGAACTGGTGCATGGAAGAAGTGCATGGAAGAAACATTTTTAAAATTGACTTGGTAATGTTTGAAATGTATCCAATTTGCTGCATTCGCAGAATGAATACGCCTTTTTCATACAGACTGTACACAGGGCATACAGGATAAATGCACACTTTCAATACGAAAAATTCACAAATATACATTGCCTAAAAACTCAAGGCAAGTCTCAGCTGACTTTGATATGAGTTTTAAGAAGATGGAAATAATGTATACTTTCAATGCGAACTGTCCCCAGAGCGTATGAATTTTCCAATATGTACATTACACAACTAACATCTTCTAATTACTCAAATTAAAAGCAAATTTTAGCTGACTTCAATGTGAGTTGTGAGTTCAATGTGAGTTAATGTGAGTAAATGTGCACTTTCAATACAAACTGTCCAGAGAGAGTATGAATTGACTTTGATGCAATCTCCTAAAAACTCACTTTAAAGGCAAGTCCCAGCTGACTTTCATGTAGGTTTTGAGGTGATGGAATAAATGTACACTTTCAATACAAACTTTTCCACCGAGCATATGAATTGACGTTGATGTCAGTTGTAAAGTGATGGATTAAATGTACACTTTTTTATATGAAATGGACATAGAGTGTACACCCACAACAGGTGCTGCTATAACAAGTGCTCCTACAACACACACTGCTATCATACATGCTTCTATGACACGCACACCTACTACATATGTGCCTGCTTCACATATCATGTGGACATACGGCACATGCTCTCACATGCACCTACAACATACAAACCTATCACACATATACCTACAACACATGCACCTATGACACATGCATCTATCACACACACTTCTACCACACGCCTCTGAAGGATAGCTCAGCGGCAACGTGCTGACCCTATAAGCAAGATGACAAGGAGCGACACAGGTTCGATTCCCGGGTCCGCACTTAGAAACCTCTGGGTATTAAGCATGCTATAAATAACCTATCATATCTTATCATATCACACACTTAATAATACACACTCTTATGATGCAATCCTACGGCATATGTTCCTACAACACATGGTCCTACGACACACACTCTTACGACACATACTCCTACTGCAGAGGCACCTACAATATGTGCTGCTGCTATAAGAAGCTCTTCTACAACACACACCCCTATCATTCATGTTGCTATGACAGGTACACCTACTACACAAGCACGTACTGCACATAACTTGAGGACGTACGACACAGGCTCTCCCATGTACCTATAACACATGCAACCACAACACATGCACCTACAAAACATGCTCCTACAACACACAGTCCTACCACACATGCTCTTACGATACTCACTCTTATGATGCCATATTGCAACATGTACTCCTACAACACATGGTCCTACGACACACACTTTTACAACACATACCCCAACCACAAAGGCACCTACAACATGTGCTGAAATCACATATGCAGAGTATATGAGTTTGGCAGTTGGTACATTACAAAATGAGCATCTCCTGACAATTCATATCAAAGGCAAGTCACAACTGACATTGAAGTCAGTTTTAATGAAATTAATGCACAAACACGAACTGTCCACAGAACGTATGAACTTTACAATACATACATTACACAATCAACATCTCCTAAAAACACAAATTAAAGACAAGTCTCAGATGACTTTAATGTGAGTTTTAAGGTGATGGAATAAATGTACACTTTCAATACAAACTTTCCACAGAGCATATTACATGACTTTGATGTCAGTTTTAAGGTGATGGAATAAATGTACACTTTTCATATGAACTGTACCAGAGCGTGCACCTAAAGCACATGTACCTACAACACATGGTCCTACCACACATGTTTTTATGACACACATTGTTACCACACACGCATTTCCTTCTTCGGTTTTCCCCACTCAACTGCTTTGTGGTCAGTGTCTCACCACCTGCCCCTCAGATAACCCATGAGGACTAATCTCTTCAAGCGAACAAGCACTTCACAGTCACAGTGAAGGGAACACCAACCTCCATAGCTCCCTTCTCTCTCGCTCTCCGGCTCCTTGGAGACACAGCTCCCTTGCCATGCATTGACACTATGCCATACAGTCTCCTCCTCTGGCATCTCAGCATCCCGTTCTCATCTGGTTTTCCTGCGAGCTGTGCTGGTCTTCTCTCTCCACACCGGCTTCCAGGGTTCACTCTGTGTCTTACTTGAAATGCTCCACCTTTTATACACCCCTTAAAGGGGTTACAGGCATGCACAACTTTCCTCCTTTGATTGACTGCAATCAGGCCAATTATTGGGACATGCCAGACACTCAGGTCTGTAACTCTCAGGCTCCCTCTTGTACTTTAATGGTACTTTCCATAGATAACCTGCTATACTCTTGGGAGGATCTTCTCCTCAGTACTAGACTTCACTTCAGGTGGAAAATAGATAACGGCTAACAATATTCTACAAAAGCTGATGGAGGGTGAATTATGTCACTGTCAGGAAAGGGCGATACCGTTTCTCACCCTCTGGCACTCTCGCCCCAATTCCCAAGGACCCTTCACCCAGGTGATCTTCCCTTGCTAGTCGACATCCAAAAGTGATGGTCCTTCCCTGGCCACCTGAAATATCCCTGGGGGGGTAGATGTGAGAGTGCCTTCAGGTTTGTGACATACGCTATTGCACATGCGTCTACTACACATAACATGTGCATAGACGACACATGCTCTTACGACACATGCTCCAGCCACACACACTTTTACAACACACACTCTTATCACGCATACTCTTACAATGCATGCTGTAGATGCACACTGCTACTACATATGTGCCTGGACGTAGGACATGGCTCTCACATGCACCCTCTACACATGCACCTACAACACATGCTCCTACGACACATGCTTCTGCCCCACACACTCTTATGACACACACACAGGCCTCATTACGAGGCTGGCAGTAGCAGTGCCTGTAGTACGGGCATGGCTGCCGTCGGTATTCATTTTTTCCAGCATCCAGAAAATGGCAATTACCGGGTCATTACGATCTTGCCGGACCCGGTAATTGCCCTTTTCTGGGCGCCGGAAAGCATTCTTCCCCATTCCCATTTGAGCCAAACAGGGCCCAATGGGAATGGGGAAGATAGTAGCATCGGTACCGTTAATAACGTGAAGTAGGAGAATGGAAGAACAGGCTCCCACCCTTCCCCCTCGCGCTTGGCCTAGAGGATCACGGCCCAGACACCCGCCACGAGAGGAGTTTGCCCATCTACCAGATGATCAAATACCCTGGTACAGGAACATACGGATGTGCCCACCAGCCTGCCCTGCACATGCCGACACCTGCGGCATGGATGGACTCGACTGAACCATCCAGCACTAACTCAACACGTCGTTAGAGATGCCATGACGACTTAGCCAACGGTTAGCACACCTGTGCAAACATGCACACCGGACACTCCCACACCAATCCACACGAAGAATATACTCAGTGCTATGACGTAGACGACAGACATACTCACGGACGTGCATCTTTATTATTTTCCACATAGGTTCTCAAAATGCAGAAACGCAAGACGCATCATGAACTTATCTAAAAAAGGCTTGCTCACGCTTCTTCTAACAACCATCTACCATAATGAAGAATATAACAGAGACACGATACTGAGGATAGAGCAATATGATACCATAACCTAAAGCGCTCTGCATCAAACGGTTCCACCTATGCACCAGGCCCAAGTAGGCCGCAAGCAAAAGTTTCCATGAACATTGAATGAGCAAAAGCTCGGTTGCTGACCCTGCAAAATGAGCACGGCGAAAGCACACCGCCAAGGGCACGATGTTGCAATCTCGCACGATGCAAGCCAACGCCAAGGTCGTACCTGCAAGATAAACCAGGCACACAGTAGGAAAAACAATATTAATTGTGTTGAATTTTGCCTCAAAACACGGTCCCACCTCACGTGACAAAGCCAAACCTGACAGGATGCCAAACCCAGGAGGAAGGAGACGCCTGAATCCCACGTTTTAAGACACAGGCAGATACAATTAAAAGACTCATTGGACGTCTGCAGCAGTGGGAGTAGTGGACCTCCCAACATATGAATGAATCCTCACATTGTTTACACCTACCCACAGTAAAACATTGTTGCAAATGACAGGTGCACCGCGAGCTGAGAACAGCAATAGTCTCAGATTGGGGGGCTCGCGAGCGGACCAATCAGAACATGGGGCTCTTATCACTGACGCCATTAACATTGACCAATCCTCAGAGGTTTTCATGTAACAATTTTCATGTATCCAATTGAAGGGACAGCCCAAGTATATCACCTGACTAACCCTTAACCACTAAAACCGTTCTCTATATGTATGCTATACTAACCCTACCACTCGAGTAACCAATCCAGAGTGGAAATAGGTTTTTTGCTAAACTTTGTAAGGTGACGCAAGTAGCGCGTCATACTAAGGTAAAAAGGGCCTGCGAGCCCCATGATTGTGTGTGTGTCAGGACGGACGCGTACGCTCCTTGACCCATCCCTGCCGTTTTGTCTAATAAACAGCAGAGTCACCTTGCTTCTTGCGTGTGTCTCATACTCTATCTCTTTTGGGATATACGGGAGGAGTTGGGGCCTCCCTGCCCGGAGGTCTGCGGACGGCCCGGCCGACCCCGGCAGAATTTCCCCCTGACAAGTTGGAGGCACTGCTGAGATCTGTTTAAGATCCGCTTTTTTATTTTTTACTTTTTCCAGGTACTCCCGTTGCGAGGAGGCCTGGCGGCACGGCCCCCTCTGCCGTTGCCCCCTTCTGAGGACTACAGGACCATCGCGGAACTGCGAGAAGACCGGACAGTGCAATCCGGATATTGGCCTTCGGGAGCCGGTTGAGAAGTATCCCGCCCGCGGTTGGCGAGTGTCCAGACGTGGTCCAGACGAGGGGAGGTGGCGAGCCGCTTGGAGGGGTGCACGCAGTCGAGCGACCCCGCATCAAGAGAACTTGGTGAGCATGCCACGCACAACAAGCAATGTGAAATTGTGAGGGAGGGGGGAGGAATTAAATAAGGGAGGTGGGAGGTGTTGCACAGGTGCGCGGCGAAGGGTTGACAATTTAGTGTAGGTAATGAAATTAATGGTAGCCGAACGAGTGCGAGAGCAGTCGGTTACGTTACTCGAGAGAAGGGGGCGGAGCACGAAAACATCACGTGCGGCCGCTCGTAGACACTGATTGGCCTAGGTCGCGACTAGGTGTAAGGGTGTGTGTGTGTGTGGTTTCCTACGATTTGGCATTTATTGATCAATGAGTAGATGAGGATCCCTATTGTTCGAGCAAGAAACTCGATAGGTAGATGACGTTTCCCTGTAGGCGGTAGCTAGTTAGTTGCCCAATACGGAAGATAATTGGCTGGTTAAGCCCTCCTGTCGAGGGGCGTATCACACGAGAGGCGACGCAGCGTGCGCAGCCCGATTATATTATTGATTTCCTTGTTCCAGGAGTGACAGGAAGACAGCTGTGAGGATTAACGGGGGTAGATTGCAAGTGTATTCTGATCTTAAAGAATATATGAAGAACTTACCAGTAGTTCGAAGAGATCGGTGACGTCACCAGTAGGGCTTTCATAGGATATCCCGAGCACAAGGCATCTTTCTTTCTGGGAGTGGTGGGGAAGAGAACTGTGGTAAGGGAGTGGAAACGGAGATAAACGGTAATGAATTGATCGAGGAAAGGCGAAACGGGGGACGTGGCGGCGCACGGAGAACACCGGCCACGGCAAGTGTAGAAGAAGGAGGAGGAGCAAGTGGAAAATAGGACGACTGTATAAGAACGTCACAAGGGGTATGCAGCCGCAGGGGGCTACGTGCGCCTCGGCCACAGGGGGCCATAAGGGTGTCGTGTAAAGGAAAAAAGACAGAAGAAAATATACAAATGTAAATACTATATTTTAATAATTTTCCTTAGTGGACTATCGTAAGTCCCCATACTTACGGGGCCAGGTAAAGACATAAGGCTGTATATTGTAAACTGCTAGTAAGATAACCGCTACCAAATAGGGGAAGGGTAACAAGTGGAGCGCTACTATGTCACACGGGACAGGATCGGGAGGGTGGGGGAACACCCTCACTACCCCACTACAACACATATGTACAACACTGTCACCCCATAGGGAGAAACTGATTAAGTATAGCATAGAATGGACACAGGGGACGGACAACAAAATGATAACACCATGGCCGCCTAATGGTAGCTTTGATCCATATGCCCAACGTTCACTATTAAACCATCTGCATAATACATACAAAGGAAAAAAGTTGGCAAACCACGTGGAGGTGTTTAACTTATGGAGGATGTTCCAAGGGTCCCGACCAGGACCAAATGGAATGTTCACTGTGGGGGAAATACCGGAAGAAAAGGAGATTAAGGAGGAAGGAGAGGATGGGAAAAAGTGGAGTGAAGACCCAAAGAACACGGGGAACGGACAAGAGGGAAGAGAAAAGAACAATAAATCAAATGAAATAAAAAAGGAACAGAGCAACGATATACCCCTAGCAAAGATAGTGAAAACAGAGGGAGGGGGGTTGTACCCTTTAAGAGAATTAGGAGAAATAGAAAGAGGACAGTTAAGGGCGGCTGAGGGGTATTCGAACCCGGCATACAGCCCGCCACCATATGTGGCTCATAGGAAGATGCCAGCAGGGGAGGGGAGGACTGGAGAAGAACAAACTGTGGAAATAGGAAATGATGAGTGGGTAGCTGCACAGATACTACTAAAATTACGAGGTTCATTAACAGGAGAAGAGAAGGAGGTAGTAAGGAAAATAGACGAGGATAATATCAGGGAGAGTGGAATGAGAGGGGAAGAGCTGTTAGGTCAAAAGGAAGAGATTTTGGAGGAACGACTAGCAGAGTTAAGGGATGAGCAGAATGAACTGATCAAACAGCTCGAGAGGGAGGAAAGAGAGAGAGTGAGGGAAAGGAGAGAAGGTAAGAACAAATTGGAAAAAATAAGGGAACGAACTGAGGAGCAAAGGAAAGAAGCTGACAGGGTAAAAGCAGCAGCAGAAAGGGTATCACGAGCAGTGCTACGAGAAAGGAAAAGGGAAGAAGAAGAGAAAGAAAAAGAAATGGCAATGTGGAAGAATAGATTACTATCAGAAACAACTAAGAAATACGAAGAAGGGAGGGTGATAGAGAGTATATTAGAAAGAGAGAGGGTGAGAGGGGAACGGAAGAAAGAGGATGAAAGGATATTGGAAAAGGTGAGTAGTGAAGTAATGGAGGAATTAAAAAGAAAAAGGGAGGAAATTGGTAGAGAGATGGAGGAGAGAAATGAAGGGGAAAGAGAAGATAGGAGAAGGGAGAGTGAAGTATGGGGGGATGTATATAGAGACACAGAAGTAGCAACAACATCAGCGCAAAGGGGAGCGGTTGATGAAGGAGAAAAGGGAGAACCGGACCTAATAGACTTAAAAACAGTAACAATCAAGGGGAAAAAGACCGAGTGGGGGGTGCCGTTTATGACTGACTTTTGTAGTGAGGAAGAAGAAGGAGTGGAGAAGGAAGGAAGAAACAGTGAAAGGGAAAGCCTAGATAAGCTATACATCACCCGGACCAACACAGACTCACCATAGATCTGTAGAAGAAAGGATGAGCTGGAGAGAAGTGAGGAGGAAGAGCAAGGAATAGCGGACAGACAGACACATGAAACCACACCGTCACCATCTCACCCTCTCCCATCCCACCCTACATGTTCAACCACTTCACGCCCATTACGTACAATAAAACTTGCTCCCTTCACAAACGAACTGACACCCTATGCATGTCGGCTTAGAGACCTCCCTAGACGCAGGCAGGAAGGACGAATACACACGCCCACATTAAATACAGGAAATGATGGAAGAAGGGGAAAGGATGGAGAAGAAAGAGTAACGAGCAGGGGAAATACGGACGAAATTGACGATTTAGAAGAAAGGGAAGAAGAGGAGGGGTGTGAGGACTCGATTTTATGGAACACAAAGGATAAAACGAGACATAACTTTATGCCACTTCTGGAGAGGGGAGGGGTTAGGCCACAGTACGTCCCTTGGAAGCATACAGACAAAGAGAATATAAAGTGCAGGCTCCCATCATTAAGTGGAGGTGCGGGTAAATGGATATATGAAATGGAAAAACACACCGCGGGACAGAAACTGGCAGTGGGAGATGTAAAGGGCCTTTTAATATCGATATTAGGGGATGCAGCGAATGACATTTGGAAGAGAGCGGGATTCCCTGGGGTAACAATAGCAAACACATCGCATGATGAGGCACCATTCGCAAACTGCAGACATGCACTATGGCAGGCATTGAGGGTACAGTACCCAGACACCTCAGACATAGGAGCAATTACCTCGCGCAAGATGCATGAGAACGAAGATCCTGTTGATTATATCCAGGAAATCCAAGAGAAGTGGCGCATGGAAACTAGAGAACAATGCGACAAAACACCAGCAATATTTTATCATATACTAGTACAAGGGCTCCCAGAAGGAGTTCAGAAACAACTGAAGAAAGTAGTGGGAATGGAAGCAAAAGCGTGGCCAGAAATACAACTGACAATAGTGCATCATTGTAGAGCATGGCAAGGAAAAATGAAACAAAAGGAAGAGGACATGAAAACGGAAGAGGCTAAGCTAGTACAGAAAAAACTTACTAAATACACAATGGAAGGGGCACTAATAACTGCACCTACAATAATGACCCAAAGCCCCACACAAGTATTGGCTGCACAAGATCCCTCCCAAATACTACCCTCACAGACAATAACACAACAGGTGCCGCCACTCCAACCATACACGACCAACATGGGAGGAGGATACCCAATGCCAGGAGCTCGGTATTATAATTACAACAGGGGAAGAGGAGGAATCATGAGGGGGAGAGGATACGGATACAATACACAACAGCAGGTGGGAGGACTTAGAAACTCCTACCCCACCGGACAACCAGTATACCAGGACAATACAGGAAGCTTCCCATGGCAGAGTAGGGAACCACCGGTGTGTTGGAGTTGTGGATTAATAGGGCACATGTCACGCACGTGTAGAGTAAGACCAGGTACACCATCATGGAGTGAACAGGGACAACTAAGGCCCACACAGGAACAGCAGGGCATACAGCAACAGCAGACTTTGCAACAGGGAAATGAACAGCAACAACTAATAACACAACCACAGACATATTCACTGCCACAACAACAGGCAGCGATAACACAACAACCCCAAGCACAACAAACACAACTGGGTAGGGTGACGGTCCTGGGACACAACTCTTACACTGGAAATGGTCAATCGTTGTACCCTCAATAGGACAGCCCACAGACGGCCTTGGTGTGTCCCATCCTGTCAGTAACACCTAATAGTGCGGAGGAACCACGCATAGAGGTAACGATAGGCGACAAAAAATTATCATTCCTTGTTGACACCGGGGCGACCCGGTCTTGCATAAGGGAAGGTAAATTTAAGATGTCGGGCGAAGCCATGAACACCCAAGGATTCTCTGGGGCTAGAGGGTTGGTTCCTTTTACTGATAACATTCCCTTATCTATAGGAGATTATGACATGTCAGTCCCACTTTTATATTATAGTGCCTCACCAGTAAATATACTGGGGAGAGACATAATGAACAGATTGAATATGACGATCTCCTTTACGGAGGACGGTATAATTTGCTCTATTCCAGGAATTAACATGCTCACAGCACGACAGATTATGCAAGCATACTGCGGACAGACAGCGATTAGGGCCGAGCCAGTAGATGGTGAACTTTTCCAGTACGGGACAGACATGGCATTTGCATGGATACCAGGGATAGAGGGTAAGATCTGGAGGAGGCCAGCAGCCTATTTGTTCAGACCAGAAACACCAGTAAATGAACCAGAAGGAAAGGTGGTTCCAGTGGACATTGAGAGCATTATAGCAACAGCTGATTACATTGCTGTACATGCCCAAGACAGAGAAGGAAGGGCATAGAGGGCAGTGATAGCACTAGCAGAAGGATGTAGACTCACCCAGGTGTCAGATGAGGAGCTGTTCTCAGAAGAAAAAGAGGAAGGTGAAATGGTGTTTATGATGAGTGTGGAAATATGGCTAAGAGTGGCGTACAAACAAGTAGCACAGAAAATTGCAATGGCACTTGAGGCACCCGCATGCACCCCAGTCCCCTTCTTTAAAGAGGACATGACAAAGGTACCCACGTCTTTGTGGACTACTAGCCCCTATGACGTGGGGTGCATAAAAAGTATAGGGGGAGTAAGGATAAAATTGAAAAAAGGTGCAATACTCCCCAGAGTAAAACAGTACCCACTATCAAAAGAGGCAGATGAGGGCATATATGAAACCATAATGGCCCTTATAAATAATGGCATATTGGTCCCCTCAGAATCACCTTGTAACACGGCTGTATACCCAGTGCGCAAGGCTAAAGGGGGTTCTTGGCGCTTCATACAGGATCTCAGGCCCTTGAACAACATAGTAGAAGCAGAATACCCCATAGCAGCAAACCCGGCCACAATATTGTGTGGCATTCCAGCAGAAGCATCACGATTTACAGTGATCGACCTTAAAAATGCATTCTTCTCAATACCATTGCACCCAGACTCACAAGACCTGACAAGTTTCACTTACAGAAACACAAAGTGGAAACGCACCAGATTGCCACAAGGGTATTGTGAATCACCCTCAATTTTCAACAGAGTAATACAGATGGATTTGGGTAACATTGAAGTGGGAAGCACAGTGTTGCAGTATGTCGACGACATAATAATTTGCAGTACAAACGAAGGAACATGCAGAGAAGACTCATTAAAGATGTTGACAATACTGGCTGAAAAAGGCTACAAGGTAGACATGGAAAAGTTACAGTATTGTCAAGAACAGGTACTTTACATTGGACAGCTCATATCCCAACATGGAAAAAAGATTGCACCACAAAGGGCACAGGCCATTTCAAAGACACCAATGCCACAAACAGTGAGGGAACTGCAGCAGTTCCTGGGTCTATGCAACTACTGTAGAGCATGGGTATTTGATTACAGCTCATACATAGGACCCCTGCTTGAGGCATTAAAGGAAGCTAATAAAGGGGAAAAAAAGTTGGGGTGGACAATGGAAATGAAAGAGGCCTTTGATGAACTGAAAGATGCGATATCAACTGCTCCGGTACTGGCAACCCCAAACTAAGAGCGACAATTCTTTATATTTTCACATTGCGACTCAGCAGTAATGAAAGCAGTGTTGGCTCAAAAAACAAGCATGGGCTACAAACCAGTAGCATTTTACAGTGGCCACTTAGATCCTGTGATGTTAGGTCATTTCCCTTGCGAACAAGGTCTCGCCGCAGCTGCTTTTGCGGTAGAAAAAGCATCAGCAATCACCATGGGGTGCCCAACTACACTGTTTGTGGAACATGCACTATTTGCAATATTGAATAAACCTAAGTCCACCCTAACCATGCAAGGGGCATCAGGTTATGAGATTATTTTATCCAGAGCTGAACTATCAATTGTTAGATGTAGCACGGTCAACCCTGCAAGGTTCCTAGCAGAAATACTTAAGGAAGGAGATTATGCCCACGACTGTACGCAAATAACTGACATGTACTCATGTACTAGAAGGGTTGAAGAAAACGCGCTAGAGGGAGGTGAGCTGTTGTTTATTGATGGGTCATCAACTATTGACCAAAGGGATGGTATAAGGAGGACTGGGGCAGCAGTGGTAAAAATGATGGAGGTACCGGTGTGTGTGGCTATGAAATGTGTACAATTACCACAGCATTACTCCGCTCAAGCAGCGGAATTAGTTGCACTGATCTTGGCGTTGAAGGAAAGCTTTGACAAACGAGTGACCATATACTCCGACAGCGCGTATGTTACATCCACTGTCCACTCAGGTCTGTCGAAATGGAGAAGAAGAGGGTTTAGGAGAGCTGATGGCACTCCAGTGCAACACGCCCTCCTATTGGCCGAACTAATTGAAGTAATAAATGACCCCCAAGAATTAGCTTTAGTAAAATGTACCGCACACACCAATGGTGAAGACCACATCTCAAAAGGGAATGCAGCAGCAGACGCACATGCGAAGTATGCTGCATATTTTGGTGAGATATGGAACCCCCCAGAGTCAGAAAGAGGGAGAGGGAGGGGAATGGCTAAGGAGATGTTGATAAGAGAAGGGTACACCCATCTCCCAGCCACACAGATTATGGAACTACAAGCGGCTGCACCAATGGCCGAAAAAGAAATATGGCTAAAAAGAGGATGCACAATGTCACCAACCAACGCACTATGGCCCCAGAGTGACACTGGGAAAATTGTAATACCAATGGCACTACTGAACACCGCCCTGAGCCAACTACACCACCCAGCCCACACAGGCAAGGAAGTAATTGCAGCATGAATTAGGGAAGATTGGTTCTGCCCCGAGTTAAATTCTCATGTGTCAAATTTTATCAGCAATTGTCTCACATGTCAACAATTTACGGCCGGTCACACTCTGAAGGTGATAAGAGGTACTATACCCCGGCCAGAGGGACCCTTCCGGCATCTCCATATTGACTATGTTGATATGATCAACGTATGTCAAGGAAATAGGTATATGATTGTAGTAGTATGCCCATTCTCGAGGTGGATTGAAGCAGGGCCCTGTTCACACCCAGATGCATTTAGAGCAGCTAAATTCCTAGTGAGGGAGGTCTTCCCCAGGTGGGGAGTGTGCGAGGTACTGAGGTCAGACAATGGCCCACATTTCGCAAACGAAATGTTCCAGCACATCACATCCTTGCTGAACATCAAGCATAAATTTGCATGTGCATACCACCCACAGGCCAACGGTGTATGTGAACGCCTGAATGGCCTATTAAAGGAGGCAATTGCAAAGATACAGCAAACAACAAAGAAGAGTTGGTTATATTGCCTTCCATTAGCTCTATTTGAGCTAAGGAATAGACCAGGGTCCGACCACCACCTCACCCCTCACGAGGTGGTTACCGGACGTCAAATGCGCCTTCCCCTATCTACAACATCAAGAGCATTTACTGACCACGAGAGTACTGCGAGTGTTCTTGGTGATGAAATGTACCAATATGTGTCTTCTTTGATTACTAGTGTAGTGTTTGTGTCTCAACAGCTCGAGCGCACGCGGGGCGGGTCTAACAGCGACCAACAAGAAGACGTGGATAAAGAATTGGAAAAGGGAAGACTGTGCAAAGTTGCTAAAGGTGACCACGTACTACTTCGCAATTTCAACAGAAAGTGGAACAGTCCACGATTCACTGGCCCCCATCTGGTAGAGGAGGTATCAACGAGAGAAGTAAAGTTACAGGACAAACGTGCTTGGAACCACCTACACGACGTAAAGATCTACAAACTCCAGACCCGCCCCAGCGCCACCGACAGGGCCACTGAAAGAACAACAACAGCGTCACCAACGGAGGAAGAGACTTCTACCGCAACTAACGGCCTAAATGTCCCCATACCCTGCCACCCCCCAGATTCCCCAGAGACAACTACTAGAAAAGAAAGGGGTGATCCCCATACCGCCCACCCCATGGTTACACGATCAAAGGGTAAAGAGACTTCTGCCAGTTGAGCCCCAAAACCTTCTGCCCATTGACCCCCTACCCACTGTAGTAATAACTGAACTGAAGGACATTGTTTTGCACATATACAAATGTAAACACCTGAATGTTCTCTTTTTTTTCTCTCGCACATGCAGGTACAGCGTATTATTGTACTGTTAAGGAAGTAGATAACTAACCAATTCACTGCCCAGGAGTAGATGGTACCCTCAGACGATATTTACCTGGAAGAATTGTTACACCAATTTGTATATGAAATAAAACGGCCAACGTACCTGAAAAGAAGGAGGGTACGTGTCTACTACACAGCCTTCCTCTTGGCCATAGAACATTCAATGCCCCACCTCCAACCATACTTGCCTGCCCTAAGAGATAGATCGCTTAGATTGGCGTGGGAACAGCTCTTCGCCTGGGCACTGAATGACTACCTGATAGGGAGAGCTTAGTAACAATAACTAACCTTAATAACGAGCATATTAAGAATTTTCAGGCGGGCAACTGTAACGTCGCAAGAATAAGCTGCCGGACTGCAGCAAGGTAAGAGCAAAATGCCGGTGAAATTAGCATTTGTAATAAAATTAATAGGGATTTTAATTATCACCGGGTTCTTGGCTGCCTCTGTATGGCAGTACAGCTATGCTATTGATATTATTGCTGTACCCAAACCTAATGCACCCCCACCCCCAGCTGCAACAGGTGTTACGTCAGGTGGTACTAGTAAAATCCAACACAAGAAAAATAGAGTTAAACGCAGCACATACTCAGACAATAAAGGTATTGATAACTACATACAAGATTCAGCACACATCTCAAACAACATATGGTACCAACACATGACCCACATAGGTAAACAGACAACAAAAGACAGCTGCTACGTTTGCTCATTAATTCCATACGCCATGAGCGCTTCACGAACATTTGTTGCCACGGAGATAGATGAAAAAACAGCACGATGTATAATATACCTGGCACTGTTCCAGACGAAAGGAAGATTTCAAGGTACAGTGGTGCATCTGGTGTGGAAAACACGAGACACATATCCATATGAAAACAACTTCCTCAAGACTTATTTGAGCTACCACAAGAGCAGTTTATATGCTGAAGGATTCCGATACATAACAAATGGTCCTGAAAAAGGAGAAACAAAGAAAGTAACACTGCAGTACCTACCATGTGATTGGTACGCCACTGAAGTCCCTGGTAAAAACGGATGTTGGGAAAGACCACTGGTGATAATAACAGGGAAGGTGTACATGAACAACAAATGGGACATAGGAGTGGTTGGCAGCAACATGGTAACAAGAGAAAATATTTCAACTATTGATGGACACAACCATAGATGTTGGATGATTTGGGTCAAGTACGTACCCATGCTCACGTGGATGGAAAAGGATGAAGACCCAATAACAATACTGCCGCTAACTGCGCCTAAGGTATGCTACCAACATAAAGGAGAAGTGGACGTAGGATACAACACCAACTGTGAAAGCGTGATGGAGTTACCTGAGGGGGGAGCAGGAACAGCAGTAATAATGGACCATTACTGGGCCTGTGTAGACAAGGCATACCACACACTGCCCCCTCTGTGGAATGGTGTATGCACAATAGTACACATTAATGTACCATCACTAGTGGTGCCCCAGAAACATGTGAATATGGCGAATTTCCCCAAAATGGATGAAGGAAACAAGAGGAGGAAGAGATCTGCACAGCTTCAGAAGGGGCAAGAGAACAGGAACAATAGCAACAACACCGTCCTGAATAGGAAGAAAAGACAAGGAGAACCTCTGACAGGAAATTACCTGTGGGGAAGGTCGGAAACAGCACTCACTTCAATTCCGCCAGAACACAGACTATTCAGCAGAGCAGCAATGTTCTTCTCCTCAATAATACATCCAGGACTACAGGCTTACGCAAACGCAAAATGGCTCCAGATAACTTGGTGGGAACTAATGATGACAATTAACTCTACAGTGAATGGATTCAACGCAATAAAAGAGGAACTGCGAGCTGTGAGGATGGTAGCGCTTCAGAACAGATATGTACTGGACCACCTCACAGCAATGGAAGGAGGAGTTTGCGCTAAGATAGGACAATCATGTTGCACATTCATCCCTGCCAACGATGCTGACAATGGTACACTGACAGAAGCAGTATTACAATTGACCCAGATGCACTCAAAAATGATGGATGAAAGTAAAGGAGTGAAAAAGGATGAGAGCTGGTTTTCAATATTATGGTCATGGATGCCATCTTGGCTGTCAGACGGACTGAAGATTATAGTAGGATGTACTATTTTGGCTGGAGCTACACTGATCATAATAAGATTTTGGAAGGCCCGGAAGGCACGCACCACAGATGAGATGATCGAAATGGTTGGTATGCACCTCTTGATGCCAACAGATGACGGCAAACACACAGGCACAATCATAAAAGAGAGAGAGAAGTTGCGCAACCAGATCATCACCAACCACCTGGACCCACCATCTGTGAAGCTCGAAAACCCAAGAAACCCAAAGAGCTACATAGGGAAATGGGTATACTGCACTCCTGGAGGAACGTGTGAATATATGTATTGGTCATTTGAAGACCATGTTAACCACTACGGACATTTGGGAGGAATAACTAAAATATGGAGAGTAAGAGGAGATAAAGAAAAGGATATGTTTGTGGTCGACAAGTCGACCAGAGGGGGGACTGAAGTGGGAGAATGGAAGAACAGGCTCCCACCCTTCCCCCCTCGCGCTTGACCTAGAGGATCACGGCCCAGACACCCGCCACGAGAGGAGTTTGCCCATCTACCAGACGATCAAATACCCTGGTACAGGAACATACGGATGTGCCCACCAGCCTGCCCTGCACATGCCGACACCTGCGGCATGGATGGACTCGACTGAACCATCCAGCACTAACTCAACACGTCGTTAGAGATGCCATGACGACTTAGCCAACGGTTAGCACACCTGTGCAAACATGCACACCGGACACTCCCACACCAATCCACACGAAGAATATACTCAGTGCTATGACGTAGACAACAGACATACTCACGGACGTGCATCTTTATTATTTTCCACATAGGTTCTCAAAATGCAGAAACGCAAGACGCATCATGAACTTATCTAAAAAAGGCTTGCTCACGCTTCTTCTAACAACCATCTACCATAATGAAGAATATAACAGAGACACGATACTGAGGATAGAGCAATATGATACCATAACCTAAAGCGCTCTGCATCAAACGGTTCCACCTATGCACCAGGCCCAAGTAGGCCGCAAGCAAAAGTTTCCATGAACATTGAATGAGCAAAAGCTCGGTTGCTGACCATGCAAAATGAGCACGGCGAAAGCACACCGCCAAGGGCACGATGTTGCAATCTTGCACGATGCAAGCCAACGCCAAGGTCGTACCTGCAAGATAAACCAGGCACACAGTAGGAAAAACAATATTAATTGTGTTGAATTTTGCCTCAAAACACAGACCCACCTCACGTGACAAAGCCAAACCTGACAGGATGCCAAACCCAGGAGGAAGGAGACGCCTGAATCCCACGTTTTAAGACACAGGCGGATACAATTAAAAGACTCATTGGACGTCTGCAGCAGTGGGAGTAGTGGACCTCCCAACATATGAATGAATCCTCACATTGTTTACACCTACCCACAGTAAAACATTGTTGCAAATGACAGGTGCACCGCGAGCTGAGAACAGCGATAGTCTCAGATTGGGGGGCTCGCGAGCGGACCAATCAGAACATGGGGCTCTTATCACTGACGCCATTAACATTGACCAATCCTCAGAGGTTTTCGTGTAACAATTTTCATGTATCCAATTGAAGGGACAGCCCAAGTATATCACCTGACTAACCCTTAACCACTAAAACCGTTCTCTATATGTATGCTATACTAACCCTACCACTCGAGTAACCAATCCAGAGTGGAAATAGGTTTTTTGCTAAACTTTGTAAGGTGACGCAAGTAGCGCGTCATACTAAGGTAAAAAGGGCCTGCGAGCCCCATGATTGTGTGTGTGTCAGGACGGACGCGTACGCTCCTTGACCCATCCCTGCCGTTTTGTCTAATAAACAGCAGAGTCACCTTGCTTCTTGCGTGTGTCTCATACTCTATCTCTTTTGGGATATACGGGAGGAGTTGGGGCCTCCCTGCCCGGAGGTCTGCGGACGGCCCGGCCGTCCCCGGCAGAATTTCCCCCTGACAAACGTTACCAGTGCTACTGTCATGTTCTGCTCGTGGGTGCCGGTACGGCCACCAGGTCAGACCTGGTGGCTGCAAAGGCACCCGCGAGCAGAACTCGTAGTTTGCCAGTACGGTAACAACGGTAACGGCAAGGTTACCGGTCCCGTTGTTACTGTACCGGCAAACTCGTAATGAGGCCCTCTGTAATGAGACACTCATATGACAAATGCTCCTATGACACTGGATGCTATAGCTTGTGCTCCTGCAACACATGCTCCTACAACATAGGCTGCTACAACACGCATGACACACATTCTTATGACACACAGTCTTACAACACAGTAACTTGCAATGCATGCCCTTACGACACATATACTTACGCCATGCACTGTTATGCAACATGCTCTAATGCCACACGTGCACTTTATATTACATGTTCTTACAACAAACACTCAGAAACAATAATCATTTATTAGGACTACATGTTATTTCAACCCGATTACAACTTTTGGAAATATTTTGTTCTTTCATTTCCTTTAAAATAGTTCAGACGAGGTTTATGTGCTTGGTCATGAATTGGTGCAGTATAAAACCCATTAATGAATTAATTAATTATTCTGATAAGATTCCTTTGTGCCAGACAAATCATTTTCAATGTCAGTCGAATCTGATTTGAACCGATAATTGCCTGCTGATTCAGATTCCCCTCGGAGTAACCCGTTTATCTTAATGCTCGGTTTAAAACACCCTATGAGCCAGGCATCTTGCACCATTATTTTAATCAGTCAAATCGTGATTGGAACCAAGCACTTTGAGTTTCGGCCACACGTAATTTTGACACGTTGTGCTGTAGTGAAATAGGTGTGCAAATACTGCCATATCGAATGCTTTGTTAGTGCCATAAACTAGGTAGTCTCCAAGTTTGAACTGCTGCTTCGATTTCATGCCTCTTTCGACCTGAATATGTCAAAACAATACCTCATCCTGTCAAGCAAAACAAACACAGACAGTCAAGTACATATAACAGGCTACATAAGGATTAACATTTTAAAGTTCATGAACAGGACCTATCTTCTGTTGAGAGCCTGCTTTTATCTGCTCAGGCAATCTTTTCAGGAATAATGTGCAGCTAATTAAGCTCTCTCTGGAAAGCTGAATGCCTGACCACAAGAAAACCGCACACTAGCAGATGAATTGAAATAACAAATATTTGCCCCAGGTTGTGTCAAGTGTATTTGCAGGTAGTGCTCTCCATCTGCACACATCTGAAACCTCAGACAGAAGGGTGGTAGCCTGCTAAGCACCACAATAATATTGATGGAATTACTGGTACTGCCTAGTGAGACCGCAGCTGGTGCCCACTCTTACACAATCTTTACATATTCAGTAAGAGACTAAAAAGGCACCTCTACAGTGCTAACAAAGTCTATAGGCACCAGACGCAAGGCATCTCCTTTACTCCGTACATTTGCAGAAACAAAGGTAACTTTCTAATCTGGGTGAGTGATAAAGTAAAGGAAAGATGGCACCACAAACGTGCAGCCATTTAATGATGCCACAAAGACTTAACGTAAAATGAAATGATAAGCAAACCAAAAAGCGAACACAAACTCACATCTGTTTCACGCATCATCAGTGATGCTCTCCGTCTAATATCGATTTGAGCAAATTTACCATTTGGCCGGAATAATCACTCGAGCAATGATGCATTTCACAAATCTACTACATGATAATTCTAGCAATTTCACAAAGAAAAAAGGATTACACCTCCAGCCTACTCGGTCCTCCTTAAAAAGGGCACATCTGACTCATTCTTTCAAAAATAGGTCAAGCATTTGAACAAAACATGTTTCCATTCACAAATAATAGCTCTACTGTCTGTCTGAACACGCATCTCTCTTAACAGCAGAGCTAAAGCATTCTGTAGGCTCTCATGAAAATACATGTTCTTAGTGCACCAGCTACTTGCCTAGATAACGTCCGGAAGTGAAGCTCATCCAAAGTTGGCCAAAGAGATATATTGGTCCCATGTGGTAGCCAGAGCTGAGTCTGTGGGAGTTCAAATTAAGATGGGTGATAATGCATAGAAGGGAAGGGGACTCCGAGAGCCGGGAAAACCCGCCCTAAAAGGTTTGTTTATCTCAAAATAAATACATTAAGACCAAACTGTTTTTAAACCTGTAAAGGGTATTGTTGAATCGAGGGCATTTTAAGATTGATTTTTTTATAGGAAAATAGGGTAGATACAGGTTTTATCAGGGATGTCATTTGCTGGTCGCATTAGGTCTCCCTTGCTACCCCTTCCTAAAAGCATTTAGAGTAGAATGAGCATCCATTTCGGACTATGTATTTTGCTTTTCGCAAGTTGCAGTTATAGCATGTTTTTTTCTTCCGTTGTCACTGTTACAATCGTCACAACCCATTCCATCTCGGTGTCCTCGGTCACTTGACAAAATCCTTGTGGCTAAAAGCTTGTGTATAGTGTAGAAATGCTTAACCATGGTACATAAAGGGTACATGAAGTGCCTCTATATTTCCTATCTACATGGCATGCTGTTCAGGATATTTGTTTGCATGTATGAGGCACCGACTGCCCAGAGTACGGATGCCCTGTGAGTGTGCTGCTTTCCCTGTGCTACTATAAGTTCTTTAATACACAGTTATGAACTCTCCCAATGGCATGTATTTTGCCAACCTCTGAAGCCTGAAAAGCAGATCCATGCAGTCTTGAGATTTGGCCAACTTTGCACCAGATCTGCAGCTGTTAAATCTCAGTTACCAGTTTAATGGTATCCACTACAGAGTGTAATACGCTTTCTGACTTTGAGAACATTGAGACATGTAATTGCTCATTTTACTATAGCTTGTAAGATAGCTCAGTGGGTTGGGCGCTCACTTCTGCAATATGTATGTGATCTGCAGGTTGCAGGTTCGAATCCCAGCAAGACGAACTCAGCCGTTCATCCTTCTGAGGTTGATAATGAGTACAAACACAGGTTGGGTGATACTGTATGTATATGTGTTCTATAGAAATCGCTTCAGCGTAAGTGCTATATAATAACATATCATTATCAGTTTGCCTTGAACATGTGCCTGCATTCACAGTAATTTGGTAATATGGGCCTATACCCATTGATATTAACTATACATATGGTGATCTATTCTTGTATGAAATGTATATCACATTAGAGTGATAACATAACCATATTTTTCATAGTGTACTTAGGACCAGTTGCAATGTGATTCCACTGCCTGTTTTGTCAAGGGGTGAAAGTTCCTGTTCAATCGCTTCCCATAATGTCACTTCATTGGGGTCAAATGATATCACTTCCTGTGATGTCATCAGAGGTCAACGGTTGTGTGATGTCACTTCCGCTACCTCTGGCATTGTGGTGAAATGATGTCCCTGAGTTTTATGTATTTCTTACTTTTTCTGTTTTATCTTATTACTTTTGTACTCAATTTGTGATAAGAGTTGTATACGTTGGATAAAGGCAATGTGTACTGAATGCATGTTTAATAGTTCTAACAGAAAAAAACCTCAATGCGATGATGATGATAATGAGGACGAAGAAGAACAAAGACCATCACCCGCAGTTAAACAGCTAAAAAAAGGCCCTCAAAGGAAACAGAAAAAGTCCACTAAAAACTTGAATAAAATCACAAAAGTTAACGAAGAGCATTATTCACGAGAAAAATGAACCTGTTTCAAAAAGTCTTACTTGTTATTGTAAAGAGAAATCCGTGCATGCTAAATGAAAATAAAGCGATTGAAGAATAAAGATGCAAATCCCATGTCTGTATTTGCCAGATAGCAACATCTGTCTAAAATGCAATGTGGCAAATCAGGGTGTATGTGGGTTTTCATCAGAAATCACAATTCACTTTCAAGGAGACTACATCACCCGTGTGTGTGTGTGTTTTCCCGGGCAGAAAGAGCACTGATTCTGGTAAAAGCCTGACATCATGTTTCCACATGCAATGAACATGTGGGCCAGATGTTTATTGGCAAGCAGGCCTTGAGTAAATCTATTCATCCGTACAGGACCAGAACCTGGCGCAGAGCACAATAGCGGCACTATCTCTTTTTCACAACGACAGAGCTTTGCACAGGATACGATCTATAAAACACGACGCCAGTCTTTCAATCAGACCCATGCCTTTTGCATTACTGCATTAAAACACACCAGTGCTAACTCCTACCAGTTCAGTGTGAGACACTGCGGTCTTAACTTATGGGACGGAACCCAATTGCATAAACCACTCTGTCAAACCCTGATTTTCTTGCACAGGAATCTTAATAAACTGGATGAGTTACTAAATGGTATATCCTGTCTGTAAGGCTGCCTTTGACCCATAGAAAAGTAATATCAGAAACTTTTGCCTACACGTTTTTCTCTATTTGCATCCAAAAGTGCATAGAAAGCATTGACTGACAGCCCCCCGGCTGCACTGATAGAAAGGCCAAATATATGCCTTAATATTGATCTTTCATATGATTTCTTAGGTGCTGCCTTATCCGCGCGGGCCCTGAAGCAGCCTGTGTGGATGCGCCATGCAGTGTCTGTAAATACAGATGACTGTAAAGTACAGATGACGTGCTATGCCTTGAGGTGCAATCATTCATTTCAGGTGAGCAGATAATGGCGCTGGAGCACTTCCATTGCTCAAGAACTAGAAGGCACTTTTATTCAAAAAGATAATGCAATGAATTTAGTTCCATTTTAGAACCACTCCCTGGATATATATGCCATAGCACGGTCCCAGTCATGTGGAGAACAAATGGAAGGAGTATTATGTGCAATTGATGAAAGCATTTTTGCACCTTTTAGTGTATGGTGCATTTGATATGTCCCCAGATCTTAACTAACAAATGAGGGTTGGTTTCCTGGCATTGACCAGCAGCAATTTGTATAGCTTTAGTTGTTTTAAGATCAGACCCGCAGTAATAAAAGCACCACCCAGAAGGACGCTAAAGCAATGGCCTACAATGTCCTATTTATGTGGGATTTCGTCGTGTATCCTTAACCTGGATCCATCTTTCTGTACGTACCTTTTTAGTCAGCCATTTTGTTCCAGGATTGTTGTAGTGTGTCACTGTGATTACTAGTTCTCAAGAGGCTGTACATGCTTTCCTGAATTCAACTCGTTTTTTGTGGGAGAGAATATCATTAATTGAACCATCGAATGGGATATCACATTGGCTTTTGAAACCCTTCTCCAGATGGGCACAATTGATGGCTAAGAAGGCAGGTTTAAGGATTTGCAGTGCTGCAACATGGTGCCAGAAAGCAGCTCCTAGATTTTAAAAGAAGCTAGGTCATAAGGGCCATTGGCAAGAAATTAAATGAGTTCCCTACAGCTTAGAGCTGACTCTAAAATCCGTTTTGCTGGAGGTGACAAATGGGAGAGTGAAGTATCAATTTGACAATACGCTGATGGTCTGGAAAGGTAAACAGGTAGCCAGTGTTCTGTCTGCACGTCACTCTCCCTACATAAAACACCATTGTTCTACTAGCCCACATGACAAGTGTGAAGAACATCTTTTCTATGCTGTCCTCTGCCTTCCCTCCCTGGTTGGGCTCCAGGGCCTCTGCCACACCTCTTGCCACTCAGAAAATGCCCATTGTTTGACCACACACATTCCCCTCGCAATCGCAGTCAATGGGTAGAATCTATGAGCATAGGCTGGGAGGATAGCTAAGGGGCGACTTGGAAGCAAGACAATGTAGAGCCACACAGGTTCGAATCCCGGCCCGCGCTTAAAGACAGGTCTAACATATTAAGCGCATTATAAAAGAATAATTAATTAATTTATGAGCCCCACCATTCTTCCAAAGTGGGGCCCCACAATTCTTCTAAAGTGAACTGTGATATATGTAATACCTGCATAGGTTAAGTTGAACATTCAGTTAAAGTGGCTCTCCTATCCTGCTTCTCCCCACTTGCTCCATCAGTATATCGCAGGCCTCTCTTCAGATAAAGCAGCCCATGTTCTGCCACTCGTGGACGGTTCAGAAATTCTCATTCTTTACTCAGATGTTTGCCAGCTATTGTCATCATATGCCCATGGACTACCATTATCTGTTGGGTTGTTTGCAATGCTATAACATGTCATGTAATGGCACTATTTACAAGCTGTGCTATGAAAATGCAAAGGGACTAATGCCATTGAAAGGTAATGCCATTAAGTCTTTAGGTAATCAGACCATTAACACATATTGCCTTTAAATACCCACGTAGCCAAACAATTAATGATTGCAGGTAATGGCACAATTGTTATACTGAAGCCAGTGGCATGGTTTAAAACCATATGGCAAGCTTGCCATCAAAGTCTCAGATCCTAATTGTCTATGCTCCTGCCTTAAATATGTTCCTGCATCTTCGACATAATTGATGTGCTCGTTAATCTCAGTCACCAACTGCACATTTTCCAAAGAAAGCTCTGGGGTCTCTCTCGTGCATCTCTCCATCCCTCACAACAAGCAGCACCTCTTCATGCGCTCATGTTTCCTGCCAAGTGATGCTCTGGTGCCAATCTTTGCCTTCCAGAACAAGTGAAGCAGTGCCCTTACCAGCTGTGCAAATTTAGCATAGACACACATCATAAACACAAGGAAACCACGTGGGTAATCACACCTGCCATACCAGGAGCGGGCTGAGTGACTGAGTTCTCAGTTCAATTACCAGACATTAGGTACTTTAAGGAGGCATTGAATATTAAATGTTAGTTAGATCATGCTAAATCAGAAACGAAAATAAGATGCTATCTGCTTACATTTTGTTGCTTGTTTTGCAGATTTACCAGCGGAAGATCATAACAATTGAGAAAATACTGAAATAAAATGGTCAAACTTTAAAGCTTAAATATCCTTGAGGTGAATATATGCACAATAGCATAGGAATGTAAAGTCTCAGTCACTCCTTAAAGATATACAAGTAAGCGCCAATTCACCTTTCCGAACAAACGTCTCACCATAATTATTTAATTAATGAGGGTCTTCTGCTTCTTGTCCACAAGCTCCCAATAATCCACACCAACAAAAATATGGGAGCAAACCAAGGTGCACAAAGAAATCAACTGTATTTGCTCCATTCGGCCGGTAGAAGGTCCACAGACATTCTCAGTTGCTTCTAGGTAGCCCAAGGGTTACAAACTCAACACATTACATCATCATATTCATAAATAACAATATTCACAAGCTACTGTAAGCTGCTAAAATAAAATCACACATATTAGTAGATACATTGCATCTGCTCTTTGGATAATCATTATCTTTGACTCCGCCCAGAGTCCCTCCCACTATGCCAGACGTCATGTCCTGGACATCATTGTACCGTGCTCTAAGTGGTTATTCCCACGACATGCTGAAATTGTTACAATACAGGTTCCTGTCACTGATGTGGCCTTGGATGTTACACTTATCTACAGCCCAATTAACATCGGGTGCGAAAGGAGAGATTGAATCTTTACCCTGGTAAAACAATATCAATCTTACTCCCATCTCATCTTATCGGGCCAGGCCCCAAATTCCCAGGCAGTTTGTTCAACCTTACACAGTTCGTCCTGTACTCCTATCTGCTACATGCTTCTGATTGTAGGTGTCTGATGTAATTGGGTCATGACGTGCAGAGCGTATTCATTGTAGTGTGAGGCCAGTGTATAAGACCTTTTATCTTCATTGTATTCAACCTGTCAATTTGTTCTTTGTGCGTGCATTGAACTGCTTTCACCATTGGGGGCACTATGGGTATATTTTGCTAATGTGTTATTGGCAATGTTACCACGTGCACCTGGCAATTAACTTTATGTATATCTGTCTGTCGGCAAACATCTAAACTGGAACCATGGGAAAGGCCTTTTTCAGCTATCCTCGCTTTCTCTCAGCCTTGGCATTTTCAGTCATCTGAACACCATCGTGGACCAGCAAAAATCCCTATTTAGCTATTTAAACTGCAATTATTATTTTTTTTAATCCATGTGCTATGCCGGGCTTTGCAAAAGGAAAAATGGTGCTTCTCTTGTCATTTATAATGCTGCTTTACATATATGCCCTACCTAACTCTGCATACCACCATTTACTACATTCCCTCTCTGTGTATTCAGCAACCTCGCCCTCCCGACAATGTGGCAAACTAGCTCCCTACAGTCTGGCAAACTAACTCTAGCCGCTACATGACGGTGGCATACACAAAATGACACTTTATTCTAGTTTTCTAATTCTATATGTTCACTCTCGTTTGGGAATGAGCGGGAATGTGGCCTGACATGTCACTGGCTTTATCTGGTCCATCTCAGAAGAGCACCCAGCGGTAAACCATTCTTTGCATAGTGTGGATTTTGTATGTTACAAAAGAAGAATTCCATGTGACTAAATAATAGAGTTAGTATTATGATATCCTTTATACTATTGCAAATAAATATTAAACACTAATTGTCAAGTACTTGTGAATAGCAGAAAAGAGTTATGGAAGACATTGTAAAATTGTTCTCTATCGTTGAAAATGAATTGAAACAACTGAAAGAATTTCTTGGAAACCTGTCTAATATTTAGGACTGTCGAGGATAACAACAAAGAACAAAGAATTCATACTTTTTTTCAAAGCATTTCAAAATTACCCACCTTTGCAATATATGCCTAAATGGTTTTCCCTGAAGAATGTCCATCACTGATAGATAATTAGGACAGACACTTGTAAGGTTTGTGGATATATACTAGTTAGGAAATAATAATTGTTTGATGTTATTATCACCTTAGAAGGATTGTGATAATATTTATGCAAACAGTGGTACGCATCATGTTGATAGAATCTGTGACATTGCAATATTCATAATTCTGATATTGGAGACGTTTGTTTACGCATAGATATCTCATGCACATATATTTTAAAAATGAGATCTATTAAGTATATGTTACATAACAACAGATCAACTCACATTGTTTTAAGAATATATATTGTTATATGTGATTAGGTGTATAATAATATTTTAACGGTTTCAAAGATCATACAAATGGGACCAGCCTCCTTACATTTCACTATCAGACTTTAACTAGAAAAGGGCAATAAAAGATTCCTCATATCTGTGGATTTATCGATTCCCACAGATAAAATATCTGTAATCTTTCTCTTATGTCTATCATCACCTCCCATAAATAGGGCTACGGGGCCTCTTTCAGTTACCATCTTCACTCCCATGTAAAGCTCTGAAGCCTCACCAGGTAATGATCTTACCTTCCACGTGAAGCATATGCATCTCCTCTGCCTGTACTAGATAATCTCCCCTTTAAGTGGAGTCAGAAAGGAAAAGCATCATTCTTTGAAGACTGAACACACTTTAAGCTGAATGAAACTGGAAATGAGAGGTACAAACCAGTGGCTATGGCCGATTCCAAGACCTTCAAAGGCTAAACTTAATTATGAAACAACAGAAACCAATGTCGAAGTAAGAACAGAGGATGCCAGAGCTGATGAATTGGTTAGAAAAGTGTGTATGGGGTAGAAGTAGTGAAGAACAATCTTGGTATCTGTTTATATCTTCTCAAAGAAGGTACACCTGTTTGGCTCCTTGCATAAATGATAACGATGTGTTATTTAATCCAAAGCGCTTCACAGAGCACATATTTACATACAATATCACC
Source organism: Ambystoma mexicanum (assembly GCF_040938575.1). Taxonomy (NCBI): domain Eukaryota; kingdom Metazoa; phylum Chordata; class Amphibia; order Caudata; family Ambystomatidae; genus Ambystoma; species Ambystoma mexicanum. The sequence continues at coordinate 1,022,380,725 of NC_090933.1, forward strand.
CAACTGAAATTTGTACTCATTTATCGACCTCAGCAGGAAGAAAGGCCAAGTTGGCCTTGCCGGGATTCAAACCTGCGACCTGCAGATCACGCCTAGATCGCAGCAGCAAGCGCTCAATCCGCTGAGCAATCTTACCATCCTCGGCCACCATTGAGGCACAAGATGGCCATCAAACTTGCACAACAACAGGCAGATAAATCAGGATTAAAAATCACTTGTCCATACTAATACAGCCGATCGCACCGCTGAGTCCCGCGGGTAGACCACACACATTCTGCCTCGATGCATGGTATTGGAAATGTACATTCGCAGACTGCAAGTGAATATGTTGACTACTTGTCCTCAAGTCATTTCCTTCTAATGCTGTTTTGATTCCTGAACAAGAAAATATAAACCTGCATGTGACAAGTCATACATTGTGCAGCAAATGTTATTATGAAGGAAGCATTTTTTGAATTAATCCTCTTTGGCCTAACGTTTCATATTTCTCACATGCCAATGTTCCCGAGCTATCAATTTGGTCCAGGAAAGGTATTTTTGTGGGATTGAAACTGTCTGCCATTAGGTCCTGTGTTTCAGTATTGACCTTGGAGCATCTCAGTTAATTTAATGTGTTGAATGCGAGCTGCTGCGTAAAGCCTCGTCCTTTGTTCACACAGCCAGTCGTCTGGGGAAGCGCTTGTTAGTTGTCTCTATTTATCAATACTGGATCATTTATCCCTCTGTGCTGAAGAAAAGTGCTCAATCTTTCTCCATCTGAACTGAATGTCAAGGTTACTAAAATTACAGTGGCATCATAGATTCCCCATCTAGCTGAATGGCATTTAATCAGGAACACCAATATGTTGACATGCAGCAAATCCTCATTATGTGTTCCAGGAGGTTTCCTAAAAGAAGCCGCTAATCTGCAGTGCCCATTATGTAAGAGCTTCCTGCATCGGAAACAGTGCCGCACTGTGATTACAAACACAGTCCCAGGAATGACACCTGTGAATTAAGAAGATTAGAAATATATGGGTGCAGCTGCAGTATTCAGAGGTGCACTGATGCTGTAGACAAGTAATGATTAGCTGCCTGATTCACAGAGCGTTCGCCTATGGGATTGCACCATTATAAAATGCTTCTGTGAATCAGGCCCAGAGTTCTGCTCCGATAAAAAGACCCGAAGGGAAGAGCTGGACCTGCTCTTGAAGGCATGGTCGACAGGGCCACCTACCTTTAGAGTGACAGGACTTGCACCGTGACAGGTCCCCCGCACCAACATTCCCAACATCAAATCATACGAGGTCTGCCAGTGCAATGCATTAACCTACTTTTTCTTGCCATCTTAGATCACGGACGCCCTTAATGCATCTTGCATCTAAAAAAAGATGAAAGTGAGTAAGGACATGTTCACTCATATGCATATGCCCAGGCATGGTGAGGTGGGGGGCACTGGACGTCTTTCTATCTGGATGATGTAGACAGGAAAGAAATGTGTCACTGTAGCTAAATTCCTAACCTTTGACCCTAGAGACGTGGACCCCCATCCAAGCTTTCTCACTTATACAAATTAAGTGTCACTCTGGACACATCGTTCTATCCCATTGCTCCTGAAACTGTAATAGTATGTACTATAAGGTAAACCTGGAAGAAAACTGTTGCACAGTGTGAACTTTGTTCTCTAGTTCTGCACCAAATGAATACTCCTAGCCACGCCCAAACGCACTTCATTCTACAATCTCGTTTTAATTGTAAATCATAGGCCATCAGATGCCATGCTTTTCTATGGATATCATCTCACGTTTAAGATTCTCCTATCATAATAGGAGTTCTCTGTATAGCGCACTGCTGATTTTCGGAGCGAGATGTGTGCTTTGGATATGATCAAAAATAAAATAAAAGCGAGATGATAGCTCCTTCAGACATGAACTTGTGAGTGAGATTTGAAGTCATGGGCTTAATAAAATCCTTTATAAAAGGGTAGAAGGTTTGGTGCACACAGTCTTGTCTAAGAGGCCACAATACATACCCCTCAGAAAAAAGGTGAGCGAGGAACTATAGCTGAGCTGTTTCTAAAGCCTTGCCATAAGTGACTTTATGAGCAATCAAGGCCAATGGAGATTGTTAGTTTAAATAAACATTCTCTATGTAAGGAGTGTGTTAATTGGGCGACGCCAGGGGTGTTGCTGGGTCTGGAAAAGACCCGGGCTACGCTAATGTCGGAACTCTCCGGACTGGGGGCTAGCTAGCCTTTTGGTTGTAGCCCTTGAGCTTCTATCCGGGGCTACAACCAAAAGACCCAGCGCTATAAACGCATTATGACCCCTCCACAGCAATGCTTCTGAGCGAGGCCATTAGTCACGTGACACTGTGGTTAGTATTTTCCACTCTAACATTTTATGTGCAGTGATCATGTTAGTATCCCATAATCCCTGGCCACGGTTCTAACTGATATAGCCAGCCGTGTTTATGTTACCTATAGCCTAGGCTTTACGTTCAGAGGCAGCCTATGTAGGGACCCCTCTACATAAATATTAAAAGGTTAAAAACTTAAACTGTTAGGATATTTAGCATCGGATTTATAAGCACCACCGTCACAAGACCTTATGGCACTGACAAACTACCTTGAAAAGTGGCTCTGGTGATTTGTGTTAGTATGAACATTGTGGTCGGGAACAGTGGAAGCAGTGAGAAGATAGTGCTGGTAGGGAATCTGGTACCTAAAGGCCTTCCTCTTCCCACAGGTCCCTGGAGCTGGTAAGGTGCTTTGTATTAGAATGAGAAAATATGATTCAGTACTGTTTGCCGGGGTTCAGGGGTCCTAGGCCAAGTACTTTGTTTGGTGTGGTCAGGATGTTAGAGTGGATGTCTAATGGGTCCGTGAGGGTACATTTAAGGCAAGGGGACAGACATCTATAGGCTCTTACCCCCAATTCCTACCTCTAAAGGGTCTATAGGTGGAGGTCTGTGTTTTCTGTGAGATGAGTGATTCTGGTAGAGGTTCTGGTAAGTATATACACTACCCGGTTTCTGCTGGAGAAGTCAGGTGAGGTGATGTACATGTGTTGCTGATGATTCTAGTTATGTGTTGTCACACAGAAGAATTTGGAGTGCGAAAAAATAAAACTAGTTTCAACATTATTTATCTCTGGCTACTAAAGCATGTAAGCAGTCATGGTGGCACCTGTGGGCTTACTAAGGTTGGTAATCCTAGGATTGATTCAGGGGTTGGCGCTGCCTAGCTCCAGCCTCTTCTTAGATGGAATTTATATATAAGCATCTGTGCACTTCCTGGTTAGTGCTGACAGGCAGGGATAGGTTCCTTAGGGGAACAGCTCTGACCACAGTAGTGTTGAAGTGTGGTTATTAGCTGATGGTCTGGTAAGGTGACCAGGTAGTGGGGTTGGATGTTCCTAGGCCTTCCCTGTCTCCTTGACAAACTGGTTGTGGTGATGAGTAGCAGACTCTGTGATCACATTTTGTTATTGTGTTATTTCATATGGCGGGGAGTGACCAACAGTCACTCCCCACTTCCACTTGTAGAGTCTCCACATATGCTGTGAACATGTATATGTGTCTGTGGCTTCTGTTCCTCAGTGTTTGTAGGTAGAACATGGAAATGGGTGGCAGTAGTATTTCTTCACCTAACATTGGCTTGATATGGTTTACCTTTAGAACAGATGTGTTGGGGTGGGTGGGCTGCCTACTTCCCTTCATCTTTTCTAGCAGTGAGAGTTCTATTGTGTACATGTTTTGAGTCCATGTATGTTATGGTGTGCCAATGAGATCTTTGCAGATGTGAGTGTTCAAAGTTATGCAATGTTTGTTTTAGTGGCAAAGAGCATTGAGGCGTCTTGAATATTGTTTGGGTATTGGAGAAGACCAGCTATTTGGCTAGTGTCCGAAGGGTGCAATCACGTTTGCTATATTTGTATTGAAGTTGGGATGGTGCAATATCAATTTTGTGTATGACAGAGGTTTATGCAGGTTACAACTTGTCATGTGGTATGTGCAATCGCTGGCTCCTCAGTGCAGAAAACTGGATAATTTTGTCCTGAGCTTTGGGGCTGGTGCTTCCTCACCTCAGGTCATTTTGCGTTATAAGTAGGGGTGAGTGCAATTTGTGCCCAGAAAGTGAAAAGTGCGAAATCAGAATTACAGTTCTGCCACCATGGTGTTTCGTTCCCGTGTTGGTTTCATGTAGCGCAACAACCACCTTTGCATGGGTCTTTTTTTTATGCATGCTAGTTATTTTTTTAACTTTGCATGGTTTTACCATTTCTGATAGGTTTGCACAGCCACATGCAAAACTTTGTGTGGGTCTTTTTTCAATCCATGCTAGTTTCCCGCAGTGACACAAGTAAACTTTGTGCATTTTTTAAAAATCTATGTTAGTTTCGTGCAGTGGCATGAGAATTCTTGCACCATTTTCCATGAATTGTGATAGTTTCACATATCAACAAGAGAAAATGTGCGCAGGCTCCTTTTTGATACATACTAGTATCACAAATGTGTGCATGTTTTTTTCAAACCGTGCAAGGATTTTGCAGCACACGAGAAACGTTGTGCCATTTATTTTCAATTCGTACTAAGTTTGTGCAGAGGCACGAGAAACGTTGTGGCCTTATTTACAATATGTGCTAGGTCTGTGCAGCGGCATGGAAATGTTGGCATTGCTCGTTTTTGATTCAAGCTACATTCCCCAAGCGGCATGAGAAACATTAGATTTGATTTGCGCTGGGTTTGCGCAATGGTATGAGAAACCTTGAATACACAAAGGTGGCAGAACGGAGGAATGGGGCGAAACAGACAGAAAATGGACAGATTTCCCATCCGCAGCTGGTGGAACAAAAATTAACTTTTTCACCTGGCCCTAGTTATACGTTGTTAACAAGACAAATCCTCTGACAACCATGGCAGTGTATGATGTGTATCTATGTATGGAAATGTGACCAGTTGCTTGGGAGTGTGATGTAAGGACCATATGGATAAGCGGATGGGAAATGTTGCTTTCATTGTGGTGTATTGTTGGTTTGAATGTCAGAGTCTGGCTATGTAGTGGGGTGCACCACTGGTTTATGAGCGTAGGAATGAGGTTGCTGCAGGAAGCATGAATTCATATCGGATGATTTGTGTCTCTGCATGGTGTGACGAGAACTAGTACAATGCCTAAATTGTACAGGGTGATGCGCTTTGTCACTTTGTATGGTGGTGTTTTGTATGGCAGTATGATGTGTGAGTCAGTGTTGTGTGGGCAATTGTAGATATCTGGGAAGTTGACATGGTATACATGTGTTTTCTGTATGGTAGAGTGTGCTGTGGGTAGGGAACCTGGAACCACTGATGCTGGGTGTGAAACTAGATAGTTATTGTGGTGAGATGGATGTAGAGGAAGAAAGACAATTGTGGGTGGTTGGTCGGGAGCTGGCTTAGGTGGATCTATAAAGTGACAGAGGAGAACATACCTACCCACAGCCCTACAGATAAGGGGTGGATCAGCCACTTTTATTCCTTAAAAATAGGTAAATACTCCCAAAAAATGAAAATAGGGAGTAAAGGTACTCCCAACAAAAAATAGGAAATAGACATTTCCATGAACATGTTTAGACCAATAGTACACGTAGAACTACAGAAAGAAACTACTATTATTACTGCCTGATCAGAAGAGGTAAACACTCTAGAATAATTAGGTACGAAAAAATAACTGTTACAAAAACATTTCCAAGGTAAAAAATATTTTTACTTGCTTAGAAAATACTCCCATTGGGAATTGGACTTACATTTCTTTCTTCCCAAAACAACATTTCACTCCCAATTTTATAAAATATGAAGTAAAATACTCCCACTTCAAAAGCTTAACTGGAGTACTGACACTCAGAGTGAAGTGTGCATGAGTTGGGATGCAGAGAGTCGCGGAAGTGGAAGATTAGAGTGATGGGAGTAGCTTATTGGATATAGGTGTGATGTGTAGGGTGTTCACACTTTCACTGCATTACACTTTCATCAAATCCCCGCCACAGATTTTGCTCTACTTTGTGTTAACCGCAAACAAGCAGATGGTGAATTGGGGTAAGATGGCGCAAGGTGGGAGGTCTAAGGGGTGTGGAGATCTCCCCACACATTTTACAGTTAAAAACAATCGTACAAGGGTTGTGCTTAAGGCTTGTTAATAGGTGTGACCTCATTTGCATTTGATGATGGTGGTAATTACATGAAAAGCAATTTTACAGAGTCATGAGTTCTCTGGTATATCCAGGGAAGGGTATTCCTGAAAAAAAGTTGCTGGGCATTTAAGCTATGGTTAGACAGGTTTTGCAGGAAGGCAACAGGTTTAAGGCCTATTCTGAACTCACTTAAATCATAACACATACAACAACCAGGGAAGGGGGCATTGCACATAATTTGGAGAACTTGCCTCATAATCCCTACAGCAGGGAACAGACTTTTTACAACAAATAGAATAATTATAGACTGGAAGACTATTCACATCTATTATCCCCGTAGAGCTTGGCTTCTGATCAAGTTTCTCGTTGACTGATCTTTGGAAATGACTCTTTTGTTTTCCACACTCACCTTTTTTTCTGTGCCCTAAAAATATCCAGTCAGTAATTGTACTATGAAATGCAATTCTTGAAGAAAAGATCAGGATTGGCACTTCTTGTATGTATTTTGTGTAATCATGTTAAAACGTTATGCCATAGGAACACAATTGATTAAAGCAGTTGATATGATTGGTCTGAAATGAGATTAAAACATATAAACCAAAGTCCACGCATCAGCAACTCATGAGAACTGTACGCTTTGTACTACATGCATGAAGTCTGTGCCAGCAGAGGAAGAAAAGAGTTATCGATTACAATTATGCATTGTAAGCGGTGTGCATTAGAAGGGCAAATCATCCTTCAGAAGTCATCTCGGAATAGGATAGGGTGTGTCAAACCACATGATATAAAATTCAGTTAGGTGTTAAGAAGGATCTTAAAAGCTTGCTAATATATCAGGGGCCAGATTACAGAAACTCTGCACGGGTGCAAATGCAAAATTGCACGGGATTAGCACTAGGGCAAAGTCTGCCCTATTTAGCCCATATTAAAAACTATTGCACCATGACAACTGGACCTTGGCATTGTATAAGCACCTCGGCAAAAATTGCCTCAGTGCAAGAAAGATACATTTTGGATGCGATTTTTCACCAGGGCAAAGTTTGCCCTAGTGCTAATACCATTGCTTATTAGCACTAGGGCAAACTTTGCCCTGTTGCAATAATGCAGTGAAAATGTATCTTTCTTGCACTGGGGCAATTTTTGCCCTGGTGCCTCTACCATGCCAAATTGCACTTGTCATGGTACAATAGTTTTCTAATATGTCCCAATGTTTTACAAAATAGGGCAAACTTTGCCCTAGTGCTAATACCGTGCAACTTTGCACTTGCACCAGTGCAAAGTTTCTGTAATTGGCCCCAGGTAGCTATGAGTATGTTCAAACTTGCATATTAATGTCTGTAGGCAAGTTGGACATTCAGAGCAATGTACACATGTAAGGTTTCAAAAAGGACATCTGCTCAGGCACCATTTGCAGCAAAGGGGTGTGTTACAAGTCAAAGATTGTGCACATACTTGTACAAAGAGGCATAGATTTCTTAAAAGTTGTTTTCTTTTTTTTTTCTTTTTTTCTTTTTTATTTCTTAAATGAACTCTTATACTTCAAATACTTAGGCAAAATAGAAGAGGAATTTGTGTAGATGCTGTCAAGGGCTTGCATGAGCTTCAGGTAGGGTGAATCAGACCTTGTTGATGTTGCTTGAACAATTACAATTCTATCATAAAAAAAGGTCATAAGTGGATCAACTAATGAATGGAGAAGGAGTCTGTCTTAGCCCTCTACCAATGTATTCAAGTCTTTATTGTATAAGGCTGTTGCCAGGCAAATGATCAGAATGCTTATGTTGGTCGTGTCCAAGGTTTGGTCCTGATAAAGCAATCACATCATTCACTTTCAGTGCCCTGTAATCCTTTTATACTTTATGGGGCGAAGCATAAATGCAGTTTCCTTTTCATTTATAAATGAAAGATTAAAAGGTTTTTTATTTGCTTGATTCTGGCCAAACTAACCCAAAAGGCTATCAGTTTAATTTGGTAATGGTTGTATCATATTATAGGAGAACTGTTGGACCAGGATCTATCTTCCTTCACTAACAAAGGGTGAGTCTTGTATATGAGATAGCAATAGGTTTTTTGGTCAATATCACATGGTGCAATATCTATGTTTTTTGTGCAGCTCTGTAACAATCTTTTTTTTAAACTTGAAATTTTATTGAAGGAACAAATTGTACATATCACAACAAAGCAGTATTGGGTCTTCAAATTCAACTCCCTCTCGCTCCCCCTGCCCCCGGCCTCCATAACAACAAAAAATAGGTGGTTCTGTGCAGTATCTTTTCTAGGCCCCATGTCTACGCTCCCACTGTGGAAAAGAGTCAGCTGTGGAACTTGGCTTGTCACGATATGCCCTTACGGTGGTGAAACATCCAATTACCCTCTCTTCCCTTGTGCTGGAGGCCCCCTGATTTCAAGCTCTATCCCCAGTTGGCTTCTCTGGTTTTCACCAACTATCTCCCCCTGTCTCTCCCTTCACGGCAACCTCAGGTGGCCCTGACCTCCACGAGCACTGCTTGTGTACGTCCCATCCCTATTAGCTTATTACAGGGCGCCAAACTGACATGAAGGTGCTTATCTGATCGTTCACCATTGCTGTCAACTTTTACATTTCTGTAGCCACTCATTTCTATCAGGGAGTGACCCGCTCTTCCATTTCTGTGCCAACGTGACCCTGGCCGCCTGAACATCACGTCCCACATTCTGGGGTATCTATAAATGTCGGAATCTCTCGAGGGGAGCCTAAGCAACATCTGGAGAGGGCCTAGAGGTAGGACCTCCTCTATAACCTCTGACATCCAGCCCAGGAGGTCCCGCCTGTATGCTTGAACTCGCCAGCATTCCCACCACATGTGTGCTCGAGAACCTGTTGAGCCACATCCCCTAGGACATAGTGGGGTAGACCCTGTAAACATTCAGGATATTTTAAGGGGGTCCCTGCGCCACCCTTGTAGGACCTTGAAGTTGTGCTCCATGGCTGCCATGAAGAGATTCCCATGAAACATAATTGTATATATCTTCCCCCAGAATTCCTTCGAGGTCACCTCTCCCTCCAAGTTATCCCAGTATTTTTTAAAGGTTTGCCTGTCTTTCTTGTCAACTGTGATCAGTCCTTATAGAGTGTAGATATTGTTCCCCTCCTCGACTCTGAGGTGTCCAGTGCTTTTTCAAATGTTGTGAGTGGGCGTTTCAGTTTCTCACCCCAGCTATCTTACTGTAATTTGCCATTGCCTTTGAACTGCAGCATATTTATTTGTGGTGTGGTTCTATCTAGAATGCATGATTGTTTATAAAAACACATGCTATAATTCCATATCCTCATCTGATAGCGTGGTAAATGCAACATACTTGCTAGCCAAGCTCAATCAAGTCCAAATCTCATGAAACACGTTACATTTCAATCAAAAAGTCAAGTAAAAGCATGTACTATATAGGTTTTCAATAAAAACTATTTGCACAGAATGCATAATTTGGTGGCATGTACGAGCCAATTTAATAATTGCAAATTCCCAATGCTGGAATGTTTGTGGCAGGGTTGGTCCATCCGCCATGCCTCCTAATGTTTCCTAATGTTCTCCCGTAGGTGTATTAATGAATATTAACACCTGTTACTTGCAGCGCTATGATACATGATCAACTATGGCAGATGCCTCTACATAAAAAACAAGCAGTAGTTAGATTTACTACAAAGAATACTACAAAATCATTAACGTGTATTTTCTAGGTTTGCTTTGTTTGGGTCCGTTTTCCTGTGATCAACCCAAATTTTGTGTGTGCGTGTGTTAAACATTGATATACATATGATTACGAATAGCAAGCAGCCTTATGAAAATGCTGATGTGGTTATGTGTGTGTGAGTCCATGTAGATTCGTCCACTACGTTGCATCGTATACCCCACAATGTCGAGCTGGGCTCCGTCTCCCATGTATTATCATTACAGGGGCCATTTCACACAGTAGCTGTGGGTAGCCTTCATCAAAGTTGAGCATATTCTTAATTGGAATAAACTGTCCAACAGCATGCATTACAAAGACGCATGATGCAGAATAGGAAAGGTGGGCTTCGTTGTGCCCTAGAAGTTCAAGACCCTGAACATGATGTCAGGTAGTTCTATCTGTGTCTACTATTTTTAATATTTGAGTTAATAGGCATACGTTTCCATTTATTTCATTTAAGAATAACATTCGGTTTATTCAAAGAAAATAAACTATCTAGAAAATAAACTATGCATATAGACCCATTGACAGCCACAAATACATAAATAATAACATGCAGTTCATAACATAGAGCACCAGGGGCAGTACCACAGACATGTTGCTCTGGTGCAAGGGTCAATGTATGCAATTAGCAGTGCAGCAAACACTGCCCCTGGGCAAAAAGCATATTATTCCATTGCATTTTTGCATCATGAACATGTTATGACTAGTCCTCTAGCAAAAGTGTGAAATTTGCCATTGTGCAAAAATGCATAGACAGAATACGTTAGTAATTCTAATTGCGTTTGCAGTAGTGCTTCTGTAATACCGCCGCAGGTAATTAATTGCCCAGGTCATGTCATCATCAAATCAATTTCACGATGTTAGGGGCTTACTGGAAATATTATTAGGCCTGCAATGTCACGGAAAATCCGCCTAATCACGTTTTTAATTGTGACCATTAATTCATGACAGCCAACATGTTATTGTTCAATTTAATATGTATTATTTGTTTGCCAGTATTTATACAGAACGTTAGCCCTTAAGGTTAATGCTCAGAAACTTTAGGATCGTGCCTCTTTATCTGGATTGTGTTTAGTGGGAATAAAGAAAATGTTTCAAAGTTAAGACTTTTTTTTAGATAATTCCCAAATCATTACAACAGTTTTCGTGTTTGTCATTTTTGTACAAGCAGATCATCGTTTTTGACATGCATAAGCAGCTTTCCCCAGTAAATAGCACAGCAAAAGAGACGTTGGACAAGCGACACATTGCGATGGATACAGCCCTGCATGGTTAGTGTGTGCAATACACTAGAGTAACAGCAGTACCAGCATGCGTGGATGCGCAGGACTGCTTCAACAAATTGCGAAGGAAACATGGGCTGCCCTAGGGACTTCCACTCACAATGGGTAGCCTCCAATAGCTCCAGTGGTGTCTAATGTTTGCAGCACGCATGACCACATTCTCCACAATGCTCACATACCTGCCCCTCCCTCACCCAGGCGGCGAGCACACTCACATTCGGCTGCATGCCACTGCTGATACTGTGAGCATTTAAGCAGATGATTTGTATTACTGCAAGTGGCTTTAAATTACCACACGTCCTATTAAGGGGGAATAAAGCTTGGTACCTGGGCACAACAGAGGTATCCGCCACACAGTGTGACTCTTCACACGTCAGTAAAATTCAAGAGTGTTTGAAAATATTTAGCTTTGGCTATTAATACCACCCACAAGCTGAAACTACTGCATTGGATCATCGATCACAGGGAGATGGGATGCAAGGAAGGAAACTAGTGGCGTAACTTTGCTGAAAATGTTGGGGGGACATGACATCTCAAGAAAAGGTGCCCCAGCCAAATGAATGGGGACAACATAGTGTGCCATGAAAGTTGGGGGGCGGGACAAACACCCCCTAAAATTACGCCTATGAAGGAAACTTAGCTTGTGGGCGTTTGTTGGTTAGTGACCTACCAATTGTTTGCGTATGGCCATGCTACTCCATAAAGCCATTCCCATCTGCTACCTGCTCCTCCCTCCTCCTCAGTCGTACTGTGGGTGAGGCAGCCATATCACACCCTCCCGGGATCTCGTGGAAATATCTCTATAAAGTAGTAACATCTAGGTTTGGGCTGCACCTGGCCTGATAATGTTATTTCTAAGCAATCTTCTGAGAGTGAATGGCTTAATTGTTGCTGTAAATATGTTGCTGGTGTAATACAAATGTCTTAACCAAGTGTGCATTCTGTCACTCGATTTATAAGCAATATGTGCGTGTCCTTACACCTGTTCCTTGCACTGAATTATTGTTAAAAGCAGGTATTGGCAAAACTATCAGTTTTGGCTTGTGCATGGGTATTAGATAGGCATGTGTAATTTCCTGTCATTATATGCTCATGTTCTCACACCATTTATATGTTCAAGTGTCTAAGGGATGCCTGCACTCTTCCATGCATTGACATATTTCAAGTTGTATTGTGACTTATGCTTCAACGTGAATAGCAATATATAAAATATATTAAAGCTGCAAATTGATTAAGAAAATGATAACTATTTGGTACAGTACTAACAAATCACTTTATGCACAACCTCTGTAGTAATAATAGTAATAACAGTGAACACTAAGTCTAGTGTTTCCCCTTGTCCATGGGATTATTCAATCCCTCGATTACAACTCGTACAAATCAACATCACCTGATACAAACCTGGCCATCACATGTTTCACACTAATTAGCCTCCTACTGTTAGACCTACTCTGCATGCTTCTTCAATGACTCGATTTCTCTCCCAGGTACTATTTCGGTTAATAAATATGTTCTGTTTCGGTAATGCTTTTAATGCTTTTCAGTTATCTGCAGCCCCTTGAGTCAAAGGTCATCTTTTAATTACGTATTCAAATTTAGTAGAACCTGCACAGTCTGTTCAATGAAACTCCATATGAGCATAACTGTCATGTGTGTTCGTGTTAATTGCCTCCTTTGATAATCTAGTGATGCCCAATGTTGTGTTCACGTTATGTACTGGTCCTTTTTTTGTGCACCAAATCATGTTCCCTAAGGTTCAATCCTTTCTAACTTTGTTTCCTATATGAGGTTCTGTAAGATATGTAGATGCATTCAAATGTATCTTATTGACTGTCTCCTATCGAGCCTTTGGAAGATAGTGTAGGGTGAACAAGCTGCAATTGAACATATCATGATTAATATGTAAATTGTGGGTGAAAGGGAAGTTCAACCAACATTCATTCTGTAGGAGGCCAAGGCATTGAGCAGCTGGCATGCATTTACCAGCTGGAGGAAAATACAAAGTATTGAGAACCCAACCTGCATTTTGTAGGCAGAAGAGAAGGCCAAAGCACTGACAATCCTACATGCATTCTGTAGGCAGACGAGAAGGCCACAGTATTGACAACCCTACGTGCATTCCGTAGGCAGAAGAGAAGGCCACAGCACTGACAACCCTACGTGTATTCTGTAGGCAGAAGAGAATGCCAAAGCCCTACATGCATTCTGTAGGCAGAAGAGAAGGCCAAAGCACTGACAACCCTACGTGCATTCTGTAGGCAGACGAGAAGGCCACAGTATTGACAACCCTACGTGCATTCTGTAGGCAGAAGAGAAGGCCAAAGCACTGACAACCCTACGTGCGTTCTGTAGGCAGAAGAGAAGGCCACAGCACTGACAACCCTACGTGCGTTCTGTAGGCAGAAGAGAAGGCCACAGCACTGACAACCCTACGTGCGTTCTGTAGGCAGAAGAGAAGGCCACAGCACTGACCACCCTACGTGCGTTCCTGTGGCAGAAGAGAAGGCCACAGAAATGACAACCCTACGTGCATTCTGTAGGCAGAAGAGAAGGCCAAAGCACTGCATTTTGTAGGTGTAGAAAGACAAAGCACTGACAACTACACATGTGGCAAAAGCACAGAGAACCACACTTTGACTTTGATAGACTGAGAAGAACAAAGCATTGAGAGCCCTACGTCATTTAGTATGCGGACGAGAAGGCCATAGCACTGAGAACCCCATATAAACTTAGTAGACTCAAAAGCCAAAGAACTGAAAACCTCACATGCATTTGGAAGAAAGAGAAGGAAGCCAAAACAGTGATCACCTCACATGCATTTAGTGGGAGGAGAAGGAAGCCAAAACAGTGATCACCTCACATGCATTTAGTGGGAGGAGAAGGAAGTCAAAACAGTGATCACCTCACATGCATTTAGAAGGAGGAGAAGGAAGCCAAAACAGTGATCACCTCACATGCATTTAGTGGGAGGTGAAGGAAGCCAAAACAGTGATCACCTCACATGCATTTAGTGGGAGGAGAAGGAAGCCAAAACAGTGATCACCTCACATGCATTTGTGGGAGGAGAAGGAAGCCAAAACAGTGATCACCTCACATGCATTTAGTGGGAGGAGAAGGAAGCCAAAACAGTGATCACCTCACATGCATTTATTGGGAGGAGAAGGAAGCCAAAACAGTGATCACCTCACATGCATTTAGTGGGAGGAGAAGGAAGCCAAAACAGTGATCACCTCACATGCATTTAGTGGGAGGAGAAGGAAGCCAAAACAGTGATCACCTCACATGCATTTATTGGGAGGAGAAGGAAGCCAAAACAGTGATCACCTCACATGCATTTAGTGGGAGAAGGAAGCCAAAACAGTGATCACCTCACATGCATTTAGTAGGAGAAGACCTAAGCACTGAGCACCCTATGCACAAGAGAAGGTCATTTTATGTATTTATTTATTTCATTTATAAAGCGCACAAACAGCCAGAGGTACGCGACACTGTTACAGTGACCAGTTATATATGTTCAGTCATATCATGATAAGAATGTGGTGCAGCATACGGGTGGATAACATATACATTCAGTGGTACTTAGCACTAGGACCATTCCGATCCTAGCTCATTCGAACAGCCAGGTTGTGAGGGCTTTGCGGAGTGCCCAATAGGATGGTTCTGCTCTCAGGGTGGGGGGCTGGAAGTTCCACTGTTTGGCTGCAATGAATGGGAAACTTGCGCCTCCTGCTTTGGCGCGCCTGACTTTGGGTAGTATGAGACGATGGGCACACATTGTTCTGGCGGGTCTGGAGGAGCAGGCTCTAAGATAGATAGGGAGGGGCTGTCTGGAGGAGCAGGCTCTAACATATTTCTGGACAGATTGGGAGGGGCTGTGTTGGAGAGGCACTTGTGAGTGATGCCCATTGTTTTGAATAGAACATGCTCCCTGATGCAAACCCAATGGGCTGCTCTCCTCGCTGCAGTGATATGTTCCCTTTTTGCAATGCAAAGTTCTGCTCGGAGTGCGTTATTTTGAATGACTTGTAATTTCTGGACATTTTTAGACAAGTTGCCAGCGAAGAGGACATTGCAATAGTCCAGCCTTGAGCCTATCATTGCCCTAGCGATGGTGAGGCAGCTATCAGTGGACAGGAAGGGGTTGGCCGTGTTCAGTAGTTTAGTTCCATAGGCTGCAAAGGAAGCTATGGAGTTAACCTGGCGTGACAGTGAGAGGGTGGCGCCCAGGTACAACCCTAGGGTCTTGTATGTTGTCGATATCAAGGCCATAACACTACGATGCATGGCCTGGATCTAGCAGTACGTATATCACTAAACATGATACCCTTGTAACCATATGCTATGTTACAATACAATGTTAATTGTGACACCATAATCATACATACCATTTGCATAAACACTCTCTGATTCTTTTTATTTGAAGAAAAATAAAAGAATGAAGTAACCCTAAACCATGGCACCGTCCTTGTGAAAATAGCTTATACAAGCATCCACTGCTGACACACACTCAAACATACACATAAATATTTAAATATCGGAGCCAAAATGCACACAACTACAAGCATGCCAGTTCTAAACCTATGCCTTAAATCGCTATACGGCGTGCCAAGATTGCCTTACATGTTTTATCCGAACATTTGTGGATCATCTTCAGGAGCTCTCTTTTAGCAAATGAAGTTCAGATGGGTCACTGCTAGGGGTCTCAACATTTTTGTGTATGTGTACTTACATAACTCATCCATAGGGGAGACCTCCATTTGTGATGCTGTCACTGTTGTACCAAGTGTTATATTGAGCAGCGCATGGTGGGGGTGCAAGCTATAGTGGCATAGCTTAGCATAACTGGTGAATTTCTTTGGTTTTTAGATTTTTGTGCGGCCACCACAATCTCGCTTTAACACAGTTTTTCCACTGAATTTTAAAGGTTTTTATTGGAACAACTTAACTATAATGTCCCTTTAATAATATGTTTTCACTGACTTTCAGAGGTTTTTATTAGGGCAACTTAACCATGTAGTCCCTTTAACAAAGCGTGTTCACTGAATTTCAATGGTTTTTATAACTGAAGACGTTTCATGATATTTCAACATTCAATGTAAGTCATTAATAATTCCCCTTTTAACGTATATGAAAGAACAATAATGCTACTTTCACAAACATCTTTTTGCGGTGCATAATGATGTGTGTCACTTTGAGCTGTCTTGCCTAGAGCATGAGGCTCAACCACGAACCCAACCCCACCAAACCACCCTCTATATCTACTACACCTAGCCTGCATCCTGGTCCAGTGTCCACAACCCTTCCATTCCAGCATCAGGGCTACTATTTTTTAAAGATTGTGGACTGACTTTAATAGGTCAAGCTGAATTGACAATGTTGGAACTTACACACTCCTATAGACTCGTAAAGTCTCAAATCTGACTGAGTCACATCACTAGAAAGTATACTAGCCACAATATAATTCTCCAGCTGATTCAAAACCCACCCAAACTATTTATGGTGCTATTCCTTTGTAGAGTTTCAAGCTGACTATGGAGTCAAGCCGTGGCTTGACCTCATAGTAAAAACCCATGGTATGAGTAGCGAGACTCTTTCAACTCTTTGTAAAGTGATTTGGAAATCGTGCGAGCCGTTGTAGAAAGGGGTTGACCAGGCCTAGGTTTGGCCCTCAGAAACTCCCACAAAAATACCACAGAGTGAGTCGTACTTGTCTTGGAAAGGTCAATTTCCTGGCGGGCCACATTTTGATTAGATGAAGCTACCCTACTTTGGGCCCACTGCAGTAGGCAGGGATTCCAGTGCTCACTTTAGGGAACTATTGGATTGTATAATGTCACATACCACAGTATTGAAAACGGCCTATGCTCAGTTAGTGAAACTGTGAAAAAGCCACATGTTATGATATGATATGGTATTAATACGCGCTTAATACCCAGAGGTTTCTAAGCGCAGACCCGGGGATCGAACCTGTGGTGCTCTGCGTCGTCTTGCTTCCAACTGGGACACACTTCTTGAGGATGGGAGTCCAGTGCTCCAGTGCTCGTTGGGTGATAGTGTGAGAGACAACACCCCTTGGGAAGGGCTTACAGTTCTCATCTAGTAAAACAAGTCAACTCTTGCATCACGCTGTGGTGTTGCTTGTGTTTTCTCTAGACATTTACACCAGATGTCAGTCACTATGTGCTCAGAAAAGACATTCCTTATGTTTATTCGTCTAGTCCGTTGATGAACAATTTAAGTTCAACGATCACACAAATAAATGTGAGACGCACATTCACACAATCTTTCCTGCACTTGAAATCGAAATCCAGAACATTATTGCAGGGACACGTGCCCGCTAAAAGGCCTGCTTTGCAGTCTGCAGGCACAGTCAGCGGCTGGCCCAGCTGCCTTTTAAAATGCAACCAAAGTATATAATTATTAACGTGCGCCAAGATTAATAACAAGAATGGAAATCCTTTTTGGCTGAAAACGACTAGTCATTTCTGCTTCACGCATTAAGACGACGCGATGGCGTGTAGGTTTGATAACCATAAGAAGCCCAAATGAAACTGCCAGAGATTTTGAGTAGCCCGCTCACTAACATGGATTAACCTTCAAAGTTCTTATTACCATTTAGATGGATATTCCTCGCCGCTACCTTAGGTCAGCAAGTATTCAAATCACTGGGCCTGCTTTACATTGCATAAGCTCTGGACAGAGGGAGCAATAAAGTGTACATTTCAAAGGGAAGGATTAGCACACAGTCCCCGAATACAACAAAAAACATGTGTTCGATCCTAAATCCTTAATGACTTAAAAAAAATATCTGACGCATGATGTTATTAAAGTAAATAGGTGCGACTAACTTGGGAACACCCTAAGGACACGTTCCTTGGCCTGTTCCGTTTCAGCCGCTCTTAGTGCCATCCTCTGGAAGCCCAGAAACTGCTCCGATATGATGGGGCATCCAAGAGGAAAAGGCTGAACAATGAATCCCATTCATCCAGAAGCAAATGTGGAAATCTCATTTCCCTTTACTTCATTTATCTTCGCCCTGCCCCCGAAGGGACCTGCCGTGCACCATTTCTGACACGCTGGCAGACTGCACGACACAGCCGCTATCTCCTCGCCAGAGGTAGGACCATGAAGCGGGTTATCAATCAGTGCATTACCAAATGGATTAACACTATAACCCGTAGTTAAAAATAAAAGACTGTCGACAAATGCTGCTAGGGCAACTTATTAAATGAATATCAGCTTGGTGTTGACATGAACCGACATGAACATGCCCACACGCACACGCATGGGCATGCACACAATACTGCCATTTCCAAATAATGACATTAAAAAAGTATGAGAGTCAAATTACATAAAATGTCACAATGGAAAGGTATTTATTTATTTAATTTATTTATTACATTTATTTAGCGCGCCTAGCTGGTGGCTTGACTTAAGAATACGGTTACGTATACCATGCAGGCTTAATCGTACAAAGGGAGGCATGGTATGAAATGAGTTGCAGAGTTGTACATTGCAGTATTGTATGCAGTCATCAGATGCTTAGTAATTGATTGCATGGTTAAACATAAGCACAAGTCTGAGAATCAAACCCCAATTTGCTAAAGGTTGATCAGGCAGTGGGATTCACCTCAGGAATGCAAGGTAGCTAGACAGTACAGTTACACCGGCTTGCGGGTGACAGGGCGGGTGTGAATGTGCACGACTCTTGAATTGCAATCCTGTTGGTTCAGTTTTGCTAAACCTGCACCATTTATTTGGTACCTGGAGGGAGAAGCTTTGAAGCATGTTGATGCCTTTAGTTATTTATGGGTAGTGTTGAATGCCCACATGAACCTGGGGCTTTCAAATGACTAGGGAAGGGTCAAAGCTTTTAAAGCAAGTTCACACCCATGGAAGGGGGCTCAGTCAATCAGGTTGTTTGTTTGTTTGTTTATTTTATTTATATCGCGCACGTGACCCGGAGGTAATTGGGCGCTAGAGGATAGTAATGGTTACATGGCATAGTATAGACAGTTGTGTGCATGAATACAGTTTGAGCATTCAAGGTAAAGTTATAATGGTACATATATACATATTAAACATTACACATATTATACATTGGGTCATATAGGATGGATGACCCATATACTAGTTGTGCAGACCACCTAGCGGTTAGTGGTATCAAGATCTGTTATTTTATGTTTTGTTAAGTATCCATGTGATCACATGGCTTCTGAATTTGTTGAAGGTTTGAATAGTTTGAATGTTCTGAGGGAGAGTGTTCCAAAGCTTGGTGGCTAATACCGGGAAGCTAGAACCTCCGGCTCTTTTTAGATTGTATCTGAGCAACGCCAAACAGGTGGCTAGAAAAGCGGGCACTGTATGCCCTATGCTCTTTCCAGCTACCCAAGGCCAATCCACGGGTGGTGCCAGCTTGATTGTGGAGAGAAAGCAGGGACCTTCCCCCTGTTGCCTCCCCACCATGCCCTCAACCCCCAAAATAAAACATACCTCCTCCTTCCCCACTTACCTGCTGAACCAGAGCTATGTGCTCAGGCTGGTGGCACGTTACTGATCATGTCCACCCCCTAACGCAGGGGTGATGGCCATAGTCAACTCATCAGCAATATGGTGGTTTCTCTTTTATACCCCTCATTAAAGATTACAGCCACAATATTTTTCAAAGTATTAGTTATGGGTCTGAGGTCTGATTAGACGCAGTAAGGGGTTGGTTGGCCCGTTCAGAAGGTGCCCTTTGGTGAGCGACGCTTGGGATCTCTAGGAATACATCAATTGAATACAGACGATTGAAGTTAAGCCTTATGTTTTTTTCTACCACAGTAGGAATAAAGAGTGTTGGTTATTACTTGAAAAGAAAAAATGCAGAGCCCAGGACACTTTGACAGCAGTGCAGCATCTAATGAATACAAAGACGGACACATATCTAAACATTTTTGTTGAGCTGAATTAATGTTTTTTTAAAGTCAATTGAGGTATGAATCGACGAAACACAAATATTTCTACCTTGATGTAATAAAATGCCATGTAAATTGGAAGTAAAGTTTTAGCTAAAGAATAGATAAACTGTATTCCAAACGTTACGCAAAAGCAAAATTATGTAGAGACGTTTCCAAATAAATATTATAGAAAGAATGGTATTATGTTTAGAATAAATCTGCTAAGTACATTGAAAATGGTAGGATATCTCTAGAAACAAAAGAACCTGTCAGATTTGTAAGCTGAATATTATTGAGACATTAAAAAACTGTTGCAAAAATCCGACCAAACCAGTTGCAAGTGTTTTTATAGTTTTTTTTTGTATGATACTGTAACTGTAAATATTTAAATATTATTGCATAGAATATGATTAGGGACACAGCTATTTCGCAGCCTAGCATGCGGTAAGACACTGGCAAGCATTGAAGACATTTTAGGCCACGATATGATGTTTAACATGACCTGAACATACTGATTGGGAGAGTCCTAATATATTACTAGTGATTTTTATTTTTACTTTGTAGAATATATTATGAATTTAATATATGAATTCATTGTAGGAGTGTCATTTAAACATGCAGTGTTGATATATGTAGTATAGCATTAGAAGGGTCTATGAAATGTGTGTGGATACGGATGAATATTCTAATATATCATATACAATGCAATTATGTTGAATCTAATATTAAATAACTAGGTTTAGTCAGGTGTATGAAATGTGAGCTGTAAATGTGTATCTTAATATGTGTTCAAATTAACATGGGATGCATTTTAATATGCTTTTTAATGTATATGTGTGCTGAATTTAATCTGTTATGTTAAGGGTGAAAGGCTTAATTGGAGCTAAAACAAATTCACCCATACTAAAAAGGTGTCTCTGTGAAACCGTTACCACACCCACAGTCATCACAGTCACAGTCATCGCAACAGTCATAGCCTCTACTCCAACACATGGTGGCCATATCTCAGCACGACGTGCAACATCACACCCACATTTACCACTGCTGGTTTACCTCCTTCTTTTCTGCGCTTCCTGTGTGTGTGCTTTCTAATTGGTGGTAGGGATGTGCTATGGTGCTGCTCCTGAAAAGGGAAGGGGCTGCCATTATAAAATAAGGTATACCGCCTGTAGCATTTGGTGTTTCAGAAACCGCAGAGTGCATACATGGCATGCCTCCACTTTGGCGTATGAAGGCCCGGTGCTCCAGATAAGATTTTGAAGTGGGAGTATCTTACTCCCTATTTTGTAAAGTTGGGAGTAAAATGATTTTTCGGGGAGTACAAATGTAAGTCCATTTCCCAATGGGAGTATTTTATAAGCAAGTAAAATTGTTTTAACTGAAAAATAAATGTGTAATTATTTCTTTGCACCTAGTTATTCATGCACTATACATGTTCACTTCCTCCAATCAGAGGTAGCAATAATAGTACTTTCCTCCTCTGGTTCTATGTGCACTCCTGGTCCAAACATATCCATGGAGCTGTTTTGGTGAAAGGACGGGCACACGGTCCTAAGTGTCTGCTTCCTATTCTTTGTTTGGAGTATTTTTACTCTGTATTTTTATTTTTGGGGGGTTTTGCCTTTTTTTTAGGGAGTAAAAGTGGCCAGCATACCCCTTATCTGTAGGGCTGCAAAGGCCTGTCCAAGTAACACTTGGGCGGGATGCAGTGACTTGGGGATCACAAGCACAGAAAGGGGTTTAAACATTTTCTTTCCCCTTTTCTCACAACCATGAACAATAAACAAAGAAGAGCATAACTATCATCAAGGTCCCACAACAATTGCCGTCAATCTGGAGGTCCCACACATGATTCCCTTTCTGCAGCTCACTGCCAGGACTGCAGATCCCAGCATCCCTTTCTGAGTCTTGGATCCAGTAAGGGTTCGAGGGATGATACTCTTACAACACAGGGAAATCCGCCTGCAGTTAAACCACTAGTGAAGCTGCCATGGAAGGAAGATGTTCTATGCCTCAATATAAAGCTGGCTCACCGTTGCAGCCTATGGGGATATCGTAGGTTAGGAAAATACATTTTGGTGAGCATTCCCATCTACTTTAGGATACGTTTAGATAGGAACATGTTCAGCCTTAGTTGACTTTGTAGTGATTACGCTTTAACCCCGACAGTTCAGCCTGCAGCATCTTTCGGCTTAGTTGCCCTGATGTTAAAGTGCCTCCTTTACCGCAGGCAGTCAACTGGTCAGGCATCTCTGGATTTAGAAAACTTCATACTACGTGGGAGTGCAAGCCTGTGATACCACAATTCAGAAGGTTCAATGATGGAATTGGAAAAGCAGCCGCAGAGACTATCTTGATGGGCTTGGAAATCTCAATTTGCAGGTCAAGGAGAGGAATCAAGGCCTGAGAGGGTTTTCATGTCACACTCTCCTTGAGAGACAGCTCTCCCTCAGCTACAATGTATCTGCCTCTTTTAACCTCAGAAACTCTTTCCTGTCAGGTGGATTTGACTCTTCTATTAGCAACCATGCTGATGGTGAGGACTCTGGCAAGAGCCCTTTCCCACACAGTATTGGGACAAACCATTTTCAAACTGTCCAATCGTGTACAGTTTTTCACTTTTAAATACAGGAATCTGACCCCCTCGTAGTTCTAGAAGAATAATACGCAAATGAACCTATTATCAGCATGCATTCTCATAATCCCTTTTACACATTTTTATAATACGTGGCACAGTGCATTTATTACGCAGCTGTCCGAATTCTCCCCCTAGCGACCCCCCTCGGTGGGTTGTTACAGGTTACTCATTTTTCATGCTTTGACTCAAAATTTCATCCATTATCCTGGCACATATTTCAATTACATATTATAGTACTGACATTTCATCATATACACCTGCACAGAGGCACCTCTCCTGTTGTAGGGGGCATGTTGCAGGCTCACCAACCGTGCTTGGCACCACATGTTTACATGGGGGTTAGTCCAGCATGTACTATTTAGGTGGTGGAAACAGACCTTTCAACACCTTTGGGAGTATGTGTTATGCATTGAATATATCTTCTTTTTTTGCCATTCACATTTTATTAAACACATTAATGTACACTAGCTCATGGACAACGAAATAACATACTGTAAAATATCGAATACACAAAAACCATGTGCATTTACATATCTTTGTTAATAATTGAATGACAACCAGATTTACTGGACAAACCTAAACACAGTTCAATATATCTTCTATTAAAGCATCCTTTCGTCGGCAGCCTGACAAATGTTCCTGTTGTCATACAACACCTGTATTTTGCCAGATACCACTTACAAATGTTTACTGTCGGGGAGTTGTTCACAGTATCCATCATTGTCAAGATGTTTTCCCCATTACTGTCAGGATTTCTAGCAGCCTCTCATTAGTGTCTGGATTCTTTACAGATATCCATTGTATCAGGGTCTAATATGTAGCTGTTTTGGGACAATGGGGGATTTTCTTAAATTGGGTTTCCTAAGAGAGCAACCACGAGAGTGTTGGGCAGTTTAAGATGTCCTCTTTCTGCACCAGAGTTGCAGGACATGGACATTCGCATTGTGTTGGGTCTGGGTGCTGTTGACGACCACTCAATTGTGCCCAAAAACAACTTATCATCAGCAACACCAGAGGAAACTGGCACAGCCCAATAAATCACGCTCTTATGAACTCTGCTACTAGTCTAACTAGTCTTCATCTTCCCGGTCACCAATCACAGGAAGAAAATGAATGTGACCAATCAGGAAATGCTAATCTTTACACTTCTCAATGTCATTCTAAAAACACAGTCCTATATTTACTTCCTTCTATATGAGTTATTTTAGCCAAATTGCTCTCTAGACATTTGTTGGGCGTTCAGTAACTTAGAGACTTATTGAAGACCGCAATCTCTTGTCCCTTCGTGGAAGGCCAGAAATGATCTTCTGCTTAGCACTCTATCTGCTCAAATGCCCACCTTAGCTGGAAATTAAGCTGGCTCTCATGGATACCACACCACTCTATGCATCATGAGAGTTTGTGCCCTCAAGAATACCTGAACTCAGTCGTACTGTGGGTGAGGCAGTTCTGTACCTTGTCTTCCAAACGTCCTGCTTTCTCTATAATAATCGAAAGCAGGGAATCAGGAAATTGACTGGACTAATGGCATCTAAATTAACTAAAGTTGTGCTGGCTTAAACTACAGACATGTAATTTCTGCGACTGTCCCCTTTCATACAAGGTATTTTATTATTATGATTAGGGTATTGATCGAGCCCATGTTTAGCTTCAGGAATAAACAGAGTGATTTACAAGTCATAGGGGGAGGGAAGCAGATGGACAGAGATCCATACATGGGAGCGGAGAGCTAAAAATGGTGGAAGGGAGGTGGCAATTTGGCAGCAAGCAACCATCCAGGTAAACCACTATACAAAACTATCTTGGTCAGACATAGAATGCATACGTATTTCATCATGCACACAAACCTGATGCTAGAAATTAGGTTAAGTTCTGCCTCAGAGGATTCTAATACAGTCATGAAAAGTAGAATATGGGGCAGAGGCATGGGCAAAGATTCAGTGATATCCTGCAATGTTAAATGTACAGACACTTTAAGTGTTTCTTAATAACCTGAAAATCCCTTCACTTCAAATTAGGTTTTTTATGGAAGCAATATTTTCCATGTTCACAGCAGTCTATGACCTTGCAATATACACTTATGTCAACTGGCATGTTATTTAAAATATGTGTTTATATACAGGGAGGAGCAATGCCCTTTTGATAACAAAAGAGCATCCAATGGGTAAGAAATCAGATACGACAGGAAGCAGTGAGCTTCTTACCATGGGGTGAGTTTGAGTGAGATTCTGATCAGGTTGGGGAGGGGAGTAAATGGAACAGTCACCAGGGACAATACATTGGTGGAGTTACATAGATCAAAGACAATCAAACAATGGACATTTTTAAGTGCAGGTAGGCGATACGGCCAACTATTTTAGGGATGTGACCACGATGGATGAAGTGCTAGAGTAGAGGCAGAGAACGCGAGGGACAAAGGCAGGTTAGAGGCAAGGGAATCATTTTACCTAGAAGGCAGATAAGAGGAGGGTTAAGAGGGTAACACAGAGGCGTGGATGTAAGCTTTTAGTTTGGTTTTAAATAACACAGTGTGTACTGTTTCTCGGGTGTCAGGGGCAAGAGAATTCTATGCAAGTGGAGCAGAATGAGAAACAGAGTGGAAGCTAGAGGAAGCAGAGGCAGAGGAGATTATGAGAAGGCTTGTCGAGTTGGAAAGAGAAGGATAGGTGCAGTGGTGCTTTTTTGAAGATGGATTTGTGAACCAGCAGAAAACATTTAAATCAATCCCTGTTTTGCATCATCAGCCATCCAGCCTGGTGACAAGGAAATAGGTGTGAAATGAGGGAGTTCAAACTATCAATTATCTTTGAAAAAAACAAACACAGGCCAATTAACAGTGAGCACATTAGGAGTTTCATTACTAACACAACTGTGACTTTGTGGCAGTAAAAACAAAAAAGACAGACAATAAAAAGGCATTGCTCAATCTCTGGGTGTAAAGGCTTCAAAACCGTCCTTTGCCGCCTTGATATAGCTTCAAAGTTTGCTTAATTCCCTATTGTTAATACAGAGTTTCTATTCTCAATGATGAATGTAAAGAAAATCTGGATCTGGTTTCATTTTGATGCGTGGCACATTTGTAAAGAAAATCTACTCATTTCCAATTATTATAATTGAGCGGAAATAGTGAGGGAGCGAGATTGTCAGCTTGGTTTAATTTTGATTTTGTGAACCATTCGTTTTGGACCGTTGCCATCCATTTCTAACCTAATATCGTCCGAAAAGCTTGTACAAGTCCTCGAAGAAAACTGATCACGGCGCAAGAGAGCAATAGCCAATGCATCTACCATTAACAGAAGATTTTTTATAAAGGATGTAATGCCCAAAAAACAAGCAACTAATCGTTGCTAGATAGTGAATTATGAATCAGTGCATGGATGAAATTAGCTTATTCATTAGTGAAATAAGACTTACTGTAAATAAAACAGAACTGTGACTGAGCCTTACATTGTGTTGACTCCAAAACAGGCAAATATCATGATTCACAAACATTTGTGAAATGAGTGTAATTTGTGAGAAGTCGGAAGTGGTGGCAGCTTCAGGCTTCTGCGAGAAGATTTCAAGAGTGGGATGCAGCATGCAGGCTCACAGTTAACACTCAATAGAGTAATTGTATGCATTTAGAGACAGCGATGCTACACGATGTGTGCGATCACAGCCGGGAAGAAATGCAGGCGAATTAGCTGCTGGGATTTGCGCACACTAGCAATTGTATTAACTTGAGCCTCATCTTCCTCTGTGTGGGCCTCACCCAGCATGCTGTTGTACTTATAAAAAGAGAAATTCATTTGCGTGGTTTGCCTCCGCGATGCATGGAGTGCCGCTCAAATCCCCACGTAAGCCAAATTCAAATCTGTACAATCACAGTAACTTTAGGATGACATAACACCGCAAGAACTGCATAATGAACGAGCCTCCTGGAAACATACCATCATCTGTAAAAATAAGCCCTGGCCAGTAATGTCACTGGTGGCTGATTTAATGCTTGCCTGTCTGCAGCTGCATCCTGTAGTGATTCTAGATATGTACAAGGCAACGTCTAGACATCAACTTTACTCAATAGTTATGTTGGCAGGATCAACATAGCATTACTTTGCAGAAGACAAGATGTACATTCTGTCAGTGGTCCTTTGGCATCCGGGTGGGAAAGGATTCAAAAGTCGCCGGGCATCCTCATATTGCAGCTTCTCTTTAGGACAACAACGGGAGATTGCACCTGCAGGCGTGGTACAGCGAGACGTACTGAGGTGGGGGAGGAGATTCTGGTGAAGATGTGGTTAGAAGAGTTAACACAGGTTTAGAAGACCCCAGATCAGGACCCTTTCCCAAGCGAAATAAGAGACGAGGACGTGGTGAGATAAAGCAACATCATCATCTTCACCGACTCCCCTCTTGTGACTGCTGTTCCCTTGTGTATAACAATAAGAAGTCTGACGTTTACGCAAGGGCAAAGGTACTGTCACAGCAAAATGTACTGAGCAATACAGATAACACAGGAGTGCATCCATTATTTTTATGAAACGTTCACTTCCGGGTCCAGCACTAAGGTATTTCCGATCCCTCCTGTGCTTCACATACAAATCCCATCCAATTAGGACCACCCAAACGACTAAAGGATTGATTCAGCAAGAGGTTGCCAAGAGTTGGTTTGACATTTTCCCTACACCTGTTGAGGTCTGTTCAAGTTGTATACGTTGACTTACTCGTGATTCACTAGTAGTGTGTCTGGTGTTAATCACATCTGCTAACAGTAACCTCTTCTGGGACACTACTAGGCTTCCTTGGGTGAAAGTCAAAGGTAGGTCACACTTATTCTTAGAACATCTTTGTGAATCAGTCCCCATGGAGGTTTCACCCGGAATCGAAATCTGACACACAGGATGCCATTTTAAAAGGTGTCCACCTGCAGGCAGTGGAGGGAATGCACACCATTTGGTCTGTTAGGGTCTATTATTGATATAGTGTCCACGTTGGATACTGTCATTTTTCTGATAGTATCCAAAATGGACACCTTATTAATAAAAGACCAAGGCCCTCATTACAACACCGGTGATAAACCATGGCGCTATTAGCACCATGGTTGGTGCCGGTGTTGTAACGAGTCCGCCATGGTGAAATGGAGAAATACCGCCCCATTCCAAGGTTGGCGGGGCGGTATTTCCCCATTTCACCATGGCCCTTCCCCATTCCCATTTTCGCCCCAGAGGGCTCAATGGGACTGGGGAAGGCGCTAAGTACGGTACCGCAAATTGCGGTACCGTAATTAGCACTGAGGTCCCTTTGCGGCACCCTACTTTAATGGCTGGTAAAACCAGCCGTTAAGGTCGGGTCCTGCAAAGGGACCTCGTAATCAGGCGATAAGGGTTTAACGGCGCCGACACCTTTTACGGCGCGGTTAAACCCTTAACGCCAGGGTCGTAATGACCCCCCAAATGTTCTACATATGAAGCAACAATGGAAAACAATTGGCAGAGGCCAGGTGGCAGCGTGGGGGAAACATATATCACTGTCAGGGACAAACACTGACAATGAATCGTGAGGGCCTTATGCACGCACATCCTGTGTATTAGAAAAAGAGACTCTGAAAAGACTTCTATGGTGCACTGACACTGCTGATACTCCATGTCGTATAATATCCCACAAACAGCACACTGTCCGACTTAGCCATGCATCATCATATGTCTCACTGCCCACAGGAATGTGGACATCAATTGTTTTACCCACAGACTCCCCCAGAAAGTGGGATCATTAGCAAGTAGGCATATGTGCATTTAAACCAGGGCATCTGCTATTGCAAATTAGATGTTCTTCTATCGTTGGACAGGGACAAATACGTTTCAGGCCTAACCGTGGTATGCCATGAACGCCTAAGGCATTTATCTGGCACCTAGAGATGCAATACCTTCTTTATTTACTGCATACATTGCTTTTGTGTCACTCATGCTGCTTTGCAGTGCTTGGCCAGCCAGCCAAATCTGGATGATACATGGCAATCACACATTACTCCTAAAAATCTAGACACTGGGCTGTAAATCCAGCAGGTAGCTGAAACTGCGTTGGGTCAAACCAGTTGACTCTACTTGATATGATATGATATGATATGATAGGTAATTTATAATGCACCTGTACACAAGTGTTTCTAGGCCTGACAGGGGAGGGAAGACAGAGGGAGGACAAGACAAACAATCTCTTTTGGCCTTGTGTCATTCAGATCGTGGAAGTGCGAGAATGAGAAGTGCAAGGGGAAAGGGAGGGGGAAAGGGAGAGGGAAGTGCAAGGGAGAGGGGAGGGGAAAACAGGGCAGCAATGCTCTGAGTAAGTGCAGCCAGGGCAGCGCGGCTCTGGGTAGTGCACAGAGAACAAGGGACTGTAGGGTTACAGTACAGCTCCTAAGTGCATGGTAGACCCGGAGGCAGTGCAAGGGTGACTGATCAAGAAAGTGCCGGGTACCTTGTGCGACTCTGAGGGTAGCCAAGCAACCAGCTGATACAGCAGACAGGTAGGTCAGCAGGGGAGGGACAGGGAGATAGCAGAGGAGAATAGCAGAGTTTTGAGCTGCTTCTGAACTTCAGGTGTTCCGGCTCAAGTTTCAGAGGGGCAGGAAGGCCATTCCAGAGGGAGGCATCTGCAGAGGAGAGAGATTTAACCCCTATTTTTTGATTTTTTGTCGCAAGAAGCGTTTAACCCTTACAGAGTTGGAGTTAGACGAGCGAAGGGCTCGAAAAGGAACGTATTTTGAAAGAAAGCGTTGGATGTAGTGCGGGCCCCAGCCCCAGAAAGCCTTGTGGACAATGCAAAGGGTTTTGAACTTGATCCTTGTAGCCACCGGGAGCCAGCGCAGAGATTTCAGGGCTGGAGAGATGTGTTCCCCGGGCTTGAGGCCAAGGATAAGTCTCACAGTCCTGTTCTGGATTATATCATATTCACCATCGATCATTGAGTTGGGTGAAGATTGAAGCCATTGTTTGTTGACTAAAGATGTCACAATGTTATCTGGTTAAGGTGGGTGGCATAAAGTAAACAATTAAACCCAATTACAGTGGTGAATGTTGTATTAGATGTCCTGCTTTCCTTGGCAACTCTGAATAATAACTTGCTCCTGTTGGACTGACAGCGAAGAAAGGACATATAGAACCCCATCCTTTATATTGGCCTGCCTTGAGAGTTATAGGGGCAGAATAATTTAAGCACTGGCATTTTATGTTTACAATACACCTGGGTGCCACACTCCTTTGATTTAAATTTGAATTTTGAAAAGGAAACATGGCAAATAAATAGCAGTGCTAATGATCTACATATTGATGTGTAGGATCACAGTTTCTTTGCCTTTCTCATTTGCTAGGCATATCCTGCTTGGTATCCCCTGGCAATGCCTTTATGTTCATAAGCAAATAAGCAGAAGCGTGTGTATTCCATGGCACATAAACCCTTAACTTAACAATAAATAACCTATACTACCAGCAAGACCTACGCCAGGAATGCAGACATGTCTGTGCTATCTCAGCAGACAGGATCTTTTTAGACATAAATTGTGTTTTGTGTATTAAGATGAATATTGGGAGAAAGTGCCTCTGTGTAGCAGAATACATAAACCTCTGCATCTGTTGTACTCAACATCATTGATCTTTCTGCATGGTATTTTAGGGAGATAAATGTGTGCACATGTCTGTAATAAAATATCTGGTCTGCTGATAATACATTTGACGACTGACTTTTTAAGGTATAGTTGTAACATGCATGAATTGATATTGCACTTTGCAGCCCTTATGTTCAAACTACACAATTGCATGAACTATGATCTCATCATTTCTGATAACACTATAGTCCCAAAAGACCCTCACATGTTGCATAGTTACAAAAGTGTGTCACATGTCGTTCTTCTTGAGAATTCAAAGTTTAACAATTTTATAATGCAACCAATTTAAGGAAAATATCAACTTCCCCTCAAGCCCTTAGCAGTGTGCCATAGAGTTTTAAATCCCGAAAATTGGCAATTGATCTTTAGAAGATGACACCAGGCCATAATTTTGAGCAACATGGACTTTATACTTCTAGTGAGTTTCTAAAATCTCTGTAATAAGATGAACCAAACAATATTATCAATTACCCTTCACTCGAAAGCAGAAAATAAATAAATATGAACTACATTAGACAGGTAGTATAAAGACATCACATGATAAGTAATTATAATTGAGCAACATGTTAAAGAGTACAGATTATGGAAAGGAAATGGCACAATGTATAACTAAAGTTCAGGGGCTCCCAATAAAATCCAAATCAAAATACGAATAAGCTCTGTGGTGTTTACAGTTCATGTAAACACCATAGAGCTAGTCAGTAGAGTTTGTTCGTAAACACGTCTTTATTAAACACGAATTAGGTTGGTTCACCATCAGCAATGGAAATAAAAACAAGGAAAACGTATCAATGTTTTCAGTTAACAACCATGCACATACATTGCTTGAAAGGATTCATTTGAGCAGATGTGTTCTTGTCATATAGAACGTGCCATGGTGGATTGATGTAGTGCTGATTGTTCTTGCAATAATGTGTATGGGAACTGATTAACAAAAGTTTTGAAATATTAGTGGCAGATTAGAGCATAGATCTAAAATTGATAGGCAGGAGGAGGAGCTAGAGAAAGAGAAAAACGCATGGAGAAAGAGGTAGTGTCTAATCAAAAAGGGGGGTGGTTATGGTTAAACGATGTGAATGTTCTTATAATAGCACTTCTCAAAGCACTGACCATCCTTGTTGTTTTAAATAACTATACAAGTCACCATATTTGGTTTTAGACCACTGAACCATAATTGATAATAATTGCATAAAAAATGCTATTAGGTCAATGGACTTTTTTTTAAAAACCAAATACTAAATAAAACGATTTAGAAAGACCGCTTTGTGACTGCACAGAGCAGTCTTTCTAAACTGTACTGTCAGCCCCTGTGACGCACACAAGTGTGCGCAGGGGCTGACAGGCACGCCAGGACCCGGAAGAGGCAGCGACGGAGAACGGCTAAGTGCGTGTGTTGCATGTGCGTTTGTGTGTAGTGTGTTTGTGTGTGTGTTTTTTTTATTTTTGGGGAGTGTGGGGGTGTTGAGGGAGGGGGCGTTGGGGGTGAAACCCCGCACCTTTGAACAAATCCTGTCAGGGGAGGTTGTGGGGTGGGGGGCGAGGCAATGTGAGTTTTTGCTTTTTGTAGGCCGGCCAAAATTGGCCAAAAAGAAACCATCTTTCAGTTGGGCAACCTACAAAAAGCGAAATTATCACATTGAACCTAAAAAACACCATGCAGCATATCAGGACGAAGAGTGGATTGCTGCTTCACAGGCCACGAGTATGTTAATAATTACTGAGTCTGTTTAGTTGCCAACTATTCAAATAAACCGTCCATGATCTCTGTCGATGAGACATACAGTAAAAGTAAAGATGTGCCCATATTTAGAAACTGAATTTGTAAGGTTTGAGTAGGGTATAGGGAAAAAATTGAAAATAATATCAAAGTCTGCTAACGTGGCACACTACCTGTGATTTGCTTTTCTTTTCAGTATTTTTTTTTTAAATTTTGTTTGCCAAAATCTTGAGACACAACACAGAAACTTGACCAGAAGTAGGAGTGGGTATGTCCATTACTTACAATAATTATTTTTCCAAATGTTCTACAACTGATCACACATTACCTCCCACCCTCTCTACCATCGCTTTCCCAATCTTACTTCTATCCACTACTTGTTAATACCTCAATACATAGTGCCATACTTGTTTCTTCACCCTCCTCCAATCCCCTTCTGAAGTTTCTATAAAACGTATAACTGACGTGTTGTGTTCTTCCCAATCAACATTGTTTTTGTTTCCCCCCTTACTATAATGGCTAGATATGCCCACTTACTGACAGCCATGAATAGGTGCAGCTACCCATACTTACTAAGCAAATGTTGTCCATCAATACGTCACTAAAAAACAACCTCTTTAATTATCTATTAAAATACTTTCTATGCATCAAAAACCTTATAAATACACTCATTTCATTTAGGTCCTCCACCCACTGGAGACTGCAACCCTTGCTTCATTTCCAGCTTTAAACCTATCCCACACTCCTCTCTAGTGACAAAATATTTCTATAGGACTGTGTCATGAACGGTGCCACTTTTTCAGGGAACAAGTAATTTGGTATCACAAAAGGGACATGGTGGCCCTTTCTGCAATTCCCAAATGTGCTTCCAGAAATCCTCACTATTGCAATACAGTAGTGGAGTCCTGGCATTTGCACAGAGATGTACAATACTGTTAATATTGCCCACCAGGGCATGGGCTCATTAACATCATGGATGATAGAAGCGGATGAGCAGAACAGTGCTTTCTTAGAACTTCAAAGACACCCTTCCAATTTGCAAATCGTTTGTGATTACTCTCTTCTTACCATACTGATATACAATCATACAATGTTCTCTTGCATTGCATGTGATATTACTCAGAAATGTGGTGGTTATATGTGCTTGTACTGCTGCGGGTATCAATTTCCAAGATACATTATGTTGCAGATACTCATTCAGAACATTGCTATGTTTATTGCTATGTTTATGCTTTTTCCCTAGTGAACATGATCCCAATTTGATTTACATGGAATCCGTCATAAGGTATTTAATGTTGATGCAAGTGTAGTTAATTACTTAGGCAAAATCTGTTTAGGTGTTCTCAGATTCTAGACATATATTGTACCTAAAAGTGGAGCTACTGAATCCATAGTGCAATCAAATGGTGTTGGTTCTTTTAGCGTAAACATATATACATGTTTAAATGGCCCTTTTACAATAGAAACCCAGAAATAAACCATAACTTCCAAATAATAATAAGTGTGTATTGTATACATGTGTAGACTGTACAGCGAACATTTTGAACACCTAAAGAATTCCTGATCTCGCATGCTATTGACATGATAGAAAATTATTGAATCATGGAAGAATTGACGAATATCAACAGAAGAAAACCTGTATAAGCCACTGTTGATGTGCGAGCTTTCACTTATTTTAGCCCCATGTTTATGGGCTCAAAATTGGTCCCATTATCTTTTGTATGTTCCCAGTTTTGCCATTGTAGGGGTAAATCAAACACAAATAGAGGCTACTGCAATTTAAAGTGAAGAGGCCCTGGAATAATGCCTTATTTTATTCCAAAATACACATATACTAGCAGGAAATGCTGAAAGTTCCAAGATAAAAGCACTCTGTGCATTTATGGAAAACTGTGTGCGTCACACTGGAATATGGCAAGTGGAGATAGAGAGCATCATTGCATTTCACTAGATACTGCTTCATCCCCTACCAATCATAGGAGTGCACTAACAATTGCAAAGACCACGTGTGTGGAAAATGTAATTCAGCTAGCAGGGGAACACAGCTTGTTTTGCAGAAATACACTTTAAAGTGAGAGATGTCAACTGAATTATCCTGCGATTTCATAGGATATAGCGATGTTTTCCAAGGAAGCACCTTTGTGCTGCACATGAAGAAATTACCCCAATGCAGATTCTAAACTGTAACCAGAGAAACCATGCTTAACACATACCATTATATTTAAACTGCCAATGGTGGATGTATTAAAGTTTGCAAACACCTCATTGCCATCTTCTTTAGGGATAATTAGTACATATATGTCCACTGTGCAATAGGTTCAGCAGTGCCAATGACTTTAATATGGGTAATGTTACAATGGGGTAATATTGTGGCACGTGCAAGGAGTGTGACTTAGCGCTGATGTGAGACATTGAGGGTGAACTAAAGAAGGGGTGATTTGGGATTTAGTTTAGCACAGTATAGTGTAGGGTGCTAACAACTAACATGATTAAACACTAAGACACTACTAATGACTAATCTCAACAAGATTAATGCTAGTAATTATTATTAATTAGACTGAGGTTGCTTAGGCCATAGACTTGCTGCAGGATGGGGGTGCATGAAGACACACCCCATTGTTGGCCTAGAAAATAAATACGAGAATTGAAAGCTGAACTTCAGTGTGCTTTGTGGACTTCAGATTCAAATCGCAATAAGACTGCAGAATGTATTCTTGCAAAGACAGCTTCTTTGTTCGAACAGGAAAAACACAGAGGATGTCAGGATGCTATTTAGCACATTCATCCAGGTTGGAGAAAAAGTGCTGTATAAGGGTCATTGAGGAAGGAGTATCACAAGAACTGGGAAGTTACTGGGTGTGGGCTAAAGATGGGTGGCATTTGTCTGGAATAGTATTCATGTCATCACGATTTATGGAGGAATGAGGGAAAAAGCAGTAAAGTTTATGTAGGAAGGGAGGTAAATAAAAAAACTCTTACAAGCCGGAGAAGGAGGAAAGAAAGGGTATGGCCAGAAAAGGATTGAGTAGGGGGCAGCAGATAGAGAAGAAAGACAAATAATAAGAGTAATTGGAGTGCTGCACTGTGCAGGGAGACAGCAGGCTTGCCAACCCGGGTTGCAGAGGAAGGAGGGGTGGACCTCTCTTGGTTTCGGCAGGCAGCTGGTAGTGGGAGAGATCATGCATGTGAGATGGAAGTCATCTCTTGTGTAGACTGAATCCCCACCTCATGGGGCTTTTGAAGAGTATGAGTTTAAAACAAGGAGAGTGAATGAAACTATTAATTAGGATAACCCCTGGCCTGATTTGAGAAGTGCCAAATCAGGATAAAACAAATAGTAGGGGACACAATCACATCTGTTCTTAGTTACTGAGGAACAGTTGTGTTCTCCCATGCGAAAAGATAGATTCATGCGGTATTCTGAAGAAGTTTACATCCAAGGTTACACATAAAACAAACGCATGTCTTCTGCCTAGTGGTGTTTTATAAATAGTTTCACTGAAAGCGAAAGGGAAAATCATTCTCTGCCGTGGGTGGGGGCCTATAACATGAAAATTATGGGGTTGTTTTCTTTCCCAATGTAATTGCAAATTGTGTTTTCCTTTCTCTAAGAATAAGATACTAGAGGGGGGTCCTTACAAATAATATTGTCCTCTCCCAATGAAAAGTGTTCTTTATGTTTCTTTTAGAGTGTAAAGGTAACTGCTTTCTCAGCATATTTTCATGGTTTGCTGAAAGTTTATAAAGTGATTCAGGGCATAGCTGTAGAAACAGTATTTTTTTATTATTATTACAAAAGCCACATCCAAGCAGATGTTTTCCTAATGTTTTATCATACCTTGTGCATGTAAATGTCTCATTATGTGCTGGATTTTTTAAGTGAACATATACATGTACATGTTTATGAAAGTTCCTGATCCATTTTTAGTGTGATTTGTTTATTTGGTGATCAGAATTACTGATGTGAAAATGAGTGTGTCCTTTTTCCCCACGAAGAATTGGGATTCTACCATCTACCCATATGGGTGTTGCATAAGTATATAACACTAATTCTTTATTTCCTTGTATGTGTATTTTTTTTTACATTTTGGCACGGTATACATTCAATAGTGTCCATGACTTCTCTACCTTTATTTATTTTAGTGACACGCTTCTTTTTTACTTTCACATGGTGATTTTGGGGCATCTATTTGATTCTATGAAACCTGGGAAAGTTTGATGGAGTTCACTCATTGTCAGCCGCAAGGTAGTGTTAGCCTGATGTTCAATGCCATGCAGTGGTATCACTCTCCTTCTACCTCTCATATCAGAACATCTTTCTCTATTAAGTGTTTTATGAAACTATCACCTATAACGGTATTATATCTTGTTGTATTTTTTCAGGGGCTGAATTTTAAGACTAAAATACCTGAGGAAGGTGGTCTCCATCTACTTCTATACCACCGAAACGTCATCTGTCTCCACATTTCGACTACAGGTGCATTTGCACATGTTCTCAGTCGACGTGGCAACATACATCCTTTAGCGGAAGGCGTCTACCCTCAAGTTAGTAAGGGTCAGCTAGTTTCAGTCTATTTTTCTGCTGTCTAAAATTGTTCATTTTCAAAATTAATTTCTTTTGACCTGTTTTATTACTATATAGATCAATTATTTCTATTTATCTATGTGTAATTCGTTCCTTGTTTTACATTATATTTGGTGTTGTAACCTTGTTTTCTTTTCTCCCCTTTGTTTGTGAATGATTTTGGTCGCTTTTATATTTATTTTGTAAAATATCAAGAACCATGTTTTTCTTTATAGTTTGTTTTATGTATGTCTGTTTATCAATTTAACCACTGTGTATATTTGTAGCCAATTATTGGCTTAACTGGTTTTCTCTTTTATATACAATAAAACCTTGTAAAACAATTATTTTTCAGAATTTCCTGAATCATGTTTTAGGACTCTCTGATTGATGAGGTATAAGTATACATATGAATAATCGTCTGTTTTGATCTGTTTTAGCTATCAGTTGAATATGCACTGACAGATATTGAAATAATATCAGAATTATAGATAGCTCGGGAACACTCTTGTATCATAGATTAGTTTTTTGCTCCACTTAGTTCCTGTTTGCTCTGGAGTTCCTCTTTTGTGTATATTGCTTTATACCAAGTCTGATATCTCCATAGCCAAGAGTCCCATATAAAAAAGGTATACTCGTTAGCTAATTCCCCATACTTTAGCAAATGGAAATCCTGGAATAACAGTGCTCTAGGTATATTTCCCTACAGTTCTTAACCCTGTAAAGTGTCAATGTATTTTATATAAAACAAGTAAAACAGTGTATTTTGTCAACAAACTAATTAATTATTGTACACAAATAGCAATGTGGTGCACATAATACAGGACACGGTAAACCTATAAGAAATCAAGCATTTACAATATGGCAATGTAGTAGAAAACCAGGCGTGATGTTTCCAAAACCTATGTTTTTTGTGTAAGCTTAATTGTCATCTGAATGCTGCCATGGGAGGAAGGCTCGTCCATCACAACCAAAAAGAATCCTGTTAAATCCAAAGAACAAAATGCCATATAAACAGGCTTTCTGAGTTAATGAGTATCCCCACCCTTGTGAGTACATTTAGGATGGGATAGTCTTACAAAATACAAAACAAAATGTAGAGAAAATGAAATGTGTGGTCTTCACAAAGATTAAGATCTGAAGTTACCAGAACGTTGGGTATATAGCATCGCTCAAAAAAGAAATCTTTGAATTAATGTGACCTTTTGAACTCTGCTTCCATTAAGGAAGAAATGTGTTCCCCACCTAATGGAAGGAGGACAAAGGGACCTGTCATAGTGCTCCAATCAATCATTGAATAATGGCTTTACAGAGAGGCCTCTGAAGAGCTATTGCATGATTCATCATGGAAATCACAGGACCCTGTTTACAGTTTAAATGCATCCATTGTTTGCAATTATATAATTTTACATAAAAAAAATAATTTGGCTTATCATTTAGCAGCCATATAATTTAGGAACATGGGCCAGCACAGTTTTTCTCATGACATTCCTCTCAATATAATCAGAATAAGGTCAAATCTTCTATGTTAATTAAATATTGTTAAAATTATAAATATTCATAACTTTATGAAAATGCCAAATAGTCATACCACATATTTAGATGTGCATCTAGGCTGGGGAATTACAGTAATCCATGTTTCATTGATGTAGCAGATTGCTAGCATGACATATGGAATACAAACTATTTTGCATTTAAGAATATTAAGGCAGCATTTGGCCCCACCTTCTCTTTTCATTTGTACATAAATAAAAATTGACCAATGAAGATTTGGAGAGTGTATTCTTTAGGTTTGTCTGACTATGAGGAAAGCCAATAAAAGAACATGACCAATCAAAAACGGTGGCATAATTGTGACATAAGCACTAGAATATTAGGCATTTTAAAAAAGGGGGAGGAAATAGGATTATGACACAGGAACAAGTTGCAGGAAAGAACACCACCTGTTCCTGTTGGATGAATGCTGAATATCAAAATTATCTGCAGACTGCAAGGTGTTATCCATGAAGGAATTGGAAACAAATTAACCAGAGGCTGTCCTAAATTCATGAAAGAAAATTATGAGGGGCCATGCTGAATGGGAAACGTCCAATCTGAGAAGTGCCTGCTGGCAATAAAGACACTTTTCAAAGTGAGCATAAAAACTCCTCAAATATAAATAGATACACCCTCTAGAGTTATTGTCCTGATCAGCCTTTGGGCTGCAGGGTAATTGGGACCTCAGTCTCACTAGGGGTCACTCCTTACCAAAAAAAACGTAATATTGTATGCGAATTGCATATGTTCCTTTTTACTGTAGCATTTATGCACACAGAGCAGACAAACCACCATGCATAGAAAGAATATAGGTTATTGTAGGTGCTTCTGAGAGTTGTATCCTGTTTTCATTGTGTTAAAGCTGAGGAGATTACAGTTAAATAAAAACAAAAACAGTGTTTTTTCTGTGCTGTGTGTGCTGTTTACAATATGGAACGGTTCCTAGCACTGACAATGTAAAATTTTGTAAGTGGAAATTCAATAGTACCTCAAGTATTTCCTCAGATATAGTTACATTTGGCTGTGATATGAAGACTTACATACCACAGCATAATGAAAACATGTGTGCTGATACAAAGCATTGAAAGGGTACGTGGCGGGAGTTGGTCATCCCAATGCCATTCCCATGGAAAAGTAATCCCAATATGAAAATACCCTACCCTAACTATTGACATTGCAGTGATCCAGTTTATGTAGTGAAGTTGGAGTGGTACTCATCCTTGTATTAGAAAATCACAAAAGCATCTGTCTATCTTGACTGAGTGTACTGACATCAGTGCGTTATGAATTGATATTAATATTCTAAGCACCAAAAGTCCAGAATTCTGATGCAAAACATTTTATTTTGCATTTAATTGGCATGCATTGGAAACTCATAAACCCATAATTGTACCGGTGGGCAAATTAATGTATATGTATACAAATGCCTTTTTTGCATGCAGCCTTTCTCCTTACCATTACTTGTTTTTGATACTGGAGTAAATCAAATGGGCCTAATTCCGAGTATGGCGGTAAGGTATACTGGTCACCGTTAACGAGACCGGTGCCGGTAATCCCTTACCGCCACATTCCGAGTTCCCATTGTGCCCTCGTCCTTAACGCCTCCTTCTAGCAGGCGTTAGGGACGAGGGCGCAAAGGGGTCCGTAAAGGGCGCCAATAACGGTGTCCGTAAAGTATGGTCACCGTTATTTGCAATTTCCCCATTCCCATTGAGTCCTATGGGGGCTCATTTGGGAATGGGGAAGAGCCCTGGGGAATGGGAAATTACTGCCCTGGTCAACTCGGAATAGGGCGGTAATTTCCCATTCCACCAGGGTGGTGCTGGTACAGGTCTGGTGCCGACCAAGGCGCTACTACCGCCATTGGTTAGCGCCGGACTCGGAATGAGGCCCAATGTGTTGAAATGGTCGTCTATTGATTGAATCTGATTTTGTAAATCAGCACTGAAAGGAGTTTTAATATACCAGCTAATAAACGGCATTGTGATCACAACCGTAGGTGCTGTTTAGATGTAGTCTTGTATTTTTTAGGATTAGAATTGTTAGAAACACTTCTAATAGTGCTGTTGTGTGGCTTAATGTATTTGTTGCATTTAGCAGGATTGTTACAGGCAGGCCAATGTTAACTGGGTAATTAAGCCCATGTAATGTATATCTGATGCCTTGCAATGATTTCCTCCACTCAAAGTAAGGGGACTATGTTTGCATAGATAATATTTCAATAAAAAAATATATTGATTACTAAAGTAGCTTGTTTCGTGTCCCCGGAATTGTGGGGTGGGACTGTATGACTGCAGGGGTCATCATTTAAAGGTACCCAATAAATGAGTGATTGATTTAGCAACTAATTAATCAAAATCATTACACCACTACACAGCACTGTGGTTAACAGCTGCCACTGTAGCCACTTTAATTATGCGTCATGAATCAACCTCATAAATGTGAAAATCTGAGTCGGTTTTGGCATCCCCATGAGTAACCTGTAGGCTTAACCCATATATGAGCAGCAAACACTTCATTGACTGGGCTATCCGACTGAGGTAGTAATCAAGTTAATAACTGTATGAAATTAAGTTCATTTAAAAGCAATTAAAAATACAAGATTTAGATTTAAATACCCACACAACTGTGGACATGAGGAATCATAATGCGATGAGAGAAACTGTGTTCAATCGCT
The DNA here is from genome assembly GCF_040938575.1 of Ambystoma mexicanum. NCBI lineage: Eukaryota > Metazoa > Chordata > Amphibia > Caudata > Ambystomatidae > Ambystoma > Ambystoma mexicanum. The sequence goes on from NC_090933.1 coordinate 1,022,421,572, forward strand.
CCGTTGAATGCACACCAAGACAGGGTTTGAAGTTAGTGAATGGGAGCTGGGAGCTATTTAGCTCCTACTTTTAGCCTAGAGGATCCTGGCTGTCTTGATACCAACAACTACCAGGAGCTACGTTAGAGTCTGCTCGCCAATTGGGCCATACACACGTACGTATGTGATGTTATGCTTGGGAATGGCTGCTGCGTGCTTTAAAAATGCTAATAAATAAATAACTAAATAGAGAACACACCTGGAGGACATTTATTGCATAATGGATCATATATATTGGGCAGAATGTAAAGCTTGTATCCCTTTCTGAAGTTACATTTGAAGAACACTCAGTACTACCTCCTAGGACCCCATAGAAAGCCTCCAGCGTGTTGCAAGAACCCCCAGCAGCTGCTTGTAACTCCTTCTCATGCAATCTTAATTTATATCCCTGATATGAGCTAGGCGGAATCTATGTTACAACCTTGTAGTTACTTGTTTTCCAATAAAGAAACCAAACACCATATTACTCAAAGGATTAATATCGCACAGACCTGTAGTTAAAACGTTACATTTTAAAATACTGACCCTCTCTGTGCTAGGAAACACAACCCACCTTTACTTTTGCTTAACCGATTTCACCCGTGACTGCTTGCAAACTGTGCTGAGCTAAGCAAGGACACACACACATTCATATTCTACTTGGAGCTGGTTTTGAAATAGTCTTGGCTCGGGAACATCACCTTATTCATGACTGGCTCACTATCTATATTTGACACACCATTTTTTCAAATGCTGTGCAACCCAACACCTCCGAAACCTCCTATCAGGCACAGATTGTGCCCGACTGTCCTAAATCCCCCCACAGCGTGAGAGTAAAGTAGTAGCGTCTGTACCAAATTAAAACCAATTGGAGAAGTTACGGAAGCCACAGAGAGAAGCAAGCATGCCAGCATGGAAACCTAATGTACTTTCCATGTCCCGAGCTACCCACTGTGGGGTTTCTGCACAACCGATTAACAGCAGCGGAAACAACTGGGAAGAAACACAAGAAAACGAAGACCGGCCAATATTCCGTGTGCAGTGTGTAACACGATAGCACAACAGCGCATCAGCATGAATAAGCTGCCACATTACAACGTTGGTCGGATTCCCTGTGTGTAAGAAGCTACAACAACAAAAACTCAGGACAAAAAAAGCTTGCACGAATAATGTTAAAATAGACAAGAGTCACTATTAGTTATGATCTTTAAGTACACTTTCTTTTTTCTAGCAGGGCTGAAAATTACTCTGAGAGTCAGTCCAGACGATAAAGGGGCGCTGCGATGTAAATAAACGCACAGTCAACCGCAACAGTATGTCATGCTTTGGGAAAGTGTGACCGACTGTCAGGCAGCACATAGTGTGTCTGAACACTGTCGGAGAATTAGCCGTTTAGCAATGTGTGAGATTTCACAGAAAGAAAAACGTTTTAAACCGCGTTTTCATTTAAAAAATCAATGACCAGTCTCGGGGGGCCTCCATGTAGAAGCAACCCAACGCTGTGGTAGGACAGCAGCGCGAGCATGAAGCCTTTAATTGCAACGCCTCGCCAGGGAGTGCTAAGTGCGTGGACTTGTTCCTGTGAGCAGCGCTTTCGACGCAGGCGCAGACAGTGTGCCACGGCCGGGCGGGCTGGTGTTATGATCCCATAGCATGCCAATTCATTTGCAGAATAAGATGGCATGGCATGGTTCTGTCTCTCTTTTTAATTTAGATATAGGCTGAGGCGCTTCAGGTTGCCCAGGTGTTTAAGTCCATTCCCACGCTGATGCATTCCAACAGGAACGGGAGAGACAGCCGCATCAAACTGCTCCCGCTAGCCCTCAGTGAGCCGATGGTTGGGTGAGTGAGTGGGCGAGGCCGAACAGCCATTGAGAGCGGAGGGAATGCCTTTCCTCTGCAAATCTCATTTGTGAGAAGAATAACAACACACTGACCTACACACGGGTCTTCAACTGCGTGTGTCTCGCTCACCACTCTGAATGCAGGTGTGGAGCTGACACCTGAAAGGTGCTTCTCGTTTCTGCTGAAAGAGTCCAGTGAGAAAGTCAACTATGTGGCTGTGTCTTTCTACTCCTCTTGGGGGATGGGGTTCCTTCAGTGATCCAGACTCATGAAGAAAATGAAGATGATCCTGTGTAAAAGATCAAAGCACACCATGAAACCTTTCGGCACGGTCTGCACCACTACACGGAACATTACGCCAGCTGGTTCATAATTCCCGCAAGCGGAGTGCGCTGTTCAGCCTATGGGCAAATCAACCCCTGCTGGCTTCTGTGTCCAAAAGGGGAGCTGCCATAGGCATTCTAAGCCTGGTATGGTACCTCACTGGAGGACTTCGCATTTTCTTTTCTTCCATGTATACATTTCTAAGGAGAAAATATATTTAGCAATTTAAGGTCGCTCCCCGGTGCAAAATGTACTTACATTCTCCTCCAGATAGACATGGTTGCTATGTATTCCTATATCGAAAAAACTACATTTTTATGTTGTTAGTAAATTACCTTTTCTTTGTTTTTAATGCAGTATGTACTCCGTATGTTTTTTTTTTTTATTCTGCTTTTATGATGGTGTTTTCATCTTTGAAATAAAGACTTTGCCGGACCGGCAGCATAAAAGGCCACTTCCCGCACATCGGTAAGGCATATTGGCATTCTATCATCGCTGCTGACATCTGAAATCTCCCGCTCTATTAAAGTGATGAGCGGTACTGGCAGTCCTTAGCAGACAGATTCCTATGCATTGTGGAGATGCATTTTCTAGCATGTGTCGGATTTGCTCCTAGTAAACCACACGCATGCATATTTCTGCAGCTGACCTCTGCAAGGACAGGGAATGCAGTCTGTATAGCTCCCAATCTCTTCCATTTCACTGAGGATTTTATCCACTTTACAGAAAAGAAAGTTTGAAAGGGCCAAAACTATTCAGTGCCACATGTTTTCCCCCCAAATGTGGTGCTATGCACGTCAGGTCACAGGCAACAATTACAGCGGAAGCTTTGGTCCCTTCATAGGGGCCTTAGCCACCAGATATGTCAGCTGCAAATATATGAGGATCAGTGCTTTGAAAGTTTGATGTCCCATGAATGTTTGTGGATAACATTTTTGTGATGAACTTAGCCAAACCCAACATAGAATGCACCTACATGCCTCACTTACCCCTGTAGTCACCCATGTCCCCCCCCTCTGCACACCTGCAAATAGAAAGACATCAACATGTTTAACATACACTATTGACCTGCAGGGACCTTTCCTGCCACAATATGGCAGTGGGGTAGGGTATAAGGGCCCTTACAGGGACCCCAGGAGTGATCCAATGGTGAACCATCACATGTTTCCAAAGAAATTGTTTGAAAAGTTCAAAGGTTTCTGGGACCTCCAACCACACACACTTTGATTGATTTGAGTTATCCCCGAACTAGTTTGTCCATGCCTAGCCACCGGATCAGTCTATATTTGCTATATTTGAATGAACGCATATTCATCCATGCATTGGTTTAGAGTATTGCGTAGCACGCTACTTGTATACATGTTCTGTTGCAGAGCATGAACAGCAAAAACAGAGATGAAAAAGAGGAAAGACATCTGGAAGGAGTGATGGGGAATCTACAATCACAGCTAGACTCGTGCATATGAATGTAGCCAGACATCATTTGACATGCATAGTAAACATTTAAAACATGAGTGGCCGTGTCATGGTAGCAAGAGAACACATATTTTGGAATTAAAGTAAGGAAGGGGTGTTTCAGAAACCATGTGGTGCATCTTGAGGAGCTGTGGGAAGACTAGGGGAGGGGGATTGGGAAGTGCCTAGTGACAAGGGGCAGGCAAACTGCTTCTTGTAGATAGGACAATCTTGAGTGCTTTTCCAAAATGTGTGCCGTCTTCTTGGTGATTTATATTCTAAGTTTATGATATTCACAGCGTGGCCCCTGTAATATTCAAAGATGCATCTTGGGGCTTTAGGAAAGTGACACGCGGAGCACGAAGACTCGGGAGCAGGAAGACTCGGATGCAAGTACGTAGAAAAGGAAACTGCTTTATTGTGTTACAGTGATAAGATAAGAGGTGAGGCAGGAGAGTATAGGTGATACAACTATTCAGTTCAAGCTCATATCCTGAAGTCCTGTCCAACTTTCTTTTCTGGTATCTGGGGCGAATTCTAAAGCCCCTTCATATATCCTGATGTACAGTCAGGATGCTACAGCCCCTCTGTGGCCACCATGTTTGGGCTTTGTCACATTTGGTCAGTTATAACTGGCCAGAGTGACCAAACTAGGCAGCAAAATGTGTGCCTGGCAGTAGCCACTGGAGAGCAATAATTCCCTCTTTGTGAGAATGGCTTGCTGTATCCATGCAGAGAAGTGAGAGGATGAGTCACATTGTATGCCTGCCTAGCAGCTTATGACCTGTGGACTACACCTGCTTGTGGGGGTCTATCAGGGGCCCCAAGGCTGATGCGTACACCAGAAAGCTGTCCCATACAACTCTGTTCACCAAACACGAAAGTCGTTTATGTTGAATGGGCAGATGGACACGTTTCTTCTCTACCAATGGCTCTGGCTCTTTCTCTCTTTACCCATCTTTCTCACTGCCGCAGTCGCTTCCTGACTCACACACATACATTCTGGCTCCTCTCTTGTTCTGTTAATCTCCCTTTTTGTTTTAATACAGTCTATCAGAAATATCCTATATACAACACTAAATGGTCCAGCTACTATTCCATGTTGAAACATGAAAAGTATATTTGAATGTAGGTGTATATATGCATGTACGTGATTCATAATGCACACACCTATTTAGGAAGAAGAGGAGCACTGTTAAAGACAAAGGGGAAATATACAGGAACCTGCACACTCCCCGTCCAGAAAGTTCTTCAGTTTCCTCTTGAGCATTAATTGTGGCGACTGCGTACGATAGTTGGCAACGAAAATGCAGACCATATCTTTCTAATGTCACCACTACATGCATAGGACGTTCTTTATTATTAAAGAAGACCTGCCCTTTTGGGGCAAATCTAGACCCAGTGTATAATTGTTCAAACTGGGGAAATGAAATGAGGCATAAAAGAGCAGGCATTGCCTTTAAACAGATTGAATTCAGCTGAACTGCACGAGCACAGCATATAAATGTGCTCCTCGTTATTATGAATCAGGCCTTTTATTTCATGGAGATGCATTAGTGCTATCAAGATTAAATAAAACGTGGAATGTTGGATAAAAGCATTTGAAACATATACAGGGTTTTTGTGGCAAAGTCAGCTCTGAAAGGGAAATGGTCCAAGTCCCTGAGGTGGCATTCATGTGGGGAGCACAAAAGGGTGGAGATATTGATCTCAAAACGACTCTAGGTTAGTACGGAATTGACTGGAAAACACCTGGAAGGGCAACATGCGACTTTTTGTAAGGTAGATGAATAGCGGTATTGTTTTTGGTTTCAAGTCGTGGGGCATGTGGTTTCGTAGAATGTGAAAACCAAATGTACGCTTGCATAAGCTATCTGCGTACCATGAAGAAAAAAAAAAAGCTTTGATGATGAGAAAGGAATGATTGTTAAGTGGGGCCAAAGGCAGAAATCAAGGAAAACATTATGGTTAAGATGTTAAGGTTAAGCTTAGAGAGGGTGCGCCAGTGGAGGCTCTGCCATCTTGACAGGCAGCCATTTTGTTTTTTTTCCCCACATTTCCACCCTCATTTTTAGACTGACCAAGACAGGAAAACAGAGCCGCCAGGCATGAGAGTATAGTTAAGTGGACTCATAGCAAGACGGTCTTCAACTGGTTCATTATTTTAATAAGATTTTTTTTTTTTTTAAACGGACTAATAAATATCAGTTTTCTTTCATTTTCCTGATTTTCGATTTTTTGTTAATGATGTGTTTTTAAAGTAAATATGTTTTTTCATGAGTAACAAAAACCAATCAACCCGACACAGTCACCCTTCCACAACGCTGCCCCACAACTTCATGGCCATGCTGCTGAGACTTAGCAGCACGTACGTTGCTTGCAACTCTGCGAAACACCCAGTCGTCGTTGTTGGCTCTAGCCTAGGGAAGAGTGAGCTGCTCTGCAGCACAGAGTGTTCTTCTGTGTGCCTTGTTACATTTTAGTATGTTGCAGCTCCCAACCCCAACCCCTCTCTAGTAGAGTCCCTTAAATAATTGAAAGTAACGCAGGACACCGCTGAAGGAGAGGGCATTTTTGACCTACTAAGGACAGCCAGGCTGAAGCTTCTGCAGACAATTTCTCTACAAAACGTAGAGCAGAAAGCAAGCAAGTCGAAGTACGCATGGGTGTTGCTAGGTCTGGAAAAGACGCGGAGCTACGCTAATGTTGGAACTCTCGGTGCTGGGGGCTAGCTAGCCTTTTGGTTGTAGCTCCTGAGATTCTATCCAGAGCTACAACCAAAAGACCAGGGGCTATAGCCCTTTTAGCCCCCCAAGCAACGCCTCTGCGCAGTATTTTTCAACAAGCTGTGTTTCTTTCAGTGCCATGTTTATAAGCCTATTCATATCACTGCTGACCACTTTTTACTTATCAGTGTGTTCTCATCTCACACCTTCTGCTGCATTATTAACTTAGCTGTGCTTGTATTTCCTAACTTGTTATGTTTCCTGTTATACACCTGAAGTCTATTTTTAGATTGCCTTTTAATAAGTGTGCCACTCATTTGGACACTAGTACATGTTGCTGAATTTGACATTTCGCAATGAACGTGCTATATCCATGACTTGTTCATATTATATCAACCAATGCTTTGACTTACGGTAAACTTCCCCCAAATCGCTGCCACCTACACCACCTTCCTTTCCTAAGTTGAATTCCAGGATTCGGGTTTCACCTGTAAGAGGTTGTCCTTGGGTACACTTCCACTGTGTTGACACACTCTCCGGCAACTCCACTTGAGCGATTAGTACTCTAGGGCACCACCTCACCTAAAGCATTTTTCTGGGCTACTAATAGCTGTATGCACCTTGGACGGGGCTTTCCTGAATAGTAATGGTGAGGGAAAATACTTACGCCCCTCATTTTGCTTGGACTTGTAACTAGAGCCCTGTGCCAATAAAGAGAGTAAAGTAACGCCCTCTTCGGTGCATATTGCCAACTGAAAGATTCAATATTTGAACAAGATCAGCCGTTCGAGAAAAAGATTCCGCGAGAAATGTATACTGGTTGTCACAGATTTGAACCGGGGCATGGCTACACAGGCATCTTACTCTCTGAAATCTCCAAAAGCTATGAGTGCAGGGAGTGGAACATTGAAATCCTGACAGTCAATCCAGGGCCAGGCCTTCCAAGTAAGAATCACTGGTATGGCCATGGCTTCTGATGACACTCAGGTTTCACCTTTCTGATCTTCCAGCCGCCTGCCCAAACTGGCCCATATATCATGCTGCCCGGGTACGTAAATCCCTGTATTGCCTATTTATTTATTTGCATTTGTATAGCGCACTCACAGCCCTGGGGCATCGAGGCGTTGTTACATGAAATCTTGCATGAAAGTGTAATTGAGTAGGTTACAGGTGACCGAGTTGGTCTCTTAGGTACAAGTGCATAGAAATCAGTGACTTAGAACATGGAGGTAGGTGACTTGCAGACATAATGAAGTGGGAGGCAATCAGTAATACATCAGAAATAATAAGCAACGGAGTAGGGAATACAGTTATACAAATAGCTTAGTTTTAGGGCTATACAACTAATTATTGAGCTGGGCTGAGTTGAGCTGCAGTAACACCCGTATGAAGAGCAAGAAGTAATTGGTATGTGGAGCAGGCTATAAACACTGTGACACTATCCAAATTCTGCTGTTTGGGGAAGGAGACAAGTATTGCAGCCACACGTAGATGTCCAGATCAATTCTGCGATTAAGACATGGTGCATAGATTACACCTGTACATCATAGTCGATGCCTTGGGACGTTTTGAAAGCAAAATGGCAGTGATTCAGACAGAAGGGAAAACATAGGCTACCTGAGCATCACGACATACACAACAACACATGTTAGAGTTACTGGATACCTTTAGAAACAAGCATTGGAAGAATCAAATCTATGTATACTAAATAGTGTATTTGTTGACATTATGTGCTTCGATATCCATGTCATTTTCCAGGTATTGGAAATGCATGAATCACTAGCTGTTTGACAGCTATTGCCATCACATGACCAGTTAATCACATAATATTTCCCAGGTTTTGCCGCCATATGGACAGTTACACGTAACATATTTAATGGTTTTCCACCCTAAACTGTGATACTTCCATTGTTTGGCCCGCGATGAATCAGAAGCCAGGAACCAACCAGGTAGCAGACTTTAGCATGAAATGCCCAGGTACTGACACCATATGTCAGATATTCCAATATTTTGCACAGGTTCTCCCATCATTTTCCCGGTATGGCCATACAATGCTCAAGTCCACAGACCATTTACCAGATATTGCTATCACTTGAAAAGTTACTGACACCTTTTATGGTCAATTGTCATCATAACACCCATGTATTTGGATCCTTTTCAAGTTATTGACATGTTGCCCGGGTGTTCACAGCATTTCCATGTATTAACAGCAGTTACCCAAATAATCCACAAGATGGCAGGTTTACCTGGTAGCATTCAACCATATCACAGGCTTTGCCATCAAAACTGCCTATATGTACACACACAAACACGCACACACACACACACACACACACACACACACACACACACACACACGCCATTTGCAAGACATTGCCCTGATTTGCGTAAGTACTATATTCCCTAGCCATTTACATCATATGCCTATTTATCTAAAGGATTTGCAAAATATTGGCAGCAACTATTCAGATGCTCACAGCATAACCTATGTATTACCATATTTTACAAGGTAAAGAACTTTTCCAGATGATGCCCTCAAATATTCAAACATTCTCGACATTATTAATTCCATAGCCAAATGATCACACCGTCTGTCAGAAATCAGCACTATACATAGATACACCTGTCAAGTATGCCTTGTAAATTGCAAAGTCCTCACATCATATGGTGTTGATTTTCAGCAAAAATGCCAAGGCACTTACAATATATTCTAGAAACAAACACCTTAAGGAAGCACGATTCAGGACATACCATCAAATTCCCAATTACTAATATTAACTACTATTTCAAAGAAACAACTGCGCAAGGAACAGGAGTGAATCATCCATGATCCTGCTCCCATGTAGACCCAGCGGCCAGGCTACCCACCACCCTATTTGCCTTTAAGGAGTGGCCGGGGGTAAGGCGGTTATGTCACCTGCTGGTACCACTCGGGAGAGTGGGAGCAGGTGTGACAGATCCTCTCTCATGCACGGGCGCTGTGCGCGATCAGCTGGAACATATAATATGGCATCCCCACTCTCCAAAGCCCCGCCTATCTACTGAGACTTAATTAGAAAGGCAGTGGGTTCTGTGCAGCAGGTGTGACAGAATAGTAGGAATACTGTGCTCCACTATTAGTGTAGGCAAGTTAAGAAAAGGGCAAAGTGCAAAGACGAGGGTGCTTCCTTTGGCCACCTGCTCTGGGGCAGCCTTCTTTATACAACCTACACAGCTACCTGTGTTTCCTAGAGAAGCACATATAAGTCTGGGGTAAACTGCTTCTATGGTGAGGAGGGTATAGCTTGTCCTTTCTATGAAATCATGGAATAAACTGCGACGAAACTAACACTGAAGACTAATGTGTGTTTCGTGTGTTCCTCATAACTGTGTGCTGCATCCCACCGTCTTCTGATATTCATATGTCATTAATCGCGGTGCCCTTTAGGCAGCACTAAAGCTACCCCAGGTGTCAAAACTCAAAATGACCCAGATTAAAAGGAGCCATGTTTCTTTCACTTTGCAATTAGCCGGAAAAAGACGGGGCAATGATCAGATCATAGTGGGTTTACTGCAAACAGCTTCTGAGTAGCTCTGTGCACTAATATTTCTGACCTAGCTTCCCATCTTTCTCCTTTGGCCCCTTATTCTTTTTCACTGTTCCTTTTTCGGTCATTCATGCATTCTGCTCTCCTTCTGCTCCCTAAGTACCCTTATGCATTCCTTGACTGTTTTATCCATCTACCGTCTGCTCTCTGACCAAGGATGGTATATTTCAGATAGCTTGTGTCTCCAATACCATTAACCCTTTCTTCCTCTCAAATCTCACTTCCAGGTGCATTTATAAACCTGTGAAGCCACAAAGTATTATGACACCTAGCAAATGGTAAAAGAGCTGCACATGTTCTGCCATGAGGATAACTCACGGTCCACACATTCGCCTTGGGAACAGGATGGTGCTGTGCAACATAGATGTGGTTGCCAGTCCAGAGCTTAGAAGATCTACGAGTCTTGGTTGAGGTGCTATATAAATCACCAATAGTAATGATTGTTAAGTGTTTTTACTGCTCACACATTCTCTTGTCAATAGACACAAGTAAAGAGTGTCCTTATAGGACACCTTCCTGTTTAGAAATGATGATGCAGTAACATGGCTGAAAGCCCAACACAAAATGGACAGCACCAATGCAATAAGAAAAGCCTGCGCAAGTAACCTGGCTGAAAGCACCTCTAGGGGTCTATTAAATAACATTGCAACTGGGATCGTCTTCTTTTACATTTACGATATTATTTCAGGTGTGTTATGTGTATTAATTAGCATGAGTTTTATAATTTTAAACATTATGTGAAATTAAGATAGACTGTTCCAGTTGAATGTCACTATGATTCATGATGCTATCAAAAGACAGAAAACATGCCTACACATTTAAATTCCTTCAAATTCAAAAGCATATGATTGGTTATTTATAAAGCGCTTAATACCCAGAGGTTTCTAAGCGCAAGCCCGGGGATCAAACCTGTGTCCACCCAAGACATATCTGAATAGTAGCATGCCTATGTTGGAAAAGAAGGGGGGGCTGAGCACCAAGAAGTATTGTTGAAATAACTTAACAGTAACACACCCGACCATACCAGGAAGTATAGTTGGAAAGATGCCAAACATGTAACATGTGATTTGTATTACCAGGGAGCAAAGGTACAAGTAGAGTTGGAAAGAAGCCAAACATGTACATGTGATTTGTATTACCAGGGAGCAAAGGTACAAGTAGAGTTGGAAAGAAGTCAAACATGTTACATGTGATTTGTATCTGGTGTTAAATATCTTCTAACGCTCCCTTGTCTTGATTTCATGTCTGGGCGCTGAAAACACCTATTTTGACATTAATGGACATCATTGTTACCATTTCACAATTTACAAAGGCTTGCAGTGGGGTTCTGAATATCCAAGCGTTAGATCTCACTGTCGGATCAGACAGCCAATGTGAGCTAGATCAGTGCTACGCTCGGTAGGTAGGTTTCTCCAGCTTGCGGCGTGCCAGCCCATCACGCGCGGCCTTGTGTTTGATGCCTGAAGACGGAGTGGTAGCAATGTCATGGAAATATGTTCTTGTGGCCGGGCACTCGTCTTCAAGGAACGCTGATAGAGGTTGCACTGCAGAATCAGTCCTTATAAGGTAACGCCTGCTTTGCCTCCAACAGTGGGCAGGAGCCAGATGCCCAGCAGCTCTTTAATGAGGAATAGCTCTCAGTGAGAAGTAATCTCTGTGGCTCCTTAAACAAAGGCCACCCTCTCTGCCCATCTGTTAAGGCACGTACGAGTTTGGAAGTATTTACAAATCGCCATGCGTGATTGCAGCAGGCTATAATGCTGTGTAAAATGTTTAATACTGCCTTAAGAGCGAGCCACAGATGTTCCTGCAGTGTATTACGCTCATGTTATTTTTCTATAGTTGTACTTTGGATAAAATACGGCATAGCAAAATTGTAAAACAGAAACAGCTGGGCTTGTGATATTGCTAGCAGGCAGGGCCATATTTCTATTGGTCACACTTCTTACACAAATTTGGCCACACTTGACAGTCATCTGCCAGCAGTGTCAAGCAGAGAGTCCCGCACGATTGAAATCACAACTGGCGGTGTCTCCATCTACCAAAGCCCTCCATTTTGTAATGGGCAGGTTCCAACAGAAAGAGTAATCGCTTATCGCCATTCACCAGCATATCCAAATAGTGTTTTGTAAAGCAATGTGGTGGAATAAGGAAGGCATAGGTTAGAAGTAACATTTTGGGCCTCAAGTACATGTCATACATAGATACTATTGATGTCTTGGAACGTCTCCACCCATGCACTTACCTGTTGCCTTCCAACAGGCGCTCCCCATGCCCCCGGTGACTAATAGCACTTACCCCCACCCCACCCCCCTTTTTGTTTCTCTTCACTGCACTTGCACGCTCTGAATGTCACACGGCCTAGTAGGAACGTTGTTTGTTTCTTTTTATTCTTTGTCAATTTTCAATGTTTGCTTGCTCCCTTGTTCCCTTCCCTTTTGCCTTGTGGCGATTTGATACACTGTCTTGTTGCTGTATAAGCGCCTTATAATTATCCAATAAAGATAAAGGTGTGTGCTTTCAACACCTAACTTAAAACTAGTTGTAATACTCCAGGACAGCCACTGGATGGCAAACTATAGACATAGCATGTGAAACAGATTCACAACCTAAATAAGAAAATTGTACAATAGTCACATAGAAAAATGAAATAAATGAATATTTGAAACTATATGTGCTCTCTATGAAATTCTTCTTCTTTATCTCTGTTGTTTTGTATATTCAGCATTGCATACAATATTCAACAGACGAACACATTCTAAAGTGCAGGCATAGCCTCTACACTTTCTTTTCATTTTTCACTTATTAACAGTAGATGGACATTTGACTCTCCATACCCACAATTATTCAAAAATTAAGCATTTAAATAGCCATGTCAACACACCCTTCTCACCTGCAGTTGTGTCAAACCCGGCCTAATGTATGCAGTGACTACAGTGAAATCATGCGTTAGTTTAAACTTCATGTGAACCTGGATTACACATACAAGTGTCTTGTTAATACAGTTACACCCTTTTCTTTTTGTACAGCCATGTAAATCAAATTGCACCACTGTGTTGCGTATATCTTCCATTGGAAGTCATTATCAGCAATGATGTTTTCTAAATTCTATATTCACCTACTGTGATGTCACACCAGTGAAAAATGAAAATCTTGTTCTCACTGCTGGCACATTGATGAATGTTGTTTTTTTCTCTGCCTTGCTTTCCCCTGACTCCTCTGACTGAATGGCTACAGAGAAGGCTGTGCATACTCACAATGGCTGATCTGCGCTCAGCAGCAGACCTCTAACACTAAGAGCCAACTACAAAGTGTATCACTGCTCTCTGACAGGGCTAGAGCCTGTGCCTGGCAAAGGCACAAGAACGTGGCCCCTATGCTCTCCGAAAGCATCAATTGGTATTTGGATCAGTGGCCTGCTGTCCAAAGCAGCATCCTTTAATGTAATGACATTGGTGAAGCTGCAGAACTCTCTTGTCTGTAATAACACCTTGGCACCTCAGGTCTGCACCCCCGGTGCGTGTTAGGCCCCTGACATGTCACCAAGAACGAACAAGGGAGCCACCTAACTTTGTCAACCTTTCTTTATTCTTTCTCGTAACCACTGCCCCTTTTCTGCCTTCTTCCCTGCCCTTCCTCCCTCCTCCCGCCTCCCTCTCTGGGTCCCCAGTCCGCCCTCCTTAAAGGAGCCTTCCTCCATTTCTCCACCACAACTCCTCCCCCTTACTTATCATGGAAGTTCAGTGCTCACATTTGCTCGATCAGGCGTAGGGGTCTCTTTGTGGTTGGCTGGGGGCACCCAGGTGATTCACGGCTTTCCCGTTATCTTTCTACACCAGGATGTTTGTTCTCTTCTTCGTTTCTCTGTTCTTCCTCTGTTGTCTCCTCCATCGGTTCGGGCTCATCGAGATGTAACTTGCGGAAGAATGAGGCATTCCGTGTTATCTCACGTCCGTCTCCTGTCACGGTCACCATTGGTCCTTTCACTTCAGTGACTATGAGTGGTTCCAGTTTGTACCTTTCGTCGGTCTTCCTTTGCTGTCTTTGACTCACCAGAACGGTCTCACTGATTGAGAATTGGCGTTCCTTCTCTCTCCTCCTTTGGTCTGCCCACTCCTTCGCTTTCCTTTTCTTTTCCACGTCCCATTCTCAGATTTCTGCAGCCTGTTCTGGCGTGTGGTCCTCTACTTGTGGGAGGCGAGTTCGAGGCTTGTACTTTATCATTAGTTCCAGTAGTGTTTGTCCCGTTGCTTTATGTGGTGTATTTCTGTAGCTCCTCAGCATTTGGCATATTGCTTGAGGTAACAACGTTGGATCAACAGTGGCCTTTTATCAGGTTTGCTTAATGGTGGACATGAACCGTTACACCATCCCATTGGCCTGTGGCCACAGCTGTGTCTCTGGTGGTGGAATTCTAGATGTCAGAGAGTTTTCGGAACTCTTGCCCTTGAAATGGTGGACTGTTACCTGTCTTTATGGTGTTCATGATTCCCCATTCACTGAATAGTTCATCAATCACTCCTGCTACATAGTGGAATGCCATGGACTGTACATGTTTTATTAGTGGGAAGCCGGAGTACTCGTCCATTATTATCACAAGCAGATGACCTCCTTCCTCTAGTGTGCCATAAAAAGCCATGGCTATTCTTTGTCAGGGTCCATCTGGTAGTGGTATTATCTGTAGTGGGCATGGGGGACTGTTCATCGCCGCCATCTGGCAGGGTAGGCAGTGGGTCAAGGTGTCTTCCACAATTGCGTCCATGTATGGGAACCACACCTAGTTTCACAGTATCTTATTTGTGTTTGCGACTCCTTGGTGCCCCTCATGGGCTATGGTCACGGGCTTGGCGCTTTCCTCAAGCCCTTGGGATCACTAGGCAGTTGTCTCATAGCTGTTTCCCTTGTTCCATTGTGACTAGTTTGTTTTGTTTCTTGGCCATCCTTTCCAGTTCTTCTCTGCCCACTTCCCTGTCTTTCCGTGCTAAGGTGTTTCCGTTTGTTTGTATTGGTGTGGCACGCTGCCACTTGCATGGTGGAGTCTGCTCTGCTTTTGGCGGCGAATGCCTCTGTGGTGATGGCAGGGGGGGAGCCTTGTGTGAAAGGTAAGAAATGTTGTTTTCGGCCTCCTGCGTCATGGAGTCTTCTGTCTTCCCTTCCAGGTGTCTGGATAGATATTCTGCCAGGCGGCGTCTCCCCCCAGTTTGCGGACAATCAGGTAGTCATACTCTTGGAGTCTGATGCCCCACTTTTTGATGCATGGAGGCATTTTGGTTTTGGGGTTGCCAAACAAAGAGAGCAGCACATGGTGATCAGTGATGAGGGTGAATCTTCTGTCAATGATGACATTTCTCGCAGGCTCCTACTTCTGCATTCCTTCCGACTGTCTGTACTCCCCACTGGCACAGCATCCAAGAGCATGAGCATACATCATCACCTTCATCGTTCTTTGTTCATCACATCATACAAACACTGCTGGGTACTTCCTTCAAATTCCCCTGTTAGGCTTATACTGACATCATCATTCATCTTATAAAGACAGAGCGCGAAGGAGCTCCTGCCCCGATGAAGTCTACCTCCAGGCAGGCACCAGTCCCCCGGCACCCTGCTGCACTCCCTCTGCATTGAAACTGATGCACTGAAAGGACTCTCTCCCCCTTCAACAGCTCCTATGCCTCGCGCCATCCCAGGAATGACAAGACCGCCCCAGCATTGTATCTGACACCTTGAACATACAGGGCCTACTCATTCCTCTTCACAAACACCAACTGCTCTATGTGTCAACTGTGCCTCAGCGCATCTGTGCCTCTCCATGTAACTGACGGGGCACCACAGGATCCAAGACGTTCCACGCCATTTAACGGACATCAAAGGCCACTCTTGCTGATGGCAAACACCATGCCCTTTTACTTCTTTCGCCCTGGATTTTCACATCTTATTCTTGACAAGGATTTTTACATCTTCGTCTTTTGCTTTGCCCTTGACATCATGCCTTCGTTACCACCCTGGGCCATCCTTCTGCTGCTTTACCCTGGGTATTGCTTCTTCTTCTTTACTGCCCTGGGTATTACTTCTGCTTCTTTGCCCTGTGTCTTAATTATGTTTCTCTGCCCTGGGTCTTTTTCCTATGCCATGGTATGTCTTCCTTTGCCCTGGGTCTAACTGTTTCTTTTTTACCCTTGGCCTCCTTCCTTTGCCATGGCTAATGGGCTGTAATCCTTAAAGGGCAGCGGGTCATCTTATTCTATTGATGCACCCCCCCACAACAGCTCACTTTTCTCCTTTTCTTTCTTCTTTCAGTTTCTGTGCGCCTTGATTCTTAAAGCTTGTCACCAGTGAAATAAAGC